>NC_079884.1:0-671253 GCF_029227915.1 Hydractinia symbiolongicarpus | reverse complement strand
TATATTTCCATATTTTCAGCATTTTAAATTTATTTTGTTGTACGTATATTGCAAGTATTTACAATGTAACATCCCTTTTATAAGTATACACACGTTTCGAATAATAGTAACAATTGATTCGGTGAAATTTTTTCCTTGAAAGATGTTCCCCATGTTTTTGAGTGTGCGTTTGTGTTTTTTAAGAGTCTTATCAAAAAAACTTCTGCTCTCTCTATGTTCTTATTGTGTTCTTATTTTTCAGCCACTCTCAGCGTAATTGTTTTTAAGTGTAAATATATTTGGCATAGGAAAAACAGGAGATTTTGATGTCAGGCATGGAAAATTAAAATTGACTGGATACAAAATCTATTTGTTTAGATGTTATGTTTTATCTTAGTAAGATTTGTTGGTCTACAACAACAGGTCAATTAAAAGCTATCTAGCTCTGCTTGGCTAAGAGAGATCTTAATGATATATTTATCAAAATCTTCCAGCTTATTTAGTACTGCTAATAACCTTACATCATATGTGGTAAAAATCCTTTTCTATCTATGGCTCAAAATAAAATACTTTTTATCATTGACATTTGTTTACCTTTTTTTTCCAAAGCCTCGCTTAAATATTTTTTTCACGACCAATCTCTTTAAATAGAAGCTGAAAAAACACATTTTACTATGTCAATGATAAGATAAGTCTGTACCTTGGAAGAATGTGTTGATGAACACGCTAGCTGTAAAGTCTCACCGACGAAAGGTGAATAGTATTGGATTAAAGATGAGGTTCAAACTACAAGTAAGTAAACAATACATAAAATACCAATAATATTACAAACATTGAGCAAATAACTAACTAAATTTTTGTTATTCTATATATTACGAAACTCTGTGCTGATCCAGCAGAAAAAGCAAACCCCAAGGTTGAACAAACTGGCGCTAAACCGATTTGATGACAAGAGTCTTGTACAGACGAATCTGATCTGTAGGTTCGTTAAATCAGTAATCTCCAGAGCAGCATCCGATGTGACAAATAGATCGTACCAATTTTTACCTTTCTTGAGGCTTGCATGGTTTGTCGATCCCGTGACAAGTATTTTAGCACGGGTTTCCCCAGCTATTTTAAGCGCTCTGCAAGAAGTACGGATATCTTCAATCCCCAAGAATCTCCCGAGATCAGCACATTTGAAACGAGGATGTGAGTGTTGATTGCAAAAAGTCTCGAGGATGTGAGTGTTCATTGCACAAAGTCTCGACGACTGCAGCAGTTACGGCGTTATAAGAACAATTTATAATTATGCAGAAATAACAATGAGCAACCGTTACTTTTATAATTTACGCGGGAGTTTTAAAAAATTTTGTTTACAAAACTGAATGTGAAAACAAAGCAACCTGCAAATTGGCAACGGATGGTTTCAATAGAAATCACTGAGATGTATCTCTTTCACTCTTTAAACCTCCTTGCTTGTACTTTAGAATCCAACTGGGTTTTTTTTGGCAATCTATACAAAAGCTTACTCTCGAGTTTTCTCCACTGGCTTTCATATGAGCACGGATCTTCTGGGGATGAGCAAGTGATCCCAATCAGACAATTTACGAGCTCATCTCCCACGCCACCTTATATCGGTGCCATCTGGCTTACTGCCTCCCAGACCAGGCAAGTGGGTCTAATTGGCCAATCCTTCTCGCCGTGCTCCGGTGCTTTCACTGCTTACGCCGCCACTGAGCAAGGCGACACGAAATAATAGTAAAAGCATCATATTTTTTATACACTTCTCTAGGATCCTGTGGGCCCTCGGATGTTCAAGTTGTACATACAGGAAAGCATGTTTTGGCTGCCGGAAAGAGTGGAAACTGCTTCAACCTTCAACCTTCAAGTATCAACACTGTACAAACTCCTATGGACATGCCAAGCTTGGTCAACCTTACGAGGTAAAACCCTGACTTGTAGGCGTGATGAATTTCGCGTTGTCACCCTCAACATGTTGCCACCTGTCACCATTGGCAATTACAGCACCTTCTGTTCTAAATCTACTCGCAACACACTTTTGCAGATCCAAATGTTGAGTAAGGAGTCTTGTACCGGCTGAAACCATCATCGAAAGGCATGCTTACTTTCATCCTTCCGAATATACGTTGCGCATGGTAGTAGCTATGGAAGCAAAATATGCTGTTTGTAAGTGTTGAAGATCTGTCATATGCTTTATAGAAATCCCAGTGCTTTTGTAGCACAATGCGTTGCGAAATTGACCCGAATGTTCCAGTACCCCAACGGCTGCCCTGCCTGTTTTTAGGATTCTGTTAGGATATTTGGTAAACTCTGGTAATACCACTGGTATACGCGCGTTGCGTGTCGATATGCGTTTTAACTTTGTGATAGGCAGGGGCCATTCTCCCTGATTCAACTTTGTACTAAGCACTTGAATTATACGAGTCAACGTTCATCCTTTCTTCTAGAAGTAATATAAACGACTCTGTATGACAGACATCGTTACACCCACGCTTTTTGACAATTACCTAGGGCAGTATACGAGGATTGCGTTTAAGTCGATCAGTATTCGACCTACGTGGTTTAACATGTTGCTCACCAACAGTGCCATTATCACAAAAGTGGGGCTAGCTCACAATTTTACCTGGATCACGTTCAAGAACAGGTTGTATACGATTGAAGATATAGCGGCACATATTAACGCAAAAGTCAAGGGAAAAGCCATGGTTTTTGTGCGCAAGAATGGTCTCTGTAGGATTCCTGTTTCGATCGACCGTAAGCAAAGGGATTTGAGGAGTCGTACGGAGCCGGCTGATGGTAACTATTTCACGAAGGGCGACTGTGGTAAGTGGTATAAGACTGTTATGTACAATTGACTACGACTTGTCTGTCCTCAGCTGAATAACCACTATTGTGTTTCTGTTGGTAAAAAGTCTACGATTCTTGCTATACTGAATATCAGAGAAACAACCTACAAAAGTATGATTACATGAAATTTTTACCCGCTATCTCCCTTCCTCTGAAGAGGCCAACAGACAGTCTCCAGTTAAATACCATTATGACAAAAATGTAGCTTTTACAGCAATTACCATGCAGGTGCTGATAGAAAAAGTATGGATAGTGTGAAGTTATATCCGACATTATCACCTACTGCGCCTGAGGACGACAGCATGCAGGATGAAAAACAGACATACAGACTAAAAAAAATTGAAGAAATTGCGAATTACCTCCACAAGGGGATTAAAGAGAGTGATACACTCGCAAAAAAGTTCAAGATGCATAGTAAGTGGGTTTGGTATTGTGATCATGGATTGCAAGGCGTTAGCATGATCACTACTGGGTGCGGACTCGGAGCACTAGCCACAGGTCTAGGCGCACCGATGTGTATAGCTACAGGAGTTATAGGAATGCTTCGAGAAGGTTAGAGGTAAAGGCACAGAAGCATGAGAGTATCAGACTACTCGCTCGTAAACGACTTTGAGTTCAGCTTATTTGTGCAGGAAAATCAGCGGTATACGGTGCTAAAGAAACAGATTCAACAACGAGTAAAACGCATCGTCAATAACATCAGTGAACAAGAGCGTGTAGAGCTAGTCGCAATAGGTAAACAGGAAGGTAAAAACGAAGTGTTAAAGTTACAATCAGTATGCCAACAGTACCTAAAGGATCCGCCTGGGTATTTGGTATCATTTTTGTAGCTTGTGTATCTCTATTGATTAGATTCTGTTAGTACAACAATCTTATTTATTCGTACCATGCAACTAAACTGTAGGCAACAATAAATTCAGTGATGGTAAAAATATTATGTACGAAGCAGTAGTAATATGTCAATGCCATAAGGGTAGTTATCAGTCACCCGTAAGCAAATTGCTCCATCGAAAATTTTTGGACGTATAAATATTTAACACTCTTTTATCTTTTCACTGGCTCGAAAAAAACACAACTTAATTAATTCTAAAGAATATTGACGGGAGAGCGACTGCAAAAAATTGTTTCTTTTTTTTAGAGGATAAAAAAACGTATGCTGGATTCAGTGAAATCGAATATCGAAATTTATCAGCCTCGTTTTAATGATATTCGACTTACTTTCGCTTCTTCGAACATCACAAGCTTGACTGAATAATTTTCAATATTTTATCCCAACCTATTTAATATTTGCTAATAAGTAGCTTATGGCGACTTAGAGTCTTCGTGATGTATAAACAGATACTAAATGCTGCTGAAGACACAATAAATATCATTATATATTGCTGGAGAGATATTCAATGATACAAAAGGCGCTTATATTCAAGTGATAAAATTATCTTTGTTCTTGTGCTCTATGTTTAGACTACCTATATTCGTTATTCATTCTAAACTAGGTTAACATTTTATCATTGAACTCTGAAAGTGAACGCAAATTTTGGCAAAGTGAATGTCAACTGTCACGTTCATCATGTAAACAATGAATCCGCAAAATACAATTGAGCGCAATAAATAGCTATTGAAAGGCGATAAAAATAAAGGAAGAACTTTGCAACTACCATTACGCTTCCACAAAGCAATGGTATATGTCGTTTTATAGTGAAATCATACGCCACAATTTGTTTCTGTTTTGGTTTCCCTTAAATTAGTCATTGATTGACATTTATAAATATCCATGCGTCCTAATGGAGTTTTTATCTAGTTAGTAATATCTTTAATGTCTCAATGTACGCACAGATAATGGCCACACTTTATATGCAAAAAAATCGCTTGTCCTTTACCAAGTTGATTTTGACGAAATTTTAAGGGAACAGCGTCCACTAAGAATTACATTTCCCTTTAGACGAAGGCAGCGCCGTGTAAGTCATAATAATGTCGCGATTGAGTGCAGAGGAGTTGCAATTATTGATACAAAAAATCACCCCGATACTTTTACGTTTTTTAAGATAATTTTGTGGATGCGATAAAATGGTAATGCAGAAAAAGCGTGATTAGAGGATTTTTTTGTATTTTAAATGATTGTCTATTAGGGAAATAATAATAAAAATGCTATAAGTAAATAACTGATTTTTTACGATTTTTTCTTCAGTAAGGCAGTCTTGAAGTACACTGCTTTAAAAAATATTACTTCCTCGTAAAAAAAGAGTTCGAAGGTTAAGTGTTTATTGAGTTCCTTACATTTCCTTTAAGGCTACAAATCCGTGATAAGGCTGAGTTTGTAATATTACATATGAACGTTATGTGTTTCTCCAGCAAATTTATAATTTCACACCACCAAAACATTAAAATCAAGACAACCTTTGCATTGATGATATTTATAATTCTTGTTTATACTTCACTTAAAGGATGAGCACAATCAGTTTCGCCAATAACAATAATAATTTGTAGATTTAGACAAGATAGAAAATAAGGCAATGATGATAGCGCCTGTAATGATACTTTTTCAATCCGGGAAAAAAACTCTTCCATAGATATATAGGAGTGTCTTAATATATTTTGTTCCCTTAAAAGTCATTCATGGTGATAATCAATGATAACACACGATAATCGATGATTATGGCAGAAGGATCCGTGTTTCGGTGATTAGTAATCACTGCCTAGTTAGTAATACTATCTTTAATATTCTCTAGTACATTGACGGTTGCTATTCAAAACAAAAACTGATGTGTGTTTTTCTGTATCTTAGGCGGTTACGTGTTCTTAAGCTAGGAATATCAGTATTTAAAAAAATTCACTACTTATCATTTCAATGAATATTTTACTTTATTTATTTTACTATTTCATACCAAGGTGCATATAAAGATTACAAATAACCTAAACAAATCGCATATAGATGTTCCTCTTCAAAACATTTAAATAGGTATCTAAACTTATTTTACTGGATTTCCAGAAGAAAAGATCCATTTTTAATTTTACTCTTTTTACTTTCCTATTTTCTCTGATATATACTTAAAACATGTGTTATTTCAGTGTGACATATCTACTTAATTTTCATGTCTAAAAATCTAATCTAATCTTTTTTGTCGACAAGCTCTCAACACGCACGCCGTAGAAGTAGAAGTCTTTAATTTTTAATGATAAGTCTTTTATGGGAATAATAATGACTTATATTGTGTGAACGTTTTTTTTGTATTTTATGATGCCACCGTTGTTTACTTACTATGATACTTAAAGGCGTTTTTTTTATTGAAAAGAGTAGTTCTTTTATAGCTTTAATTTGTTGAAAGTAGCCTCCCAATGATTTATACAAAGACCTTGTTTTTAAGTTAACGATGTTACTCTGGGGCTAGTGTACTGTAAGCCATTATTTTCGTTAGATTCCTGCCGAAATTAACGTGTAAATGTCTTCAGTGGGTTTATAAAAGTAAGTTAGATATCGAAATCTTGATCTTCCCTCTGTGTATAATAATGTTGCTTTTTTAGTTTCAGGTAGGACTTAATTATGATAATGATTTACCAAGGTTCCACACACTTTAGCCACAACACCTGTCCTTTTAAATGATATGGTGTTGGAATGTTTCGTGTCTTTTATATATACTGCTCTTTTTCCCAACACAGTACCAAAATCTCACTAAAGAAGTGAGAGGTAAAAATACTTTCAAATTTATAAAACTAATATATTTTGCATTGCAAGTTCTTTTTACTGGTTTTGAGGTTCGTTTCTGCTTGACTGCAGTACCTCAAAGGGTTAACGAATTTTTATGGTAGCACATGCCCACTGGGACAACATCTCTAATTTCTGTAAAATCTAAAACCTTTGTGAGATTTTTGTTCAAAGGGAAAAATGCAATTCAATAAAAACGAGCCTTTACTACCGGTAATTTGTAACTTCGTCAGTCTTTTATGTAGGAATTGACATTTTTGCATTATACAATTTCAATCAGAAACTGTCAAAAGTAAGATTTTAAAAATAAAAGGAATTCAATTGTAGGTTTTATTAATTTTTAATTGCCTATTTTATTATTCTTTTGTCTACACGAGAACAAAGGTATTAAAGAAAAATTTAAATTAATGCAAAATTTGCAGAAAATACCAATACATAAAGATAAATAAAATCATTTTCTCAGGAATACATCTTCACGAGTTATGGGAATTAAAGTTGTATTCTCAAACCTTTGTTCCAAAATTTGCCACAAGTATATCAGCTAAAAATATATCAGTAAGTTCTCACGAAATATCTGGATTTGATCGAACAAAGGAGAAAAAAGAGAAATTTGTAATCCATTATCACGGTACTAATCAATTGAAATCGTTAAAAATAGTATTACTATACGACATACGTTGTTTCTGGTACATAAGAAATACAAGAAGTTAAGTCTATTCCTTCCCTTAATAAAATAGTACATGCTACGTCAGACCAGCAAAAAATTACTTTTACTCATGACATATACTTTTAACATAGTGACTTTGTACTGTGGAGACATTATGACTCAAACATTGGTTGCTGTTTAATTTTAGCACCTATTTATCAAATGCTGATAACCGCGAAAGACTTCAATATTTTTTCTGTCCCTGTAAGAATAAGTGGAATATTCATTGTGCTGTCAAATTGATTTTCCTTCCTTAATATTGATAAACTGCTTATTGTGTTCTAAATGACATAAAGATGAAGCAATACAGATTTACAACCTGTAATTAAAGTTTGCTTTCAGATAGTTTCAACAACAGGGCTTCCTGTATCCAATTATCTAAACAATAGTCTGAATCATCTCGTTCCCAAATTCGCGGTCAAAATCGTATGTGGATTGAGTGATTTGACATTAAAATTAGGCATAGCAATATTTGCTACTTTGGTTTTCTTAAATTAGCCATTGAGAAATATTTGTAATTGAAATATGCATCCCAATGTAAGCGTTGTCTGATTAGTACCAATCACGTCGTGACTTCGAAGCGAAATCTGCCCCCTCCCCAAAAACTTTTCATAGGCTTGTCCAACTTGAATCAAACTTGGCACAATTATAGTACGTCACAAAAGGAGCAAAATAGCAGCAATAAATTTTTCTTGCGTCAGCACATTTTCTGTGACGTCATAAAAAGCTTAAAATTCGTTCAAAATGCCACTATCTGCTTAAAATTCAATTACTTTAGTTCTAGAGGGAATTTTTACATTCTGTTTAAAGTTTCAGAAAGCTAAATAAAACTTATTTAACATATTTTTTGGTTTTAACATAGATGGTATGAAAAATTGCCAAATATTGCCCGAAAATCATGTTTTTACCGTTTTTCGGGTAAAACCCTAAAAATCGGGAAATCAGATTACCCATGTCAGCAAAACATGCACAATGATTCTTCTTGATGAGGCAAAGTTGTGTTGTAAGTTTCAAGTTCTAAACATAATCCTAACAAAAGTTATTACATTTTCTTTCGTATAAGGGTTTTGTAGAGAATTTTAGGGTAGTTTCGAGTAATAGCCAATATGAAAGCCTCTGAAAGGTATGGGACCTAAAAATTTTGCATGCAGGTGTCTAATAGATAATTATTGAAACTCATTAAGTATTGTAGCCATGGAACATAGCATTAAAGAGTTATTTCAAAAAAAGCGTCCGTAGGGTTAAAATTTAATTAATTTAAATTTAGTGCGAATTTTAACATTATGTACAAAGATTTTGACTGTCAAATATAAGCTATTTAAAATCATTTCCAGTTTTTACATAATTCACTTAAAAGAAAGTCAAAAATTGCACGAAAATCCGATTTTTGAGTAAATATCGGAATAATTGAAAATCAGATCAATCACATGTCAGAATTTTACAGAATTATTATAAATTTGCGTTGCTCTAATGATAATCCTGTTATTATGTTTTCCCGATTAAAAGGATTTCATAGAGATTTTCAACGGTAATTTTGCGTAATAACCAAATAATGCAGCTTAGCAAAAAAAAGTATTTTATAAACGGCCGACTGAATAGTCTTACTGGGTTGAGTTAATACAGTCATACGCATACACATCTACTGAAGTGACCACGTACAACTTTTTGCGCATCCAAGTGCGCAAAAAAATAGAATTTTCTCATTGTTCGCCAGTGGTTAAGCGCGGAAAATTTTATAGTAGTTGGTTTGTGACGCTTTTTTCAATTTCTTGATATCCAGGTGTCCTATCTCTAACCGACTAATAATATAAGTTCAGGTAGCCTTAATATCACTTTTATTCGCAAGTAAAATTTACCAATTAATAAATACTCATTGAAGACAAGAGGAAACTTCATTTAGCCATTCCCGTATATGTTTAATGTAGAGAAAAAACAGAAAAAATAAACATAATCAATGTTTAAGATATTTCATTCTTCTGAAGCCACATCAGAAGGAAAAAGTTTTTGCATGAGTAGGAATAATTATTTATCACCTATTAAACACGCTCCCTCCTACTATCACACCAAATTCTCTGACATTATAACTGGTTAAGGAGTTGTTTTAACCATTCTTTAGCAGTGTAACTATTTTTTAAGTTTTGTATCTGTTTATATCTCACACATAAAATAATTTTTTAGTAAAGCCACGTAAAGTTAAACGAGGGAATTATTATAATTTATATACAATGTCAAAAATAGACGTTAACGTCGTCTTAAAAATGCTTTACCACGATTCCATCTCTATCAATATATTGTAAAACCTGAATGTGATTATCAATATGTAACGTCAATACTATTTATAACTCCCTTTTAACTAACTATTTAGTAAAATTTCCTCTAAATTGAACAAAAGCACCTATGTTAAACTCTTGGTCTCCACGTGACAAACGCCTTACATTTGGGAAAGGATTATACGTTGAAAATACATTTTTATCTGGCTAAAAATTCATGTTTAAAGTTAGACATGGATTGCTACCTACAACTTTCACAAATCAATTTTCCAATATCAAGCATAGATACAATACCAGGTATGCAAAAAGTAATTTTATTATTCCAAAAACCATTCTTAAATCTACTACTTTTACCATTCGACACAGAGGTCCCGTTATATGGAATTCATTCTTAAATAAAAATACGTAGCATATTGATTTTAAAAAAGTAACAAAAGATAAGTTACTTTGAACAGTTATCGACAAAAGAAAGTATTTTTAGGATAGATATTGTAGCACATAGAAAAAACTGAGACTGAGAGTGTGAGAAATTATTCTTGTAAATATAGGAAAGTATACTTTATAAGTATTATTATAGAAGCTCAACACTAGAGGCTCGATGATAACACTCCTTGTGTCTTCTACTTGCTCCTGCCGTTATTTTATGCCAACTAGCATTGTAATTTATATATATGCATACTTTTATACTGGCGAAATATATATAATACTACTTCTCAGGAAAACTTTAACACCTGATTAAAACCTCAACTCTCGTTGACAAAATATCTAAATATATTTTTTACATGTTTAGCAATTTAATTGTACGAAGGGATTTCAATAAATGAGACAATTTTTTTTTTTTTGGTTTAAAAATTATCAGTACTAACAGCAGTCGTTTTGCAGTAGTAATTAAAAATATTTCATAAACAAAACCCATTACTAACGTGTCACACGTAATCCCACAGAATTCAAACTGATTATATGTTCTGCGTACTGGGTAAGGAAGTGAAGACTAAATTGTTATTTTACGAAATAATTTTTCTTCTATCTATTATCTATTTCACGATCTTGCAATCTCGGATGCGTGAGAGAAAAATTTAAGCCGCTTCATCATAATTTTAAACACACTTTAATGTGTAAAATATAAATAAATATCATTAACAAGCTAAAAAAAACATAATGAAATATTACTAATATTCCTCCTTCTCCTTCTCCTCTCATAAAGTTGGTAAAATGCAATTTGAAGCAAATAAACGTTTCCTCATATCTAATAAAATTATACTTAAATGAGGAAATGTTTGCGTACATGACAACAGACATTAGTAATTGTATTCAATGCGATTTATTCAATAAGTAGTACTCACCGTTAATGACAACGTGGTCCAGCCACATCATATATGCACTCAAATCAATTTTATATTGAGTAAAGAAAGACACTGACCAAAGCAAAATTTAAAGGAACAAATTGAAAGATGTTTTTTATTCTGAAATCTAATGACAAAATAACAATATACGTTATTCTGTCATTAAATGAAACAAAAAATGCTGATAATTGAGGGATGAAAACTTTCTTAGTTTTTGTACCTCAACGTTTAGACTTCCTGTATCCGTTAATTCATTCTAAACTAGGCTGAAATTGTATCATTAAACTCAGGAAGTAAACGCAAATTTGTGTAAAAGATGGTGATGGAAATCTTTTTGACCACTGTCACTTTCATCAAAAAAGTAATAATGCAGCAAAATGCAATTAAAAGCTATTCTGGTGCGATAAAAAGAAAAGGGAGGATCGTTACATTTAACCATGACTATTTAACTAGACAATGACATATTGTACTTACAGCGAAATCAAACGCCTCTATTTGTCTGTTTTGGTTTCCCTTAAATTGATCATTGATTGATATTTATAAATATCACATGCATCCTAATGGAGTTTTTATCTAGCCAGTAATATCTTAATTCTTTGGATTAACATGCGAACAATTACCTTGTCTAAACTTAATATGCAAAGGTATTGCTTGCACTTTACCAAGCTGATTTGGACAGACTTTTAAACAACAGCATTCACTAAGACATAAAATTCTTTTCGTTGGATAATTAGAAAATCATTAATAATATTTTTATCATGAGCTTACTGTATTTTGATCTTAATCTCAGTATGTTTATGAAAACTGTTATTTCAGCCGCAAAATACGCTTATGTTTATACCGATCGCCAGAACTGTGGCATATTTCAACACCGTAGAATTTTCAAGTATTATTTTAAGGAGTTGATCATAAATGTCGTTTCGCTGCAAAAGTCGATACTTTCATTTTAAGATGCCATTCTCTTCTCACTTTTCGAGGCTTCTGTCTGTACAGCGGGTCAAACTATTAAGCTTAGTTATAAAGTTTAGGTAAAATTATGCTTACTTTTTAGATTTCTTTCAGCTTTGGTACGCCTAAAAAAGTTATGCAACTGTTTTTAACCCTTGGACGTCAATTCTCAATATACTCACTCTCTATAATACTAAAAACAGAAATATTTCTTATCCTTCTTATCCTTTTTATTAGTCATTCGACAGGACTTTAATATTAATATTGTAGATAAAACCTACAGCTAATGAAATAACAAATATACTCGCTTTATTAAAAAGGAATTTTTTTCGCATCCGCTGAAAATACAGTCCAATAATTCCCTTCGGACAAAATGTCCAAAATAAAACTAAGAAAAATCAAAGTAAATAAAATTTTAGAGTTAGACATTGTGAAAGGTTGGGTGGGAGGCGGTGGAAGGTTGATTTGCCTATATATTTTAGTAGGTAAGAACTCTGTAGTGAAATAAAGACGACTGCCGCATACCCTAACACTTCAACCGAATCTCTAAAATATTTGTGGAGCGGTATATACTTTGTAAATAAAGTCCAATTAGATTTATAAAGTTTGTACTTTAGATACCACAAAGATTTAAAGAGAGAGCAGATTGAACCACATGATTGTTTCAGAGGATATTATTAACAGTACTATATTTTTACCATGCCACATATGTCACACATGAATTTCTGCTTCTGTAGTTCACTTGTTTTACTTAGGATCGAAAAATCAAAACATGACTTTCTCTGTCCTTCTCTTTAAAGCACTTATGAAGAAGTGTTAAGCCTGCTCTCTATAGTGTATACACCTTACTATGTGCACAGCAAGTACATCATATTCTATAAAATATTACAAATTAAAAAACACGCAAATGAATGATTAATTTGTTATCTTCACAAATAATAAGATTTTTTATCGCATCATTACTTTATTATCTGTGCTACGCCCTTTCATTGCACAACCAGAAGTGAATCACAGCTTGTATATTGAAAGGTTTACAAATAAATTGTTCAACTGTGTGAGCCAATCACAATGTTTAATTTTTTGAGTAACTTTCATTTTCGAACATCCCCATCTGGCCTGCTGCTATCATCCCTGCAAAAGCCTGAAATACACTTAAACCCTTCAGGTTCAGCTAGAAACAACATTTTTGCTAATTTTAATTTTTTTAATTGAAATACAGCTTTTTAGGGTTTATCACATTAGCCGGGCTGAAATTAGCCCACTATCATATGAAGTCTATTAGCCCACTATCATATGAAGTGAGCAAGGAAAAAAATAGATACATAAATAGGCTATTTTAAAATACGCACCGTCAAGAGACTAAAGCGAAAAAAATTTGCAAATGTGATGTTAATGATGTAAACTGTATTGTTGACAATATAGAAAATATTGAAGAAATCACTTGGATAACTATATATGGAACGTGATTTTTTGTGCAATTAACATGTTTATTAAAAAATTTAGCACTTTTTTTATCCTTCCTTAATTGCATACTTTGTAGAAAGAGTCTCTAATAACGTTAACATGCGCCTAAATGGACAAACAGTTCAATATGTAGCAACAAAGTATACCACAATCTCTGATCTTTTAGTTTGTAAAATTGTTCAATATAGTAATACGGGTTTACACCTTTACCGAATTACACGTTCTGTAAAATTTTAGAACTTTGATATTTTGACTTTAGGATCATGTTCAACATCATTGAATTGGTGTTTGAATAAATAAAGTAAACTTAGTCCGACATGTTAAAAGATATTGTTTTTGTGGTATTAATGTTTCGGATAAAATTTAACAGTACAATTTTTACCATGCCACATATGTCACACATGATTTTCTGCATCTGTAGTTCATTTGTTTTACTTAGGATCGAAAAATCAAAATATGATTTTCTCTGTCCTTCTCTTTAAAGCACTTATGAAGAAGTGTTAAGCCTGCTCTCTATAGTGTATACACCTTACTATGTGCACACCAATAACTTCAAGCGAAATGAGTTTACTGAAATATCTTGTTGGCTAATATAACGGGTTGATTCTGTTCTCAAAATCCCAAACGCATTCACCACACTGTTTTTACCTTATTGGACAACCAAAAATTAATTTTATTTCCATGAAAAGATGACAATTTATTTTCATTACGATATTTATTTATCCAGTAATATGAATCATTCCGCGAGACAGCTAATTATCCTATTAAAAACAAAGCTTGGGAAATATCTGAAGCATCAATTAGGTTATATCTGTTCTTTTTATACTGCAGTTTTAGGGTAATGTAGAGTAAATGACGAGATAAGTCTTTAAAACTACATCATGGCTTGCGTTGTAATAAATTACGATGTTGAAGAAAAGTATCGTTAATAAACTTAAATTGTGTCTTAAATGGGCAGAAGTATTCAGACTATACTATCTTTGCTCTCTGTATTGAATGAACATATGACATACAATTGCGTCTTCTTTTAGAAGGAAACAGTGCCATGTAATGATAGTGATGTCGTGACTGGGTGCGAAGAACTTACAGTTAATATGATACAAAAATCACCGCAATTATTGTTACTTTTTTCTTCGATGATTTTGTGGTTAGTTCGTTAAGGATTTAACAGAGAACAATGATGCAATAAGATTCTGATGCTAAAAAAACATTTATCAGGGTCATTTTTTGTACTTGAAATCATTGCATATCATTACCGACTTTTATACAGCGCAGTCTGGGTACGAGTAAAGCGCTTGTAGGGACAAATTTTTCATAATGGTAGCGCAAAAAGAAGAAGACAACAACAACATTAACAGAAACTTTAACTTGTGGCTTACCCATGGAGGTACAAAAGAACTTTTATACCTCCTTGCTTTACTATTATAACACTAAAATTAAAGGAGAGTATTCTTTAATGGTTTATGGACACAAAATTTAAGGTTATTAAATGACTAGAAGGTTAGCCTAGCTAAAAGTCAAGTGTCCAACGTGTTAAACCAGAAAGAAATGTTATTGTTGGCACCACATTGCTATTTTTTATTGTTACCTTTAAAAAGTATTGTCCCCAATAGTTAATACCATTATATTTCAAAACAAAGCAAGTGCAGTTAGCTAACTAGCTAGTTAAATAGCTGACGAAAGGTGTGGTGAAAGGTGTAGTTTAAGCCAGTTAGATTTAGTTAGACTGGCCAGTGTGCAGGGGCAAGGAAAACATCACTGTAAATACTTTTCTTATATTATCATTATGTTAGCTGTTAGTTACATCTACCTTAAGCCTAAATTTACAAAAAAAATCCAACATCCACAAATTTCTACCACAAAGTTTTTCATTTTTTATCCACAATAAAGTTTTCATTATTTAACAATACTGATTTTTCTTTTACTAAAATTACTAAATCTTCAGCATCAGCAAAACTGTTTTTGCAAAAATCTTCATCAACATTTGACATATATAATCTTTTAGTTAATAATAAATACCCGATATAAAAAAATTAATTCTCACAAAAAAAACTCCAAAATTGCATATATATAATTGGTTAGAAGGGGAATGGTAGGTCAAACTTTTCTGACAAGAATAAGAAAAGGTTGGAAAGATATCATAGCAAAATTACATGTAAGTAAGGAAATGTTCTCTTTATACTTATTGACAAGAATTTATTTCAGCGAATAAGTTGTAAACACATGCAAACACATGAGTCACTCTTAAAATTTTTTGTGAACTTGTAAACTAAAAAAGAAAGCCTAAAAACATCATGAAAACTTCTTTCTGTAAAAATCCATCTCTTAAAAATTACCTTTATCCTTAAAATCTTTTTCTCAAAAAAGAAAGTTAGCCAGAAAAAGTTGAATTAAATAATAAAAAAACTTAAAATTCACTTTTAAACCCAACAGGATTAACAATGAATCTGTTAGCGAAATTTGGCATTAGCATTTATCAATATATCTATATTCCAATATGTATGTCAGTTCCTTATACATTGTCTGAAAATATGTCTTGATTACGTCTTTGTCGGCATCCACGACTTTGTCTGCATCAAAACAATAAAATTATAAAAGCTAAATGGATGTTTGAATGTTTTTAATAATTCGCTTTTCATCTGATGACTTCCCAATCCATCACAAGTTATTTTTAGAAATGCTTAACCATAAAGTTATGTAGTTGGCGGGGTCAAATATTCGCTTTTAGATAATCACTTGATAAGGACAGTATTAGCTACATATGCAGTTGTGGCATTTTTAATAACCTTTCGTCCAAATTTAAAAATATTCTTTAAAAATTATCCATATCTTGATTCTTTTAGCTGGATATTTGATTATCCTTTTCTTCTACTTTTGCAACAATTAGCTAGCTACCTCTAATTCTTTTTGGTTGTCCTTGTTGTAGCCATAGCCAAACATACATTACATTGTACATATGGTGGTTTTTAGCCATCTAGCTATACTTAATTCATACCATGAAAGTTGATTATAAGGAAAAGATGTGTAATATCTAGCAGTGCGTAATTTTCTTATAGATACTTCAGTCCAGGCTCATTGCTTCTGCAGGCACAGAGCTAAGAATACCCTTTTACCATCATCCAGCTTTGAACTTTGTAAAAGTTAATAATTGTAAGTTGTTCTTGTTTTAATAAAGTTAATATACCAAAGAGAGGACTAGCAGCACCATTTCAACACGTTATTTAAAAGTTAAACGTTAGTATAAAAAGCAAAGAATTAGGAAAGAAACAACAAAAGCTTACACATTTCTCCGCCTTTCTACGTGACTAAGAAACTTGACTAGGCTATCAAGTCACACAAAAACAAGCTAAAAATTTGTCCCTACAAGCGCTTTATTCGTGTCCAGACTGCGCTGTTTGAAAGTCGGTAATATATGCTTCATATATAAAAGAAATGCTAGGAGTAAATGCCTGTTTTTTATGATTTTTTTTCAGTATTGTCAGTGCCATTTTTTCAGATTTTGGACTGCTTACCTATTGTAACAATAAATTGGACAACTTAAGAAAGAAGAAACACACAATTAATACTTCCTCGTAAACAAAGATTTCAAAATTTAAGTTCTTATTAAATTCCTAGTTTCTTTTTTTTGTTTTTGTTTTATAAGACTATAGAACTGTGTTAAATTCTGATAGAAATATCTCTTTAATAATAGACGTATTTTGTCTGTCTGTCTGCGATAGGCGAGTCCCGTGGCGGAAACACGAAATGCGATATATAAAGGACGGGCGACCCCGTGGAATTTTCCACGGGTTAACGGCTAGTCTCTTTGATAATAGCCGTATTCTGTCTGTGTGGCCGGAAGAAAAAGTCGTGCTACAGGCGCACACAATAGCATGTAATTTAAAAAAGGGCGCCCTGTGCATTTTATCACGGGTTAATGACTAGCCTCCTTAATACTGCAACTCAGAGTCAATGATTTGCTGACGAGCGTAACTATATTTCATACTATCGCTTTTCAATCTACTTTAAAAGTAATCAAGTTAGAATTATTGCGAAATAATAACCTTCAGCGTTGCTCACGTTTGCATAATTATACTTGCTTTCGTTGTAACAAGACCTGTTGTAATAAGGGCCGAAGAAAAGCTTTTGTTGCCCATTTTGGTGAACATATTTCACTTTTTAAATATTCTGCAAATGACAGGATATCAGAATTTAACAATAATCGCTGTTTATCATTTTAATAAATATTTTACTATAGTTATCTCGTTATTTCATGCCAGGATAAAAATTACAAACAACAGAAACCAATCGCACCTAAAGATTATCCTTACAAAACATTTTAGAATCTTATAAATTTATTTTACTGGATTTACAGGAAAAAAAAGAATTTTTATTTTAGTGTTTTACACACTTTTTTCTCTCCAATATATCCTTAAATATGTTATTTCTTTGTGATATGCTTCTGTTGTTTTCTATGAGAATCATGACTTACAAAGCATAGAATTTACGTAACAATTTAGTATTTTTAGATATTATAATATAACATGTTGGTCTTTTTTGTATACTACGATACTTAATCTTTAAATTGTTTTCAACATTTGTGTATAGAAATATACTTCCCTTTTCCCTTTAGCTATAATAAGAAAAATGACAGATAGAGATAACGAAAATCTCATCTTTGACGTCACATTGATTGAATGCAAATTATTATCTATAAAATATTACAAATTAAAAAGCACGCAAATGAATGATTAATTTGTTATCTATACAAATATACAAATAATGAGATTTTTCATATAAAAAGCATATTAGTACGCATCATTCTTTATTATCTGTGCTACGCCCTTTCATTGCACAACCAGAAGTGAATCACAACTTGTATATTGAAAGGCTTACAAATGAATTGTTCGACTGTGTGAGCCATGCACAATGTTTAATTTTCTGAGTAACTATCATTTTCGAACATCCACATCTGGCCTGCTGCTATCATCCCTGCAAGAGCCTGAAATACACTTAAACCCTTCAGGTTCAGCTTGAAACAACATTTTTGCTAATTTTTTTTTTTTTTTTAATTAAAATACAGCTTTTTAGGGTTTATCACATTAGCCGGGCTGAAATTAGCCCACTATCATATGAAGTCTATTAGTCCACTATCATATGACATGAGCAAGGAAAAAAATAGATACATAAATAGCCTATTCTCAAATACGTATCGTCAAGAGACTAAAGCGAAAATAATTTGCAAATATGATGTTAATGATGTAAACTGTATTAGGACAATACGTTTTAACAAACTGGGGTGCGTGCCATTGTTGACAATATAGAAAATATTGAAGAAATCACTTAGATAACTATATATGGGACGTGATTTTCTGTGCAAGTAACATGTTCATTAACAAATTTAGCACTTTTTTATCCTTCCTTAATTGCATACTTTGTAGAAAGAGTCTCTAATAACGTTAACATGCGCCTAAATGGACAAACAGTTCAATATGTAGCAACAAAGTATACCACAATCTCTGATCTTTTAGTTTGTAAAATTGTTCAATATAGTAATACGGGTCACTTTCAACACCATAACCGCCGATCAATACACGTTTACAGAATTACATGTTCCGTAAAATTTTAGAACTTTGATGTTTTGACTTTAGAATTGGTGTTTGAATAAATTGTAAACTTAGTCCGACATGTTAAAAGATGTTGTTTTTGTGGTATTAATGTTTCGGTCAAAATCTTTTTAATTTTCTTCTTGTACTAATATGACTCAATTTTAGGCACAGTTTAATTAGGACAAAATTAAAAAACCTGTTGTAACAAGTTCTTTGTTTGCTGTATGAATCTGGGGATTTCATATTCTATGAAGTTCCAAGTAAGGATTTTAAAAAACACATTTATTTTGTTTAAAAAAAGTTTAAAGACATCAAAGAAAACTCATTGGGTGAAGGTGTATTAAGCTTGATTGTCGCTCAATCAATTCAATGGGATTTGATACAATGACCAATTGTAATTGGTATTGTATTTGGAATGGAATATTGGCAGAGATATCTTGCGATAGTACCTGCGGTTAAGCGTTAACTTGATGCCATGTACGATTTCGAAATCGTAGCCACAAATATGAATATGGCAAACTAGGCTAGAAATATGCGTAAAAGGAAGTGATTAGTCATTGTTTAATTGAAAAGCGGCACCTCTTAAAAAACTATCAGTTTGATATTGTGGCTTTGCTTGGAAATTTTTACGCTCGTGTAAAACAAATCGAAAACGTTGTCATCGACAGTAAATATATATCCCTAGTATTTTGGCGTAAAAACTTCATTTTAAAAAAAAATTAAAACGGAGTTGTAGCATTGCGTTTTACTTTGACTACTGGTACCTTGGCGTTTGCTTGATGTACGGAAGGTCATTTATTTTAAACTCCGCAGTGTTATGTTAGAGACTATAAAAGCCTGAATCACTCCAGGTTGCTTTGCGTTGCATAGAATAGGATTGATATCTAAAGCGGTTGTCTAGTTAAGCAGTCTAAAGTTGAAATGGAAGCTGTAAATGTAGTAGAATCAGTATCGCAGGAGCCTTAATGAAACAAAAACCACCGCAATTACTTTTAGGTTTTTTTTAAAAAAATTGTGGCTTGTAAATAATAATGCAGAAAAACGGTAATCAGAGGTATTTTTTGTATTTTAAGTGAATTATGGAAATAATAAATCTTTAGTTACAGCATTTCCAATTTCTTTGGAAAGAGAAGTTCTTTGATGGTTGTTTGTTGAAAGTAACCCTTCAAGACAATATTTTTTTAGTAATTAATACAACATCTTCCTTTTTAATGCGACTTTTCCTCAGAGAAACCTCAGTACATTATATCTTAATTATCAGTACTATGCCTTTTCATTGCATAACGGGAATGAATCACAGTATGGTGTTATAAAATATATAACTTAGATTATATCTGAGCTGTTTAATCAACTTTCGCGTTAAAAGATGCTCAGATCATATGTAAATATGTGCTGCGACTGGCGGTTGTTTCCCAGTCCCAATCCATTGCTTTGTATATAAGAAAAAAGATTGCATAGGGGTTTTCTTTCCAAGAGAGTATTTGTTTGATGGCTTTAATTTGTTGAAATTAGCCTCTCAAGACAATATTCTTTTAATGATTGATACAAAGTCCTCGTTCTTAAGATAAAGATGTTACTCTGGGGTTAATTTACTCAAAGCCATTATTTTCGTCATACTCCGTGCGAAATGAATGTATGAACGTGTTAAATGGGTTCGTAAAAGTAAGTCATATATCAAATAGTGTTTTTTTTTTGTGCGTTTAATAATATTGCATTTGCAGTTACGGTAACACTTGTTAATGATTTACGATAGTTCCACACTTGTGCATTATATCAAAATATTTTTTATCCTTTTTAAATAGTATGGTGTTAGTTCATGAGAATGTTCTGTATCTACCATGTCTTATGAATAAATTGATATTTTTCTACACACCGTACCAAAACTGGAATAAAAATAAAGATTTAAATTGCGGGTTATTTTCACTGGTCTTAATGTTCGTTACCGTTTGACTGCTATATCGCAAAAGGCTCGCGAGTTTTTCAGATAGCACAAGAGCATTGGGATAAAATCTGTAAGTCTTTCAAAATACGCATGCGCTCACAAAAAGAAAAACGAAAATAAATGAGTCTTTACTACCGGTAATTTGTAACTGCGTCAGTCATTAATAAATGAATTAACATTTTTACATTTCTTAATTTCTTGAAAATAAATGGAATTCGAAGTAGGATTTTGTTTAATTTTAATTGGCAATTTTATTACTCAGTAAACTTGCAGAAAATACCAATTAATCCGTTGGCTGTAAAGGTTAGTGTCGCAGGTAGATAAAGTAGTTTTCTTCCGAATACATCTTCACGAATTTGGGAATTAAAATCTTTAGTAAATTAATTAATCTTAAATTGATTAAACTTGATTAAAATCATCTTTAAAACAACCTGCACATTCATCTTAACTTAATAATAATTTTAATTTTTCTTTAGCGGCGGCCAAAAAACATCTTGCGCAAGTTATACGTTTTTACGACCGTAGTTATTCACCGAAAAATCTGACACTTAAAGTAATCCAAATTCAGCCTCGAGTAACCCACCATGTTAAGTACACTTCCTGAGGTAATACCTATAAAAAATAAGTAGAAAAATCTCACTTCCAAAGTTCCATATGATTTTGCTTTTATGTAGATTAAAAATTCATATGCTTTTCTACATTCTATCACAAAGGAGAACAAAGAGAAACTTGCAGTCGAAGATTCAATCTTCACAGTACTAATCAATTAAAATCGTTAAAAATAGTATTACTATACGACATACGTTGTTTCTGGTACATAAGAAATACAAGAAGTTAAATCTATTTTTCCCCTTAATAAAATAGTACATGCCACGTCAGACCAGCAAAAAATTACTTTTACTCATGACATACTTTTAACATAGTGACTTTGTTACCATAGACCCAATTTCACTTAAGTCCAACACCTATTTATCAAAAGGTGATGACCCGAAAGACTGGAATACGTTTAAAAAGTGAAATTTCTGTTTACAGGGACAGAAACTAGAATGTTTATTTTGCTGTCAAATTGATTTTCCTTCCTTAACATTGATATGTGTTCGTAACGACATAAAGATGAAGCAATACAAATTAAATTTTGATCTCAGATAGTTTAAACAACATTCTAGCTTCCTGTAACCAATTATCTAAACATAGGTCTAAATGCCATCATATCTTTTCAAAAGTGCCAAAACCATGTTAGCGCAGTCAAGTCTATTGTGTGACAATAAACAATGAATAACTTGTCTTTAAAATTAGACATAGAAATATTGTATAAGTCAATCTGATTGGCATTTAACTGCGAAATCAATCTTTCCCACTTTTTGCTACTTTGGTTTTCTTAAATTAGCCATTGAGAAATGTTTGTAACTAAAATATGCATCCCAATGTAGGGTAATCTGATTGGTACCAATAACGTCATGATTTTATGGATTGAAAAGTACGCGTCTAGACTCAATATACCATGACATTGTCTTTTAAAAATAAACACTATTTTTCATAAGAATAGTGTTTTTTGCCTAACACTTAAAAATTTGAATATTTTTAACTGTTAGGCAAAAGTTATTCCTGATATATTCTTATCATATTCATAGCATAGTGCAGATTGAAAGAACTAAAAATATAAACTGGTGCAAAAATGAACACTGTTATTGTTCAAGCCGTTTATTTCCACTGACAGACAGAGGAAAAATACTTTTTTCTAAAATTCCATTTTAAATGTGAGCAAAATTCTTAGAATAGTCTTAACATTTTATATAATTTCATCTTTAATATACCTATAGAGTATATTCTTATATGTAAAGCGCTTTTCCGCAAACTGGCCACAAAGAAAAAGTCGTTCTGCAGAAATATGAACCAACAAATGGGATATATATTTATTTACTTTGCAACGATGGGAGATTTTTCGAGGAATTTAATAGACGGGAAAACTTTTACACGGTCTATTTTGGTGTTCTTCTCTGTCAATAGAGGGTTGTGCTACGGCAAGCACAAAAACGGAATACAAGTGCACAGAAAATATCGACACAGTGGATATGAACAAGCAAATTCCCATGAAAAAATTTCAAAGAAATACGTGCAAGGGCGTATTTCCGGCGTTGTACAACAAAACACGTGCACAACACGTTTTTATGTGGACATTTCGATAAGATACGTACAAAGGGAATATTAACATGGATGTTTCCACGAGGTGATAAGTGCTCTATTTTAAACCTGTTCAGTCTAGGGTTTTCCGCACCCTCGTCCCCAGGTTTTTTTTCCTTTTTGACATAAGAGAAGACGTCGACAAATACCCTGGTATTGTTGACCGGGTTTTGTAATATGACTGGCTTTGACATTTTCGCTTAATTGTTACATTTTTGCCTACAGATCAGCTAAAATTTTAAAATTACTTCTACTCATGAGATATACTTTTAACATAGTGACTTTGTACTGTGGAGACATTATGACTCAAACATTGGTTGCTGTTTAATTTTAGCACCTATTTATCAAATGCTGATAACCGCGAAAGACTTCAATATTTTTTCTGTCCCTGTAAGAATAAGTGGAATATTCATTGTGCTGTCAAATTGATTTTCCTTCCTTAATATTGATAAACTGCTTATTGTGTTCTAAATGACATAAAGATGAAGCAATACAGATTTACAACCTGTAATTAAAGTTTGCTTTCAGATAGTTTCAACAACAGGGCTTCCTGTATCCAATTATCTAAACAATAGTCTGAATCATCTCGTTCCCAAATTCGCGGTCAAAATCCTATGTGGATTGAGTGATTTGACATTAAAATTAGGCATAGCAATGTTTCATAAGTCAATCTAATTGGCATTTAACTGCGAAATCAAACTTTCCCACTTTTGCTACTTTGGTTTTCTTAAATTAGCCATTGAGAAATATTTGTAATTGAAATATGCATCCCAATGTAAGCGTTATCTGATTAGTACCAATCACGTCGTGACTTCGAAGCAAAATCTGCCCCCTCCCCAAAAACTTTTCATTGGCTTGTCCAACTTGAATCAAACTTGGCACAATTATAGTACGTCACAAAAGGAGCAAAATGGCAGCAATAAATTTTTCTTGCGTCAGCACATTTTCTGTGACGTCATAAAAAGCTTAAAATTCGTTCAAAATGCCACTATCTGCTTCAAATTCAATTACTTTAGTTCTAGAGGGAATTTTTACATTCTGTTTAAAGTTTCAGAAAGCTAAATAAAACTTATTTAACATATTTTTTGGTTTTAACATAGATGGTATGAAAAATTGCCAAATATTGCCCGAAAATCATGTTTTTACCGTTTTTCGGGTAAAACCCTAAAAATCGGGAAATCAGATTACCCATGTCAGCAAAACATGCACAATGATTCTTCTTGATGAGGCAAAGTTGTGTTGTAAGTTTCAAGTTCTAAACATAATCCTAACAAAAGTTATTACATTTTCTTTCTTATAAGGGTTTTGTAGAGAATTTTAGGGTAGTTTCGAGTAATAGCCAATATGAAAGCCTCTGAAAGGTATGGGACCTAAAAATTTTGCATGCAGGTGTCTAATAGATAATTATTGAAACTCATTAAGTATTGTAGCCATGGAACATAGCATTAAAGAGTTATTTCCAAAAAAGCGTCCGTAGGGTTAAAATTTAATTAATTTAAATTTAGTGCGAATTTTAACATTATGTACAAAGATTTTGACTGTCAAATATAAGCTATTTAAAATCATTTCCAGTTTTTACATAATTCACTTAAAAGAAAGTCAAAAATTGCACGAAAATCCGATTTTTGAGTAAATATCGGAATAATTGAAAATCAGATCAATCACATGTCAGAATTTTACAGAATTATTATAAATTTGCGTTGCTCTAATGATAATCCTTTTATTATGTTTTCCCGATTAAAAGAATTTTCAACGGTAATTTTGCGTAATAACCAAATAATGCAGCTTAGCAAAAGAAGTATTTTATAAACGGCCGACTGAATAGTCTTACTGGGTTGAGTTAATACAGTCATACGCATACACATCTACTGAAGTGACCACGTACAACTTTTTGCGCATCCAAGTGCGCAAAAAAATAGAATTTTCTCATTGTTCGCCAGTGGTTAAGCGCGGAAAATTTTATAGTAGTTGGTTTGTGACGCTTTTTTCAATTTCTTAATATCCAGGTGTCCTATCTCTAACCGACTAATAATATAAGTTCAGGTAGCCTTAATATCACTTTTATTCGCAAGTAAAATTTACCAATTAATAAATACTTATTGAAGACAAGAGGAAACTTCATTTAGCCATTCCCGTATATGTTTAATGTAGAGAAAAAACAGACAAAATAAACATAATCAATGTTTAAGATATTTCATTCTTCTGAAGCTACATCTGAAGGAAAAAGTTTTTGCATGAGTAGGAGTAATTATTTATCACCTATTAAACACGCTCCCTCCTACTTTCACACCAAATTCACTGACATTATAACTGGTTAAGGAGTTGTTTTAACCATTCTTTAGCAGTGTAACTATTTTTTAAGTTTTGTATCTGTTTATATCTCACACATAAAATAATTTTTTAGTAAAGCCACGTAAAGTTAAACGAGGGAATTATTATAATTTATATACAATGTCAAAAATAGACGTTAACGTCATCTTAAAAATGCTTTACCACGATTCCATCTCTATCAATATATTGTAAAACCTGAATGTGATTATCAATATGTAACGTCAATACTATTTATAACTCCCTTTTAACTAACTATTTAGTAAAATTTCCTCTAAATTGAACAAAAGCACCTATGTTAAACTCTTGGTCTCCACGTGACGAACGCCTTACATTTGGGAAAGGATTATACGTTGAAAATACATTTTTATCTGGCTAAAAATTCATGTTTAAAGTTAGACATGGATTGCTACCTACAACTTTCACAAATCAGTTTTCCAATATCAAGCATAGATACAATACCAGGTATGCAAAAAGTAATTTTATTATTCCAAAAACCATTCTTAAATCTACTACTTTTACCATTCGACACAGAGGTCCCGTTATATGGAATTCATTCTTAAATGAAAATACGTAGCATATTGATACTTTTATCTCTTTTAAAAAAGTAACAAAAGATAAGTTACTTTGAACAGTTATCGACAAAATAAAGTATTTTTAGGATAGATATTGTAGCACATAGAAAAAACTGAGACTGAGAGTGTGAGAAAACATTATTCTTGTAAATATAGGAAAGTATACTTTATAAGTATTATTATAGAAGCTCAACACTAGGAGTTCGATGATAAGACTCCTTGTGTCTTCTACTTGCTCCTGCCGTTGTTATATGCCAACCAGCATTGTAATTTATATATATGCATACGTTTATACCGGCGTATTATATATAATACTACTTCTCAGAAAAACTTTAACACCTGATTAAAACCTCAACTCTCGTTGACAAAATATCTAAATATATTTTTTACATGTTTAGCAATTTAATTGTACGAAGGGATTTCAATAAATGAGACAATTTTTTTTTTTGGTTTAAAAATTGTCAGTACTAACAGCAGTCGTTTTGCAGTAGTAATTAAAAATATTTCATAAACAAAACCCATTACTAACGTGTCACACGTAATCCCACAGAATTCAAACTGATTATTTGTTCTGCGTACTGGGTAAGGAAGTGAAGACCAAATTGTTATTTCACGAAATAATTTTTCTTCAATCTATTATCTATTTCACGATCTTGCAATCTCGGATGCGTGAGAGAAAAATTTAAGCCGCTTCATCATAATTTTTAACACACTTTAATGTGTAAAATATAAATAAATATCATTAACAAGCTAAAAAAAGCATAATGAAATATTACTAATATTCCTCCTTCTCCTTCTCCTCTCATAAAGTTGGTAAAATGCAATTTGAAGCAAATAAACGTTTCCTCATATCTAATAAAATTATACTTAAATTAGGAACTGTTTGCGTACATGACAACAAACATTAGTAATTGTATTCAATGCGATTTATTCAATAAGTACTCACCATTAATCACAACGTGGTCCAGCCACATCATATATGCACTTAAATCAATTTTATATTGAGTAAAGAAAGACACTGACCAAAGCAAAATTTAAAGGAACAAATTGAAAGATGTTTTTTATTTTGAAATCTAATGACAAAATAACAATATACGTTATTCTGTCATTAAATGAAACAAAAAATGCTGATAATTGAGGGATGAAAATTTTCTTAGTTTTTGTACCTCAACGTTTAGACTTCCTGTATCCGTTAATTCCTTCTAAACTAGGCTGAAATTGTATCATTAAACTCAGGAAGCAAACGCAAATTTGTGTAAAAGATGGTGATGGAACTCTTTTTGACCACTGTCACTTTCATCAAAAAAGTAATAATGTCGCAAAATGCAATTAAAAGCTATTCTCGTGCGATAAAAAGAAAAGGGAGGATCGTTACATTTAACCATGACTATTCAACTAGACAATGACATATTGTACTTACAGCGAAATCAAACGCCTCTATTTGTCTGTTTTGGTTTCCCTTAAATTGATTATTGATTGATATTTATAAATATCACACGCATCCTAATGGAGTTTTTATCTAGCCAGTAATATCTTAATTCTTTGGATTAACCTGCGAACAATTACCTTGTCTAAACTTAATATGCAAAGGTATCGCTTGCACTTTACCAAGCTGCTTTGGACAGACTTTTAAACAACAGCATTCACTAAGACATAAAATTCTTTCGGTTGGATAATTAGAAAATCATTGAATATATTTTTATCATGAGCTTACTGTATTTTGTTCTTAATCTAAGCTTTTGAAAACTGTCATTTCAGCCGCAAAATACGCTTATGTTTATACCGATCGCCAGAACTGCGGCATATTTCAACACCGTAGAATTTTCAAGTATTATTTTAAGGAGTTGATCATAAATGTCGTTTCGCTGCAAAAGTCGATACTTTCATTTTAAGATGCCATTCTCTTCTCACTTTTCGAGGCTTCTGTCTGTACAGCGGGTCAAACTATTAAGCTTAGTTATAAAGTTTAGGTAAAATTATGCCTACTTTTTAGATTTTTTTCAGCTTTGGTACGCCTAAAAAATTATGCAACTGTTTTTAACCCTTGGACGTCGATTCCCAATATACTCACTCTCTATAATACTAAAAACAGAAATATTTCTTATCCTTCTTATCCTTTTTATTAGTCATTCAACAGGATTTTAATATTAATATTGTAGATAAAACCTACAGCTAATGAAATAACAAATATACTCGCTTTATTAAAAAGGAATTTTTTTCGCATCCGCTGAAAATACAGTCCAATAATTCCCTTCGGACAAAATGTCCAAAATAAAACTAAGATAAATCAAAGTAAATAAAATTTTAGAGTTAGACATTGTGAAAGGTTGGGTGGGAGGCGGTGGAAGGTTGATTTGCCTATATTTTAGTAGGTAAGAACTCTGTAGTGAAGTAAACACGACTGCCGCATACGCTAACACTTCAACCGAATCTCTAAAATATTTGTGGAACGGTATATACTTTGTAAATAAAGTCCAATTAGATTTATAAAGTTTGTACTTTAGATGCCACAAAGATTTAAACAAGAACAGATTGAACCACATGATTGTTTCAGAGGATATATTTAACAGTACTATATTTTTACCATGCCACATATGTCACACATGAATTTCTGCTTCTGTAGTTCACTTGTTTTACTTAGGATCGAAAAATCAAAACATGATTTTCTCTGTCCTTCTCTTTAAAGCACTTATGAAGAAGTGTTAAGCATGCTCTCTATAGTGTATACACCTTATTATGTGCACAGCAAGTACTTCAAGCAAAATGAGTTTACTGAAATATCTTGTTGGCTAATATAACGGGGTTGATTCTGAATCCCAAACGCATTCACCACACTGTTTTTACCTTATTGGACAACGAAAAATTAATTTTAATTCCATGAAAAGATGATAATTCTTTTTCATTACGATATTTATTTATCCAGTAATATTAATCATTCCGCGAGACAGCTAATTATCCTATTAAAAACAAAGCTTGGGAAATATCCGAGGCATCAATTAGGTTATATCTGTTCTTTTTATACTGCAGTTTTAGGGTACAAATATAGAGTAAATGACGAGATAACTCTTTAAAACTACATCAAGGCTTCTGTTGTTATAAATTACGATGTTGAAGAAAAGTATTGTGAATGAACTTGTATTATGTCTTAAATGGGCAGAAGTATTCAGACTATACTATCTTTGCTCTCTGTGTTGAATGAACACATCACATACAATCGTGTTTCCTTTTAGAAGGAAACAGTGCCATGTAATGATAGTGCTGTCGTGATCGGGTGCGGAGAACTTACAGTTAATATGATACAAAAATCACCGCAATTATTGTTAATTTTTTCTTCGATGATTTTGTGGTTAGTTCTTTAAGGATTTAACAGAGAACAATGATGCGATAAGATTCTGATGCAAAAAAGGCATTTATCAGGGTCATTTTTTGCACTTGAAATCATTGCCTATAATATATGCTTCATATATAACAGAAATGCTTGGAGTAAATACCTGTTTTTTATGATTTTTTTTAGTATTGTCAGTGCCATTTTTTTCAGATTTTGGACTGCTTACCTATTGTAACAATAAATTGGACTTAGAGAAGAAGAAACACAAAATTAATACTTCCTCGTTAACAAGGATTTCAAAATTTAAATTCTTATTGTGTTCCTAGTTTGTTTCTTTTTGTTTTGTTTTTTGATGCTATAGATCTGTGTTAAGTTCTGATAGAAATATCTCTTTGATAATAGCCGTATTGTGCCTGCGTGGCCGGAATAGCGTGTAATTTAAAGAAGGGCGCCCTGTGTATTTTATCACGGGTTAATGACTAGCCTCTTTAATACTGCAACTGAGAGTAAATGATTTGCTGACGAGCGAAACTTTTATCATTTCCATGGCTAACGACCAAGATACATATAAATCTTGTTTTATACATTTCTCCAGTCTACTTTATAATTTTGTAAAATGAGAAGGCATCGTTTGTAAGCTACGTGTAATAGTAAGTATTATAGGATATTCTCGCCATTGATAACTCTTGTTTTTCTTTAACGGCTAAAGCCCATTAATTGCGCCGTTAAGGAGATATTACATGTGTGGCCTAAAACCAGACAGAAGATATACAATAATAATTGAGATTGACAATATTTTTGCCAGGCTTTTTCTCTTCGGTATACAAACTCTTTCATTGCCTTACAGAAGTGTTTTAATGACTTATTTCTCTGAAGACACATTGTGAGAATGATGATGACTAATGATGATAATAATAATTGATGATGATCGATGATGATGATAGCAAACTACCTGTGTTTCAATGATCGATACGTTAATCTTTATATTTGATTTTGAGCCTGTAAATTCATGATAATAGACTCAAAAATAGCAAAGTTTTTATTAGTCCTGTAAACACGCAATAACACCTGCTCAAAGTTGATAAGAAACTATATTTCATACTATCGCATTTCATTATACTTTAAAAGTAATCGAGTTAGAATTATTGCGAAGTACTAACCTTCAGCATTGCGGATGTTTGTATCATTCTAATTGCTTTCGTTATAATAAGACCTGTTGTAATAAGACCTAAAAGAAAAATTATTGTTGCCCATTTTGGTGAACATATTTCCCTTTTAAATATTCTGCAAATGACAGGATATCAGAATTTAAAAATATTCGCTGTTTATCATTTTAATAAATATTTTACTTTAGTTATCTCGTTATTTCATATGAGGATAAAAATTACAAACAACAGAAAACAATCACATCTAAAGATTATCTTTACAAAACATTTTAGAAGCTTATAAATTTATTTTACTGGATCTAAAGGATTGACTTTTAATTTTACTGTTTTACTCACTTTTTTTCTCCGATATATCCTTAAATATGTTATTTCTTTGTGAATAGATAAGCTATTTACACCTGAATTGCTAATAAACCTTTTTTCTTGACAAGCTCTGAACTACGCACACCGTATCATATGCTTCTGTTGTTTTCTATGAAACTCATGACTTACAAAGCGTAAAATTTACGTAACAACTTAGTATTTTTAGATATTGTAATATAATATGTTGGTCTTTTTTGTATACTACGATACTTAATCTTTAAATTGTTTTCAAAATTTGTGTATAGAAATGTAATTCCCTTTTCCCTTTATAATAAGAAAAATGACAGATAGAGACACCGAAAATTTCATCTTTGACGTCACACCGATTGAATGCAAATTATTATCTATAAAATATTACAAATTAAAAAGCACGCAAATGAATGATTAATTTGTTATCTTTACAAATAATGAGATTCTTCATCGCATCATTACTTTAATATCTGTGCTACTACGCCCTTCATTGCACAACCAGAAGTGAATCACAGCTTGTATATTAAAAGGCTTACAAATGAATTGTTCGACTGTATGAGCCATGTACAATGTTTAATTTTTTGGGTAACTTTCATTTTCGAGCATCCCCATCTGGCCTGTTGCTATCTTTGATCCCTGCAAGTGCCTGAAATACACTTAAACCCTTCAGGTTCAGCTAGAAACAACATTTTTGCTAATTTTAATTTTTTTTAATAAAAATACAGCTTTTTAGGGTTTATCACATTAGCCGGGCTGAAATTAGCCCACTATCATATGAAGTCTATTAGCCCACTATCATATGAAATGAGCAAGGAAAAAAATAGATACATAAATAGGCTATTCTAAAATACGTATCGTCAAGAGACTAAAGCGAAAAAAAACTTGCAAGTATGTTGTTAATGATGTAAACTGTATTAGGAAAACACGTTTTAAAAAACTGGGATGCGTGCCATTGTTGACAAGATATAAAACATTGAAGAAATCACTTAGATAACTATATATGGGACGTGATTTTCTATCCAATAACATATTGATTAACAAATTTAGCACTTTTATTATCCTTCCTTAATTGCATATTTTGTAGAAAGAGTCTCTAATAAACTTAACATGCGCTTAAATGGACATTCAAACAGTTCAATATATAGCAGCATAGTATACCACAATCTCTGATCTTTTTAGTTTGTAAATTTGTTCAGTCCAATATAGTAATATAGGTCAGTTTCAACACCAATACCGTCAATATTCTACCGTCAATATTCTAAAGCTCCGCCATATTTTAATATCATATTCAACATTGTTGAATTGGTGTTTGAATAAACCGTAAACTTAGTCCGTCATGTGAAAATGTTGTTTTGGTGGTATTAATGTTTCGGTCAAAATCTTTTTAATTTTCTTCTTGTACTAACATGACTCTGTTTTAGGCACAGTTTAATTAGGACAAAATTAAAAAACCTGTTGTAACAAATTCTTTGTAAGGATTTTAAAAAACACATTTATTTTGTTTAAAAAAAGTTTAAAGACATCAAAGAAAAACTCATTGGGTGAAGGTGTATTAACCTTGATTGTCGCTCAATCAATTCAATGGGATTTGATACAATGAGCAATTGTAATTGGTATTGTATTTGGAATGGAAAATTGGCAGAGATATCTTGCGATAGTACCTTCGGTTAAGCATTAACTTGATGCCATGTACGATTTCGAAATCGCAGCCACAAAAATGAATATGGCAGACTAGGCTAGAAATATGCGTAAAAGGAAGTGATTAGTCATTGTTTAATTTGAAAGCGGCGCCTTTTGAAACCCATTAGATTGATATTGTAGCTGTGCTTGGGAATTTTAACGCTCGAGTAAAACAAATCAAAAACGTTTGTCATCGACAGTAAATATATATCCCCAGTATTTTGGCGTAAAAACTTCAGTTTAGAAAAAAATTAAAGCGGAGTTTGTAGCATTGCGTTTTACTTTGACTACTGGTACCTTGGCGTTTGCTTGATGTACGGAAGGTCATTTATTTTAAACTCCGCAGTGTCATGTTAGAGACTATAAAAGCCTGAATCACTCCAGGTTGCTTTGCGTTGCATAACATAGGATTGATATCTAAGACGGTTGTCTAGTTTAGCAGTTTAAAGTTGAAATGGAAGCTGTAAATGTAGTAGAACCAGTATCGCAGGAGCCTTAATGAAACAAAAACCACCGCAATTACTTTTAGGTTTTTTTTAAAAAAACTGTGGCTTGTAAATAATAATGCAGAAAAACGGTAATCAGAGGTATTTTTTTAAGTGATTTTGTATTATGGAAATAATAAATCTTTAGTTACAGCATTTCCAATTTCTTTGGAAAGAGAAGTTCTTTGATGGCTTTAACTTGGTGAAAGTAACCCTGCAAGACAATATTTTTTTAGTAATTAATACAACGTCTTCGTTTTTAATGCGACTTTTCCTCAGAGAAACTTCAGTACATTATATTTTAATTATCAGTACTATGCCTTTTCATTGCATAACGGGAAGTGAATCACAGTATGGTGAAATAAAATAATATAACTTAGATTATATCTGAGCTGTTTAATCAACTTTCGCTGTAAAAAGATGCTCAGATCATATGTAAATATGTGCTGCGACTAGCGGTTGTTTTCCAGTCCCAATCCATTGCTTTGTATTTAAGAAAAAAGATTGCATAGCGGTTTTCTTTCCAAGAGAGTATTTGTTTGATGGCTTTACTTTGTTGAAATTAGCCTCTCAAGACAATATTCTTTTAATGATTGATACAAAGTTCTCGTTTTTAAGATAACCATGTTACTCTGGGGTTAATTTACTCAAAGCCATTATTTTCGTCCTACTCCGTGCGAAATGAATGTATGAACGTGTTAAATGGGTTCGTGAAAGTAAGTCATATATTGAATAGTGTGTTTTTTGTGCGTTTAATAATATTGCATTTGCAGTTACGGTAACACTTGTTAATAATTTACGATAGTTCCACACTTGTGTATTATATCAAAATATTTTTTGTCCTTTTTAAATAGTATGGTGTTAGTTCATAAGAATGTCCTGTATCTACCATGTCTTTTGAATAAATTGATATTTTTCTACACACCGTACCAAAACTGGAATAAAAATAAAGATTTAAATTGCGGGTTATTTTCACTGGTCTTAAGGCTCGTTACCGTTTGACTGCTATATCGCAAAAGGCTCGCGAGTTTTTCAGATAGCACATGAGCATTGGGATAAAATCTGTAATTCTTTCAAAATGCGCACGCGCTCATAAAAAGAAAGAACAAAAATAAATGAGTCTTTACTACCGGTAATTTGTAACTGCGTCAGTCATTAATAAAAGAATTAACATTTTTACATTTCTTAATTGCTTGAAAATGAATGGAATTCGAAGTGGGATTTTGTTTAATTTTAATTGGCAATTTTATTACTCAGTATATTTGCAGAAAATACCAATTAATCCGTTGGCTGTATAGGTTAGTGTCGCAGGTAGATAAAGTAGTTTTCTTCCGAATACATCTTCACGAATTTGGGAATTAAAATCTTTATTAAATTGATTAAACTTAAATTGATTAAATTTGATTAAAATTATCTTTAAAACAAGCAGTACATTCATCTTAGCTTGATATTAATTTTAATTTTTTTTTAGCGGCGGCAAAAAAAACATCTTGCGCAAGCTATACGTTTTTACGACCGTAGTTATTCGCAGAAAAATCTGACACTTTAAGTAATCCAAATTCAGCCGCGACACTTCCTTAGGTAATACCTATAAAAAATAAGTAGAAAAATCTCACTTGCAAAGTTCCATATGATTTTGCTTTTATGTAGATTAAAAATTCATATGCTTTTCTACATTCTATCACAAAGGAGAACAAAGAGAAACTTGCAGTCGAAGATTCAATCTTCACAGTACTAATCAATTAAAATCGTTAAAAATAGTATTACTATACGCCAAACGTTGTTTCTGGTACATAAGAAATACAAGAAGTTAAGTCTATTCCTCCCCTTAATAAAATAGTACATGCCACGTCAGACCAGCAAAAAATTACTTTTACTCATGACATATACTTTTAACATAGTGACTTTGTTACCATAGACCCAATTTCACTTTAAGTCTAACACCTATTTATCAAAAGGTGATGACCCGAAAGACTGGAATACGTTTAAAAAGTGAAATATTTGTTTACAGAGACAGAAACTAGAATATTTGTTTTGCTGTCAAATTAATTTTCCTTCCTTAATATTGATAAACTGCTTATTGTGTTCTTAACGACATAAAGATGAAGCAATACAAATTTACGATATGTAATTAAATTTTGATTTCAGATAGTTTAAACAACATTCTAGGTTCCTGTATCCAATTATCTAAACAATAGTCTGAATCATCTCGTTCCCAAATTCGTGGTCAAAATCGTATGTGGATTGAGTGATTTGACTTTAAAATTAGACATAGCAATATTTCATGAGTCAATCTATTGGCATTTAGCTGCGAAATCAATCTTTCCCACTTTTTGCTACTTTGGTTTTTCTTAAATTAGCCATTGAGAAATGTTTGTAATTAAAATATGCATCCCAATGAAGGGTAATCTGATTGGTACCAATAACGTCATGATTTTATGGATTGAAAAGTACGCGTCTAGACTCAATATGCCACGACATTATCTTATTAAAAATAAACACTATTTTTCATAAGAATAGTGTTTTTTGCCTAACAGTTAAAAATATGAATATTTTTAACTGCTAGGCAAAAGTTATTCCTGATATATTGTTAGCATATTCATAGCATAGTGCAGATTGAAAGAACTAAAAATATAAACTGGTGCAAAAATGAACCCTGTTATTGTTCAAGCAGTTTAATTCCACTGACAGACAGAGGAAAATACTTTTTTTTAAAATTCCATTTAAAATGTGAGCAAAATTCTTAGAATTGTCTTAACATTTTATGTAATTTCATCTTTAATATACATATAGAGTATATTCTTATATATAAATCGCTTTTCCGCAAACTGGGCACAAAGAAAAAGTCGTGCTGCAGTAATATGAAACAACAAATGGGATATATATTTATTTACTTTGCAACGATGGGAGATTTCTCGAGGAATTTAATAGACGGGAAAACTTTTACACGGTCTATTTTGGTGTTCTTCTCTGTCAATAGAGGGTTGTGCTACGGCAAGCACAAAAACGGAATACAAGTGCACAGAAAATATCGACACAGTGGATATGAACAAGCAAATTCCCATGAAAAAATTTCAAAGAAATACGTGCAAGGGCGTATTTCCGGCGTTGTACAACAAAACACGTGCACAACACGTTTTTATGTGGACATTTCCATAAGATACGTACAAAGGGAATATTAACATGGATGTTTCCACGAGGTGATAAGTGCTCTATTTTAAACCTGTTCAGTCTAGGGTTTTCCGCACCCTCGTCCCCAGGTTTTTTTTCCTTTTTGACATAAGAGAAGACGTCGACAAATACCCTGGTATTGTTGACCGGGTTTTGTAATATGACTGGCTTTCACATTTTCGCTTAATTGTTACGACTTTTTCCTTAGTCAGCACTTTTTCAGGTCAAGATTAAAATGGTGCATTGGGCAGCGGTTTTGTATTTTGTAAACAACAAAACTTTATTGTAAAGCTAAGTTAAATTTATAAAAAACGCTTGGTTTTACGTTTTTAGATTTATTGAAATATCTCTGATAAGTTCATGATATCGCATTGTACATTAGGAAAGAAGATAACGGCATAATAATAAAGTAGACTATTGACTTCAGAAAAACAAGTGTTATGTAGCTCTAGCTAGCTAACAATGTTTTTATTATGTTTGGGACGTAGTTGGTGGCCAAAAACCTAATGTAGGCGTATTAATGACAGCTTGCTTTAATTATTTTAGCTTGGTTTTTGGTTTACATTTAGCTATTAGCTAGCTAGCTTAACTTTTTCATAGTAAAATTTGCAGGGAGGATTAGAAACTGTTTCTTTGTTTCTTAATAGATTCACGAAAATAAATCCCAAAAATATGCGTATTTCTTGGGACCCTATTTGCAAAACTTTATCAAATATTAGGTAAAAATTTGTGAATTTATTTAAGAAAAGAACGTAATTATTAAACTCGAGGAAGTGAAAAGGGATCTAGTTTCTCAAAATCTCCCTAGAATTCCATAACTAACTTAACCGTATTCATACAGGGGCAGGTTAAATCAACCTAGCCGAAGCTGGTATTTGTTGACCTTTTTTATGGGCCTTCTCCAACACAATTTTACAACACGAATATGGAAGACTTTATGCAACTGGGTTGCACCAATCAAACATGGCACAAAGTTTTAACACTTAGACTCTGACATATTTCAATCATGAAAATTGCTCTTCTTAATGTTTTTTGTACAGGTATTTTTGTATACTGATAAAATTGATATATCTGTCAAAATCATTTATCGGTGTCCCTGGTTAAACAGGAACTCAAAAACTATGATAATAGTGAAAATATTTTGTGTTGTCGTGCCAAGTTTCAAGTCCGTACTTCAATTTTATTTCTAGCAAAAAGTACGGTTTCGAAGGAGAAGTATTTTTATAGCCCATTTTTCTGGACACCTTTAGCTTTATCTCTTTTAGTACATAGACTCATACTTGTTAATGTACTCAAATTAAGAAGGTATTTTAAGCTTGCTAACTTTGCAAAAAAATAATTCTCGTAAAGATTTAAAAGTGTTTCAAAAATTAGCTCTCACAAGAATTAATTCTCCTAAAGTAGTTCTGATCTGTTGCGTAACAGAGTTTTCAGAAACTTTCGCAAACTATCTAAAACCTTTAAAAACAAATTTCAAGATTACTGAATATCTATGAAGCGAGACTTTAACAATTGTACCAATCATAAGAATTAGAAGAACTTAAATACCGTAAGAATTAAGAATGTCACAAAAATAACAACTTATTCACTTATTTAGTTATAAACTGGATTTGAAATCTAAATAATGAACTATCTAGCTAAGTTCAGCAAGCAAAATTTCTATTGAGTACAGCTAGCTAAACTATATCAAAGTATTACGTAACCTGCACAGCACAACTTACTTCTTTTCCAGCCTTTAAAGGCGTTTAGTGCAGTTACCAAGATAATTTTACCTGTATTTTTTTACTCGTGAGACAATACAATTATCAGTATGTTTTCTGTTGCTGGAACATAAATTTTCTAACAGCTAAAGTTCCGCCATATTTTAATAGCATAAATGAGCGTATTCGCATAATCTGGCCATATATTGACCAAGAATCACTCAAAGATACCAGGGTATTTTTCGTCGTCTTTTCTCATATCAAAAATACAAAAGGACCTGGGGACGAGGGTGGGGTTTTCCAAACTTATTGTGACCGGGGTAATAGATTGATAGGCTTGTGAAATTGAATGAAACGTGGTACAATTGTATTACGCCATAAAAAAACCACAATTGCGGTTATAAATTTTTGCTTATGTTAACATTTTCTTTGTGACGACATCGGAAGCTTGAAAGTTGTTTAAAATACCACTTTCTACTTTAATATGAATTAATTTAGATGTGTAGCGAAATTTCACATTTTGTATGAAGCTTCTCACAGCCAAATATAGGTTATCTATGTTATAGTACCCGTATATATCTGTCTGTCTGTCACGCAAAATGTTAACTGCAGTAGCCAGACACACGAAATGCGGTAAAAATGGATAGGTGAACCCGTGGATTTATAAACTGGCCACCGACTATTATATTATGATTTCCAATTTTTACATAATTCGCATAAAAAACGTCAAAAATTGCACGAAAATCCGATTTTCGGTTAAATATCGGAATAATAGGGAAATCGGATTAAACACGTGTCAAAATGTTACAGAAATATTTTCCATGAGAAAATAAAGTTGCGTTGCTCTAGTGATAATTCTAACGAAGGTTATTATGTTTTCCTGATTTGAAAAATTTCATAGAGATTTTCAAGTGTAGTTTCGCATAATAGCTAAATCTGCCTAATAGTTAAATATAAAAACTCAGAATTGTCATACAGCTCAGCAAAAAAAGTAATATATAAAAACCGAAATTAATAGGGTTAGTGGGTTAAATAAATACAGTCATACGCATACATCGCATCTTCCAAAGAGAATTAATTTTAAAAATTTTCTCATTGCTGCTAGTGGTCCTGCACGATAATTTTATAAGTTATGTAGTTGGTTTTTGACGCTTTTTTCAATTTCCAGATATAAAAGTCATCCTCTCTTTACCTGATTAATGATTGTACCAGGGTGAATATAGCTTAGCTCAGGTAGCCTTAATTTCATATTTAATCGTCAGTAGAGATTATTTATATGTAACATTGTGTTACCAATTCATAAATAATTATTGAAGACAAAGGGAAACTTCATCATAATGCGCCAAATTTATTCATTCTCCACCCTTTCGCCTCGCAATAGAGGATGTATGAATAATAATTTTGCCCTTTTCTTATATGTTTAATATGGAGAAAAATAGAAAAATAAGATATTTCATTCTTCTGAAGCTACATCTGAAGGAAATAAGTTTTTGCTTGAGTAAGAATAATCATAGATCACCTATTAAACACGCTCCCTTCTACTTTCACACCAAATTCTCTGACATTATAACTGGTTAAGGAGTTGTTTTAACCATTCTTAAGCAGTGTAACTATTTTTTAAGTTTTGTGTCTGTTTATATCTCACACATAAAAAGAATTCTTTAAGACAACCACGCAAAGCTAAACGAGTAAATTATTACAGCTTATTTACAATGTTTAAAGGTGACATCATTCTAAGAATGTTATACCACGTTTCCATATCTACCAATATATGGTAAAACATGTATGGGACTATCAGTATGTAACGTCAATTCTATTTATAACTTCCTTTTTACTTACTTACTATTTACTAAAACCTACATGTTTGAACAAATGCACTTTTGTTAAAATCTTGGTCTCTACGTGACAACTTTTTTTGACGATACATCAAATTGTATTAAAACATTTTGCGCGTACTTTATTTATGCGAAGAAATTTCAATAAATGAAAAAAAATTATCTGGGTTTAAAAATTGTCTTGGATACAGTACTAACAACGAGTGACGAATATTCAAAAGCAAAGTCCCTCATAAACGTGCAAATACAGGTCATTCCACAGAGTTTAGCCTCCTGTTCAAACTAATTATTTGTTCCTCCCTGTTCCTTATCCATTGCGTATGCGGTAAGGACGTGCATACCAAATTTTATTTTTTTACGAAAAAATTCTTCTTCTATCTATTGTCTATTTGACTGTCTAACCGTCCATTTTGCAATCTGGGATATGTGAGACAGAAAATTAAGCCGCTCCTTTTTATTTTTAACACCATTAAAAGTGTAAAATATAAATAAAAGTTATAACATCATTAACAATCTTAAAAAAGCATAATGAAATATCGCTAATATTCCTCCTCCTCTTCTCATAAATTATTATTAAGTTGGTAAAATGTAATTTGTAGCAGATTAACGTTTTCTCATATCTAATAAAAATTATATATACTTAAATCAGGAAATGTGTGTGTATATGACAACAGACATTAGTGACTGTATTCAATGTAATTTATTCAATAAGCACTCACCATTAATCACAACGTGGTCCTCCCACATCATATATGCACTCAAATCAATTTTTTATTGAGTAAAGAAACACTGAACAAAGCAAAATTTAAAGCAACAAATTAAAAGATATTTTTTACGTGTTATTTATTTTCAAATGTAATGACAAAATAACAATATATGTTAAAGATACATTAAATGACACAAAAGCGCTGATTATTGAGGGATCAAAACTATCTTAGTTCTTGTACCTCAATGTTTAGACTTAAATATTTGTTTGTTTATTCTAAACTAGGCTAACATTGTGTCATTTAACTCAGAAAGTGATCGCAAATTTATGTAAAAGATGGTGAAGGAAATATTTTGACAACTGTCACGTTCACCAAATAAATAATGAAGCCGCGAAATGCAATTAAAAGTTATTTTCAGGCGATAAAAAGTAAGGGAGGATCGTTACGATTAACCATGACTATTCAACTAGACAATGACATATGGCATTTACAGCGAAATCAAACGCCTCTATTTGTCTGTCTTAGTTTCCCTTAAATTGGTTATTGATTGATATTTATAAATATCACATGCATCCTAATGGAATTTTTTGGTCAGTAATATCTTAATTCTTCGGATTGATACGAACAATTACACTTAATATGGCAAAGTATCGCTTGCACTTTACCAAACTGCTTTGGACAGACTTTTAAGTAACAGCATCCAAGACATAAAATTCTTTCGGTTGCTTAATTAGAAAATCATTAAATATATTTTTATTATGAGCTTACTGCATTTTGATCTTAATCTCAGTATGCTTATGAAAACTGTTATTTCAGCCGCAAAATACGCTTATGTTTGTACCGATTGCCAGAACTGCGACATAACACCATAGAATTTTCGAGTATTATTTTGAGGAGTGAAAGACAATGTTGATTATAAATATTGTTTCGCTGTAAAAGTCATTTTTTTCATTTTAAGGTGACATTCTCTTCTCACTTTTCGAGGCTTCTGTCTGTACAGCGGGTCAAATTATTAAGCTTAGTTATAAAGATCAGGTAAAATTATGCTTACTTTTTAGATTTCTTTCAGCCTTGGTACGCTTAAAATGTTATACAGTAGTTTTTAACCCTTGGACGTCAATTCTTAATATACTCACTCTTTATAATACTAAAAACAGAAATATTTCTTATCCTTCTTATCCTTTTTGTTAGTCATTTAACAGGACTTTAATATTAATATTGTAGATAAAACCTACAGCTAATGAAATAAGAAATATACTCGTTTTATAAAAAGGAATTTTTTTCGCATCCGCTGTATACACAGTCAAATTATTCCCTTCGGACCAAAATTCCTAAATAAAACTAAGATGAATCAAAATAAAATAAAAAGGAGTGTTGTGCCTACATTTTAGTCGGTAAGAACTCTGTAGTGAAATAAACATGACTGGCAATGCTGTATTTTTACCATGCCACATTATCACACATGAATTTCTAAAAATCGAAAAATCAAAACATGATTTTCTCTGTTCTTCTCTCTAAAGCAATTATGAAGGATCTGCTGTTGCCATATTGCAATTTTACGTTATAAATGTGGAGTGAATGACGAGATAAGTCTTAAAAACTGCATCATAGATTGCGTTATTATTAATTACGATGTTGTGGAAGGGATCGTAAAAACACTAAAATTGTGTCTTTAACGCACAGAAGTATTAAGACTATACTATCCTTCCACTCTGTATTGAATGAACACATGACATACAATTACGTTTCCTTTTAGAAGGAAACAGTGCCATGTAGTGATAGTGATATCGTGACTGGGTGCAGAGAACTTGCAGTTAATTACTGTTTTCTACGATAACTTTGTATTTTGTGGTTAGCTCGTTAAGGACTTAACAGTGAACAATGACTCGATATAATGCTGATTTTTTCTGATTATTTTTCAGTATTGCCAGTGCCAATATTGTTTCAAATTTTGAACTGCTTACCTATTGTAACAATAAATCGGACAACTTAAGAAAGAAGAAACACAAAATTAATACTTCCTCGTAAACAAAGATTTCAAAATTTAATTTCTTATTGAGTTCCTAGCATTTTTTTCGAGGCTATAGAACTGTGTTAAGTTCTGGTTTATAGAATTATCATCTATTTAGTAATAGCTGCATTCTGTTCAAAATGACTACACCGAAACGTAGAGTAAATATTTTGTTGACGGGCGAATCCATGGATATTTCCACTGGCTAACGACCAGAGATATCACATTGGTGGGCCAAAACAGGAAAGAAGATATGGCAATGATGATAGAGACTGAAACCATTTTTGGCATACTTTCTCTTCTGCGGTATAAAAACTTTTTCATAGCCATGTAGGAGTGTTTTAATAATTTGCTTTTCTGATGATACATTGAGAGAATGATGATTTATTTTCTAAAGAGACATTAGGAGGATGATGGTGATGATCGATAATAATTGATGATGATAGCAAACTATCTATGTTTTAGCGATTGACACTCACTTCCTTGTTGATTATACTGTTTTCGTGAATACATTGACAAATGCTATTAAAAAGAAATATTAATATTTGGTTTCATGCCAGTTAGTCATAATAATAGACTCAAAAAGAGCAAAGTTTTTATTAGTCCTGTAAACACGCAATAACACCTGCACAAAGTTGATAAGAAACTATGTAATTTCTTATCAAATAATTTCTTATAATAAATTCATACTATCGCTTTTCATTCTACTTTTAATGTAATCGAGTTAGAATTATTGCGAAATACTAATCCTCAGCGTTGCTAACGTTTGCATAATTATACTTGCTTTCGTTGTAATAAGACCTGTTATAATAAGGCCCGAAGAAAAACTATTGTTTCCCATTTTGGTGAACATAATTCACTTTTTAAATATTCTGTAAATGACAGGATATCAGAATTTAAAAATATTCGCTGCTGATCATTCTAAAAAATATTTCACTATAGTTATCTCATTATTTCTTGCCAGGATAAAAATTACAAACAGCAGAAACCAATCACATCTAAAGATTATCCTTACAAACATTCTAAAAGCTTATAAATTTATTTTACTGGATTTACAGTAAAAAAAAGTCAAATCTTCATTTTAGTGTTTTACTCTACGATATATCTTTATAAATATCATTGTGAGTAGATACGCAATTTACACCTGAATTTCTAATTAACCTTTTTTTCTTGAAAAGCTCTGAACTACACACACCGTGGAAGTGTCAATTTTTATAGACTTATGTTTTTTTTCTATAAGACTTATAAATAACACGTTAGTCTGTTTTGTATACTATAATACTTAATCTTTAAATTGTTTTTAAAATTTATGTCTACAAATTAAAATTTCCTTCCCCTTTATAATAAGAAAAATGACAGATACAGATACAGATAACGAAAATTTCATCTTTGATGTTGATTGAATGCATATTATTATCTATAAAATATTACAAATTAAAAAACACACGAAAGAAGTGATGATTAATCTGTTATCTATACAAATAATGGGATATTTCATTGAGAAAGCATTAGTACGCATCATTACACTATTTTCTGTGCTACGTTACACAATCAGAATCACAGCTCGTATATTGATGAGCTTACAAGTTAATTGTTCGACTGTGTGGACCATGTACAATGTTTAGTTTTAAGGTAACTTTCATTTTCGGACATTCCTATTTAGCCTGCTGCTATCTTTGATCCCTGAAAATGCCTGAAATACACTTAAACCCTTCAGATCCAGTTAGAAACAAGATTTTTGCTACCTTTAATTTTTTTATTATTGAAATACAGTTTTTTGGAGTCTATGACATTAGCCGGGCTGAAATCAACTCACTATCAAGTACAATTAAGTTTTGGTAAGTCTAACAAATGATTTAGGCTTTTTAAAAATTTGAAATTAGCTCACTATCATAAGGAGTTTTTTCAACAAGGAAAACAAATAAAAAACATAAAAAGGGTGTACCTTTCAATCAAAATTTTGTTCTACTGAAAATTAAGTCTTACGAATAATTTAGGCTAGTTTACAATTTAAACGTTAACCTACTTTAGAAGAATAACATTTTGCGAAATTAGTTTTCGCAAAATGTTAATCTTTGGGAAATTTTGTGCATTATTTATTTTTCAGACTTTTTGAGCAACAAGAAAAATAATAGGTTTTTGGCAATCTTAAACTGTCCAGAAAATTTGGATTTTTTTGCTTTCTAAACAATAACAAATAACATTTTTAAATCGCTTAAATTAATTGTGGACCAAAATGAGCTGGTACCAGCAAAGTTTGGTCTAATGACATATATTTCATGACTTTTGCTTGAGAAGAATTATTGGGGTTCCAAGCAGTTACACAGTACATATGTTACTTGGAATGTTATATTCATATTGCTTACTACTGTGAATAATTTTACAGAGTGCCAAATTTACAAAAATTTTTTAAAAAAATTAACTGTTGGTCAATATTGTTTAATATGAGTTAATATGAGTTTTTATGGGTGTAATTAGAAAATATTTGCGCTTTTAAACGTAAAGAGGTGCTGTTAACCAAAAAAAAATATTTAAACAATTTTAAACATGACAGGACACACTTAAACTTATTTTGTAGATACAGAAATTCAAAAAAATATGAGGTGTTGTTTGAAAATCCTTTCAAAATGATTTTAACAGTCCAATTACGAAAAAAAAATTTGACGTTTAAGGACATTCGGCTTATTGTTGTAAATTTATTAACGAAAGCATGTCGGGTAGGTTATTTTTTCCATATAAATAAAGGAACAGATGTACTAGATGTTAGTACATCGAGATGAGAGTTGAACTAGTTTTAAAATAGGCAATTTTCAAGTACGTGCCATAAAGAGACCAAAAGCGGACAAATATCCTTGCTAATCTGTTGTCAATGATGTCAATAGTATCAACACGATAGATTCTAAGATTTTAGGTTAAATGACATATTGGAAAACATGAAAGAAATCACCTCGATAATTAAAGATGGGACGTGATTTTCTGTGCAATTAACATGTTCATTAACAAATTCAGCACTTTTTTTATCCTTCCTTAATTGCATATTTTGTAGAAAGAGTCTCTAATAACGTTAACATGCTCTTAAATGGACATTCAAACAGTTCAATATATAGCAGCATAGTATACCACAATCTCTGATCTTTTTAGTTTGTAAATTTGTTCAGTCCAATATAGTAATACAGGTCTTTCAACACCAATACCGTCGATCAATTAAGCTAGATTAACGCTTAATTCATTCAATGGCTGTTAACACAATGACCAATTGTATTATCGTTTTGGCAACGTCTTACTTTTTTGCAAGAATGGTTTAATAATTATACCTTCTCTATTTTGCATTGGCGTTATGCCATGAAACTTAGTTAGAGTTGTTCTTTCCATAAATAAAATATAAGATTTCTACTGCTGGATATTCTGGTCACTCTGGTTGTTACAATACCCGAATGTTCATACAGGATAGCTAATTTAGTATTAAAAACACTATTAGCAGTGCCCTTCCTGTGTTCTGAATGTACACATGATATACACCAGCGTTACCTACACATTTTCCCACACATAACATAATCCGCAGTTCGTAACTGTGGCAAAGGATTTGCTAGCCTTATCTGCACCAAACCGCGGACGACGTAATTACGAAGAAAAAGCTATTCCGCCAAAGCCTGTTTAACAAACCGTGTATGAACCCTTGGCCCAATGTTGCTAGTTTAAAAAAATAGCAGAGAAACATTCCCTTTCTATGTATGCAAATTTAATCATAATACTGAGGTTATTTCTGTGTATTAATACTTAGAGCTGAAAATGCAATTAGTTTAACTCTTAATTATCTCTTATTGGAAGTTTAAATCTTTTGACTGTTCGAATAGATAATCGTATAAATGTAGAAATAAGATTTGGGAATTTATGTTAAATCTGAGAATGTAAATATATCACTTTTAAAAAGAATATTGGCAGACATCACTTGCGGAAGCACATACGGTCAACCGTTAACTTGATGCCATGTACGATTTTGAAATCGTGGCCACAAACTAGGCCAGATATGTATTTAAAACAAAGTGATTAGTCATTACTTAATTGGAAAGCGGCACCTTTTGAAACCCATTAGATTGATATTGTAGCTCTGCTTAGGAATTTTAACGCTCGTGTAAAACAAATCAAAAACTTCTGTCGTCAGCAGTAAATGTATATATCCCCAGTATTTTTGCGTGACAAGTGCAGTTTTAAGAAAAGACTTAAATCTTAAAGTTCTTAGCATTTCGTTTTACCTTGCTTGCTGGTAAAGAAGAAATGCTATATTCCAAGGTATTGGTGCATTTCCTTCACGTGCGGGAAGTCATTGGTATAAACTCCGTAGTGTCCTGCAAGAGACTATAAGGTTGCCTTGCGTAAAATAGGATTGATATCTAAGGCGGTTGTCTAATTCAGCGGTTTTTTACTTAATCTATTTTATAGAGCTAAAATGGGAGCTTTGAATATAGCAGGACCGTTTTCACAGGAGCCTCAATGAAAGAGCTATCTTGGAAAACAATTATAATCAGAATGATGACAATTTCCTTTTCTATTTTCGTAACGCTAATAAAAACGATAGAACTTAAGGGGCCTGAACAAGACAGTTATATGCTGAAAAGAATTATCCCAACTTCCTGAGATTGTGCAACTGTTCACTGATGTATTCCGCTTGAATTATTGCCTAATAGCACTAAACCAACTAAATTTCTTTTTAAATGGTTTTTAACCCTTTGCGTCAAAACGTAAGGGAAGAGTATTTAAGCATATAAATAAATATTACGTAGCATTTGAAAGCGCAATGCTAACCTTGATGGCCTCATTAACATACTATGCGCACAGTTGCGGTCTTTATCTCACATTAGTGGTGTCGTATTCATCAATCATTTTAAACAATTACTAAGAAGGTAGTTGATTTGTATTGATTGTGTATATATACGTCAGGTCATAAATCAACTAAAAGCAGTAATCTAAGATTTCGTAACTCAAGCTTCTTTGTATTCTACTTCATTATACATTACCCTTTTGCTTCTTTTTTCACCATTAAGCTTTTTTTGAAACCGTAAAGTGTTTTGAATTGACTAAACTGTTTTTAGAGGCCAAATTTTTGGAGCAAAGCTAGACGTTATTATATTCTTAGATTTAATTCAGTTATACGAATTAAGATCTTAAAGTAACCCTAGATTACTGTAATAAATGTTTTCTTGTAATAAGAAATATTCTTGAGTGGGAGGACATAAAATTTTAGTAGGTAATTAGGGAGAGCTTTAAACACCATCAATGCGTCTTAAACAATGGCATTTCAGTCACTTTCAGCATAATTTGGCTTGTTTGTTTTACAAAAACATTCTTTAAATATTTTACTTAGGTTCACTCTCGAAATGTCGTTATTACATCTCGGAAGGAAACACAAAATTTAGCATAAGGGATGATTACGAATCTCATTTTGGCTTATATCACGTTCATTGTAAAGATAATGAAGCCGCGAAAGGTAATTGAAGGCTTCTAAATAGAAGAGGTGAAAAGCGATTGTCTAACGATTATGGCTGGGAAATGGAATTACGATTTACTATTAATTTATCAATGACTGTTTAAAAAGACATTAGAGAGAAATCACACTCTGCCAGTGGTTGACTTTTTGATTCCTTTCAATCTCACCATTAATTAATCTTTGGGAAGCTAGTAGGCATGCGAATGATGTTAATAGTTTTTTAATAAGTCTCAATGACACTGGAGGCTGAGCCTGTCATTTTCATCCTAAAAATTTGTGATTTGCATTCTAAAGATGAATTGTGTACTAATAGATTTCAACCGCTTGTTATTTTTGTTCTGATTTAGTTAAATAAGAAAAAATAACTTTCCATACATCTACGGTTAAATTGGAAATGAAAAAGAAGGTAGAAACTAGCAGTAATGGAAACTCCCTACAATGGTGGTATTTACAAGTACTGCCAACGTTTCTATGACGGTGACTATTGCTGTCTCTGCCCATGTTTAACCTGCACTACCTTTATCATTACAAAGTTGATTCTTGAGAAGTATAGAAGTATTGATTTGATTTGATTTTAATAGGTCTGTCCAATGCTTGGTCTGGCCCTAACGTTTTACGGTTCAAAATATGTGGAAGTTTACAAAGTGTGAAGTTTTTTCATTGGAGACTTGCTTTTCTGAATGATTATTTAAATGAAACTTATAGACAAACCTTAATTAGGACATTTCTAAAAGTCATTGATCCTAAAAAGAATTCATTGGAGCAATCAATTTGAATTTTTTTTCATTTCTTACAAAAATTTTGCATTTAAAAAATAATATATTTATGGTTACTTAGTTAATCTTAGATTAGCTACATATTTTACGTGAGGAAATTAGGATTTTTTGGAAAAAATTAATAATACAAAGGTATTTTTGTCGTCCGTTTTTAAAAACTTTAAAATTTGCTAATGGCATTTCCTAGCACGCCTGCACAAAAAAATAATCCACGTTGGGGGCCACAAAGGTCGTTAAATTTGAGGGAAAATTTTGCCGTCTTGATGTGAAACAGCAATTGGCGTGTTCCAAGAGAAATGATCTAATCAAATAACCTAAAGCCTCGCTGTAACATTGACAGTTTCAAAACGCCGACTCTAATACAGAAACAACCAATTTAATTACTTGTGGCGTCGACATTTAAAATTAGCCGTCTTGTTTTATTATATTTCGAACATGATTGAGTTATAAAGAAGAGTTTACATACGCTAGGTGAAAATTACCAGCTAATAGCCCGTTAAGTATAATTTGATTTATTTTCACAATATTGAAAAACCGACGCACAATTTAGAATGTATTTTATAAACTTCCCTGATTAAGAGTTAAACTGATTGTAAAAAGTGCTGCCACAGAATTTAATGTCACAAAGGTCCATGCGAAAAAAGACATTTTTTGAGTCATTAAAGTGAAACTAATATTATTATATCTTGCATTCTTTTTGTTTTAGATTGAGACGGGTTGATACAGCTGACAATTTAAGTTATTTTTATGGAGAAAGGAAACTTCAAAACGTCTTCTCTTTTTATTGAATTTGAATTTCACTGCGTTTTAGCTTGTAGTTCATGGTAGTGTTGTAATAAAAATCTTAAGTTTTAAAATTGTCTGGTATCTAAGCATTAAATAAAATTGGGCCGAATATTTGCTAAGAACACTTTATTTAGGGATACAAATCATTCTAAAAGTTGCGTTGCTTCTCCTACCAAACACACCGTCATTCTCAACAAAAAACTTGTTCTTGCTCATGATGCAACAAATTTGTTCTGACATAACTATAAATTGAGCCGAATATTGGCTCTTAGTAGTCAACTCTTTAACACAGTTGTTAAAAACCATGATCAAGCAAGGACACGATTATAAGACGTACAGAAATTAGATTTAAGACCAAACTCAAACTAGCAGATACTATGGCAAATTGCAATGTCACAGAGAATTTACACGTAATGTTATTATAGTGCGAATAATGAGTATTTGTTAGCAAACATACAAAAAATAGGTATCACTAAATCTTAGTCAAAATGTATATTGGTAATTAAAAAAATCTTGACTTGCCTTGTATAATTTATATAATAAGGAAAATGATGATGTTTGAGTTACTTCATTTAAGGCTGTAATTTTTCAATAAGGCATTGTAGTTTAAAGGCGCCAATTTTTTCATACTCATTTCCAACCTTTTTACTTATTATTTACCAAAACTAATTATGTAATTAAAAAGGAGACAGAAATTAGCAAAAAATAGAGTGGACATTTGTTTCTGTCGAACTGCGTCATCGCAAATTTATTTGACAGCTCTTTCTAATTCCATCAAGGCTGAATTTGATTAATGTTCGTTTGTTCTTAAAGAATGGCCTTTTATATGTATTTAAACAAACTGCGAAAAATTTTGCATTATGATGAAATGTAATTTTTTCCGTTTCTTTGCTCATAGCAATACGCTTGGCATCTCGTTATCCTAATTTTTAATCGAAAGAAGGAAAATAATGCGCTGGTAAAAGTTATATAAAGTGCACAGAAAGATGTACACTGTCGTTGTTAAAATGAAAATAAATGAAAAATGTGAGCTGTAAATACTCGATTTGGCGTAGCAATGTTAACTTAAATTTTATTTTGACGAAATTTGTAAAGACTATAGTTCACTAATAATCATATGTCAAATTTTCCAAATATTAAATTAAGTAAATTGGTCTCAATATTTCAAGATACTAGCCGTGCGGTAAATTTGCGGTTTACGCATTTCCTCCTAAACAGCCACTTTTTAAGATGATTTTTTATCCTACGAATATACACTTCAAAGAGATTTTACAGTCTGATTATTTGATTCAATCCAGCGGGTCATAACAATTACAATACTGACGTCAGACAAATTTCAGTCAAAAGATGTCATTACTATACAGAATACAAAAGAATTAGATACACAGTCCACAACTACTTCTATTCTGTAATCCTCCACAAAATTGATATAAAGATAATTAACTTCTCTCCTCCCATATACAGCTTAATTTTTCACAACAATAATCTGATGAATAAGTCTGGGAAAAAATCGTGCTCAAAGAGATCAATAAAAAGGAAACTAAAACTCGGTGACGTCAAAAAGTGAAAGAAATTATAATTATCTCCAAATGACTTTCGCATTATTATATTTACATAATCATACTAATTCTATCTAATAAAAAAGGGAACAATTTTCGCAAATTTTAATCTTACCGCTTCTTATTTTATTTTGCTTATTTAGCTTGTGAAAATTGTTTTTTGTCTGCCGCGATTATTTTTGTTGTCTGTTGTTGTTGTCTTGGGATATTATACTTTGATTAATTCAGTTGAATTGATTTAAAAAATAAAATGGGAACAAGCACGAAAACATAGTGGTTGAACTTTTTATATGTTTCGTTATTTATTTTATTTTTATTTTAAAATTTTTATTATCAAAAGATATTATTTAATAATATATAACAGTGATATTTTTTCTATTTTTAAAAACATCCAGACTACCTTTCTTATATAAAAAAGATGTGTTACGGATTAGCGTTAAAAGTAAAATTTCAAAAGTTTTAATCAAAAGAAGACAAAAAAATAGAGAAAAGGTCTGCCCCAAGGTAGTCTGTTGTAATTATTTTGATTCTGAACGACAGACAACTACTTCTGTTTGTTTGATTTTTAACAAGGGCGACGTGACCGTACTGAGAGTTCTTAGAAACAACAAATTAGAAAGGTGTTAGATTCAATGAAAAATTGAAAATACACTAAAGTTTCAAGATTTTGTTGCTTTTTATTAAATGACACAAAATATACAAAATGACGTGGCGAACATAAAGCTTTCCATCATGCAACATAAAAGTTCTTTGTTTTCCTTTTTACGATTAATTCTTGGAATTATTGAAATAAGCAACATTTTAGCAACAAAGCATCCTGAGTTATTTCTAAAGTTATTTTTACTGAAGTGTTGCCTGAATTCTCTTTTCAACAAAAAAATTCCACTGCAAATTACAGCTACAGATCTAGCTTCTCTGACATACTTTAAATTCTGTTTATTTTTAATGCTATCCAGTATTTTATCTTGTCTAAAACTGAAAATGTGAGAGACAAAATATTTCGAAGAGGAAAACTACAATGCGCATCGTGGGCGAAACAAGTGAGATAAATCAATCAGCCATATCCGCGAAAAACAATAATGTTTCTCTTTGAGGACGAAATTGTTTTATCTAAATCAAAGGGCAACAATGAAAAGGGGAGGTGCACGTGATATTTAAGTAGCCAATTAGAACGATCTCAATGTTCCTCTCTCCTACGCTTTTAGACAATGCACGAAAAATAAAAATGAGGTATAATTCATTAGTCACAATTGACTAACTTTTTGACCTTATTTTTATAATTCATCTCACTTCCGTGTTATTGAATAAAAAATTGCATAACACGTCCACGAAATCTGCTGACTGTGTATCGGATTTGCTATTATTTTAAACCACTATGACTTTGCTATCTTTAAATCCCCGGCAGCGTTGGTCGCTTAGATATTTTTCACAAACGTTTAAATCTTTTGTTTAGTATATTGCGAGATTACGTAACTCCAAACTTGTACAAACCACTTCAGCAACTTTCTACCTGCGTCAAAAACCACTTTCCGGTTTCCAATCGTCACCAATCTAACTGATACTTCTATCATTGTTTGTTTTTCCTTTTTTCTTGTCTAATTTTACCAACATTAACTTCATTTCAAAGCTAGTATATTTTTTTACCCTATTTGTTTGATGCAATCGTAACACGCTCGTTCTAATAACGAATTTATTTTTCAAACGCATGATTCAAAATGTACAAACGAGGAATATATTTGCGATTAATTAAATGATAAACTTCATCAAAATAATTTGTAAGACCGATGACGAATATCGCTGTCATTGTTTGTCACGCATACCACCCTTAATTGTCTCAAAGAATCCCAATGAAAAAGAGTGCATGGTAATGTCTATTGCGGCACTAAAAAACTGAAAATTAACGGACATGTTAATCAAGTAGGTTTCTGTTTCTGCACATCAGAACAAGATTGGATCCCACTGTGGTTTGACCTGAAAATAATTTACTCAGTTAAATAATATTAAAATGCTTATAATACTGCCATCGTTTTTCGCCCTCTTCCGCCTTCCTCCTCCCTCATCCACCAAATGTGAGGTTACTCACCTTTATCGGCCAATAGATGAACTCATGACTGTTAGTCAACAGTTAAAAATAAATATTGGTACTTTTGTGAAAGAAGTAACCTTGCAAGTATTAAGAAAATGAATATTTGTTTTGCATGAAGCTTAAAAAAGAAAAAAATATCCTGATTTTGGTAATTCCAACAGATCAAAGAATCTTAGAAAGTTAAATTTGTTTCATTTCTATAGGTTCAAGATCGTTGAATGACATTGGCTTCCGCCGATATACATTCATTTGTGCGCAATAGAAAGAAATCCTCCGGAAGGTACATCATGCTTAAAGACACTGACGATTTCAACAAGAGATGACCTTACGCCATCAAGACTATAATTGCGATTGTGCTTGATTAACAATAGAAAAGTTAAATGCCAATTAAATCAGCTCAAGTTTGCTGATTGTCACTCCTTTTTCCCAATATAAATGATTTAGGAGAAATGGTTTCCTGTTAACGAGATTTTATTAAGAACGTCACTTATATTGCGTTTTCACCACAAATTGAGAAATGCTTTCAGCTTTGCGGAAAAGAAGGAGAAAATCTTGTACAACAAATCTTTTTATGATGTTCGTATATATTTTGGACATTAACCTCTCCATTGAAATGATTTTTAAGGGGAAATTATAAAAACGTGAAGTATCAAAAGGAGAACAATTAACTCTTAAAAACATGTTCCGAAATACAACATTGACTCTGAATTTTTACGCCAACCGTCACTCTATTCATAGAATCGTCAACAAAGCATCATTTGTAATCTTAGAACAATAGAAACTTTTAACCACGTTGCGAACAGGAAAGCAAACGGTCAATGCATTTACACAAAGCATGGTAGCTAATTAGACAACAATAGCCTTTGCTAGTCAAATGCCAAATATATTTCTTTGTCACAGTGTATTCTAATCTGCGTGGCTTAAAATGTGTGGGTGAGTTTAACTATGGAAATTTGCAGAGAAACAGGTCTTTTAATTTTCATGGTTATATTGAACTTATACCGAAACTGCCAGTGATGATGCTCCATGAAAGTTCACGTATGCCTTAGTTAAAATTGCAGACTTTTTAAGGGGAAAAGAAAGAATTGAAGTTGCGACATGTGGAGGTTATAAATTATTTCTTTTAAACTCGATTTTAATTTCTTTTGCTCTAAATCATCCTTTCACATACTTCCGACTGTTAGGTAAATCAAAAAACGATTAAAAGAAATATTAAGCAAAATGTCAAAAGATTAGTACTCTGAAAGAGAATGAACGGAAACATATATTCACTCCTTTCTTCTTTGTTCTGTAGCTCAGAAAAACCGAGTATGAAGCAAGTTTCCGCACCATACCATAACGACATCTGGAAAAGATCTATTAGTCCTAATATCCGCATGGTATTGCCTATTGAATTTTAAATTTCCTAAACCTAAACTGTTTTTTAAAATGATTTACTGAATAAGGGTAAAAAGATATGACAAGCCAAATTTCCTTTTGTAATTATAAAATAAAATATTCAAGGGGGGAAATTTTGGAACTGAAATTGTGCATATTTTTCTAGAAATGACTCATACAAGCGCGGCTTCGTTTAAATATGGCATTAAATGGTAATTACCATGGAGTATCGTTCAGATTTCAGCTAAGTAGAACACAAATTTATTAGCCGACCACTATTACTTCTAATGAGTTATTACAGAATATATAGAAGAATAGATTTTACATAAGAGTGGGAACAATGTTTTGGACATGAGCTAAACTTTCCCATACCACAACAACGACTTAAATTAGATGCTTCATCAAGTTTTGAAATTGAGTTGGCAAATAAATTGCATGAAATGTGCACAAGCGATGTTTTCTTTCCGTTCTTTATTTTGTACTTCCTGTTTGTTTATAGCAACAAACTAACGAAAACAATTTAAATCAAAATAAGACGCAAAGCATGCAGGATATTTTGGTATTAAAATTTCAAAGAAAACATTTTGATGTTGGCTCCATAGTTTAAGTGTAATTAAACAATATCCTTCAACTCTCATTTATGGTATAAACCAATCAATAATGGTTATGTCTGGTGTGAAAATATGATTTTTTTTATTTCTATTTTCTACATTAGCCAAATAAGACATCATACAGCAATCAAAAAGAATCACATTGAGCAGAATTGCATATCATAATGAAGTTTTATGTATGTATTACAATGTTTTTTCTCAGCATTTTTAAAGCATGGAAAACTGCATCTTTTTTTTATTTAAATACAATTTGAGTCATCCACAATGTTCTGACAAAAAAAGAAACAAAAGAATCTTTTTCAGCATGAGTGATTCTCGATTGTTCTGGATATGTTGTTAAAGCAACGCGTAGGAAGACATTAACATGACAATAAACCTATAATACGATGTAATGCGCATATTTAACGATTTTAACTCTTTTTCTCTTATTTTATGAACTTTCACAACCTTTCAAAAACCGCAAGAAAAAGAAATTTATGCCATTTATCATTGTTTAACGAACGTAATTGCGAATCTAGATGACTTAATTAGAATAATTTAGGTGTTATCAAATCTACTCGTTAAAACAATATACGGGAAATTAAGAATGCTTTTAATGAGCGATAAATTAAAACGGCTGTCAATCAAGGGAACTATATAAAAGCCTGAATTTGTTGGTTTTTCAAATCAGTTCACGTGTAGCTAGAAGTAGGACACAAGTGGAAATATTATCATACATTGTTTGATCCCGACAGTTCGAATCATGCCTAAAGTGTTTTTAATAAAGCGATATCGCTTTTGTAGTTATGCAAGTTGTGATATTGAGGAAACCATGGATACTTCACACAGAATGTCCCAAGAGAGATGGTATCAAAGAAAACAAAGGCGAACGTCATACGGTAAGCAAGCCTTGGGAATATCAAATTTACAATACAACTATTATCTCTATTCTTCGCCTTCTCATCTATCTATTAAAATTTGAAAGAAAGAGATTAGAAAATATAATAAGTATTTATCGTTGCAAACTACAAGCAAGTCCCAAACTTAAAAAAGCAATTTGTAGCGGATTCATTTGAATAACAAAATTCTTAACGGATGACTTGGAAGATTTAAAAAGTGCAATAAGAACAAAATAGTTGAAGTGAAAATGTTTTTTGGAGAGTTGTTAAATTTTAGCGCGGAGTTTAATATTCAAAATTTATTTAACTTGAATATGCCGTTTGGTAAGACAATTGCTTTCGGTTTAATTACATAATATGTTATATCACATTTTTTATTCTGCACGCTTTTTTGTGTTGTTTCTCGGCGTCGTGTCGAAACGAAACAGATTTGCTAATCTTTGAAAAACTGTTATATAAGTAATCGCTCCAATCAAATTGAACAAATACAGTTAATGACAAGCTTCCTTAACGAATAAATGTTCCATTTGGCAAATTCTTAACAAAACAGTAAAGATATCTTCCATATAATCAGTTCTTTTGTTCTTGTGACCATTGTTGCTAAAATGTCGAATCATTGGGTGATTATTAAATTGACATTTTGACATCACAGCCCATCATTTTAGACGCCTAGCCTAAAAATTGCTAATGAGACGAAAATTATTCTATAATTGATTCAAGTTATACATATTATAATGTTTATTTCCTTTGTTTTGTTATTCTGTGCCATATTTCATGTTTTTCTTTGTTTGATAGAAATCATCTTGGTTACCATAGACCAATTTGAGCATACCTTTGAAATGAGTAATTTATTAATATGTTTATATCAACATTATCTTATTTGTTTTCCTGTTTTGATTTATAGACTCAAGCTCAGACTTGGATTCTCTGCACTCACCTTGTTCCTCAATCACCATGGAGAGTGATAATGAAATCATACCTTCACCAACCTATCTCTCTGCTCCTCCACAGTTGATACCTGACCCTGAATTAAATCATACAAAACGAGATTACGATGTAGTGGTTCCATTACCATTTATCAAAGCCAACAGTGCTGAATCCAGATTTAACTGTAACGTTTGTGGGAAATTTTTCAAACGCATGTCCAGTCTGTCAACACACCGACTTATTCACACGAATATAAAACCGTTTCAATGTACGAAATGCGATAAAAGCTTCCTTCGTAAATCAGATCTAAAGAAACACGATATGATGCATAGTGGACATAAACCTCACCAATGTGAAGTTTGCGGAAAACTGTTTAGCCAATCATCGAACATGCTCACCCATTTGCGGCGACATTCTGGCGTAAAACCTTTTGCGTGCAAGATTTGCGGTCGTGCTTTTTACCGTAAAGTTGACGTAAGGAGACACACGTTGCGACACAAGGAACATCAAATCAGTTCGTAAAATAATCAACTCAACTTCAGATTCCTGCTAATGACTTTTACGAAGAAATTTATATAGAGATAAATGTAAATATAGATGATATTTAAAACTTAAAACCGAATGTGTATATTTATGTAACACAGAATGACTTAATAATATAGGAATGCTAATGAAATCATTATTCTTCTAATTATTACAATTAACGACAGAAACAGATACTGTAAAGTGAATTAATTTGAGAAGTATACAAATGAGTATAATATAAACTCGCGTGGGTAAATAGCATGATTCTGTTTTATGATCGTCCAAAACAAAGCAGTAAAGTATTTGTCGTGACTTTTGTTTGCTACCCTTTTTACTTTTTGCATATTGTTGTGTTTTGATTGTAGCTTCCCATTTTTATTTTTACCATTTTAAGCTAGCCAAGCAACTTTTTTTTGGCAAGAAATGTAAATATATAGATAGTATGTAGATGTAACTTTTTTATTTATTAAGAAAATTTTTAGTGATGAGTAAAAAAAATCCAACATGCTTAAAAAAGGTTTTGTTTTATTTTTTATGCAGGAAGAGAGAAAGGAAGAACAACAACTTTAAGTAAAATTGTTTCTTAATCTTACGAGAAATAACATGGGTTAGTTCAAAGACAAAAACAAGTATTTGCGTGCTGTGAAACGTGAAAGGAAATATACTGAATTATTCTTAATTAAGAAGCTGGCAAGTTTAAACACAAGCATCTGTTTGCATTAGGGAAGATGAGTTTTTCTCAGAGCTTAACAACGACAAACAAAATATTCAAGGTCGGCTCAGTAAGGAAGCAGCTACCTTACTGGTCACTTCAAGCATATTAATGATGGTCGAAATGCTTGAGATGGGGCGTGAAATTGTCTTTTACGTTGAAAAACTGCGTAAAATTGTAAAGATAACGCAAATAATGACTTGACAGATCAAAAACGTGATGTATTTGAACGCTAATTAAGGTGTGTTATAACCTACGAAGTGATCAAAATTTCCTCATTCAATTGTTTTACAACATGACCTTCGTCTCCATAATCCTTGGTTATTTATGCTGAAATTTAAATTGTTGAGCTATCATCAGATAAAGAATTTTATTACATCTACGATCAGAAGAATAAACTTTCGATTTCTCGTATTTCTTTTCTGAATAGCTAATAAATAGTACAGTTTTTGTTAAGTTATTTTTCTTAAATATAAGCTTTTTAGTAGACACCTGAAAGCTAAATTATAGAGGTTGGAGTGAATTTTAACCTCTGCAATTTTAGCCGGGCCTACATTATTTATAAAGGCGAGTTTGGTATGTGTATAAAATTTCAACTTGACTTGACACTATTACGGCCGTTACAGAGCTGCGTCACCTTTGTAAAAAACGTTTTATTTTTTGATTTATTCAATGCCTCATTTTTAAAAGGAAGTTCGGCTGCAAAAAAAATGGTTGTATCGGATTGTATATTTGTTGTTTAATTTTAATTATAATTTTTCAACATTTCTCAACTTTTAGACGACGATTTTAAAAATATTATATGCTTCGTTGCAAAAAAGGTGAAAACTGCGGTGCATCAAAGAAATCAAATACGAAAAATGTCTATTAAGATTTACTGCGAGGGAATGAAAAACCCGGCGTAGGATACGAAACAACAACAGAAAATATTCTCTTGTACATCCGCAGGAACTAGAATGAAAGGGAACGTCAATAGCCGCACTTTCGTTGAAAAGTCAATTGCTTTGACGCGGGTTAATTAAGACGCGCGGGGTCATATTATATAATGGCTTGACGTGTGCTGCTATGTCGCTACAGTTATTATCTATGGCTAATCTTTTGCGATTTATGAAATGCTTTTGTTGAAAATTAACTAGACGTAAAGTTGGCATAATGGGTCCACCTTTTGCGGCTACCTTACCCTGTTCGTCTGAATTGTTTTTTTACAAATTGATATTGTAATTCGACATCACAGACATTTTCAAATGTTGTTTGAATTTTTTTCTTCAAAATTTTTAATTTGGAACGTCTTAAACAAATTATTTGCATCAATGAATAAGAAAAAGCAAAATTCGGGTACACATGGATTATTACTCTTTTTCAGTACCAATAAAAATTTTAATTTTTTGGACGAACCATTTTTTAATTCTCGGTGAATTTAGTGCCAGTCTTTAAATCAATTAAGAAGATGATTAAGGTGTATTAATAACGAGAAACAAGGGTTGAGAAGGAAAATAAAAGGCTGAAAAAGCTATTCAAGAAAAGTTATCCATAACCACTCGTCCTCTGTAATGGGAATCTTGTTATAATATCATTTTTCTACCCGTGAAAAATTTTGATCAATAACAAATTTTATTTTGTTATTTATCAAATTTCATTTTCATGTATATAGCACATTTTTTTCATGTTTTAACCTTTTGAGCGACCAGAACACATTGTGTGTTGACACTAGTATACAGAAAGGCTCTATGAAACCGCAATGCACGTTATCCTTACCAATTTTTTCAGCGTTCACATTTATTTTTTTAATTTCTACTATAGTCTAAATGATCGTACATCCATTGATCTTTTATCAACGGTTCAAATATGTTTAATTTTTAACAATAAAAGTTTTGACTCAAATTTAAATTAGTACTTCTTTAGTACATTTTTGCAAGCGAATAAAAAAAAATTAAAATATGTATTTATGCCAAATAGGTGGAACATTCAATATTTGAATAATATTTACCATTTTAACTTTCCTAAGGAAAGAAGCTTCAATTGCCTACCAAAATCCCCCTTTACTGCATTACCATATTGTCTCAGGATGCTAGAAATTTGTCGCTTCGATGGAAATAACTTGCACTGCATGAAGCTAACAGAGAGAAGGAAAAACAATCGAGTTTCACCACTTTGACCTAATATCAATATTTTTCATGGTGTTTCATAACTCTGTGATTAACAGTGAATCAAGATATAAATTATAACGACAAAATTTAGCCAGTATTGGCATCATGATCCGTAACTCCGTAACTCTCGATTTAGTCGTGGTGCTTGTCAATTCGTTAAGCGATTGAATATGTAGAATATTTTTGAAGTGTTTGTCGAAGAAGATTTTTTTCTTAACATTACGCAGAATATCATGACACTGGATCTCCTCACTGATATTTGGATATTTTAACCGATTTAGACATTTTTTGTGAGTATTTAGGTATTGTGAATCGAAAACGTTGTGAAAGAAATTTTAATTAATGTCAACAAACTAAAAACAAAATTGAAAAACGTAAAGTTGTTTTACATATGAATATTTGCTGATCAACGCAATATTGTGCGATATTTAGTCAGGAAGTGACGCATAGCAAATGTGTTGGTATAAGCTAAAATTCTATTGCTTTATTTCGTTAATCTTTGACGTTGAACTCGATAGAAATGAGTTTGCATAAATAAAACAAAAAAGAAGGAAACGTGGTCTCTTCATTCATGCCTTAAATTGCAACGGTCGAGAATTCGTTGGCTTGTTTATTTTACTTCCTTCACCACGACATTTTTTAGAATGTTGACATTTTTTTAAGTGTCCTTTCTATAACCTCGTCTACAAACATGCAGTCTGCATTGTTTGCTGACTTCCTTCTGAAAAGGAAAAAATATTGAAAATTACTAATATTCCGATAGCAACAACAGAACCACTTTCCATATCATTAATTACAAATATTACCATCTATCAATTTTTGAAAAATGTCCTCAGTTTGTTCCTATATTATCTTGATATCGATAGCAAAAGTGTGATTGAATAACAAAAACATCAGCCTAATTAAAACCAGCGTTTAGAAAATAATTAGTTTCTCTCTCATTCTGCTTCTAAAAACGTAAACAAACTTGGTATCGTACCATATTCTTGAACGAGCCTTATAACAATGATTCTAGTAATTTGACTCTTTTTAATTAGGACTCGACCAATAAATACGTTATTGTTCTGGGTGATTCTAAAAACGATTGTTGCTTTTGCATTAAGATCTTTGTTTAAATGCGCTATAACTCTCTAGGATCTTATCTTTTGCAGTACAAATAAAAACTGTAAGAAATATATTGAAGCACAGACAAAAACAATGTTACAGAGCTTTTTACTATTCGTAATAACAAAAGAACCATGTCATGCAATCAAATTTGTATAAACTGCACCCAAGTAAACGCCCAAGTTAACGCCCAAACCTACTTATAACAACAATCCTTTCTTGTCCAAAATGTTAAGTAAAAGATATTAACACTTAAAACGCTTTTCAGTCGCTGGTATCACTATTGCACGAATTTGCCAACGGAAATGACATTGGACATTCTTTGCCTAACTTAATTTTCCTTTTTTGCAAAGTATTTCTATACTGTAGCAAATAAAATGCTACTTCTAAAATGTAGTGATTATTTAAAATTAGTTACCTATTTTGCATGCTATAAACAATCCAAAGTAAGGCGAAAAGGCAGTTTAAAGTAATTGTGGATTAGCTACTATCCGAAAATAATCTTTGGAGGAGGATGTATTTATTGAAATTCAAATCTAATGAAGAAAAAATTGTGTACCACTGTCCGAAATTGACCTTCGGTGGAGAATATAGGTTAAGCAAAAACTAGTTCTATCAAAAATGTTAAAGTGAAGGGGAAAGGGGGGCTAAGGTGGTGTTCCTTTACTGTTTACTAACAAAGAGATGAATTTTAGAAGTAAAATCTAAAAGTTTTCACATAAAACCCATGCCAAATTATTCACATTTTTGATTTCCATAATCGTCATTAATTAAGAAGGGAAAGAGATTATATTTTTAATTACTACATTAACCATTAAGATTTATTTGATTGTCTTTGCTTACCGTATGTCTCCAATTTGTCATTAGCTTCATGAATGATCTGTGATTGTTGCGGTTTATGTTGTTGTCATATGTTACAATGTTTCTGATTGCTTCACAAGATAAAAATCCTATAAAAGTGATGAATGGAGATCTTATCAGTGCAAAAGGAGTTTCTTGTAATTATGTTTCTCAAGGACATATGAAATTGAAAAGAAATCGAATTGCTATCACAATTGGGATTGATCCTAATCATGCGCAAACAGGATATGACAAGAAATTCCGAATCACTTAGAAAAATACTGTTATAAATTTAGAACTCTGTGCACGCCTTCTTTAGATATGCCACATTTATTTATGTCCTGTCCCATACGTCCTAGAACTAGCTAACTCAACAATGGCAACACATACCGATAGATTCTAAACTTCAGACTTTGTAAGAAGGAATATTGCTGATGTGATAAGAAGCTATTGTAAGACTACCTCGCTAGAACTTCAGAAACAGTGACAATCCACAATGAGATTGTGGACAACATTTTTTTAGACTAATTGTTTGTCTAGACAAAATGAAATCCCTGACCAACAGGTTTCCTGACTATTCTGTTACAGTAATATCCTGTTTAGCAATAATATCCGTCTGTCTGTGAAATAATCTGGACTCTGTGTTAAATATAACTCTTGCATATTTGTGCACATGAGGTTGAAACAAGGCATTACTGAGTTAGTACAAATATTTGAGTCGGGAATTTTTGGGGCAAAATTTTTTTCCCTGAATATATACAATATATTTTTGCTTTAAACAATAAAAATAAGAAAAGTGATTGTTTACATTCAATGAAACTTAGAAAAGTGAGCTTATATGCTTTTCAAATTATCTATATGACATTCTGCTCTAAATGGTGAAACCTATTTATTTTTATTTTTTTTATTTTGATCGGTTTCGCAACTAAAAGAAAAAACAATGATTTAATATGTATAAATCGAAAAACTGCGCACCACTGATACTGGTAAAAATTAAAATTCCAAAAGTGAAATTTATCATTAGTTTAAAATTGTTTGTTAAGTTTCTTTAGTATCAACACAAAATTACTACCATTGTAAGAACAAGAAAGGAACAATTCCTCAAAGAATATTTGTGAATTTGAAAATTTATTATATACCGAAAAGCTGCTGCTAATTTTGCACACAGCACTTTTCTTATTTATTCAAATTTTCTGGTATAATTAAAATATTAAAATACAATTTTTAAAATCAACAAAAAGTGTAAGATAAGATTGGAAAAAAATGCGGATGTAAGAAAGATAGATGGATGGTAGCTAAGAAGAATTGAAAAAGATATTTAAATAAGATTAGCTGGAACTAACAAATTAATAAGTTTAACTGGAACAAATGGAAAAAAGTTGCATAAGCAGCGAAATTTGTGGTTAAGGTGGTTTTTGAACAACCGCCAATGTATTTTGTTTTTGACAACAAAGATTAATTTTTTTATTTAAGTTAACATGACTCATACAATTCACGTCGACGATTCAGGATGTTTTACCGCATGTCTCCATACTTCCAATTAAAACATCTATCAAGGTCACTATGGTTGCAGTATTCTACTTTAAAATAATCATACATAATTCCTTGTTGTTTGTTGACATTTTTAGCATCCGTTGAGCAATCAATTCTTGGCGTGGTAATCGCAGAATACTAAATTATGACATAACAAATATCCCTTTTTTTGCATCACTGACTAAAGAAACAAAAAAAGATCTACTTATGAGTCGATATAAATTAAAGGATTAGATAGTATTCTTTTCACGTTGAAAAATCAGTAGCAAGCATGCAACAGCTTATATAAAAATTCCTTGGTAAACGTAAAAAGAAACAAAATAATGACTGTTAATGGACAATAGGCTTGAAGCTCTCTCATAGGATACATCTGTGGGAATATCGATTCAATATGAGGGCGAACCTCCACGGGACGACTTTTACGACGATCGACATGAATACTCGAATTTGATTGGTCGCGATTTTCGACATGACGAAAAGTTGCTTTCTACTTTTCGTCACAAAATCTTCGCGAATATCGTACAGTGGATATTCGGCTTAAGGTAGTTAATATAGTTTAGGATAGGTAGAAAATCATACAGCAGATTGTTGTTATTACATTCTCTTGTTAAGTTTGCTGAAAATTCCATTCAAACTTTAAAATCAAGGAGTTTCCGGGTTAGCTTAAAGGGGAATTAAGCCCAGATTTTTTTTCTTTGGAAATATCTTATACAAACCCTACATATTTTGATGGTATATAAACAAAATTGAAATTATTTGAATTTACATCCCTTTTCTAGCATAAAAGTTGACAATAGTAATCGCCATGTTAAAATCCAAACAATATCTGCGACGGAGATCTATGACGTATTTTACGCTCATTCAATTTTTTGATCTTTTCGTTTTTTTTAAAGTAATGTGAACAACCGTAACGATCCAAAAAAAATAACTCTGGCCCGTTGTACTTTATTTCGCTTTTTAGTTATTGTTATTCTTTGTTTGAAGATGCGAAGTCCCGTTGTATATCGACAAATTCTTTGAAACCAGTATACTTTCCATTTGGATCATGAAATTCTTCCCTTATTTTTCACACAAAACAAGCTGGAATCACCACGCGGCATCCCTTTCATAATAATGTACTCAGGCCATCTACTGTCAGTAACTGGTGTACCTCACTTCAGTACAACGAATCAAAGTTTAAGTTATAGTGTAAACCAGGATAAAATATATTGAAATTATTCATTCGTCAAAACTTTGAAACAAATTGTTCTTTGAGGCACAAGGGCTCTTCTCCTTTTTAATTTAATATTTAAGGAATGAAATGATTTTTAATTTAATTAAATAACCTGCGATGGTGGGTATTTTCATAGTGCGTGGACCTGTAAGATTATAAAGCGAAAAGTGAGAAGATAAGAAGATACGAAGAATGTTTTATTTTGGTGTGACTATGAGAAATATGATCTAGAGAAATATGGAAACATATTTTTTGAAGAAAAACTTACTTATTAGTATATGTGGAGAGTTCATTATATTTTTTCTGGTATCGTCGATGTCGTATGTTGACTGTCTCAACACTGTGCGGTTCAAACATAAAATTTCAAAATTCTTGTGCATTGTGATGCATTTCTTATTATTCAACTTGTCGTTCAATAATTTGGAAAATTCTTGGCAACACTTGCATTCCACAAGACAGGTACACCAATGCAAATTTTCAATTCTGCTTGAATTCACTAGATTCATAAGTCACTTTTTCAAGTTCTGGTTTGGAGTATTCAGGCCATTCATGTAACATCCTGTTACTGGCGTTTCACTAGAGTCACTTGAATAGTCCAGAAATAGGGGAGTCAGAGCAGGAGGTTATAAATTTGCCATATCTCACTGCTTGCGCTCATCGTAAGCTTATGCTTCTTCAGCGTAACATACGTCACGATATAACAGTCTCCAGAATCAGCCGTGGCCTCGGAAAATTCAAATGGCGCTTACCGTTTGCTCATAGAAGGGGAAACTTTTATATGAAAATCAACCCAAATAATATTTATTTTTCATAATTTTAAACAGAATTTGGGAAATGAACATAATGTTAACCGAAATAATGCTATTTAAGTTTGGCGCTTAATTCCCCTTTAACTCTCTTCGTGCTGGGAATAACTTTACACGCGCTTATAGTCACACCTTAAAATGTTTATTTAACTCGAATTTTTGCCGTAACAACCATTTTTCAAAGTTGAGTAAAATTAAGCATTTTTTTTCTGGAAAAACACTGGATATTGCATGTACAAGGGAATATAGCTCTTGCCAAGTGCAATGTTGTCGATGAAATCAAGCAGATATTTGTGCATCATGCTTCTGGTATTTTTAAACATTCTGTTACATTTTCTTGTAACAGATTGTTGTTCAAATTATAAAAAAATCGTTCTACCAATTAAAAAAAACGAAGAAAAAAACAGTCTCATAGCAACGGAAAACCAGATAACTTCAATCTAATTGCATAACACTTCGACAACGGAAATCATGTAAACAGAAGTATTTTTACTGTAACAAATTTATGTGGTGGCGCTGTACTAATAATATAGTGGAGGCCAGTCAGTACATTTCATTAATTAGTTTCTAACGAATTTCTAGCAAAAGCTAGTTTATTAAGAGGAAAAAAGGAATAAAACTTTGTAACTTTTACAAGTTAAAAAAGTGACAACCGGTAAAATGTAATTTCAAAAAATTAGACAGCTTAAGTCCAATATATAATAGTTCGCAGAAAAAATACTCAGATTTGCTCAATGTGTGGAGAAATTTAACACGTGGGAAAAGGTTATACGTGTAAATAAGGTAGTAAAGGTTTTAAAATCTCAGAAAAAAAAAATCACAGGTTGTGTTTATCAAATTTGGTAAATGAATTACTAGTTTTTGCGTGTCTAATTTTGCGGCTCGATAAAGATAACTTTTTACTGGTATTATTTGGAGATGATTATTCCAGGTATTATTTAAGCAAGGGACGCAAAACTATTCAAATATGTTTTGCGGTTGGTCAAGAATTTAAAAATGTGACTTTCTTATAGTCAAATCATCAAAAGGAGAGTGGCGATATTGGAGACAAAAAGTATTCTATTGAGGTTTTTCACCCGCAGCAATATTTTTGCTTAAAAGACCTTTTACAGCTAGTTAACTTTGCAAAAGTTTTAAACTGCAAAAATTACACACGCTAGTCAGTACGTACGCGTTTTTCCACATTGTCAAATCTCTTCTTGAAATAATTTTGTTTCAACGTATTTTTGTTACTGTTGAAGGTTCATTATCATTGGTATATTAAATATGCTTTTTCTTTAAACTTTAAAATGTGATGGAGTTAATTAAATTATAAAAACATTTATTATGTTATTTCTTTCACGAAATATGACGATTGAAATAAAACGATTTAAGAACAGTCAACCATCTTTTTAAACACTTTCGAAGACCACCAACAATTTTCATCATTTCTAATTTCTGATTTACGTAGCTAATGTTCATAGTGTAGATACCTTTGTTGAATTGAATTTATATTTCAATGAAATTAGAAATTCACGGTTTTGACAACCACATGAAGACCTACAATCACAAACATTTCAGAAGTTCTGTACTTAATAACTTTGTAAGGAGCGGATAAAAAAACTTACCCACATTGCGAAATTACTTTAAATGTGGCGACAGTCATGCAATAAGGGCTTCTGGCAAATGATCGACTTATTAAATTATAATGATGATCAATTTCCTATCACATATTGTAAGAAATTATGTTTACATGTGATTTGCTGTAACTGAATGTTTCTTTGAATTCCTGTTTTTAACGTTGTTTTGCTTGTTTGTATTCAGGGAGAAAGAATGGCGAAAACTTTATTGACACTCACGCTACCAGATTCATTTTAAGACCAGACATTACTCTGGCATAAATTATTCCTACGTTAAGGAAACAAGAAAGAGAGACAAAAAATGTCAGATTTTAGTAATTTGACAAATTTACATGATTAAACAAATAATATAGCATTTGCTGTTACTAATACAAGGTCCTAAAAAAATAGAAAAGAATGAAAATATGTCGTAGCGGGGAAAGAACGATTTTAACAGGAAGCAGTGTTCTTTGTATACGTGACAAAGCAGAGACAGGTGCGATTAGCATCTGGTTATCGCATCTTATACGTCACATAATTAATTATTTGGAAATTAGTTTCCTTGTGTTTACTGGTCAGAATTGCATTTGATTCAATTATAAAATTATAGGATAATTCTAATGTTTAATTTTAGAATCTATTACAGGTATTGGAAGTTTAATTAGTGCTAAAAACTCTAAACGATGCAATTAAATGCTCATGACAAATCAAATACCTAACTTTTTTGTAACAGTATGACAGCGCAACAAAAGACGGATTGTGTATTAAAAATAAAACTTCCTGCTTTGCAAGTGTTCTTAAGGTTTATTCAATTTTGCGAGGGCTCTAACTACTAGAAAAGTTTCATTACATACATCGCTACAAGATCATAGTTATTATCTGAGTTCATTTAATATCAGTGTTGCATTTCTCTGTATCAACAAATTGCCATTGATGACGCGATTGAACATGTGTTGACCTTTCCATGACACTTGTTAGTTGTAGCCTTATTAGAGTGACCAGACAAATGTACAGTAAGACGCGGGACTAAATGTTTGTCGTGTTCGCTGACCTATTAAATTTAGGCGTCATTTGTATGGAATGTTTAAAAACAAACATTTTGGTGAGTGGAACTTGCAACTTGTTTTAATTTTTTAAATATCTACTGATTTTCATAGCATTCTGTTTCTTTACTGCTTTTGCGCGAAGAAAGTTATACTGCATTATAGCCGTTGGTTTCTTTGTATATTTAGTCGCAAACTCGCATTATAAGAACAGTAGCTAGGCGAGGCTATTGACTTATTATCAAGATAATATCGCTTTCCTATTAACACAAACGTCAAAGGCATACAGCACATCTAGAAAGCAACTACCGAAACTCATGACAACGCATGAAAAATGCTTTCAATGCAAATAACGAAAGAAAACTATTATTTTTAAATTCAAAATTTGGCAGAATATGTTTATATACATAATCACAATGACTCAGTGGCGACAATGCCTGGGTCTAATGTTTTCAAACATATTCCGTAACACTAAAGTGTTTTGATATTATTTTATATAATAAATACACCAACCCTAACGGCCACCGGTTATAATCACCGACACGGGATCCAGACTTTCCAAATTAAAAATTAGTAGCAAAAAATTTTTCGGCTTTGTTGATGTTGTACTCTAAGGAGACCATTGTGCATCTTAAAATTATATAAAAATTATATAACGTGTGTCTTATCGCTTTTTCTATTATTTTTTTATCCTTGTTGTTATTGTTGTTGTTATTTTTGGTATTTTTTGTTGTTATTGTTAGTAGCATACTTCAAATATTGCTCATATTTTTTTTGGTTGCGATATGAGTCAAGGAGTAGTCAGGTACATTTATAGCAACGACCGGATACGAAATTAAATCGTTATTAAAGTCAAAAGTGCCGAAATGACTAAGGAAGTAGAACTGTAATTTTTATAACAATAACTTCTTGTGAGTTCTCTTTTCCTTAGTTTTTCTTTCACAAATCACCACCCACTGTAAATGAAAATAAAAAAACATTCAGTACTTCTAATTTAATGTGAACGTGGCGATTTATCAGCTGAGCGGAAATTCTAGTTGGAGTTCGGCTTCTTTTATGCAAGGGAAAACATTGACAACAAATAAAAATACTTAAAAAATAAAAATAATTAATCACTCATTTTGCCGAGATTGCCAAATTGTATAATACTAAAACATTATCTTTGCTAACAACTATGTACCCTGGAAAGTTACTAACGACTAAGAAAAGTGGTTTGTGACTGGATGTCAGAAAATTAATTCTCCATTTCATCTGTAACGCACTTACAATGAAAGTTGAAACTCCTCCATTCAAACCATTTTTCGACCACAACTCAAATTGATTTAGTTGTGGAGAAGCAAATTAAAGAAACGGTATATGTCCCTCCTAAACTACAATGGAACTAAGCCACAGTCATTAGAATACTAAGGGTATTATTAAATCACAAATAATAAAAACGTGAAAATCCATGAAATTCATCCGCCGCTACACCCAGCTACCACCTTCAGATCACAGACGGAAAGTTTGGTACTTTAATACAGATTTTGTGTGATTAATAATACAATAATAACTGATTACCCCGGGCTGTACTGCAAAATATCGCCTGAGGTCTAAGTACCGACCGAGCTTACGAGGTTGTCGGTGCAATGACTGGCCTGTCGTCAAGCCAATAAAAATGCCTAAAAACCCGTATTGCCCGCTTGAAAATACAGTAAACCTTTTTTTTATTCTTTTAAACTTTAAAATTGCAATTAGCAGCTTCCTCGAAGAACTTTCTAATTTCATTAAACCTCTGCCTTTATTTTAGCGTGAACTTTTCACTTCAAACACACCGACTTTCAATTAACATGTTAATTAGATGACCTGATTTACCATAATAATAACTCAATGTCTTTTACGTGCTGTACAAATCCGGCACAATTACACAGACACCATTCTAGTTTTTTACCATTTGATATTAGAATGTTCGATTATGTCATGCAATCGAACATGACTTATTACCCTTTTTGACTGATAACTAAACTTAAATACAGCTTTCCGGGAAGTTATCTAAGGAAACATCAAACGGTCGCCGAACTTTCTGCCGAAACGAAGTTAGTTAACTAATGTGTCTATTTTGGTAGATGACCAAAACAACTTTTTTGCTTTTGGAGGATATTGTACCATAAAAGGAACTGCACGCTCAAACAGATAATTACATATGATTTTTACGAATTTTTATAAGTATTGTTTGATGAGTAATTTAAACTAAAGTGCCGAAACGTCCAGCCCATGAGAATAATAAGCGTTACCTTGCGTCCCAACTTGTACCAATATTAATTAACATAATTAAAATGGAGTTTTTGTACATCCTGGCGAGAGGAATCATTTCTTTAGTTTCAAGTTTTGCGCAGATCCTTGCATTTTTTTCATGTTCCAAAATATTAGACTGTTTCTGATTGATAAAGACCTTCGTTAAATGCATTTGAGTTAACTTGATTGCTATTCAATAAACCGTACTTTTATCTTTGTCATGTGTGTAGCCATGTGGCGGATTGCTGCTCGTCATATCCCTTTGTCAATGTTTATGATAGTACAACAAGTATGCATGAATATGCATCACGAAATTAAGTGGTGCCAATGGTCATGAATCCTAAAACAGCGACTACTGCCGAAAATAAATATAAGAATTGTTCAACTGCATAAAACTTGACACCAATCATTTAACTAATTGCGAAATAAATTAATCAAAGTGTCGGACTTTATATAGTTAGTTTCATTTGTTACCCATATTACCTTTCAACATCAAAGACGCAAAGAAATTGGATATGTTTTTTCCATATTAAGTATAATTTTTTTCAAGACACTGCTTTTTTGATTACTAAGAATATGCTGTCTGTTGTAAGCTGTGTAATTTTGTTTGAGATTTGCTTTCGATAAATCAATCAATAGCCACGTTTCCAATGTTCAGCTAAGCTGTAACGACATACGTTATCCTGGAAAAACTATATTATTCACAGAAGCTTAATCAAAAAGGTTATCATGTGGGACATTATGCTTTAACATATCAACTTCTCGTGCAGATAAAAAACATCGTGTTCTTTATGTTCGTTACAGTATGATGACAGTAAAAAATGATCAATGTAAAAGTATTTCGTTTGTTTGTTTTAAATAAATACGTAGCTAATAGTTAACAAAGAAAACGTAATGTTAAATATTGAAAATCAGTAAAACTTTCGTTAATAACCGCGTTTTAGTTTTCAATACTAAAGTTGAGCTGAAATATTGTAAAAAATTTTTGTCGAAAAAATTTGCGAAAATATTGAATTTGTGCTTACTCCACCAAATAAGCAAAAAGATGGCTTTTCAGCCGAAGGAAAAAAACCAATTTTACCAGTAAGCATTAATTGGCCAGCCTGCATGACTTGGCTCTCTACGCGACAGCAGAAATTTTATTTTTCGGTAAAGAGAACTCCAACAGCTAAGCAAATTTTATCTATGAGACCTTGGAGGAAAGAATACGGAAGGAGAAACAACTTCATTTCTGTATGCTTTAAATGTATTGAATTTTCTATTGTTTTTAATTTCAAAAGAATCAGTGCGTGAGGTGCTCGACCGAGTCTTTTTCGCAAAAAAATGATCAAATTCCATATTCTCCTTTAATAGGGGCTAACTTTTTTCTATTAAAATCTGACTGTAACACGCTGCAGGCACGTGATATTTGTATGGAAAGTGTGCCTAATATAAGTCGGTAAACATTGCTGTTAAAAACTTCAACAATACGTTTGGAAATAAGCGTTTAACCATGATATAAACCTATTTTTGCAGGCTTGAGTATACCACTTTGATCATGAAAAACAATATAGATAGATATGCGCCGGACGAGTGCCGACAAAATGTGTGCTGGATTAATGTTTATTCTAACTAAAGAAATAACTTCTTATAACAGAACGTCGTTTTAAAACGAGATATAAACTTTTTCTTTTTGTTTACGAAAGTGTCGAGCACGCGCTTCTTCGCTAATTATGTTAACATAAGAACAAAAGAAATTTTACCAATTTCAATGTGGCTTCTTGTTTTGGTATTATCATCAAATTCATCATCAAATTATCTAATTGTTTTTATAACCAATCATAGTTGCGAATTGTTATTCACGAATAATTTAGTCACACAACCGCCAGAATTTCAAATTAAGTTTCTATACAGACACCTGCTAGAACCTCACGCAGTGTTTCAATAGAATTAAAAGAGTTGTTTCTCCTTCCGTATTCTTTCCTCCAAAATGAGACAATCTCCTGCTGCATGAATAAATATGGTACATATAGCATGCAAGTAAATTTCAGATGGTTAGCTAGTTAAAGATTGAGAAAGACGAAAAAATAGTCAAATATAGATGTAAATTGGTTGCAAACTGCCTACTTAGCTCTAATGGCAAATAAATGTCTTTAGCTGGTAACTAAAAATTGGTCAAAAATATTAACAAATAAAATAGCTTAAAACAGTTAGGCAAAATTATGTTCTTCATAGTTATGCATGTATCACTTTTGATCCGGCCAATTTTGCCACACTTAGTAATTCTATAGCACTTGGTTGGGGATTACAAAGTGCGTTATGAAAGGATTGAAAATTGCGATAGGTTTGGGATTAAAAATAGCGACAAAAAAGGATTACAAATTGCGATGCGATTACAAAGTATAAAAAAATTGGATTACAAAGTGGGATTGAATTACAAACTGTGACGGGATTACAAGGTGATACAATACAATATATCCCTCAATTTATAAATAAAATAAACGTAATACCCACACTTCTATCGCATAATTAATGTGTTTCTGGATGGACTTCAAGACATATTACATTTGTGCAAAAATCCCTTCCTTCCTCCATTTCCTACTTTAGAAATAGAGAGCGTAAAAGCTCAGACAAAATGGAATTATACCTAAACACCAAATGTTGCACAAAGTATCGTTTATTCAAATGGGACAGTGAAAGCTTTTTTCGCTTGTTACAGTGACAAGAGAGGAAATCAAATTACGGAATTCATTTAGTCATTTTTTCAAAATAATAGTACTGTAAAGGCAATGATGTCGGCTTATGATCTTATATTTCCTGTCCCAAAAGATACAAAGCTCAACATGAGGAATAAAAGTCAGATTGAAGCTTTGAGTTTAGTGTATTTGGAATAAATCAGCAAGATCGATTAGTTGGAGCCGCTTGTCCTACAAAAATTGATGCAGGCGAAGGGTAGCAGCCTGTCTTGAACAGATGGCCTCTTATTATTAGCGTAAATGTTGACAAATAGTATATTTTTGTCAACATTACACTCTAAAGTAGCAAAAAATAAGACACAGCTGATTGCTTTCTTTCTTAGCCGCAGATTTGCTTTGACGTAATAGTGATGATGTTTTTGTTCAAAATAGCCATAATGGCTACCAAATCCTGCGGAATTACGATATTTTTTTGTAGTTGTATGAATTTGGAAAGAAGCCTCTATTGTTGAAAAATGAATGAGTCTGGTTTGATGTTTAATATGACACATTGTGGTTATTCTTGGATTAATATTTCGACATCCAACCTTAAAGACGCTCATAGAAGCCAAAATGGTACTAAATGAGCTTTTTGGAAGCTTAATACCTGGAATAACAGGAGTTTATTGTGTTCATTTAGATATAACGCAATGAAGGCTATATGATGACGCAACTTGTATGAAAACATCGCAGTCTGAAGGACAGCTAATAAATATAGTGGAGAATATTGGTTACAATAAAAGTTAAAACAATGCTTTCGTCAGTTTCAACGAGGAGGTGTTTTCCTTATGTTTTTTTTTTAATTAGCTAACCCCACAGGTCTGTAACCGAATCTCCATCTTACTTGGACTTTTTCATAAAAACTTAAAATGTGCCACTTATAGAGATTTTTGAAAAGAAGGGTTCTTAGCTATACTAAATCTTTTTATTAGAGAATATAAAAAAGGATATAATACTTAACAAAAGTACAGAAATGTTTTCCATACCGATCTTAGAGATTATGTTTAACTCAATCAGCAGTGTGTTTCTGTTTTTCGGGTAAGTCGTTGCATTGATGTTATTCGCTATTTCAACTATCTTGTAAATACATTATCTAGACATGCTGTACGACTGTTCACACGCACTTATAGCTTATGCGTGTTTACTTCTACTGCAAAGTTTCATACCGACACTGCCCCTTCACCACAATCCAGGACTAGTTTATATATTGAAAAAATTTAATCAAAACGAAGGAAATGCATGTAACTTTTTTTGGTTACAGATATCAGCAGGAGGAAGTAGGATCCGTTACTTAGATAAGTATTTTACCCAAATTTTATAAGATAAAAGATCTTTTTTTCATAGATTGTAACAAAAGAGAAAAGTGGATATCCAAACAGCATCCCTTGGCGAATAATTTGGATTTATTTCAGCATCTTCACTTTCCGCAATATTTGCATTATGGAGCAATCCGCTTCACAGTGTAGAAAGATGCGAAAAATCTGGAAACTAGAAAATTCGTTACGTGTAAGATTTTCAATGTTAATAAACAACCTAAAATTCTGCCTTAAAAAGTTCGGAGCGCACCCTCTTGTCACTAACTTATGTCCGGTTCATAGCTAGATTCGCGATAGGGAAATTGCCAATAGCCTATATATTCGCCTTCCATTGTTTACACATATGACTTTTACTGGATTTTATCGACTTACGTACCAAGTATTTTTCAGCAGATAATATTCATTCAAATATTGATTTAATCTTCTCCTCTATTTTTTCTTAAATGCCTTAGATAATAATTTAGCGTAGAATGGTGTGTATAATATGAACCAGAATTAATTTTTAATATGTATTCTTTACAATAACCATTACAAATAATATAATAAACTGATTGTCAGTAAATTTCCAGGACACTATAAAAGGCAACATGTTTAAACGCGAAAAAATGTTTGATAGAGACGTGGATAACTTGTTTGAAATTACAGTAAAGACGGACGCGAAGTTTTTATTTAATTGAATCTTTCCCTTAAACTTCTCCATATTTCGATCCATGAAAATCGAGTGTTCCTTTCTAAATTTATTTTGATTCGTTGCAGGTTAAAGCCATGTTTAAGACTTGAATAAGTTGTTGCGTGTACGTTTTACAAAACGATAAATAATTCGCAGTCAGAGAAAAAGTGCAAGAAATTTTATGTAACCATTAAACAACCATAAAATCTATTTTCCTCATCAAATGCACTATTCATCATGATGTATAATTGGTTAAGTATAACACAGCATTCTTTGTCGACAAGTCAACACACACGTCTTTCAGCACCACCATATTTAGCTACAATAACAATTTAAACATTTATTCTTGGGACAGGATATAAGGTTGCGTTTAGTAAAACACTATCAATATATCTTTTATATTTCACTTTGCACGTCCTACTTTTTAATATGAGTTATGGAATGGTATTAGTTTAACAAAAAGGCTTTGAATATTATTGAATATTATTGTAAGGGATCGTCAAAGCAAGTTAGAGCAATGTTATGCGTATCTCCCACTTAAGATGCAACGCAGTTGAAGAGTAGCATCATTCCTGATGTTTTACTTAATATTTTTTTTTCGGTGCCAAAGAATCAATAAGTCAAAACCACATTGAAAAGGTTGAAGTTAATAGATCAAGAATTAGAAAGGACTCCAAAAACAAGAAAAGCTTCTCGCCATTGAATTACTTTCTTTATGCGTTCAAAATGTTCTGGAACCTTGTTACAGACACAAAACGCTCTATTTTTTAAGGTTGACCACTAGACCGTGCGTCAGAATGACTTGAGCTAACTAGGGCTAAATGTTCTGACCTGTTTTTTGGTTGTATGCAAAACGATAAATTTTTAACCATTGTATAATAGTAATAAGTATCTTGTCCTAAAAATATATTTAATAGAAATTACAATTTAATGGATGTTGCGCACAGAGGTGTTTTGCTTTCAACGCTACTGATTCCTAAATAGTAAAGTGCTATTGATGCACAAGAAATAATTTTTATGGTTTGTTAATAACAGTAATGTCTCCTCCTTTTTTTCTTTATTGTCTATTATTTAAAAATTTAGACATATATAGTGACAACATTAGCCTTTCCAGAAATTTAACTTCAACCTCAATTACATTCTAACAGTGCCAATTAAAATTTTAGCTACACCTCCATCAATTATTAAGTAAAGCATTTATCAGATCTGTCATAATTTAAACTCCATCAATGGCAAATCCAATTTTTTACCTTGTTTAAATGAACCATTATATTCCGAGAGCTTGTGCATTGCAAGTGGCTATGCAATCTATAAAAGATAAACTTTTTGTCAGAATTTGGGCTTATGTATAACAAATGAATACTACCTATAATTTCTAGTATGTTTCATAGAAAGAAAGAAAAATGTCGTATGTATAGATCGTATGTATAACCGTTGAAGGCTTCTAAACAATACTTGCCACTTTCAAGAAACTTGACTCGGTGCATTTGTACAATACCGCATAAAAAAATAACCGTTGTAAAGAAAAAAGAAAAAAGTTCGTCTTACTAGAATCAAAAAGGACATCATCCCCATGGATCGAAAATCCCAAAGTTTTATTCCTAACACCCGTATCTATCCTTGACAACACCTTGACAACAAACTGGTAGTCAAAATTTAACCAATAAAAAACAATACAACACTCTTACATGGATGTCAGCTATTTTTTATATTCGAACACATGTCTCAAAATTACGATACCCCTGCCAAGTAAACATTTTTCCCCAAAAGATTTTTCGTCATAAATTCCAATAAAAAGAACACTAAATCACATGTTTAACAAAAGTGATGCCTAATTAAAAAGACCGCCGACCTCTACCTAAATCAAGGCGTGACCTGAAAAGTCTCAAATGAAAGTTCTGACCATAAAGCTATTATCCCAAAACTTTCTGAGGTTTAATTAAATACATACAGAATTTAGTCACCCTAAATTCAAAAATGAAACAGTAAACTAAACTTCCTTGAAATACAAAATTTGAAAAAGATCTTTTAAATTAAGAACAGAGGCTCTGAATTGCGTTCTAAATGATGTCAAGAAATAATTCACTACACGCGCCACCTAAATCAACATACATTTAAATCTGACGCCTGATCTTTGACCCAAAGCATTTGCTGCGGTTACACAAAATGAGACGTTCAGAATGATGTCACACTGAAAGTGACGAGATTGACAGAGGTAGTAATAGATGCCTGTTTCTAGCATTTTGTGATTGCAGCATTGTTTGGCATCTTTAAGAGAGCTTCTTTTAACACACGGTTGAAGAGGTTGGAGGGTGACATTAATTGAAGCCGACTTACGTTGATTGTTAAGCGTACCGGTACACATTGTGTAAAACTTCCCTTTAATTACATGTTCCTAATAATATATCCCTGTAAAATTTTTATTCCATTTATACTTTTTGTGTATCGAATAACAAGAAGAAAAAAATTATTTTATTTTTAAACAAATAACTCGAGACCTAAATTCAAATTCATTAAAGTAATTGACTTTAACGACGTATCAAAATGACGCCAGAGCTCAATTGCACGAGGCCCTAATTAGTAAGTAAGTAGGGTCACATCTGATTATAAGATTTTTAATGAAAGCAACGCACATCCTATAATTATAGGTTGAACGCCACAAAGCAAAAAAATTACACGTACCTAACACATATCACGACTCTCGTAATATGATCATAGATTTACAATATTTGAAAGTCATAATAAAAAAAACCCTTTTATTCAGCAAAAATTTTTATATAAAATTTATAAGAGCTTATAAAGAACACTACAGTCAATAACTGCTCTAAAATCGTTAATTTCAAATAAGCACTCTGGATTTTATTCGATTATTGGTAGAACATATCTCAAGTAAATCAAGGCATACATACATAGTTTATTCATTGTGGTTATTGTAAATTTATTAAACAAATGTTGACATTGTTCTAGACATACTAGATACTCATACGTTTAAAAAGTCATGTCCAGCACGGAAATTTTTATAAAATGTAACATTTTCCCTTAATGATACCATTGTCTATGGCCGCGAAAATTTATTTATCTAGGATGTGTTTATTTAGGATGTATTCAAGTTGCAGTCTCAAAATTAGGCAATAACATGTCACAAACCAGAGAGTGGGTATTTTTTTTGTAAAATATATAAATGCATAGAGACATATGAAATGCCCCTTGTTAAAACCAGTTTTATATATTTAAATATAATCCAGCACCGCCAATGTACCTAATCAAAACAACATCTTTTGGGGGAGTCCCCGCAAAGGTGGCATTAAAAAAATTTTTTGTTGGTTGTTCATTAATGCCGCTATTGGTGAGTCTTTCCATGGACATCTCGCCACAAGGGGATCATTCTAAGTAGATTTCAGAAATGCAAATTCAGTGTAAAGTAAGTACCCCAGCTAAGTCCGGATATTGCTGATAACTTCCTTCGCATACATTTTATTTTATAAACTAGGGATATTACTGTTGACGAGCAATTCCACGAGTAGACCACTAATGTTGTTGTGCTTACGTCAGTCTCACACAGCATGGCTACTACACCGTCAACATGTCATTGGCGTGTCAAGTAGGTCTAGTACCTACTTACCTAAGCACGTAACGTCTCGCACTTTTCCCAAAGTAATTATTTTTGAGAACATCAAAACTACTATTATTTATTCATCTGTCAATACTGAGAGTATTGACAGATGAACAACATCAATTGCAACTTTTCAGTAAATGCGTATTGCAATCAATTGCAAAATTCTTTCCTTTATGAAATAATGGACATACAATGTACACTACTGTAGTTTCAGCTTCATATTACTCTGAATTATTTTGTAGACAATCACCTTGAAAAAAAAAGGTATCCTACAGACGAAAAATTGTTTTAAGTAAATTTACTATTTTTGAAATTAAACGAAGGTCAAAAGTATTCATTTTTATTTATTTATTTTTTAAATTTTCTACACTAATAGTTTGTTAATGAAGCGATAGTAACTAAAGGGGATAAAAAATATACATCAATATACATACTTGGAAGTTCACCAAACTTAGATTGTGACATAACCACAAATGGCGATGCTTACCTGATTTTTGATTCAAACAGAAAGTGATAACAAAATAGTAGATGTTCATACGCATACACCTTTGGACGAGGATACAATGTTAAAATTACAAGATAGGGCTATCCTACCAAATATATTTCCATGCTTTCCATAAACATGCATCACTGTTTCCTTTTTCTAAAAATTGGAAACTGTGACACTTACTAGTTTAATATTTGTATAAATATGACGAATATGTGGTTATAATAGTCTGTGACGAAAACATTGACGAAAACATGTTTATAGTCTGTGACGAAAACATGGTTATAGTCAGTGACGAAGACATGTTTATAGTCAGTGACGAAAAGCATGGTTACAGCCAGTGACGAAAACATGGTTATAGCCAGTGACGAAAAAAAATATGGTTACAGTCAGTGAGAAAAAAAAAACAAAGTTATAAACAGTGATGAAAAACATGGTTATAGTCAGTGACAAAAAAATGCATGTTTAGTGTCGTTTGTTAAGAAATGGTTGTCAGACCATTTTATTTTTGACCACCGACAAATGCTGAAACTGCTAAATACATCACCTCGCTTAGTAACAAATGACTTTATCCGTAATTAGCGGAACTTAAAACCTTGAGATTCGAACGTCGCCAACAAAATTGATAAAGGCCCACCAAAGTTTAAAGTTACATAAAATAAGTGAAAATCGAAGTATGGAAAGCTGAAACATACAGACAAGGAGAGATAATGTGAAACACATCACTGGATAAAATTGTGAAGCGTGAAGTACTGTACGAAAGGACACCATTAGCAAAGAACTTTTGGTGAGAGAGGCGCGCTATAGGCTACAGCTTCTAACATGTCGATTTGGTTTGCTTTTAAAATAATCTTGCCTCGTCTCGCTTAGTTTCGCCTAGTCTCGGCTATTGTATCAGAATTAAAATTCTCATTGTTCAAATAATGAATAATCGAAGAAGTGCTGTAATCGGTCTTAAAGTATAATTATGTCGCAAATATTGAAAGGGCGCTATTAACTTTAAGAGATTTTCCTAAACACCTCTTTACATTTTTTAGAAATTACAAAAATAGAAGTCAACTGCTTATTTTTATGACATGCAAAACATATAAATTACTTTTTTAGTCAAGATAACTGTTATCCTCATCTTGTCTTTGAGCCAGCCAAGGTGGATTTTCCATTGGTGCATTTCGCAATAAACTAGCCAGCATTTAATTAGATATGGTTTAGTCGGAGACTTTTAGACAATGTCTCTTTGTACAATGAAAAAAATACACGTAACGTTATTATTTAGCGACTATTTTATGCGTTGTCATTGTTAATATCCGTCGTGTGTAATACTGGTCGATGTCCTGTTTTTAGGACGACAAAATCAAAACGTCCAATTTGAATGCTTGCTGAAAGTAAGACTGTGTATAGACGGCGAGTTATGACGTCATTTAGAGGTCCCAAAAATTCAACCAATGGACATCCCTCTGATATGTCCTTAAGACATCCTTGAATGTCAAGGCGGAGGACGTCGTGCCTAGCCGATATATGCAATACCATTGGACGTACAAAACGAAAACTCACAGGTCGTCCTAAATAATAGTAAACAAACTAAGTACAACAAGTATCTGTTTTGATCTTTAATATCCTGATTTTCTTAAAATATATTTAATTCTATATATATGGCATATTATGAAATATATTATATTATAGATATTGGAAATATGACAGTAATTTCCCAAAATCTAGACCTTGTAAAATTGGTATGGTCTTCTTCGCTTTGAACATAGCCTCTATACAAAATGCGGGTTCGTATAGTTATGCTTCTACGATATAACTTCGTATTCCAACATTTTTCAAGGCGAACGTCTCCTAAATTAGCCATCTCTATAAGATGAACAATATTTCTTCAGACAAACTTTTAAGAAACTCTGATACTGCAATCTCTCTAAACTAAAGCGAAAACTTTATAAATACTCTGTGAACTATTTTTTACTTCCGCGTGAATGTTTTAACTTAAATTTACTTCTATAAAGAAAACAGTCGACAGTTTTACCAAACCAAGTATGTTTTGTATGTCTACATATTTTTATAACAATAACTCATTACATCATTCTTTTACTACACTTTGTATAGACCACACTACTTTGTACAACTATCACATTCACTAGACCACACTTTATACTATTTATATAGCTAGTCTAATATGCTTAATATTATAAAAAATATTAAGCATATTATAAAAATCTTATGATTCGATTGGCTTATAGCTCATCAAAACAGGGCTCTATATGGAGCCATACTGACCGGTTTGGGAAGTCATTATTAAAAATGGTACCATCAAAACGTAAACAAATAAAAAACAGATTTCCACACCACGATACAAAGTACAGAAGTCGTTAACCTAAAAACATTTTCTCGTTTCAATTCACGCAAACGATTATTCAAATTTGTTTTTATCTACCTACAAACATTGTTCCATTTTGGACCTGCTTCAAAAACATCCAACCACTAGGTATGGACACTCATCAGCAAGGGCAGCATGATTTATCCGCAAACTGTTACCAACATTGACAGCAATCAGTGGAATGATTTCCATCTAGAACGACGGTACTTTGCATGATTGGTATTTTGATAGGATCTCCTTGCGTAGTGTCTTCTTCTTATAATTGTTTCAACCTACTCACTACAAATAATCTAGAAGCTTTCCCGGAGCAGGTTCTGACATATATTGCTATAGCAGGACAAAGGTATTTGACATTGTGTAAAAGAAATTTTTTGTAGAAGCAGTCAAAAGCGTTGGTAGCATCCACCAAAAATAAGCACATTTGTTGATTCCAAAGCACACAATCTCCGACTTGATGACATACATGATAGCATTTACAACAACTCTTCTCAGCACTTCACCAATCCCAATGGATTTACTCCCTGGGACTTATCAAAAGGAATGAGTCAACAGGCCACATACGCCTCCAATGACTGTAGCTTAACGGCTGCTCCGTAATCTAATCTGCGGCTCAGGGGCCAAAACGGCCTTAGAACTGGGAAAGAAAAAGGATTAAAATCGCTCATTTTGAACTGGGTTCTATACGCGGTATAAGTAAACGTGCAATTTTTCGTTTCCGCTTCGCCATCCTCTTATAAAATAATTTGATTCACTTTTGATTACGTTTTGTCTATATCGTGTGTCCGCTATCTTTAACCTGCTCCGTAGTACTTCTCTTCTATAATCCAAACAGTTCTCTTCTGTATTTTGACACTTCTTTTTCGCACTTACACTACTCTGCATGTGGCTCGAAACTTTCTTTTCACAACTAAATTTAAAAATCTGGTCCGCATTTTTACACCCATGGTCTGACGTGCTCAATATTTACTAACAGCTTTATATTGTAGCAGGGTTCTGTGCATCTACATGAATAACATAATATCACGAATAAATTCAACTCAGTAGCAGAGTGGTTATTTCAGTAGTTTCTCAACCTCGTTCCCAGGACCTTTTTTCGCTTTTTTGATATCGGCAACGGCTACCAAGCAAACTACATGATTTTTCTTTTATAAGAATGTGCTTTATAAGAATATCAGGATTTTAGGTTAAAAACAACAGGTCTTTTGCTTAGAACGATAGAAAATTAAGAATAACATGGTCCACTACATATAAAATATATTTGGAGAGTTATTAATTACTAAGAACTCGATCTTTTTCACGGATGGGAGCCGGTGTATGTCATTTATTCAAAAACGGAATTATTAAAATCCAGCCTCCTCAATCAATATTGTGGTCCAGAATTGGGTCCAGGAATTATTGAGTTTATTAAAAAAAAGTGTTTAAAACAGAGGAGAAGATTTCGGAGGAAAAAAGAGAAGTGTTTTGACTGAGAAGAGAAGCGTTTAGTAAGAAGAGAAGGGGGAAATAGAACACCATGTTCCATTCGGAGTGTGCAGCTATACGGAGTACGGCTCCGTATAGGCATGCGTTTACGGAGTATAACTTCGCATAGCGACATGCTTACTCCGTATAGACAGTAATATATAGTACAAAAAGCTGCGAGAATATAATGTCGACACTGGTTTGGCTAGACATTAGCGAATGCAGCAAAAGCGTCGAAGTTTAAAGTAAGCATTCTAATTAAAAGTTTACTTTGGGCTATTCCAGTTTAGAAAATCGTACCTAAAACATGCAAATAATTTGTGTAAGAATAAAAAAGTCTAAAATATGAGACACACATGCAGAGTACCCATTATTATTATTAGAACTGCCAACTGTCACACTTCGTATAGCATACTTTGTATATGAAGCATGTCACACTTCGTATGGCATACTCCGTATAGAACACTCAGTATGACATAGTCCGCATGGCATACTCCGTGTGGCATACTCCGTGTGGCATACTCTGTATGGCATACACCTTATAGCACATTCTGCATACTCCGCATAGCAAATTCTGCATAACATACTCTCGGTATCTCACAATCTGTATTCCTTAATCCGTTTGCTACAATCAAACTAATGTTTCCACACTCCGTATAGCTACAATATAATTCGTATTTTTACGATGGATAAAAAAGTAGGAAAACAATGTGCTTGTCTTTTTAACTTGTTTTTTATGGTGATTATTTTTTATTTTATTTTTTTTGGAAATCGTTTCAAACAGTCACATATCGCAATATTTCACTGTATAGCTGAACCAAACTCCGTATAGCAGCTATACGGAGCATCACTCCGTATAGAAGCCACACTCCGTACGTAACAACAACACACTTAGTACGATACACATACTCTGAATGGAACGATTAAAGTCAAAGTCCGGACGCAAAAATTAAATATGGCGGTGCTGACTGTGGAGATCGGGCATGTGATTTTGATGGGACTTGGAAACTCAAGATACAAAGATTTTAATAATGTTAGGAAAGAAACTTTCAAGTCAAAGATAAAAGTATTTTGTGTAATGTGAGGGTTTTTCTGCTGCAGATAGCTAGAGTAACGTGTAGTGTAGCTACTTTTGTGAAAAATTAACATCCTTCGAGTTTTTATCAGCACTTGATGCGCTTGAAATAACTTTTATTTGCCTAGCTAGCTATATATAAAAGCTTATGGTACAGTTTCGCCTCATTTCTAGAGAAAAGTTTCTGAACTGCCCTGTTGTGGCTTATTTTGAAGATTAAACATTGCCTGATGATACAGACAATTCAAAAAAAAAGTTAGCTAGATAGCTAGGATCTTAAAGGCGCGTAATCACCCTGTAGGCAACTTTTTTTGAGGTACCTATTTTATAGTAAAAATTGAAAGATATACATGAGAAAACATCCTGAAAATTTTATTGAAAACTGACAACCAGAACATGTTCAAATGTTTCATAAACAGTCAGGGATAACCGCAAATTAGGCTTTAATTTTAACGTTTTAACTGAAATCAGACTTCTTTGCAACACTGACCACTTCTTGTTGTTGTTTCTGAAGACAGCTTTGCCTCGCTAGCTGTCTTACTTTCTGATTATTTTCCTTTGTTCAAACAGGTAGTCGTTTCCTTACGGAGACATTATCAGAATTTAGACAAAATATCTAAATTTTCAGAATTTCCCCTTTCATGCTCTAAATTTAATTATCTCCATAGTTCTGCAACTATCTTCAACTATCACAATGACCATTCTCCCCCATTGGGTAATTTGGCTTATAATATGCAGTAATCCCTGTTAAGCTAATGAAAAAAGAAAGAGCGTGATAAGCATTAGTTATCATAATTAATAATAACGAGGCAATGCTGTGATTTCTTCTTTCTGTTTTGTGGCACACAAGGCCTCGACCCCCAGTGCTAGAGTAACCTATTATTTGTTACCAGGCTACTCAGTTATAATGCGCGACTGAAGGATGTTAATAATGATAGCAATATGAACAGAGAAACGATGTTCACTGTTGTACAGTTTAATGATTATAGTTTATAGTTTTTAAAGAAAAAAGGAAATTATTTTTAAAAATTGACCAACCGAGTCACATTTTCAACCCGAGCGGACACTAACCGTGTGTAACGCCTAATCATGTGATTTACAATACGTTTACAATGAAAATTTTTTAGTAAATATATTCACAATATATTTTTAGTAAATATATTTGTAAAGTACAAACTTAACAGGTAAATTTGGTAAATATGGTTGATCATAGACTTATTAATAAGGCTAAGGATATGTTGTTATAGCAATCCCATGTTGCCAGTAAACAGAGAAAGTTAGCAAGAAAAGTGAAGTCACATTAGAGATGTGAATTTAATTTTTCCTGCAATTTCGGTATATAAATATATACACCCAGTGTTTGCAGGATAGATAGATAGACAGACAGACAGATAGATAGGAAGACAGACAGGGAGACAGACAGACGGATAGATGTGCATATTTTATATGGCTAGCCTCACAAATATCGAGGGATATACCCTGTCTATTATTTCCAGGAGGGGCCATGGCTTAGAGGGAGAGTCCTAGAGTATTTAATGCTCTTTTTGAGCTACGCAGACCCAATTAGGGCCCGCGCTCTACTAGACAACTCCTGGCAACATCCAACGGCCCACACCATGTGCCATCTCCCCAATTTCCCTCACATGGCTTGGGTTAACCCGGGGCTATGGTAACATTCACTCGCCCATGTTGAATCGCCGTCAAGAGGAATTGAACCCTGGTCTCCAGCGAGTACGAGAGCAATAACCACTAATCTACGGCGCCACAAAGGATATATAAAAACTTAAAAAAGTGGGAATCAAACTACTGATTTGCTTTGTAAAGGAAATATACAAGACCATTGTGTACTGTTAAGTGACAATATAAATCTTCTGAGATATATAGAATTTATTTTGTTAGTACTAAAAGAAATTGCAATCAGTCTGTTTTGTGTTTTGCTATATGATTGTGTAAGCTATTATATAAACAACGTTTGTAGGCTGTGGAAATGGTGCATAGCTGCATAGTCAGTGTTTTGTAAAAGATCTTGCAAAAAGTTGCCTTGTTTATACTGCAATATTACTAGGGATAATTGAAGATTTTTAAGTCATTGACTAATGTCTAAAATGCCTTTGATTTGTTCTGTTGGTGCCAAAGGGTAACCATACAGTTTTGAGAAAATGTATGGATGGTGAAAATGGTGTTTACCTAGAGGATAGGAACACTCCATTGTAAAGTCCCTGAGTATATATTTTTTAATTAAAAATAGTGAAGATTTTATGGTGTTAAATACTCCCTAACATAAAATTCTAAATAAAGGGAAGAACTAAAAAAAATATAATCTAAAATTGCGGATAATATACTTGTTATGCCCTCCCTCACAGAGACTGTTAAAAGACAATTTCACACTTTTTTTTGGTTCTGAAATATCTATTATAATAATAGGAGTATATGCTGTGTCTGGCCGTCAAATGATCAGCAGAGTGTAGGTGTTCGTTTTACCTTGTTCGTTTTCCTTTGATGTAACTGGAAAAGTTGAGAAAAATTTAATAACGTTACAACACAACATAGATATATTTTAGACTAATGTCAATAGCATTTTCAAAGCCATTACATTACACTTCTATGTTGAGGGTAAATAACTTCAAAACAGATGAAATAACTGACATCATCTCCTGTTTGAGTAACTAGAAACCACCTGCAACTAAGCTGATAAGTTCCTCAAAGTTGAATCAACTCACTCGTTTAGGGGTTGATAGTAAATCAAAAAAGCTTTTAAACCCCAATAACTCTGTAACCCTTTATCAAAAAATATGATCCTATACATTTCCTTAATCAGTATTTCCAGCTCTATGCAATAAAAGCAACTGTCAAACTAATTTCTTAAAAAAAATTTGTGTCACATTGGTGGGTCTTTAAATTAAAATGACGGATTTTTCCATTGTTTTTCTAAGTTAGTGGATTTGTCTGCGGGCTTTATCGACTAGTTTGACTATAGTGCATTTTTATTCTCATAATATTGATGAAATGTTATTAAAACATTAATCATTCATCTCAGATATGTATACAAAACACTCATATACTATGAACAAATTTTGAAATATCTATAGATATGATATTTTTCTAGAATATACCTAAGACATTGGTAACCGTAAAAGAAGGATAACCAATTGTAGATACCATGGTACTCTACATTTGTAATCCAGAAATTTGCTTACCTTTGAGACTGTTAGCAGTAAAAAATGATAAATAAAACCAGGAATAATCTAATTTTATAATGTTATTAATCTGCACCCCAAAAAAGTCATTGTCACTGTCTATCAACTGTGAAAATAATGTTTTTTAATTCTATTTTGGTTTCTGTTTATTAGTAAAGACTCATAACATTATCTTCTAATTCTGCACATAAAAAGAATGGAAAACCTTTAAAAAATTTTAGATAATCTTTTTTTTCATTGTGCTTTTCCTGGTTGAATTCATATTTTATCTTTTGTCACTTGGTCTGTGCATTAGTCCTTTTTATGAAATTAAAATATTTGGTTTATGCATCAACATAAAATTGTTTCTTAAGCCTTTTAAGCCGCATTCACATCTACATGTAATTTTACGTAAGGGCTTACGGCAAATTTTTCGTAAGAAATCTCTCCTTACACAAGGTTTTGGTCACATGTTATGTAGACTTTTGTTTACATATACGTAAATCTCTTACGTAACTCACATAAATTTTGTTTTGGTTTATTAAGCATGGCAGCGATCATCAAATATCACTTTTATCAACTGCTCTTGTTTTAAGACGGAGATGTTGTCAAAAAAACGCAAAAAAACATGTAGCAACAGAATGACCTACCATCTTTTAAATGAAGTGTATTTGCAACTGCTTTCCAGGCATTCTTGTTAATGTTCTTTCTGTAAAAATCGGCATTGCTCTTTTTGAAAAGAAAAGCCTATATATTTATAAACGACAGTCGAGAACTCTTTCTCCTTATACAAAAACATTTTGAATATACTTTGTTTTTGCTTTGATTGAAGATTTTAAATTTTAGACGTTCGAATATAGAATCGAATGTTATTGCGCAATTTTTTCTTTTTTTTGGCTTACATACAGTTTCTTACGAACAAAAATTTTTGTTCATAAGAAAATCTACGTAAGCACTTACAAAACACTGTAAGTATATACATACTTTTTGTTAAACATGCCACATGTACGTAAATATTTTCTTCAACCTAAGAGAATGAATAAACACTGCCCAGTCCAAAAGCCCTTATGTAAAAATTTACGTACATGTGAATGCTGTTTTATAAAATTTATTTCGCAATTACTTAGGATTAAAGCAGCAAAAATGTTAAAAAATAATAGAAAAGTATGGAATTTTTAAGGTATATTTCTCTTTCTATGTGTAGGTTAATAATGGGTGATGTACCAAACCTATTTCATTTGTTACGGCCAGCCTGTGTGGCAGTTGCAAAAGACCCATCAACAAGCAACCTTAAGTATGCATTGGAAGCTATGAAAAATCATGTAACATGCAAAATTAGTGACGGTGCATTGTTGCAATATGTTACCTTCCCCTTTAAATTAACTCTAGAAAAGAAAGTGTTGAGAGAGGAGCAAAAAATTTTGTGTTATAAATGCTTACAATTGGCTTATAGCAGCTGTTCAAGTTCGGTACTGAATAAAGAATTGCTGTTATGGAATTTAAATATTTTTTCATTGACTTTTTTTTCAATTCATGCAAAAGAGCAAGTGTTATCCGAGGAAATCAAGTTGGCAGTTGTCGAGCTACTCATAACAACATTCTCCAATGTTAACATTACAGATTTAGAACTACTTTATGATGAGAATCAATTACCTTTAATAGGTCATGTAATTTCTATTCTTTTAAATCTTGTTGAAAACGAGAAAGATCAGAAGCTACAACTTGCTTCACTTTGTAGTTTAAAACTGGTTTGTGGTGAACATGTCACATCAGAAAAATCTAAAAAAGTTGGACATTTTTTGTCTTCATTTTTACCTGGAATAGCAATGATGTTTAATAGACTTTTTACGAAGAACCAGCTGCAACAAGTTCTTATCAAAGCAATAAGTACATTTTCCCAGGTTATTTGCTTGACATTAAATGACAATATGAACCCTTGTGAAACATCACAAAGTCTGGAAACCATTTTAAATCCTTGTAAAACAGATTGTGCTGAATGTGAAAATGATGGTGGAAATTTAGAGAAATCTTTAAAAGTGAACGTAACAAAAGAATGGATACAGAAAACTGTTAAAAATTTGGATGTTGTTTTTGGAAATATCCTTCCTTTGTTGACATGTAACAGCAATGTAAAAGTAAGACTGGCACTAGTAGATTTTCTTGAAAGTATGTTAACTTGCTGTATGCAGACATTGTCGTGTTCTGCTTCAGAATTTCTGGATGCTTTAGTTAAGTTGACCAGTGATTCTTATGATAATGTGAAGTGTGAAAGTGAAAAGGTTCTACAGATGGCTACAAGAAAATTTCAAAATCAAGGTATGAAATTTCTAAGCAGATCCTAAGTTAGGAGATCGTCAGCAAAAAATTAAGAAGCCTAGGACAAGCAAACGGATGTCATTAATCATTTCACCTTATAATACCTATGTATTGATAAAGTTTGAATGCGTATCCCTTCACAGGTCTAAAATTGCAGATGACACAAAATGTCAACATTTGCTATTGCTTTAATATTACATCATAATTCATAAGCATAATTAAATCTGAAATTCTTTAAATGTGAATATCTTGAAAACGAAAAAAGCTTTTTAAAAAAGTTAAAAAGACTTGGTAACCAACTTTTTAAGTTCTGTAACATAAGTCCAGCATCATTTTATACCTCAAGTTCCCTTTTAACCCTATTCAGGTCAGGGGAGAAGGAGGCTTTTTAGCCCACTTCCTAATTTTTTGTAATAAATTCTAAAGCATTTCCATTTTAGGGTTGAATTTTATCATTTTTAATTACAGAATCGTTAAAAAAAAATTAGTGTGACGTCACGTCTTTTGTTATGTTCACTTATAAAAATATAAACATATCATAGCGACCTTTTGCGTTGAATTAGGTAGAATTAAGCTGAAGAGTCTTTTGGACGAAAAGTTGTATGCTCAGTTCTTATCGTTGCCAAGGATAATGAACAGTGCCAATGAAGATGTCAAGCTTGCGAAGTTGCAAATCTTAAAAGGTTATTTAAATTTCTATGGAGATGTACTGGCTGATGTTTTGAACTCTTACAATCATTTGAAAACCTTTTTGAAGGCTATACTTCAGGTAACAATTTACTGGATTTTTCTATAAAACCTTAAGTCTAGGAATACCAGACACTGCGAAATGCTGGTAACACATTTGGGTTGTTTGATTTACGGACGTTTGTTGTTGTTGTTGTTGTTTCTTCTTTAAATTTAGCATTTAATCCTTACTGACGTATAGTCAGGACGGAAAAATGGTTTCATTTTAGATATTGATTTTTCCATTACTTCATTCCGTATATGTGCTTTGGGAAAAAATGTACTCTGTACTCTGTTAAATTGGTAGAAGCAATGATGTGGAAATAATTGCATCTGTTCAAAATAGCTTCTGATTCTCACTTGTAGGTTTTAAAATTGGATCACTCTAACATTAATCTTGTTGAAGAAAAAACTGATATAAAGAAACTTGCCATTGACGTCAGTGAAACTTCCATCAATCATAAAATAAATAGAAAGCACTTCAAACTGTTCAATAACATCAAGATCCTTACTACAATAAAAGATATAATACGTTTGCTTGCACGCCATGGAGATGTCTATGTACTTTCCGATTATCTTTTGGAGGAGTGTCGAGTAGGTTCTATATACAGAGCAGAAGTAATCTTAGTGCTTAACGAGCTTATACTTAGCTGCAAAGGTAACAGGGGTAAGTAAGTTTCTTTGGATTCTTTGGCAATCTTCTTTGACTTAGTATATATAGTGTTATGTGACTGTAACACTGTGTATATGACTATAAATGTTTAATAGCGATCAGTAAATTTGGTTATGAGTTACATAAAAGGGCTACGAAAAGTCCAGGAGATGAAGCAGAAGGACTAAATATGACAGAGGTAGATAAAAGTGTTAATTAAGGAAAAATTATTATTAGTCGCATGCGATTTTTCTTTTGTACAACTTTATATAAAAATATTTCATGTGCGTTATGAGAGTCTGCCTGCACCTTAGAGAAAGTAAATCTCCTGAATGTTTTAGAATGATGTGAAAATTGAAAATATGACAACCGTGGTTTTGTTTTAGAACTGGACCTTTCATCCATCAGTGAGATGCTCGTAGAAGCATACCTGGAAGATAACCTCTGGAAGTTACCAGTTACAAACAAACACTTATCATACAGAAGAAACAGTCCTGCCAATCCCTTCCCAACACTGTCCTATGAAGACGATAATGACTTGGCAATGCATTCTACATATTCTTCAATATCTTTTGAAACCCTTCACAACAATATACAAATTATCTGTTTGCTATTAGAGGGGATTGGTGTATGTGCAGAAGTGTTGGGGACGAATTTTAATGTCTTGTTGATTAATACGTTATACCCTGTCTTGGAGAAGATTGGGAGCATCAACGCGGCTGTAAGTGAGACAGCAATGGAAACTTTAACTGATATTGTTACATTTTGTAATTACGAGAATATTTCAGATTTGATACTCATAAATGCAGACTATTTGATTAACTCAGTTACGATGCAGTTTCGGCACTTGGTTCATGGTTCAGCAGCGCCTGCTGTTCTCTGCGTTGTTTTGCGGTTTTGTAGCAAGGACATGATGGTGATCGTAGCAGATGCAGTTGGAGATGTATTTAGAGTTTTAGATGATTACCAAGATGAAGTAGCTGAAGAAATGCTGAATGTGTTAAAATGTTTTGCGGTTGCTGTTAATAAGTGGTATACCAATGACTTCAGCTCTGCTCATAACAATGAATGTATGGAAAAACCAGGAACATTGGACTCTAAGGTAAAGCGATTTGTTTTATAAAATCAATTTGTTCTTCAAATTATTTAACTTCTGATGGAAAATTGTAGTCGCCATAGTTATCTTGGATGTCTTGCGCGTTATCGTATTGAAAACTGTCAATTATGAATGAAGCATGAAGGCCGTGTAAATTTTAAAGGCGGGCGGAATATTTACGCTTAAAAATTACACACATTTATTTCGCTAGTTCTTTTTGTATTAGTTAGTAGGGGGGAATTTAAATCGAAAGCAAAATAACATGAGGGCGATTAACAAGTTGCTTTTAATAAAAAAGAAAATAATTATGGTTGCGATTCTTTTTATAAATACCTTCATACAGAATTAATAAACGTTTACATCATTAATGAATAGTGACTTGTTTTCTTGTTTAAATATTTAAACATGTACTCGAAACCATCACAAGTATTAGATTTATTTCTTGTCAAAATTCTTGAATCCTTATTACTGCTACTGGTGGTTAAGGTCCAAAAAATATTGTAGCGATTTTTTCCAGGTCACCTTTAAGGCTATTTTCCACTTCAAGAAAAATTTCCGCAGAACGTACTTAAAATGTTCACATCCGGTGGATGGAGAATTTTCTTGACCGTTTCGTACCAGAGAAAGTAGAATCGAGTTCAATTTTTACTTTGCGTTCTATGCACAAAAACATGTAAAAAATTATTTAGCAAAGTCAGATTATTTTAGTTCGTGAGAATTACGCAAAGTGTGTTTCCTTTCTATATTGAAATATACGCAATTGGGAAATTTTCTTGAAGTGGAAAACGGCCTTTATTCGCCACCATGTTTTCTTATATCAGATATCTGTGCGAAAGGAGAAAAATGTTAAGAAACTTTTTCTTTTAAATCACCAAGCGTTTATTTTAGGTGCGCTTGTGATTATGTAATGTTCTTTTAATTCACCACTGAGATTGAAAAATTTAAGCATAAATAAACCGTCTGTCTGAAAATTACGCGAATGAAATACAGCCTGTTTAGTGAAAATATATCTATTATCTTATACAAAGCCGAGGGCATTGTATTTCACAGGGTAACATCAAAATCGGTCAGCGTCCGTTTTATTACCTGACTGCATCTTATCTTAAGATGAATATTCTTTTGTTAACCAAAAAACAACAAAGCTACATTTAAGTTACTATTTCCAGGTCACCAAGGAAGAAAATAATGCATGTTCGATTTTGATACTGTTCTAAGTAAAGATCGTTCGATTTTAAACTGTTGTAAGTACACAAAACAGATTCGAATCATTGTTAAGTGAATTAAAACAAAAAGATAGTTTTAGATGTGAAAATATGTTTTTTATTTGTTTACGTTTTCAAGTTTTATGTTGCCATTTTAATAATAGCTTTCCAAACTGGCCAGTACCTGTTTAATACAAAGCCTTGTTTTAATAAGCCGTAAACCAATGTGTACCGCCTTTTTTTCAAGAGTTGGTAGCTTGTGCTTTGCTTAATTTGGACATTTACTCAGTTCTCAGGCCAAAATAAGTATGCGATAGCTACACAAACACAAAAAATTCCATAAATGCAAAATCAACTTTCCTTATATTCAAGTTTGAGTATCTACAATTAGATCCCGTGAAAGTTCCATAAAAACGGGTAATTCTGTTTTAAACATCTAAAATCCGTCAGTATTGCCGTATCTTATTAAGATGTGAAACCTCTTTAATAATACATGCTAATGTTCTAATGTCCTTGCAGCGTGTTTCCCTCATCTTAGAAAGAAAATATTACAAGTATTTACAACGACAATGTATCAATAAAAGATTTCTTCGAAGAGTATTGCAGACTGTCTTTGCTAGCTGCAGGAGATGTGAGTGACAGTGAAGATGAGAGTGACAATGAATATCCTGGTGTTGAAGATAATGGTGGAGTTCAAGAAAATGAAGAAGAAGAAAAGCCGAAGGAGACACCGCTTCATTATCAAGTGGTTGTTAAAGTACGTAGGTGATTAAAATAGTTTTAAGTTTTTTTTGTAATGGCGCCCATTACAGAGTTTTAATTAATCCATATGATGATGTGTACTTTCTGAAATCTGCATTCCTCATTCCAGATGGTAGAGAGCTGGCAAAAAAATAAAATAAAAATGTTTGCATTTTTTCACTTTACCAAATCCTTCCATGTCACTGATCATAGCTAATAATTTTTGGTATCTTTGGTATCTATTAAATCGTCCAATCGAACCAATGTTATGTCTTTTAGTCTCAATTTTTTTTTTTTTTTTTTTTTTTGTTCTGTTTTTACGACGAACCATTAAAATCATTACATAGCGTAATTGGTTTAAGCTTGTGGAACTACAATCGTGGATAATAAAACACCTAGAAAATATTAATACTCTCTCCACTTGGCCGTTATCCCGCCTTTTCCCTTGCCAATGTTGGTTTTACGCAGTGCAAATTATTTCAATCACAGCGACATTTTTCTGGCATCCTCAGACAACGTTAAAGTCATTGATAGGGATTTTTAGTAGGCGTTTCATTACTTTGTTGCTGTAGCTGGACATACTGCATATCGGAAAATCATGTAATTACTGAGAGCAAAAAAAGTCTATCGTTGTTGCTAACATAAAAGTACAAAATGTTTTATTCGTAAAGTAAATCTCGCTAACTCGCACCCTGGATAAAAGACTGATTTTCAATTCCCTTAAATTCTCTTTATTAGGCTAAAGTCATTCGCTTTAGTCGCAGCACTTATAAGGTAGACCATTCGATTGCGTCAGATGTCTAGAACTTTGTTGTTTCGAAATTTTTCTATTAAGATGACTAAGGTTGTTTTGAGATTAAATCAGACGAAGAACATTCGACATATTAATGCACATGAGATTTTTTTAAGTGGTTTTTTTACATGATTATTATCGATATGTTGGACGTTACACTTACTGAGTCATTTGGTAAATCGGACACTTTTCCCACTCACCTAAGAGTCCCGGTTAACGGGAGTCTACTGTATTTAACTACCTTGCAAAACTAATTCTTCGTGCGGTATAATATTTATTGTTGGAATAGGTGGATACTTTCAAAGATTGCCTATTTTAAGGCGATGTACACATTGAATAATTATTTTTTTCAAAAATGTTGCTCATTTGAAGCAACTGCACTGCTCGCCCTAATCGTAACGATGAGCGAAATTCACTCGGCCTTTCAGAGTTTTCTTAATATGTCGTGTCTTTCGTGTGTAGTCCCTAAAGAAATGTGTTACATACATTGCTGCGGTTAACGATAGTATCAAATTGAAGACACTTGATGTCATCGTACAGGGAGTTACGGCGTTACGCCAGAGAGAAGATGATTTGTTACCCGCCCTTCATGAGTTATGGCCAGCTATCATTCGAAGAATGAAGGATACAGATCAGGTAGTTCTCATTACGGGCCTTTTTTTCCCTTATCTTTTTTAAAATTCCGCTCACATAAATTGAAATATTATCTCTGCATGAAACATGATACGGTACCTTCTAACTTTACTTTTGCAGGTTATTGTGCTAAAAACTTTAGAAGCAATTAATGTTATGGTCAAGTACTCTGGTGACTTTCTGCGTAAGAGAATGACAACAGAATTTCTTCCATCTGCAGTTAATTTCTTAGATATTAATAGTAAGATCTTTACGAAGGACAGATCAAAGTTTACGCAGTTACATCGAGTTCAGCAAAAGCTGTTGTCTTATCTTGGTGATATTGTGCCCACACTTGAAGTATCGAAAGAAGTATTTTGCGATGTTGCTACTGTTTGCGCGCGTTACATCAACTGTCGTTTGCACGAAGCCATACAAGAGGTATGTTACCGGTTTATAAATGCAGTAATTGTATACTCTACTACTGCGATTTGGCTTCAATGCGAATTTCCGATCAGTTTCACGATATAATTTAGTTAATATTTTTTTACGAGGGTATGACACGATATTTAAGAAAAAAGTCTTTGTACGCAGTGAAGCGAATACCAATATTGAAGGTTTTCTAAAACTAAATATAATTATGTGCAAGGAATAAAGGTTGATCGATTAAAATGAAGACTTCATTTCAATGATTCTTGCATTAACTAACTTCGACAAGAATCACATTCTATTTTTTTGGCTTTAGAAGAAGGTATGTATACGCTACCTAAACAGTTTTTGTTTCGTTTTTGTACAGGTGGCATTGCAAACGCTGCGCAAATTTTACTGCTACCGACCAGCTGTTATTTGGATCCTTCTTCAATCACTACAAAATACTGAAGATCTCACACCACCACACCATTCATTCAAATGTATTAAACTGTCAAACCGTGCATTGACGAGGAATGAATATACTGATAATATTGTGAAACTGACCGATTCCACAATACAATAGCTGAGTTAAAAGATTTTTCTTATTTTGTTTTGTTTTTGTTTTGTTTTCTGCTCACTTATCATTTCTTCTACAAAAGATATTGGGCTAAAGTTATAGGTGCTTTTAACCATTAACTTGAATTAAAATATTAAAAAAATTAGTAAAAAGAATTTTATTTCGACAGAGCTGTTGCCTAGAAGAAATGCTGATTATTTCATTTAAACATGATGTTTAGTTGACATTTTGTCCAACTGACTTGTTTTACGCTTTCTGAATTCTTAATCAGTTCCTTTTCGCAGCAAATCTAGAAATTTAAAAATGCTTTTTCAACCATTGGACTTCTTAAGCATTTAAATTCTGAAGCGCTGTGCCCACGGTGCGATTTTTCATGCGCATGCGAATGCGATTTTGTTGCATTCCAGGCCCGAGCAAAAATACACCGTGACACCAGCAATAATCTCTTTTTATGCACTGCAGCAAAATCGACATAAAAACTTGTTGCAACATTTTTTTTAGTACTGCATGCATCATGAAGCAGAAATTTTAAAATGCTACACGTGGCGCATAGGTTACAGTATCTTTTATTATCATTATAATAAAAGATACTGTAACCTATGCCCGCAGAATTTCATACAGAATAGAAATAAAGAAAGGCAGGTAAAGAGAAACACAGGTGAAAATATTTTTGCTATATTTTCTAACATAGATCTGAATGTCTTTATCAAATCTAAAAATTTTCACCAATCAGTTAGTTAGCGGATTGCCAACTCTCTCTCTTTTTTGCTTATTTATCCAATGAAATTGCAGAAGGCATCATATACTATGTTATGTTCTATAAAATATATATCTAGAATTCATCTGTTCTAACAGGCGTATTAAATTTGCCATATAATTCTCCCTTTTCTCAGAGGTTTTAAGTATTGTTGCATGTATTTTGCTGCTTTTTTCCAACAAACGTGACATTGCATGCGCATGAAAAAATTGGCACCATGGACCCAGCCTTTAACTTGCATCACGTTTATTCATATAATAGCAATCAAGCTATATTGTGAAAATTCCGTCTAAATGTTGAAAAGGTAAAGGGGACTTTCTACTCTCTTTTTATGGTAAAGAGAACAATGAATTTAAAGAAAGAAACTTTCGCGAATAGCCTGTTTAAAATTTTCCCGTAAAATATTTTCGCGAATGATCATTTAATGGATTTACCCCCAGAAGTAAATTTTGTGATAGCACAGGTGTTGATTATTATTGTTCGAGATAGCCTTAAAATAGTGTGTAAAAGTTACCATAAAATGCCAGCAATGATAAATAACCACATCACTTTGAATTGATTTTTAAATTGTTTATTAACAATCATAGCACGAAATTTTAAACGATAAGGATGATCCCACCCGCCACCTGTCGGAAAAATAGAAAACCAAACAAAGAAAAAAATTGAGATAGGATTCCTTCTTATCTACTTAATTTATCACAAAACTTCTCGTAAGCTTTGGAAGCGAGAAATAAAAATTGTAAATGTGAAAAGATTCGAGGTATACTGAAACCATTCCGCGTATGGTATACTAAAATATATTTCGCGGGTATTTACTTATCGCAAATAGGGCCTGAATTCGCAAGCCTGAAATTGTACTACACACGAAAAAAATATATTTTGCATTGGAACTGTGCAAATTTTGTCTTTAAATATTTATGTATATTTATATACGCAGCAATGATTGGCGTGCAAAAATCTCCAGAAAAGAAAACTCTGCATCTTATAAATTGCTAGATCTAGAATTTTTAGTAATCTGTTTGCATTGGTAATTTGTAGGATTATATTTTTCCAAAAAATAAGTACGAAAGCTAGTCTTATGTATGATATCTATGTGTTATGTTTAAATTTCTGTTTGTGCACTTGTATAAAAACTGTATAAATGCTTCTTTATTGACGTCAAAAAAACTGTCCAAAGACTCGAATTTCACATATATAGAACGGACATTGGCACTCCTCAATACGATCTGCGCGTGTGAAGTAGTCGAACCTCTGACATAGTTGGCTATTCTTCATGATGTCTCTTGAGTCGGACACGTGAATAGATAAATCCAATGCTGTATGTGACGATGGTATGTACCCGTAGATCAATAAGCGAGTGATCAATGTTCTTTTTGACAAGTCCAATTGTATATAGCGGTTTTTTGTTGACAATCGCGTACACTTCTTTTTTCAGTTTGACCCAGGTTTCCATCAAATGATTTGTTTGTATCGTAATTGGTCTAAAAATTTGTGTGACCCGTCTTTCGTTGGGATAATAGACTTTCTAAATGAAAATACTAAAAAGTCAATACAGAATTTTTTTGCGACGTGTTATATAAACTCTTGATTTTAGGTATTTGCCTATACAAATTTCTCAGTCAAACGTAACCGACTTTGAGATAGGATTGGCGGAAACTTTCGTAACAGGACGTCTCCTTAGCAGAGACATTCATGAGTCAGGCATCTTTAAAGAGGACATTTTTTCTCATTTCTGCTGAATTTTTTGGCACCTTAAGGAAATTAATTATCGCGGGGTCGATTTCGCGAAAATTAGTTCCCGCAAAAATTAATTCACGCAAAATATGGATGTTTTTCTAATATTTACAAAAATTTCACTTAGCAGCCCTTTATGTCTTGAAAAGCTATTGAAAAATATTAAAAACTAGGTAACAAATTTTGTTGCACTAAACTCGCGAAATTTAGTTCACGCGAAAAACATACCAGATACCCATAGATACAAAGCACGTAGAGATTGAACATAGATTACGATACGATTTTGCGCGCCTACAATTATTTTTACCTGTGTAAAGATATTGATGAGTTGGGATTCCATTCATTTAAACCTTCTTGACATCCTTTCGAAGACAAACGCATATCTTGTTTTGAAACGAAGAAAGAGATTTAAGATTCTTGCAAAATATAATACCTTCGGTAAGTAACTTTATTTTCCTTTCGTGCAATACACGGACATCGTACCGTTCAGCAAGGATGTACGAATAATGAGTTGTCTCCACATAGTGCAACCAGAAGGATATTGTAAGGAAAACTTCAATCCACGATTTGATGTAGTACTGTCTTTTCATATTGACGATAAGTTAGTTTGTAGAACGCTAAGACAGGATGTATTTCAAGTGAAGCTTCCGAAGAGAATGAATATTTTAATAACATACCCTAACTTTTTATATCTATATTTATTTAATAATTTATTTTAAAAGAAAAACATTTTTTTGGTTTATATATACTTCCGCTTCAAGTCTTCATCAGTAATAAAAAAATATCTAATTATTTATTTTTATTTTGAGAAATCATTTTTGCTGGTTAGATTCAAATTGTGCTATCGCAGGTTGTTAACTCCAGCACGTACGCTGTAAAATTGTAGTTAATTTGACGGTATACCTTTTTTCAGCGATAGTAAATCAAAGTTTATACATTCATACAAGAGGGTGATACTTTGACAATTCCAAGGCGATGAATATTCAAAATGTTTTCCTTATTCATAAGGACGTGACTGGGTATACCATAGAAATCAAAGCAAAAATTATACCCAAGAGGATGATAAGTGTCAAAAAAATTCACTCGCAACTCCTATTGAATTTGAAGGTGTGATATACCGATCAGAAAAAAATGTTATTTGGATAAAGTCCCTTTCGAAAAATAAATAAATAGTTTCACCATTGGAAGCATCGTCGTTTCTTTAGTATAAATGGCTAATAAAAAATCGATTTTTTGATACAATAATTATTTATCATATTTCTATTTATGAGTCATCTGCGTTCACTTCAGTTTCTGCAGAAGAATGACGTTTTGAGTGGGTATTAGAGTCCTGTTTCAGACCTACCAATCGAGAGAGGCTCCCCTAATAATTTAAAGGTTGTGTTCATTTATATCAGTTCTTTTACTGTTGTTATTTTCCTTTTACTTTTCATTGTTGGGTGTAGTCCTCCCATACAGGTAATGAGCTACTATGTGTAGCATGCCATCACAGGATGTGTTACATCAATCATGAAGGTATAAAAGATACGCCCATGCATTAATTAATTAGTTTTATTTATTTTTTGATGCGTAGTTAGGGACTTAGTGTTATTCAAAAAAAAACTTTTTGACGAAATAATTTCTGTATGCTGCTGTTTTTATTTGCACATAATTTTATTTGTTTACAGGTTATATTGTTTACTTACAAACATGAGTTTAACCTGTATGTTACATTGTCGTCAGTGTAGCGCGTACGATTATTGATCTATAAATGACTCTCCGATGTTTACAAAAGTTTCCGGAGTTTGTACACGCAAGGTCATATATAGGATACAATTGCTATATTAATGAATTTTATAGCTTTTTATAAACACAAGATCCAAAATGCACTGGAATCTTTTCTTCTTAGCAAAGTCCCACCCATTTTAAGATTTTTAATTATTGTGGTCTGTTTATGGAGAGAGTATATTGGTTAAGACGTTTTCCTCCGTTTTTCTATAGCAAAAATGCGATTATTCGTCTACCAGTGCATTCGTTATTTACCAGTGCAGTGCTCTGTCAAAAACATCGTTTCATTCGTCTATGAATTTTCACGCAAAAAGAAACGAGCAAAAGCTAATGGGTGAGATAAATATTCCTTTTCAAGTACAACATACATCTTGTTTTACTGATTTTACTATGTGAAGCTAAAACTAGCTCGTTTAACCTGTAGCCTTTATTTAACCTTTTTTAATCCCAGCTAGCTAGCTAATCACTTTGAAGGCAACCGACTGCTGGTGTAGCATATGTAATTATTGGTAGATTCTGTCTTTCTTCCTACAAGATTCTATATAAAATTTAAGCTTATTCTAATGATTATTCAAAGCTCAGTGTGAAACGTGTAACTAATTATGCTATCATGAATTGTTATCAGGGAAGTTAAAGGATGTCACACATCTGGTGTCAGCTAAGTTGTTCAAGTTTTAAAAATAGGATTGGCCCGTTACAAAATGAAATAAGAACCTTGGTATATACGCTGCCTTCCATACTCATTGTCACACATGCTGACTATAACCGTAGCAAAATGACACACAGAGGATGTGACTGAACATGTACCACATGTAACTGAAATGCGTTTTCAAGAATTGTCATTTTCCTTTCTTTTCAAATCTTTTGCTGCCATTTTTATTAAATTTATGGATAAAATACTGACTGATTGAAACCTTGCTTCCGCCACGCGTCATATAAGGGAGAAAGACATTAGTTACTACAGTAGAATCACGATAACTCGAACTTTCAACAGCACGAATTGATTTCTAATTCCCTTGAACCTTCACCAATACTTTCTCATAAAATACTCCCAATAACTCGAACCCCTGATAAGTCGAACCAATATTCATGTCCCTTGGAGCAATATTCGCCCGATAATTAGAACTTGAGAGCAAAAATGGATATCCTGTGCGACTACATCCCATTTTGTGGGGAAGACATACAGCAAAAAGTGGAAAAGTTTTATACGTTGTTTCAAAAGAATTAGTTGGTTTACGTGTTTGTCCAATGCTTGCAAAATAACGTTTCCAAGTAAAAACTAGATGCTCCTAAGAATCTCATTTGGTTTATGTTACTACGTGTTTTATTGTGCATATGTAAGAAAGTTTACCTGGCTAGATGTTCGAAAGAATTTCTCTGACAACCTACGGCTTTTAACTCATATTTCATCTTAAGAAATACGTTTTATTAACTCCATTGTTAGTAGATTGTTTTTAGTTTTTTACCAGTTTACGGCGGACATAACCCATAAGCTGAGCATTTGTTTTAGACAAGACTTTTTATATAAAAATATATTAAAAGAGAATGTCTGTCATTGTTAAATATGTTACTGCGTAATTCTTCTTTTTAATATATGTTTCATTTCCAGAGAAAATTAAATATGGATTGTGAAAATCTTTCAGATGGTCCAACTGTGATCAACACATCCTGTGATGATGTTGAGACGGACATTGACAGTGTGTTGCGAAGACTTGGTTCCTGTGGCAATTCGCAGCGTGTACTTCAGTTGTTATGCATGATCATGCACCTGTCTGTGTCCTATCAATCGTTTTTAATGTATTACGCTGCCAACAATCCTCCTTGGATATGTGTGGGTAACTCTAGCACATTTTGTGAAAAGAATTATGGAAAAATATTTGACGTCACAGACGATGACTTCCGTAAACGATGTAGTTTGAATCGAACTGAGTGGCGTTATACCGCCGCTGAACCTTTCTCGATCGTCACAGAACTCGATCTTGTGTGTGATAAAGATTCGTTAGCTGCTTTGATCACTGCTGCCTTCTTTATTGGATGGGGTGTTGGAGGAATCTTTTCTGGTTTGCTAGCTGACACGTATGGTCGAAAGGTAACACAAATGCTATCGTTGTTTCTGTTATTCATATTTTCATTCACACTGTCATATACAAATGCTGTCTGGCAAGTTATTTTACTTCGTTCTTTAATTGGTGCAGTTACGGGGACTTGTCTTAACGTTGTCTACGTTCTCCTATCAGAATATTCTGTACCTGAAAAACGTGCACTGGCAGGTTGTATCTTACAGGCTTGTTTTCCAGTTGGAAACTTATTATTGTCAGTAGTAGCATATTACGAAAGGGAATGGAGGAAATTATGCATGTATACCTCTTTCCCGATGATCTTCTCTTTTTTACTGACTTTCGCATTATTAAAGTCACCAAGGTGGTTGTACGCCTCTGGTAAAACTTCCAAGGCTGAAAATGTACTGCGTACTATGGCCAAGTTCAACAAATGCGAACCGTTTGAGTTTGTGTTGCAACAAAGTAGCTGCTTGAAAGCAAACAACAAGTATTCCTACAAGGATTTATTATTCAGTAATTGCTCCTTAACTCTGCTTGTGGCTGCACAGTTTTACGGTTGGTTTTCGTGCGGTTTGGTGTACTATGGTGTATCGTTGGAATCTTCTGATTTGGGCGGAGACATCTACACCAACTTTATGCTCACAACGCTAGGAGATATACCAGGAAATTTTATAACTATTTACACCAGTAACCGTTATGGTAGAAAAAAGACAGTTCTTTCTTCTTTCCTGTTGTGTTCTATAGTGCTGGGTGGCATAGCAGCCGTTCCGAAAGCGTTTGCTCATGGCAGGATAGTGAAAGTTGTTCTTTCTATGTTTGGTAAATGTTTTATAAACGTAGCCTTCGGTGGCTTTTATTTATGGAGTTTCGAAATATTTCCGACGGTTGTCAGAACACAAGGTATGACGTTATGTCAAGTCGCAGCGCGCATAGGCTCTGCAACGTCGCCATTTATCGCCACCATGTTAGGAAATATCTATGCGCCGTTACCTTTTATGGTAATGTGTGGTGTCAGCCTTCTTGCCGCACTTAGTGGTGTGGCGTTACCGGAGACCAATAACATGGCGACACGAGAAACTTTCGAAGACTTTACGGCGAAAGATCGTACTGTTAGAGTTGATGAAGATGAAGAAATCTTAGTTTCTGATAGCTTGAAGTAAAATAGGAATTTTGTCTTATTTTTTGTCGTTTTTTGTTTTTTTGTTTTTTTGTTTTATGTTCATGGCTGTATTAATTTTCAAACAGTTGGTTTATGCTTAGTATTTTGTGCAGCTTCTTGATTTTTGTTATTGGATTTTTTTTCTTGGTCATGTTTGTTTGTTTATGCTTGATTTTATTATTTTATTTCCTTGTTGATTTTTTTGTTTGTTTGTTGTTGTTGTTTTTATTCGTCTGTATTGGTTTGTGTTTTCTTATGCCTCTATATTTTGTAGTTCGTTTGTTTTGTTTTGTTTGTTTGAGTGTTTGTTTGTTTGTTTTGTTCCTTACTTTCTTGCAACTGTACATTTAGTTGTTGTTTTGTTGATTTATTGATTTTAAATAGCACAATTCAAAGCTACTTTTTTATGATAGCAAATGTATGTAATAAATGAATTTCATATCATTTAGCAATAGTCGTATAATTTATTGATTAATAAAATCACTTTAATGCATTTTAATTTACATAATTTAGTAAAAATTAACCAACACATTCCATTGTCACTGCTGGTTTGTAAAAGCTTTTAGAAACAATGTAATTAGCAATCTTAAAAACCTTTAGAGTACTAATTACAACTTTCACCAACATTTTTTGATGCAAATACAATATATTGACAAAAAAAGATTCTGGATATTGTAGTTTTTGTACTCATAAGTTCGAACACGTAAAAGTCAGGTGGCGAGACCTTTTTTGTTCAACATCAAGTAAGTTCTAATAAACAAGGGAAAAAAATGTCGTTAGACAAATGTAATCTAAAGCTTCAACAATCATGTATCGATGATTTTTATGATGATGTTTACTAAATACAGTGAAAAATAATGTTAATTTTAATATTCGTCTACCTTCTATATATATAAAAAATATATATAAGAAAAATTATATCCATAAGGACGTTTATGGATAAAGAAGATTTTCTGGGTTTCTCCTAAATTAAAATCAGCCGAAACTTTGGGGCATTAATATTTATTAAGGGAAATATTTTTTACGAATTTGCTAAATTTTCATTTTCATTTTTGCCATTTTTTCACACCTGGAAATTTACCTCTGTGTTGAAAAAACCTTGACAACATTGAATGTGAAAAAAAATTCATAACCACCTGGGTAATATTTTTATATTTATTTTTTTTATATCTATACTGCATATTATCATTTTTCAATAATTACTGTTGAGTATAGAATGACCGCAATTGCTGCCATATGCCTTGTATTTTGAAAAGCTGATATTCTTGAATATTATTATTATTATTAGTAACCTTTGGATTCTTAGGGAACTTATTTATTTTTCCAAGAATTCGCTCTATTCCATTTAAAGTCAGCCTTTTTCTTACACAATCAACACGTCTATTGGTGTTGAACATCAGCATTTTTTAATATTGCAGGTAAAATATTACGATTGAAAATATGTTTAAAATGAATTTAAGGTAAGAAATCTTAGCGGAAAATATTTTTGCGATTTTGAACCCTATCCGTAAAATTACCCTTTATAGAGCAAATCGCAAAATTAAGTCCCGCAAAAAGTAGGCAAAAGTTTTATCAATCAAAATTAATTATATTTTACTTGATATTTCATGTTCATAATTGGAGAATGTTTGAAGTTCAGAATTAAAAGAATTAATTTTCCTTAAAAGAAAGCCTTCAAAAGCCCAAAAATTGTTTTGCAAAAGTTTTTTGGGCCTCTCAATCGCAAAAATATTCCACAAAAATTATAAACGGTGTAAAAAAAAATTTCCACTGTATCATTTTATTGTGGTTGTTCTGTTATTCTTTGTGTTTGTGTCTTTTATATAAATTAGCTTGTTATACAGCCGAAATCAGCTATAAAAATTGACTTACCTCGAGGGAAGAAATTTTTGAGAACAGATTTTACGGGAATATATTTTTGCGAATCGTTTTGCGTAATACTGTGATTTTCGCGAAAAATATTTTCGCAAATCAAAGGCAGAAAATTATTTTCGCGGAAGATATTTTCGTGATTTTACGAAAAGAAAGCAAATTTCATGGAAGATTTTTTTGCGTTTTAAAGAAGTAAGCCTTTCTGGTTAATTTTGAGCAAATATAAAGTACTTTCGTTGATGGAATCTTTGTAATTAGCATTAGCCCTGGATGTAGAAATGTATCCAGAAAAATTTTTATTTAATTTACATTTCCACATCTTTGCCACATACGTAATTGTTTGATTTGATGATTGTTTTCATTTTTTGCGAAATAATAATTTAAATATCGCAGAAAACATATTTGAGAATTACCACCTCTGGTTCAATTTAATTTCGAGAAATCTTCCTAAATTCGCGAATTTATTTCCACCACATCTTCCGCCAAAATTTTTGGTCGCTAAATTTTTTTTTCTTGCCAGAATTTATTGATGTTACAGTAAGCTGTTGTTTTTTATTTTATTAAGTAACAACAGAACTGTTTTGATTTGATGTAAATTACTACATTTTTAGAAGTTATAAGATATGCCCGAACGTCTAAATACACCAATAAATAATCCAGAAGATAAGAACGAGCTGGACAATGTCATCGCAGAAGAAGAAGCTATCGGTGAAAGTGTTGACAACATTTTAAGAAAAATTGGTGCTTGTGGTCCTTCCAACATTTTAATCCTTATTGGCTGCATGATTTTAAATTTCGGTATTTCTCCACAAACACTTTTAATGTATTTCGCAGCCAACGATCCCCCTTGGAAGTGTGTGAACAGCAGTAGAAATGTATTTTGTGAACATTCTAGAGGTAAAATCTTTGATTCTACGGACGATAACTTTCAAAAGCGTTGTTCATTTAATCGCTCTGACTGGGAGTACACTACCAACTCGAGATACTCCATTGTAACCGAATTTGATCTAGTATGTGGCAAAGATTCTTTTGCAGCTCTAGCTAACTCAGCATTATTTATTGGATGGGGCATCGGTGGTGTGTTTACTGGATTGATTTGTGATATGGTTGGTCGAAAGTTAACCTTGACGGCATCATTTTTGATTACTACGCTCCTGTCGTTAGCTTGCTGTTTTATCACAGCCATATGGCAATTGGTTTTACTTCGAACATTTCTTGGCATTTCAACGGGTACCGTTATGGCTGTTCAATACATTTTGCTATCTGAATTGACTGCTCCTGAAAATCGCTCGTTGCAAATAAACACACTTGGCCTTGCATTCACATTATCGCTTTCCGCTTTAACTGGTATTGCTTATTACATACGAGAGTGGAGGCACTTGGTTATGTTTGTTACAATACCAGTTTTGGTTGGTTTAATAATGACAATTGTGTTGCCAGAATCACCAAGATGGCTCTACACAAAAGGCAAGCTCGTTAAATCAGAGCGGATTTTGAAGAAAATGGGTAGTTTAAATAATCGCGACTCGACGGGATATAAGTTAAAGCCAACCATTGAAAGCAACGTTAAAGAAAAAACCTATTCGTATTTAGATATGTTTAGGACTTGGTCTATCACGATGTTTGTATTAGCTCAAGCTGTTGGTTGGTTTACAAATGGCCTTGTGTATTATGCGCTTTCTCTCGAAGCTGCCGACTTGGGAGGGGACATCTACACAAATTTTGTTATGGTTGCGTTTGCAGATGTACCTGGCAACATCTTGGCCATTTATATTTGTAATCGTTTTGGAAGAAAGAAGTCTACCCTTCTTTCCTTCTTGATAGGCGGTTTGTTGCTTGGCTGTATAGCACCAATACCGAAATCATATTCACACGGTCACATCATTAGAATCGTACTTGCTTTAATTGGTAAATGTTGTATAGATATCTCGTTTAGCGGTTTTTACATTTGGACCTTGGAGTTGTACCCTACGGTTGTGCGGACACAGGGAATGACAATTTGTCAGATTTCATGTCGCGTTGGTTCTGCTTCAGCCCCATTTATCGTGAACGTTTTGAGAAATGTATGGCCACCTTTGCCGTTTATTATTATGTGTGGGGCATCCATCTTGGCTGCTCTGATGGGATTGATCCTCCCAGAAACATCTGGGAAAGCTACAAGAGAGAAATATGAAGATATATATACAAAGCCGTCTAATATTTCTTTATTAAAAGATGAATCCCGACCTCTTATGTCAGATACTGATGAATTGCCAGTAGTTGCTTGATTGAGGGTATAAAATTTTGTAATGTCGGAATTGTACGGACCAATTACTTTAGGAACAAGTTACACACTTTTTTTATATGAGGTTATCAGGCTTGGACTTTAGGTACAAAAAAACTGGTCTTAATCTTGTTAAGTATGATTTTAAGCGCGTAGTGTGAACAAAAAGTTACTTGTAGCGCGAGTTGACGCTTGTCAGAGGCCAATTTTAAAATCAAAAATTTTTTTTTCAGGCTGCTAATCGGAGTTCATGCCAATTTCAAAGAAAACTGACATATTTCTGTATGTTTTCCTCGTATTTTGCATTGTATTGTGCACAATTTAGGGACAAAAAAAGGTTTTGACGTCAAAATACTTCTAGTTAGCTATATTATATTTCTCAAAAGTTTTTTTTTCCAGAATTATTTATTAGCTAAATAAATATAAAAGCTAATTAAATTCTCTATAAGATAATAAAATTTGCATATTTTTCCAGCTAGTCATAAATTTACATTTTTAATTGCTTTAAATGATGACCGTCAGCAATAATTTTGTGTAAAAGTACTTCTATTATTTGGATGCTTTGTGTGATATTTACACTATTTAGAAATGATTTATTAATTTATTTAGACGGCAATTGTCCAAAATTGGATACCAGATCGATAATGAGATCTAAATTATTTTGTGCATTTTTGGTTAAAAAAATACTTTTTAACTCATTTGGATCAAGCTAGATAATCTTGCAAGACACAAAAAGCCTCCAAAACAGGGAAAATCGAAATTTTCGTAGGTTGTAACTTCAGAAAAACATTTCATACGGCGTAAATATGCGTTTTAGCTTTTGTTCGTGAGCGTTTGCGTGATATACTGTCTGCTTGAAAGTTTTCCAAAAAAATTTTTAAACATTTTATTCCAAGTAATAAGAATTCAATAGAAATAAGTTAGTAAAAAAAAAAAAGTAAAAAAAAAAATTGGGGAGCAAAAGGCCAAAAAACGGTAATTTTTTCCAAATATTATTTTCAGGATTGAATATATATATAACCTTAATATTGAAATAATAATTTATTGTAAACGCCCAAATATTCACCTGTATTATTAATTCGCGAATAACGCAAAAGTATTCACCTGTATTATTAATTCGCGAATAACGCAAAAGTATTTTCGAATATTTTTATAGAAAAAGAATTTCTTAACAAAAATTCTCACCTTTCTCTATTGTACAGCTAATAATCCTTTTGTGATTTTGGCGGCAGCATCACTTTTTTTACTTCGTATGAATAATTTGAGCTCTTTTTACTCTGACGTAAAACTTAACAAATCAATACATTTCTTGATTATTTTTGCGGATATTAATTTCCAAAAAACTATATCTTTGGGATAATGTTTCGCAGACATAAAATTTCGCGAATTTGGGTAAATCTTGCGAAAATTGCAAAAACGCATGCGTAAATTGTATTTTTGATATAATTAAAAAAGCCACTAATGCGATTGGATTGGTTGCGTAAGTCTTGTCAGGGCCTCGTTCGCTCATATAAAAACAATGCCACTAGCCGTTAAATCTAGTTTGGTTTTCCCTTTTTACTGAATCCTATTTTATTAAATAGTTATTACCCTAAGTCATTCATGATTTTTTAATGAGAACCAGTACAATATGACCGGAGGCTGGCTGTTTTCTGAGTTTTTTTAGCCTGATTTGTTCATAACGCGTTCTTATTTAAAAAAAAAATTCAAAAATCAATTCCCTTACGGTAATTTAACAGTTTCAGCTTGGGCAGAGAGTTCTTATAATATGGGAAAATGCAGGGTCGGGTTTTTAGTTTTAAACCAATGATTCTAGACTTTGTCTATCCTCAAAAAAAGTACCCCATTCCTATTATTAGGTAACAATTTCAGGCAATATTCACCGTCGGCGCTAAATGTGTTCCCCTTACTCTTGCTATGGGTGACCATGAACGTGCGCGACACACCTAAAATACCCCTTAAAACTTAAAACCGAGAGAGATCATCTTAAAATCTTCTAAATAATCTACAATTTGACCTGAAATAGATTTCTAAAATCTAAGTTTTGTTATGATAAGGACAAGAGACTTTCGCGAATGAGTCATGTTAAAAGATTCTACAAATGAATTAACACTTAATGTGGAGAAGTTGCGCGTTTTTTGAGAATAAAAAAAGTTTCTCGCCTAACCACTTGATCATGTCACAAATTCAGTTTACTCTGAAAAAACGAGCTAAAATTAGTGACAAAATATTTGCCACCACAGCAGTTTTTGGGGCATTTTTTCAAAGTTGGCAAAAGTCATCAACTCGCCAATACTTAACTTCTCCATATGCGCGGGCACGCTAAACATCGGCTAGAACGCGCTAGCCTCACTTTCAAAAACGCCATAGGTACGGAAAAGAACAATGCTGACGTCAGCTACAATCACCACAGCAAAAGAGTTTGGATTTAACCAAATAACCTAAGATCCTAAAGTCTGCTGGAACATTGCCAAGTTCAAATTGTGTAAATCTTAAGATCGAAATAGGCGAAATTACTACTTGTGGCGATGGACTTCAGAATTTGGTTCGTGCCAAAAATTTTATCACCGATTGTGGAGTTCCCAAATGTCACTAGATTTTTTAGGCTAGCCTTTTAAAAATAGTAACTTATATTATGTGCTGAAACCCTAACATGTGCCCCAAAAATATGTTTTGACTTGATGTTGTTCAATTTTGTCCTAAGCAGGGTTTTTCTGTAGTATCAAGTCAATTTGAATTTTTTTTTCAGAATTTGTATTCTTTAACTCTTTGTGTACATAAAAGTCGCGCATTTGAGAAAAAAAATAATTAACAAGTTTCGATGTGTCGCCGCGTTTTTTTAATAAACAGTAGCCCCAAATTGTGCAGTTTAACAAAAGTGTAGCAAAAACACAAAAACCAGTAGGGGCAGGAACCACCTTCCTGACGATTCATCACAAATTTAAAATGAAATTTAAACCAATGGAACCTTTTGTTTTAAATTTCTTGAAAACTTTTACTTTTTTTGCAAATGCGAAAAAAACAACGTTTATGAAACTAACACAGTCACAAAACAAGACGTAACATAGACGTTGACATTCATATCAATTTCTGTTTCCGACGAGTACCAGAATGTTCAGCTCTTCACTCAGTGTAACATATTTCGTCCAAATCGGAACATTTTTCACTTCGGTTCGAAATACAAACCTTTTCCGAATGGCATGACATCACACAAAATTTAAAAGTCGTACAAAACACTTCTCATTTGGATTTTGGAATAGATTTAGCTAAAGTGAGTAAAACCTGAAAGTTTTGAGTTTCAAGGATGTCTTACACTGATTTTGGTATTTAGGAAATTGATGTGGTTTGAAAACCAAGCTATTCTTAAAAAGTGCGTAGTTTAAGGATTTGACTGCAACTTTAAAACTGCAATTTAGCGAATTGACTGTTTCCAAATCAATTTTGAAATATCGAGATTTGTGTGCGCTTTAATGTCGCCGCGCTTTCGAAACTATTTGTGTTTTTATAAATATTGACAAAGGCGTGCTCGGTGGACAATATAATGTAATGGTGACCATTTTGAAGGTATGCAGGTCGTTTTTTGACCTGTTTGTTTTCTAAAAACTTGTGCTTTATATTATATTTTAAGATAAAAATATTGCCATGTTGTCTAGCTATGTAAAAAATCTTAAAAAACGAGTTTTAAGATTTTGGCTACAAACCTAGATTTTGACGAGCTAGGCAAGCTAGACACTAGCCTAATTTATTGCCAATTTTTCATGGAGTTAGGTATAAGAGCTTCTTATCCTAGCTAAAATTATTTATTTTTATGGTTGGGTTTGTGGCTATCTAGCTAGCTGTTTATTTATGTCTGCTTTAAAAGTGAAAGCAGCCAAATGCAGTTTAGCTACAATAAAGTTCTTACACAATGATTTTTATGCTAAATGCAATAAGGTAGCTATTAGCTACCTTTTACTACTATCATGAAAACTTGTTCTAGAAACAAAATTGCTGAGTTTTTGTTTTAGCTGAATGGGATATTAGCGGACTTTTTCCTGTGTTTTTATTTAAACTGAAGTTGCAATAAATTTTTTTGGAAAATGGTATTACGCCCGTACGGATATGCAAGATGGTTGGTTTACCGTTACTAAGCACTCAGCCTAGTGTCAATTAACTTTCACAGGAACTTTTCCCGCTAAAAAAGCAATGTTGCACGATTGTACAACAAACAGGGTACATGGTAAAAACAGATTGTAAACTTTTTATTTTCAAATTTCACAAAAAGTTTTTTACAAAATAAAATTTCTCAGTGTTTGTTTTTAGATGCACACTGTGTTTTTACTTAAACTGAAGTTAGGATATAGTCTTTTGGAACAGGGTAATATGCCTATATACGGATGTGCGACACACTTAGCCCAGTGTTACGATGGGCTGTTTCCTGTGTTTCTATTTCACCGAAGTTGCGATAGGTTTTTATACCTATAGGGATGTACGACATTGTTTACCTGTACTAAGTGCTCAGCCCGGCGTAACATTCATTTTTGAACTTTCACCGGAAACACTTTTCAGAAAAAAGAAAGCTTGGTCAGCTGTTTTTTCTTTGATGCGGTAACAACGTGTTGTAAAATGTGTTTTATATCAGCTAAATGTGCAGGAAAGTTTTTTTATGTAAAAAAATATGTTATACCTGAAACACCATAATTTTATGTGCGCTTCACTGCTTTTACGACATACAGCATTATCTCCACTAGAGCCTGAAGGCGTGCCACAGTTTACGATTCTTTTTAATTGCTTCACCGAGTGTTTAACACTTTTACTTGTTGACTCTGCCTATGACGTGTGAATTATAAGAAATTGCTCAAAACCGCCATAGTTAACTCTCAAAATTGAAGGATGCTCTAAATTATGATCTAATAATCATAGAAGCATAAAACGTGAAACAAAAAGTATGGAACACCAAATGCTTATATTCTTAATTGAAAAATTTTGGTTAAGTTTTGCCACTTGTTTGTTCCGTTTTTTCGGACTTTTACCATTCTAATCCTATATATAAAAATATATCTTTTCAGATCTTATCAGCCTTTATCCAGAAAGATATGTTATCAACGAAATGCATCGCTGACAAAGAATTAAGAATTAAAAACATTTGGTATAAAGAAAAACTAAAGCTGTTTGGAAATAAATGTTTCTTTGTAATCTAGATGTAATCTTTATTCTTCAGTGATTCATCTGTGAAGGAACTTAAGTTGGTATGGTCCTTGACATTTTCTTAATTTTAGACAAAAGGTTACACGAATAAAAACTTTAATGTTTTAGAAATTAGGTCAATAAAAAAACAGACGCATATGCTGTTAATCACTGTGCGGGACCAATATTACTTGTGAAATGTTATATTGTAAAAACTTAAGCTTTGTCTATTTTTCCAAGTGTTTTGTTAAATTCTTTTCCGAATTGTTTTCTGTAGTCATTCAGGTAGTCTAATTTTTCTTTAGGGTGTATTTCCTTAATCAACATTGTCAACCTTTTCCACATAGTATCAGCCCATATTTCCCCTTGCAATACATGTGCATCTGAACGGCATGTAGTGCTATTAAGATCTTCCTCCCATTTTATGCGGTCAATGCGGCGACATGGTCGCTTTTCCATGAATAGAACATCACCCAATCCATGCTTTTTGCCATATTTGTCGATGCCCAGGCTTAGAAACCATTGATCCATGTACCACAACAATCCGCCATGCCATGTGGCTTTGTACACATCGTCTCCCCACAACAAATGCAGTTCTTTAAACAATGGTTTTAAAAACTTAAAGTCATAGTAATTGCGTGAAACCCCTTTTACAGAAACATCAGGTAAGTCTATGTCATTTGTATTCAACTTCTCCTCGTCACTGACATCAAAATTAATAGGGTATATGTATCTCCAAAGTCTTGCTGGCATTCCAACGCATGACATTGCGATGTGGCGCACAAAGCGACCTTTCCATTTGAATTCACCAACTCGCGCAGTGCTCAATATAGTTTTATTTAGGGGAGGATAGTAACTATGCTTGTTTATAGGCCATAAATCCGAATCACCAGTCATTACAAAATCGTTTGGTCGAAGATCTCTTACTAAATGAGAAGCGAATACACGAATAACCTGACTGAGGCGTATTTCTAACACTTGTTTCACATTTACGTATAAAATTTTTGTCTCAAGTCTCAACATGTGTTTGACGACTAGTCTCATAAGATGATCAGCGCGACGTGATAAACGTTCATAATCGAAAACTAGAAAAACAATAACCCTGTACCCAATCCTCTTCCATGCCATCACCGTTGGAACACAGTGGAAAACGTACGACCATTCCTGTTTGTTTCGTACTGTAATATCAGACGGTATTGTGATAGCGAATGTAGCGAAATAAAATCTATCGGTCAAGCTGTATTTAAGTTTAGAATGTTTTTCATGTTTCGACGTACTGGTCAGAGTATTAATCATCAAAGTATTTCCCTCATACACATACCACGTTATAATTACAAAAATAACAACAAAAACTGCTCCGACTAATACTCTTTTTAACATCTCTACTTTGTCTTAATCAAACCACTTAAGAAGTTTGTCAACAAGTTTTTTTTTTCATCGTTGCTCTGGCATACTATATTAAATTGCTTTATTGTTTATTTGGCCGTAATTTCATTTGAATAAATGCGTAAGTGATAGTATTGTATTTAATCATGAAGATGAATTAATAGAATCTCATTCGATCTAATACTGAATTTTTATCACGGAATCGAAAGTACTACGCTAAACTAATGGAGTCCAGACCTCCTCCCTCATTCAACTTTTTGGCGATCAAAAAAAGGACCTCCGGGCTGACATAGGAATTTTTTTCTCTTTTTTAGTCTAGCTAGCTAAAAATGCGCATAAAATAGCTAAAATATGTAGCTAGCTAGCCATTTTTATGCATCGACATAATTATAGATTTTAGCCAGTGAAGAAAATGTGCAAAATATTTTTAGTAGGCCCTTGTTAAAACATCTTTACTGTACTACCTGATCAGTAAATTTGAAAAGGAAACTAGCCAGCACACTGGTTTTGATGTCAGCAAATCTGGTCACCTAAAGTAATAGGCCAAACACTCATTAGAAAGATGTGAATCTTTAAACAACAGAGCTGAGTAATTAATTAAACGTGTCAATCCATTTTGATAAGAATAGGTGAAAACAAGATATCTGTACAGCTATGAAACTGTGGAACCAATGTTAAAACGGAGCTGGTTTTTTTGTTACTGAGGATACACAAAGCCTATTTCTAATCATCAACGTATTGCAAACAAAAAAAAACTCAAGCCTCGCTTGCCTAGCATTTGCAACAGGTAGACTAATTACTGAAAATCATTTTTATTACTTTTCAGAAACGCAAGACTCAAATATAATGAATTAGAAAAGTTACATCATTTTTTGAAGTAAATAATGTTTCTAATAAAAGTTAAAAGTTGTACCAGTACAAGCATGTTTTAATATAAGAAAATCCCTGCATAAGAGCTAGTTTATGTCAATAAAATATATACAACATCAAGAAAACACTTTAAAGCAAGGAAGATAAGAAATTCATTAAGGCAACAAAAGGTTGACTTTGCAATTTAGGTAGCATAACTAATGCTTGGTGCTTGTTTTACAGAGAAAAAATTAAACAGGGTGGCTAAATTGTAGAACCTTCCTGTTTAGTCACTGAGCAGTGAGCTTAATAATAATATGCATATTTTATTAAAACTGGTAGCCAAATTGTTATTTCGTGCCAAGGACGCCTGAAAAAGGATGACAGGAAGATATACCATGGGCAAAAATCAAAAGATATCTGCGATAGTCAACCGTTGTTTTATGGGTTGAAGGCTAGTCCAATAGAACACCCTTTGAGACATGGTCCCAGAAAATTTCTACAAATCTGAGCAATTTCAGACTAGTTCCATTGTTATGTGGTGTTATATATATTCCGAAGATCTTTTGTGCAAATCGACAGGCAAAGTAAGCATGCGATAAGCCGTAGACCAACCAGCCTATTACAAACTTTAATTTTCAGTGAAGGCATCTTAATTTGATCTTAAAATTAAAATCTAGTTTCTGCTTGCAGATTATAATTTACATTATACATCAGTGAAAAAATGCTACAATGATAACTGAGATTTTTACTTTTGGTTCTTTTTAGGCCAAATATTTTATGTTTTCACACTCAGTACTATTTATTCTCAAAATGGGTTAAAAATTAAATTTAAATATTGATATTTTTCCTACAACGAAAGTATAGCATGAGTTCTCTCACATTTTCGCTCCAAAGCGTGTTTTTCTAAGTCTCATCGGCTTCTTGTTTCTTATAAAAGCTATAACTCAGGAATTAGTTTTTTTTTTAAGAAAACGAGCATAAGTGCATACAAGCAAATAATAAAAGATTTAGCATATTTCAAGTAGATTTTGGAGTGCCCCAAGGCTCGATGCTGATTCCCATGATTCTCAATTTTTATGTCAGTGACTCGAGTTACTCTGTTAGCACTTTCAGTTTTTCAGTATATAGACGACACCACATTCTCTGCGCACATTCAAAAGTGGATCATATAAATAAATGTATTAACAACGTTGGGAGAGATATGTTAAAACTTTTAGAGTTGGTCTCTAGGTAAAAATTTATCCTTCAATCAATCGAAGACGAAATCTATGGGGTTTTTTTGTATTTAAATTGTGTATAATTCACAACTTAGACAACGTTGACCTGGATTCTTTAACAACTAAGAATTCATACATTGAACGTGTTACATCATGGAAAACTCTTTGTGTAACCTGAAACCAACACAAGGAATTTAAGGAACATATTGAATTGACAAAAAAATCGTCCTGTAATGGAATACTTGCTAATCTCAGAAGGCTGAAAAGATTTACACCATACAACCTACATAAACAACTTGCAAATTTTTAGTACTGAGCAAACTAGACTATGGTACTGTTCTGTTGACAAATCTAGCAAATTACCAAGTAAAAAGGCTTCAAAAAGTTCAAAACTGTGCTGTGTTATAGACTTGGGTTGGCTATCAGTGCAGTAACGAATCGAGCTGTCATTATTGACCCTTATTCATGCAGGAATCTACGATAAATTCCTGCCTAGCTATTTTAATGCGTAACAAAGATAAACTATGTAGTTATCTTGGAAAAAGACGCCTGCGAAAACTCGTTTAAACAGTTTGTAATTCAAGTAAAGGAATATTTTTTGAGACTTGCTCTGGCCCGTTTGTCGTAGATTTATCCTACTTTTCTCGTTTCAGCCTTTTCATTAGTATTTATAACTGTTTGAAGTTTACCTTTTTTTACTTTGTGAGAACAAATGACAAAATTATCTCACAAGTTAAATAATATAATTTCAAAATACAGAACCTTAAAATATATTTGAAATTAAAAGAGACAAAAAATAAATAATACATGCTCAACTATCATAAAAAGATCGCTCAAATCTTGTGTATCCTACAAACTCAATACTAAATGAAATTCCTCCATAATTGCTGTATTGGTTAAAAATTCAAAATTATTGTAAAGAAAAACTAATCTTGAAATTGAATAAACGATAATTTTGCAATTTTGTGGTGAATCTCTATTAAAAAAGAATACTTAAAATATTGGCGTGTTAGTTTCCACGAACATAGTAGAACGTTGTTATGCCCCACTTTCTTATTATCTTGCCCCACTTTGTAATACCTGCCCCACTTTGTAATAACTTTTGCCCCACTTTGTAATTTCGGAGCTGCCCCACTTTGTAATTCATCGTTGCCCCACTTTGTAATTTTCGGAGCTGCCCCACTTTGTAATATGTCTTGCCCCACTTTGTAATTTTTGGTTTATTTTGCTCATCAATGGCCTTTCAGACGTTTCCATAGAAAAAAGCTTTAGAAGGAGGTTGCGCGATATAAATTCAAAACGAAGCACACTGAAAGGGTACTCAAATTGGAAGTTAGTATAAATGATAAAGTGCTTGCAGGTACATTGTACACGTGATATTAAAATATTATAGCTCCAGTTGGATTTTTTTTGAAAAAAGAAAACTCAGAAAACAAGTAAAAGTAAAAAAGTAAAAAATGAGTAAAAGTGTTATGTTTTTTTGTATTTGTATTTTCGAAAATTTTATCATCACCAGCTAGTATTCTCTCATGAGTTCTGCAGCGACACGCGTCACCATTATTATCAAGGTGTCAAAACAATGAAATAACTTCTGAATAATAATCATCAAGCCGTTGTGAGTTTTGATAAAGTTAGTTGTGTTGTAGCAGGTTATAGAGAGGTTTATAGCATATTATTAGCATAAAAGATAATTTATTACTTACATCAAATAAACTTGCTTTTTTGGAATCAGTCGGGAATCAGTCGCAGAAAAATTCTCAGTATAACATCAAATGATGCTGAGTTTAAAAAATTTACTGTGAAATTCAGCAACAAAGCAGTTCCTAAACCAGTCACTGCAAATGAGGTAGGTTCTATTCATACTGTGATCATTTTAAATTAAATGTAAAGGCATGGGGAAGAAAACCTCGCCCTCTAGTTTATTTGCGACGTTGGATCCCCCCTTCTTATCATCCAAACTTAAGAAGACTGTGATCAAGGTTGCTGAATTGATTTACATAATTGTGAAATGACGTTACTTTGTATTTTCGTATTACCTTTATCGTTATCGACAGTTGACTTGTGTTAATTACGCTAGATAATGAGACAATTTAAAAAAAGTATTGTTTGCCTTCCAGGTTCATCATACCCATCAAATCGATCTGGTCGACATGAAAAATATGCAATTTGAATATCAAAGGAAAACGTATCGTTATGTACTGTCGATGTCTTTTCTCGCTTTCACTGGTTAGTACCACTGTCTTCAAAACATGCAAGCAAGGTTAGAATGGAGCTTGAGAAAATTTACAATTTACATGGGACCACTAGTATTTTACAAAGTGACCAGGGTAAAGAGTTTTATGGATCAGTTCAAATGTATTGTCAGTGGAAAAAAATAAAAATGATTAAAAGCAGACCTTACCACCCTCAATCACAAGCCTATGAGACTCAGACATTCAATTGGAAGTCCGAGTTTATCTTACTGCACACGGAAAGGTAAGCACATTCGTTATTGTATCATTTTGTATTGTTATTCTGTAACAAAAACAATAGCAAATATATTTTATTCAAACTTTAGTTCGCAATTTCAACTTCGATGATTTGCCACCAGAAATTATAGAAACGATCTTGATGTTAGTATTGCAATGCAGCGATTACAATTGGCCCTTGCATATCGTTTCCACATATGCACACTTGCGAAACGTATGTTATTAATTAATTAGTAATTGTTTGTGATTCCGAAAAATTACGCAAATTTTTGCCAAGAGTTTACGTACCGTATAAAAAGACCCTTCCACAAAAAAAAAGCTATAATAGCATCAAATTCAATCCGGGTGGGCATGCAAAGGATTGTAAAAAGTGCCTGCTCATTCTCTGGAATGGTCATAGAGCTGAAGACCATCCTGAACCATCCGAAATGGAACACGGCATGGCTAAATTTACAACTGCTGGTCTATGGTTGGTATATAATAGAAAACATTGTGTGGAAATCGAAGAAGTGATTTTTAGTCTTTTATTCATTCCAACTTTTATTTTCGATAGTCTTCGTTTATGTTCTAATGTTTTTGACAAGTAAATTGCTTCCAATAAATCACACAGGTAGAAATTGTCGTATCTTTGTTCACATTTTTTATCTTTCTTTCATTCTATTTAGAAGTAGTGCTTTTTTACCTGAGTTTGATTTGTAGATACACTCGGGGTGACACGTTGCTTGCTGTAAAAAAGGTCACGTTGAAATCCTCGAACTGATTAGTCTGCATGTTATGTTAAGATTGCTGCAAGTTTATTTCTTATGTTATGTTATGCAAAAAACACATTACCTACTGTTTGTATTATATTTCTGTTATGTTATGGTATGAAAACACTTCAGGTAGTACATTTTTTCACAAAAAGAAAGTCAGTGCATGTGATGTTACAACGCTTGCTTATAAAAATTAAAAGTAGTCATTCTACTAACGTGTGACACGCGTTTCATTGCAAATAACAAGACAGAGCATCCAGAACACCGATAAAATAACAAAAGATGACGTCATAAGAATTGCATATTGGTCAGTATGCGAAAAATCAAAAATTACAAAGTGGGGCAAGACATTATTACAAAGTGGGGCAGCTCCGAAAATTACAAAGTGGGGCAACGATGAATTACAAAGTGGAGCAGCTCCGAAATTACAAAGTGGGGCGAAAGTTATTACAAAGTGGGGAAGGTATTACAAAGTGGGGCAAGATAATTACAAAGTGGGGCAGATATTACAAAGTGGGGCAATTATTACAAAGTGGGGCATAACAAACGTGATTAATTTCATCAAACTTTCACAATTTTTGTTTTATAAAATTTTACATTTGGCCTTTTTGTGAGGCTCAATTTTCATCAGTCATAATTTTTATTAAATAGAGTTATAGTCCTTGGTGAAATAAAGTTAGTCTTCTTATAAAATCATGCCTTATTTGTAGTACTTTCATCAAAAATTTTGTTCCACGATTTCATTCATGGGTACATCAATTGAGCTGTGTCTACTTTTTCTTTCATACAAAAAGAAGTACAAAACAATTAAACCAGTCATAAAGCCACAATTAATTGATGACACTCTAAATAACCATCTACCACCGTACTTATCATAAATAACTCCTCCAACAATACTTCCAGTAAAGTTTCCTAAACTGTAATACACACTAGTGACAATAGTAAAAATTGTCACAGAGATTTTGATGGGACTTATCTTGTTTGTGTATTCCACAGCTGCTGCCCAAAATATTGCAAACCCAAAAAACTGGAAGAATTGGATCGGTAATATCAGATAGGGTTTTTCAACAAAAGACATCAATAAAAATCGCAAGCAATATGAGAATGTGGCAATAATAAAACTTGGATACATACCACCAAACAATTTTATTAACTTTGCTGAGACAGGAAATGCTAGAATCTCAGATACTGGTGACAATGCTGAAGCTAAACCAATGATGGTTTTTGTTGTTCCCAACTCCTTCTCCATAAATATAGCTTGAAATCCATTTATTAGAGAGAAATTGATTCCCATGTGTGCTACAATGATCAAGAAGAAGATAACTTTCAATTGGCGACATGTTGAGAATAAAGTTTTTGCAACTTTTGTTTTGTTTTTGCTTAAAACACATTCACATTCCTGGTTTTCAATACACTCGTTTTCCACGAAAGTAAAGGTAGTAACTTTACCATTATCGTCTTTTACCTTTCTTTCTTCTTTTGCTTTTACTCTTACATCTTTTTCTAATCTGCTTTTTTCACTACTAGTGACCTCCTTATGGCATGTTACCAATGGCTTCGATATACTTTCATTTTGGCAGTCATCAGAATCTGATTCTTTGTGATCTTTTGTCAATATTTCATCAGATTCTTCCCTAATTCTGTAATCTGATTGGTCCAGAAATATAACAGAAACAAACAAAATGGAGCAACAGGGTATGTATAACACAAAAGCAGCAGAATATTTTGACACACCCTCTATTTGGTATTGATCTGACAAAAACCCTGCAAGAAACGAAAAAAGAGCTAAACCAATTGGACCGAATACTCGTTGATAACCAAAAGTAGTTTCATTTTGATGTCTTTGAACTAAACGCATTGCTGCAGAATCAATAAAGCCGAGATTTGCAATACCAAATATAGCTGTTAGGGAAAGCATCAAAAGCATGACATAAAATAACTTATCTCCTGCACTGTTCTCCACCCCAATCTTAGCATCTGCTGCTTTGGCAATCCATGGTAAAGGTGCAATTGTTGCAGCTGTCAAAGTAAGTAATGTCATTAGAAGCAGTTTCTCTCTGCGAAAGTGGTTAGCTATTGCACCAAAACAAGGTGATATTACTAGTGAGAAGATAGTTCTTATACCAGCAATAAGACCGCTTTGCGTAACAGATAAACCAATGGAATGGAAGAAATTTATTAGGTATGGTAAAACACAACCCATAGTTCCATAGATTGCAAAATAACATATTTTTGCGGGGATAAGCGCCTTTATAATACGTGGTGATGACGGATCAATTGGATCGTTCATATCTACTTTAGCTGCATTACCTCAGATTCTAAAATTATAAACCTTTGTTAAAAACCTAGCAGCATTTATTAGCCCCACATTGAATTATCCAGATCTAAATTAGAGAAATTTAACAAGACACTAGTGCATAAACATTACGAAAACTTACCCAAATAAAACCCTTGGGGTAAAAAAGAGACACACTATCCGAGAAAATATAAAATGACGGAAAGGAAAGTTTATACTCTTGTTTTCAAAGAAAAAGAATATCACATTATATTCTGGTTTTGTAGCTCTCGCTTACTATCAAAGAATGGAAAGTATTATTTTTTATAAGGAAAAAATATTATAAAAGTTATGTTTCACTCTATCTGCAGACGTTGCCAGTTATGATATTGTAAATAGATCTTTCTTTTTGTAAAACAACACAGCATGACATTGTTTATTGCGAAGTTTACGTTCTCTAAACACAATATTGACATATTTCAAAGAAAGGAAAAAAGATATTATTTTAGGAGGGTAAGAAAACAAGACAGCAAATAGCAATATTTTCATTTAGTAAAGCAACAGCGCCCGTAACTATATTTGACATCAAATAGATTTTCACCGACTTTTTACTTAGCTCACAGAAGCCGTGATAAACTTGATAACTGTGTGTTTGTCTGTTTTCTACATTTTTTTTTAAAAATAACTACAAAATGTCCGCTATACACCTGTTTCCTATAAAAAATTTGTTCACATTTTCAATTTTCTTTAAACAAGCCATGCAATAAAATTGGATTTATTATTGTCAAGAGAGGAAACCGCCATTTTATTAAAAAGGTAATTATAATGAGGAAATGACTTTTATTCTAACAGTTTTATTGTTTATTTCATTTATTAAAGAAAATATACCAACCTGCACTAAAATTTTTATGAAAAAGTCACGGGTGATTAATTTTCATTGTTCTTTTGTTGCAACATTTATAATGTATTTGCGCTTAAATAGAATTAAAAACAAACTTGTTGAAGAAAGGTGAGATGAATTTAACGGTTTATTTATTTATTTTTCTTTCATTTTTCAGTATCTATACAAGCGGGTTTTTAAAATTAGTAACAAAATTAATCCGGGTACCTGATTTTGCACGCCAAGGTTGCAACACAAGTGAGTACTCATATGCAGATATTGTTTAGATAACTGTTATCTCATCCTTCAACTGTCAAAAACTGCGAGTTAGTCCCTTTAGGCGCAACAGTTAGTTGGAGAACAGTCGAGAAGCGCTAGTTAGCTCCAAGCACTGTCAAAAACCGTTATTTAGCTCTTTTAACTGTAGGAAAGCCGCTAGTTAGGTTCTCCAACTGTCCAGAACAGTTATTTAGCTCATTCAACTATTGGAAAAACCGCTAGTTAGCTCTTTTAACTGTCGAAAACCGGTAGTTAGCTTCTCTAATTGTTGGTAGACGCTTGACAGATCATCGGACTGTCAACAATGCCCGGTTAGTTCTTCTACATGTTTGTTTGTATCTGGAAATCAGTTGATCACCAAAATGGTAAACCCTTAAAAGTCGCTTGCAGAAAATGTAATCAGTTTTTGCATATATTTTTGAAACAAAATTTTGCTTGCATTATTATGAATGTTTCGTTTGTTGTTTTTTTGTTAAAGAAGAGGCAATAAAAAATTATTTTGTGGCAGCCAGAAAATAAATTTTAAGCGAGAGAAAACTTTTTATAGATTTCTAAATCCATCCTCCTAAGATAATTACTATAATAACAAATAAATAACTATATTTCTTGTATGTGGTCAAAATAAGTAGGTTTTGGTTGTACTTACCAGTAAACATCAAAATAAGATCTTTGACTCGAGATAACTCCAACAAGCCAAAATACCTCAATATGACGATAACAGCCACTATTTGTCCAGTTGATAGGAGTCAAAAATGAGATACGATGAGTGTTTTATTGTCCATATTATTTATTGACAAGCTTTGACTAAAAATGTACTAAACACCATGCTAAAGAAGGCTAAAAGACTCGGTGATTCCTTCTATGAAGGCGTTGCATTGTTGTGATTTTTAAAATTCAAATTCGAATTTAAGTTCGATCTTTGTTATGGTGCGATATATAGATATGTTTTGCAGGGTTATTTAAAATTCTTACTGATTTTCCAATATAACGAACTTCCGATACGACGAACTCTTTTTTTTTGTCCCTTTAAGGTTCGTTATATCGAGTGTCTACTGTAGTTGTTGTCCTTTAAAAAGATGACAGAGGAGGGGGATGGATGGTTTTAAAAAGACAAATTTAAGCGTTACGTAATTATTTTCGCGAACACGGGAATTTGTGAAAGTTTTTTTAAAGTGCGAATTTTTTTTTCTCTTTAAGACCGTACATTGTGTGGACGTACACATCTTACTTAGTATAACGTCCAACAAAGTAACGGCTGTGTGTCTTTCTTTCTTAAGTGTTAAAACGCTTCCCCTGGTTTGTACACACATCAAAGTCACGTGACATGGGACCATTACGACACATGTTCGATGTTTTTCGCGCGAGTACAACGAGTCATAGGCTATAGCGATGTTGTATTTAATTGATTAAAGGGGCTAAGCAAGGTCTCCAACATGGACGTCACTCTCCATCCTCCCACATTCTGAATAAAGCTGTGTAAAAAGAGACCACTTGAAAGGTCAAGTACAAGAAATTATAAGCACTTCACAACTGTGTAGAAAACCCCTTTATGAATAATTACTTTTGTCATGATGAGTTTGCTACTTTTTTTTACTATTTTCTAAAAAAAGGGTCATTCCCTTTAAGTCTCCTTTTTGGCGGTAAAATGAGCTACGGTCTGTAATATATCAAATACCAGCAAATCGAAAGTTTGTTTTGACAAGGAAAAAAGGATAACACGAGGAACTGTATTTGTTAAAATTTGTTATGTTGGTAGCTTTAAGAAGGTAATTAACACATCAAAGATTTTAAAGCCATAGCTGTATGTGTCTATGCAAAATTTAAAATAATATAGCTAGGTAGCCTCAACAAAAAACTTTTAAAGTTTATTTCGTCACAAAGCCTAATTTATTGGCATGGTAAATGCTTACATCAACTAAAATTATGAATATCAAATACACGTATTAAAATTTTCTGTCATTTTTAGTTATATTTGGATGTCCAATGTGATAATTAAGATGATTTTAGGTGTTGTTTTTGTTCTCACAGCTCACAAATTTTTTTACCGCAATTAACTAGACTTAGGTGTAACTCACTTAAGTCAAAAATCAACAGTCCGTTTTGTAGCCCTGTAATGCAGGACGCAATAATGTTTTCTCTTAACCAATTGGCGCTTTATATTTCATAATTTTCCACAGACATATGATTTAGTTTTTCTATCGATAACGTATTTTTGTTTTTTTCGTCATATTTTAACCCGATTCGGTCCGGAGAGAGGGGGGAGGGGGGTGGGCACTGACGGTTATTGATCCCATATTGAATGGCTATGATACTCACTGAGTTTTAATATTTATCTTTTAGACATCTGCATGCTAAATTTCTAGGTCCCATACCTCTCAGAGGCCTTGATATTGGCTATTACTTGAAACTACCCTTAAAAATCCCCATGAAATCTCTATACTTTAGAAAATATAAGAACTCTTGATAGGACTATTCTCTAAACTTGAAACTTACAACACAACTTTATAACGGAATAATTCCCCTCAGTCGCATTCACATGTACCTAATTTCTACGTAAGGCTTACGGAATGGCTGGCGGTCATTTATTCTCTTACGTTACGTAAAATCTTTACGTACATGTGACATTCTTAACGGGAAGTACTTAAACCCTTACGAAGTCACTTAGTGCTTTCGTAGAATTTCTAGCGATCAAAAATCTTTGTTAATAGCATCGATGCTATTTTCAAATGTCCAAAATCTAAAAATCTCAATTAAAACACAGACAAACTTTACTTTAAGTGTCTTTGTATAACAAAAAAGAGCCCTCGACTGTGTTTTTAAATAAACAGTTCTTTTTAAAACAGGCAGACACGCTCTTTTTAATACTTGCTCCACTTGTTTTTGTTTGACGACGGTGAGGGTTCCGTCATAACACAACAAGAACAGTTGATAAAACATGATATATTTTGATTGCTGCCAAATTAAATGAACCAAATCAATAAAAAATAAATAAAATAATTTTACGTGAGTTCGGCTTATGGCCACATTCACATGTACATTAATTTTTACGTATGAAAAATCTTACGTAAGAATTCTCTCCATACTTGAGGTTTTCTTTAGCTCACATGTGCGCAAGAAATTTACTTATATTTAGTATTAGTATTAGATCTTCTTTCGATTTTACTTATATACAGTAGACGTCCGTTAATTCGAACATGCAAGGGACTAAATTATTTGTTCGAATTAACGAATGTTCGGATTATTGGAAGTTCAGAAAAAACAAAAAAATTATTAAGTGTTTAAAGGTTTTATGCTAATATAACTTTATTACAACTTTACTACTTTTTATAAAAATCTTTTAACCTTGTTTGCGCATAATGCTGGTCAATTGCGAAAAATGCGACCAACCTTGTAAACTGCATTTTATTGAAAATGCCAATTTAACTGATAAATTAAAAGAAATTTTTATTTTCTTATAAGATTTTATTTATCGATACCCAAAAGTTCGAATTACCGAGCATAATGTAGCCTTGGAACTTAAAAATGTTCGAATTAGCGAAATGTTTGAATGAAGCAGCTTTTTATATCTAGTACATACAGGAAGTGTACTTCATGATCTTCGTCTTGACCAAGTTGCACATCATACTGAATTATATGAACCAACTTACCATACAACAAAGAAAACAATGTAAAAAGCGAAACAGGTGGTTAATTTTCTGCGTTGTGCTTGAACAGTGTATTTTAATTTAAAAAAACCCAGCCGTTTCGGCAGGAAGTTCTACGGCGTATTACTGAAATATGAAATTAGTAGAAAAATGCGTTCAAATTTATAAACACTGCTTTTATGAAACCTAAATGAAACAAAAAGCAATAAAAACAACGATTTTTGATTTATATCGTTTTTTAAAATTATTAGAAGTTCAGAAAAAAGAAAAAATTTGTAAGTGTTTAAATGTTTTATGATATTATAACTTTATTACAACTTTTTATAAAAATCTTTTTAACGTTGTTTGCTTGGTGATGGGCAAGTCTCCAAATTCCTTGTAAACTTCATTTAATTGATAAATTAAAAGAAATTTTACCACCATTGATGCAATAAAAATGAAAACGTTTTTTTTATTTTCCCTTAAGATTTTATTTATCGATACACAAAATTTCGAATTAACGAGCATAATGCATCTTTGGGACTAAAAAATTGTTCGAATTAGCGAAATGTTCGAATTAGCGGAGTTCGAATTAAGCAGCTCAAAACATAAGACTTTATTAAACCAAACTCAAGGGACTTGGTAATTTGTTTGAAATAACGGAATGTTCGAATTAAGCGGCATTCGAATTAACGGACGTCTATTGTAATCAGAGTTAAATTGATTGCGGGCGTTCCGCGCCCTTACACAGTTCTTTAATATTTAGCCTCCCCGCTGATGAAATGGCTGAATCGCAACTTATTTTCGCAAACCGATTGCGCCTTTGAGTAACCAACCAAGCTAACCAGAATGCTACATTCCCGTACGTTTTTATTAGGGAAAATAGCTAATGGCCGTCTTGGAAAACTCTTTCACTGGCTTCTTTTTTTTCATAATATCAATGAAAAAAGCTTTTACAGTTTCAACTGTGAACTTTCAGAGATATTTATTCTGCAAACCTCAAAATATTTCTTTAGTCAAGAAAATGTTCAACTCGTTTGTATATTCTCAATCTTGCTGCGCTGAAAAATATGAGTGTTTCATTTCTTACTTGTGTTGATTGGCGGAAAGCACGATGTTGAAAATAAAATGTGCGATAGATTTTTAATAAATGCGGGTGTGGCCACGAAAGAGACAAATAATCAAGGCACGACTAATAAAATTGGTAGCACGTTATAGAGAGGTCATTGGGACCTTTAAATAACATTTGCGAAACATAATATTCGGGAGTTGTTCGTTATAAAATGTCCGCTGAGACTTTTACCGTCATTCTATCCGTTTCTAAGAAAAGTGTCCGTTGTAGAGAAGTGTCCTGTGTTGCTGGCAAAATTTTGACAAATTTTCAATCCCAAATTACTGCATTTTTTCCATTCATATATTTATTTCCAAATATTTTATATACATTGTGTTTAACTAAAAATTTAGAAGATAGTATTTAAAAGTTTTTTGATGAGGACAATCATTCTAATAAAGCTACACAGAACCCATTTTGATGTTGGTATCTTTTCTCTTGTCCATGCCTTGATAAACAAAAAAAACATTTTGCCAAGTGCCTGCAAGCACACAATTCAATTATATAATCTTTTATTGGTCAACTGGTTTGTATCTTCTTTATAACAGTATTTCTCACGTGTAACGACAGATTTTATTTTCTCTATTCTAAATTTATTTTCTTATTTTGTTTCTATCTAATGTTTTTATGCTTCTCTGTAGTTTTCTTATAGTTCTTTTTTGAGCTCTAGTAACTCGTTTATCATTACCATTTTCAGGTATGTCTCTTTTTGATCTGTATACAGCAGATTCGTTATATTTGTTCATACTATACGCAAGCGCTTCTACTGTTTGTGGCATGAAATAAGCAACATTGTTTTTCTCACACGGATCAAAGCGTACATTGAATAAACAAGGCGAAATATCTGGCCAACAGCCAATTGCATCAGGATAATTTGCACATTCTATCTCGCTATCCCAAACAGTTACTGGTTTCATTAAGGTATCCATTTCACCTCTAGCTAAAGGTCTTTGAGCAGGAGGAGTGTATGTCTCCCCAGTAATAAGTTTAAAATCGCCGACTCGAACTGCGGCTTTGTTGTCGTAAATACCATACAAAATTTCCATCCTAAATGCAAAAAAAAGAAAACTCATTGAGAAACCCGTCGAAAGAGGCGTGACTTTAACAATAATAGTACCTTAGCTTTTCCGCCAAGTGACACTAATACATCAAAAGGTAAATGGTAGACACAGGTGCAGAACTAGCAAAATACTGTACAAGAAAGTAATGTTTCTAGTATCTGTGATCAAACCTTCTTAGAAGGCTAAATTTTACCAATAATTATTTTCTTACAACATAAAATCCTAATAGGAAACACGGTAAATCATGATGCAGTTTTCAGAAGTAAAATCGCTACATACCTAGGTGAGTAATCGTCAGTGTTGATGGAATCCCAAATATCCATGCCGTCACTTTCAACAACATGTTCTGAATTTCCTCCTGCGAGGCGAAATATTGTGGGTAGCCAGTCCACCATATGCACTAGACCATACGAAACTCGACCTGAAACGAACACAACTATACAAGCCAGAAAAATACAAATCCTTTTATCTTTTAATGGCGTTAAATACACAACTCAGTTTCAAATTGATATCAACTGTTAGATAACTTAAAATGCAACAGGAAGTAAGAAGTTAGAAAATTTCGAGATTTTATAATTTCGCGATTTATAGTTTAATATACCGTATCGGTAAAAAAAATCATTTTCAAGTTTTCATTTAAATTTTCAGTCGCTTACACAAATTTTAGTCATTTATTAATGACTAAATTTTATTTCGCCCGCTAATTTTTGGAATAATTGATGGAAACAATTTTTTTTTTCAAAACAAGCACTACATTTGGAACGAAAATGGACAACAAACAAACATGCAATGTATATTTAATTAGTTGAATTTAAATTACAAAACAAAAAAACGATATCCATGCTTTGTATTCTATTGTTTAGTCATCGCCAAACCAAAATTTGGCCACGTGTACAACTTTTTTTATCAATAAAGTAATTGCAAAGATTACAAAATATAGTATAAAGACGAAAAAAAAAATTCACCGTTTTCAGAAAAAAGGATTTTTTCGCGTTTTTTATTCTTGCTGACTAAAAACCTGATGTCGAAAATTTTTGCCGTTAACGTATGATTTCTACATTATGATAAATCAGCCAACAAATATATAAGAAAAGTTTTAAAAACACATGTTAAAATTTTATTTTTAATTTATAAAGTAGCACGAAGCTTTTCGTAACTGAGTTACATTTTCAAGATTTACATTTGACTTGAAAATGTAACTCAGTTACGAAAAGCTTCGTGCTACTTTATAAATTAAAAATAAAATTTTAACATGTGTTTTTAAAACTTTTCTTATGTATGATTTCTGTTTTGCTACAACAAACCTACCTCTTCTTTGAATGCGATTACTGTACACAAAACTTAACCCCCTTGATCCTCCTTCCCATAACGTTCCGTTGCTTCCCCGAAACGGATATGTAGATGGCCAAGTGTAAAGGTTGTTTCCTTTTGTACCACCAGTCAGCGTAGTAAAGATTAATATTGCGTTCCGTAAGACACCGGTATCGTAAAGTATCCGGATTAGGTGTCCTACTGCTCGGTCTAATTGCATGATTAACCCTGAACAAAGACGAATATTGTAAAAATTTAATCAAATCACATAAAAGTAGAAGATATGTAATTTTTCTTAAAAATTAAGGTGACTTTTGGATAATAGCAATATTCAAGAGATCTATGTTTGCGCGCCATGACATAAAATCGTAAAAGATACTATTCCTGTCGCAAAATAACTATTTTTACTCTAACATGCATCTTTCTTTAAATTTATCATACCTGCATATATTCTTCTTGCTTCAAAAGGGATGTGCTTTGCTTTTTCCAGATACTCGTCCGGAACCTGCTGCGGATAATCAGCGTGTAGCTGCGGGAAGTTTACTTGCAAAAATAATGGATTAGCTTGATCGTGTTCTTTTAATATGAGTTCCGATTTCTGTATCACATCCCAGGGATAGAAAGGTATGTTCGTATCCTCGCAATCAATCTGGAAAATAATAATTTAATATTATTTTTCATTATATTATTAATATTATATTAATATATTATTCAATGTAAGTTGCTCTAACGACCATTTATTTGTTACTAAGTTTTACGATTTCTGTCTTTCAAAACGCACGAATTGAGACAATTAGCTAACTCTTTTAAAACTCAAAAATCAGGGACGACCATGCTTCCCAGTTACGCTTAATCGAGAGATCGAGAAGTTACATCAAAACGAATAATGAAAGTGGATAGAGATAAGTCGATAAAAGATACGCGTGATTGAGCGTGGGCGTTAAACTGAGCATTTTCAGTATAAAAATATGACATGCTCATCAAAAGAAGCAGAAAGTAAGTCTGACTATAAGGACAGAATTTTCACCGGAAGAAGACTTCACCCATGTAATGTATCAAATGAAAAAAAATAGAACGGTTAATTGTAGGCCTGAATCTTTGACCCTCATTCTATATTATTACACCAAGACGCTGACAAGGTACGAAGTTGTCGTTTGTAAATCGCCTTACCACTCCCACTTCTCGTATCACGTAACTTTGGATGTCTAAATAGTTCCAAATGTCGTACGTTACTCGAGAAGCTTCTCCTGGTTCAGGTGTACCTAAAAATCAATAGTAAATGGCTTAATGCAACTTGTGATAATGGCCAATTCCTAAAGTCCCCATTGCCTGCAACCTCACATTCAGTTATCTTCGCATTTTTCATTATTGTAGGACTGTTACTTGCTTAGAAATTAATATATAGTAGACTCTCAAAAAATTGGTTCGCTAAATCGAGGGTTCGTTATATCGGGGGTTCGTTATATCTGGGGTTTGTTTTATTTATAAGAATTTCTTAAGGCAGTGTCGATTTTGTTTGAGAGGTTGGGAAGGAGGTTGTAAAAACGCCTTACGTAATTGATTGCGTGCAATTAAACCAATCTGCATTTTTACTTACGGTAATGAATGGGATGCTTCCCGGTCCTGAATGTGGATACGGACTCTTCACAGTTAGGAGTGGTGTAATATTGTTGCAAGATAACACCATGGTTAGCAATTCTGTCAATATTAGGTGTTGGAATTTCTGGATTACCATGGAAACTAACATCATCCCAACCCTTAAAAGAAGTAGGTAAAATTCACTAAAATTTTACTTTTTACTTACACTTACACAGTGCATCCTTATTTTAAAAAATTAATTTTTATTTCAAATTTTAGAATTGTACAATCTCGAATATTATTATAATTTATTTATATATCTTGTTATAATTTGTGTTAATTATTTATTTAGAAACATAACAGCGATTATATATCTGAGCGACCATGCGTTTACATCAAAGCATAATTAATGTCGTTGGTGCATACTACATGCGCCATTTTGAGTGGTGAATTACTCCTTGTAGCGTGCAATCATACAACAGTTGTGCCTCTGCACCAACCAGATCTCACTTAGCGAAATAAATTTTGCAATTTTCCAAATCTTATTGTTGCTCTTGTTTTTTTGGTAATATTTCGTTCGTCGTATGATCCTACCCGACAAATTAAACTAAATAAAATTAACGAAAAAAAGTTTATTCTGTTTACGCTGCAGAAACTTAATGGCTCATACAAAACCTTTTTTTATAACCTTTATAATTATCCTCTTAGAAAATTTTAGTCCCAACCAATTTTTTCTGAAAACTGTTAGGTCAATAACAACCAGAAATTAAAGAAAATTACATCTAATAACGCTATTTAATTTTATAAGCTACAAATAAGCCAGGAATAAGTGAATAACATTGTTTTATCAAAAAGATCGTTGCAAACTTTTTTCCATAGAGATTTAGTACGTATTAATAAGTGTACTTTTTCTTAAATAGTTACTAAATATCCATATATACAACAATGACATAATGAAATATGCCAGCGAAGCTGAACCTACCATATCTCTCATGGTGACGAAAATTATATGGGGATGAGGAGGTTTGACAACTTCTTCACCAACTACAAATTTGAGTATTATCAAGACAACAGATAAACATGACAGTAAGCTCCACGCCATTCTTTGCACTGCTTATCCAGAAAGTATTTGCAACTAAACAATAGGAAACAGCAAAAACAGGTGACGATAATTCTTCAATTTATCTTGTTACTTTCTATTTCAAGCATATTTAGCATCCCAATATCAATTTAGTATATCAAGACCATAAAATTTCCATTTTTTTTAAAGCCAGTAGCGATATAATTTTTTAGATTTGTTCGCTACTACAATTCGAATTTCAAATCAAAAATCCATGCAGAATATAATGCACTTCTTCAACAAAGACTAAGCGATCGTTTGCTCAATCATACATAATGGTAGCTCTTACTGCCTTCTCATTGGTTCTTGAAAGTTACATTCGAACGCGAATGCGGTACCTGTGTTCTCTTTAAACTTTCTGTCTAAAAGATCAGTAAATGTCATTGTTTTTTCTGTTCATAATTTGATCTCCTTTTATTTATCATGAGAACAGTGAGTATTATAACTAGAACGCGTGTGTTTTTTTTTTCAAAATATGTTCAAAAAACACAAATCCACACTTCTTTTGATATCGTATTTTTTGTTTGAGCCTCGTGATTCTCAGAAATTCGACATTTTAGGCTTAAATGTTCTTAAATATGTTCTTACATCAAATGAACATTTACTTTCTTTTGTCAGTACTTTTATTTAACAACTACTAATCGATAGCCCATAAAAAATCCTATTGGGATAGCCCGTCCTACATATTTCCTGCACGTCTATTTCGTGTATCCTTGCCCACATTTGAGCATGAATTAAATAAATTTTACTTAAAGGGTGTTTTACTATGATTAAAGGTGGTATTATATTGGAGTATTCGATTACATCCCCTCTTTATTCGGATAAGTGGAACCCTCAAAAAGTGGTATTTTGATAAGTGGAACCGTTTTTTTGGTCTCTTGAGCGCAATATTTATTCATATAAGTGGAACTTTTTCAAAAGAAAAATCATCTACAGTACGTTCGAATCATTTTAATCAAAACATTCTTTTTTCGAATGCATTCACCGTAAGAGTTTGCAAGTTTTGATGATACCGTTGCCGCAACAGAGCATGTGTTATCCGTCGAGTCAATTGAAATATAGAGGAGTCAATTAAAGTAGAGGATGATGAAGAGGATGGCGGTGATGAAGATATATCTCTAGAAATGCCACAAAGTTTAAAACAAGCTTGCATAAAAGATTATTTTTTATAACTTTATTGCTATTAAAAATCATCATGTGAAACATAAATATCTATAAAGCATTTTCTTTTGCTCCTCCCCCTGCTTTTGATTATTCGTAAATTCCTCGGTCTCCTGAGATTTCAGATAAAAGAGAAGTTCGATAAGTGGAACTTTTTTTCGGTTTCATAGAAGTTCCACTTATCGAGCAATTCGGAAGTGGATACTTCGATAAGTGGAACCATTTTTTCGGTCCCTTGGAGGTTCCCCTTACCGAAAGTAGACTTTATGTAACATCATAGAACTTTTGAATTCAGCGGGTTAATTAAGTGTTTTTAATTTTAGACCAAAGTAAGACGGTAATGAAATCTACATTAATTTCTACGATTTATGAAGATCATCAAAGAGGTGTGCCCGAGTAAAGCAAACACTTAATTAGTATGGTATAATACCGTGCTCGCTGAATAAATCTCATAAGAAACTAGACTGAAAATGTTTTTGCTCTGTTTTATTCATTCTTTTTATTTTAAAGTTCTGTTGCGTTGCATCTTTGTGTAATTTTACATTTTTTATATTACTAACCGTCAACTGCGTTAATTTAATTGGTGTAAGAGTCTGTTGGTTTTTCCGCGTTAATTTATCGAGTGCTGTTTTGGACGCTAAATTCTTACAATAAACTCCATATAACTAATACCTGTTTTCTGTATGTCACACGGGCCAAAGTCGTGCCACACTACGCACAAAACTTTAAACCGGAAATATATAGTTGGCTGCAAGCTGCAAGCTATTTCGCAATATTTAATACCCGCGAAATATTTCGGGGAAATTTTTTTGATAGATACAATAACATATGATGAAAAAAAACACTATCAGAGAATATAAAAGCATGTTACAGCGATTCTGTAGAATATCTATTTGTTGTTTTGTCTCTTTTTATAAACTAGGACTCGTTAGGCTCTTTATATATGGACGGCCTAGGTTGCACCTTGTTACCAATCGGAGAGATGATGCCAGTTATTTGACCTGTTTTCAAATATTTTGGCCTGAAATGTAAATCTTTAAAATATTTTTTTACGTTTTTTATTTCTACGTTCCCTGGCCATAATAACTTGAGAAAGTCACTTTGATTCAGTATAAAACTACTGCAATGACGAATAATGATAGATTGTGTTGTTGGGACATAATATTGGACAACCTCGATCCCAGGACCTGTAGCGTTTTTTTTATATGAGGATGAAACTCGTACGTATATACATATACAAGTATATACATTAAAAACATAACAACATCTAGCAATTGCTCAATTGTGCAACTTCACACACCACAAACAAAGACCATGTAAAACCAAATTCTTCTTGAAGTTGCAAAGAAAGATCTGATGTTTGGGTTATTATAGCAACCTCTGCTCTTGTCATAGGAGTTTATGCACCATTATCAAACAAATCTACCATATAAGTCCACCAAGTACCATTGAATACCATTGAATGTATATATATGCAGCAATTTGGACGGTCTGGTCGATGAGGGCAAGAAGCATTGGCAAGATTATATTATACTGGACATAATATCAGCACTAGGTGTTTAAAACAAAATGACATTAATGAGTTTTTGGTGATGATATAACGCTCTTTACAATGTCATTTTTCTGAAAGCTTATTTAAGCAATCTGGCGGAAAATCTTTAATTTTCTTTCACATTTACAACAGTATTAGTTTGCATAATTGCGATATTTGAGGTTCCAATACTTCCGAAAATTTCACTAAACCGTTTTAAGTTTGTTTCAGCATGAAGCCTACTTACTTTAACACACCCACCATAAACTTTATGTGTTGTGATATTTACTTTCTCATTGCCTAAAAAACAATACGTTTTATAGTTGTGATTTCTTGTATATATATATATATATATATATTATATGTACAGCTAGCTATACTTTATTCCCTTATTTATTTCCATTTATTTTTCAATACTTTAGCTAGTATTTTTGTCCCAAAAGTATGTTAAAAGATATCTCTTGACACATGTGGCATTTTAAGTTGTCATTGTTGTGTTTGTGCATCTTTAAGCCAACAGCATCTAGCCAGTTCGTCAGCTTACACACTACAGAGTTTCATCTGTACGAAGTTTTTCTTTACTTTTTAGCATATGAAAACAAATTAAGTATTGTGTCCCAATAAAAGGTTGCAGAACAGGATGTTCGTCGCACTACTCCATTTGAGTTGTCGTCTTTTTCACCATCAGTAGGGAAACAAAATAATTGTTTAAAAATTTTGAACAGCTTTTTAAACGATTCCAGGAAGTTAAAAATAACGTGAATATAAATATTTTCTTCATAAACAAGTAACCAGAATCTTCGTAATGCTTATCGCCATATTTTTTGTGGATAAAAAAATGCAGTGCTTGCAAAAAAACTTCTGCGTTAATTATCTTTTTAACATAATTTAAAAAAGCCGTACACGTAATCTCATTGGTTGAGTAAGCTGTTGTACCAGGGCCTCGTACGCGTTTCATCCTCATATCAAAAAACGCTACAGGCCCTGGGATCGAGGTTGTCGATTACCCATAGTTGGAGTCAGTGGAGACAACAATATTCATTATTCAACCGAACTTGGAGAATACTACAAACTTTACAGACAGGGTTCACACGAATTTTTGCCACACAATTCTTCCTCCAAAATAGATTCAATTGACGCATTGGTCGTATTGAAAATTTTGTTTGTGGTAGTAATAATGTAGAACATTGTATTGACTAGTACGTTGAAAATATCTAGTAATAGATTGATTCCTCTAGTATTTATTAAAACTGGAGATACAGTAATAGCTACCGAAAAAGACTTTATTGACGAATAGTGTATTATTTTGTTGAGCAAGCTTGTTATATATGCATCCTTGGAGTGTTATGGTCATTCTGTAAAGTATCCTTTTGTTGTTTTTTGTAACATTTGTTCTCTTCATATAATGGTGGAGTTGCGTAGTTTTTATAATCCTTAGTAACAAAAGCTTCCCAACTATAATCCAGGAATTGCAAAGTTTGATATTTTTATTGAGAACTTTCCAAAAGTTCTTCGACCAAATTTGTAAATTTCTTGCTTTGGCTTGATTGTGTAAAGAGATTTTTAATGCTGAAAAAGTCGTTCCTGTTAGGGATTATATCCCACAAAAGTACCAAAACTTTTGCGGTTTTCTTCAAGATCGGAAAAACAGAGCAGATGCGAATATTTAATTTGCGAAACTTTATTATAATTAAATAGTTCTTTCTTTTTTGAAATTCTGAAAATCATTTCCCGTAGATGATAAATCTTTATCATATAATGTTTCAATCATAAAACTTAAATAATCAACCAGTTTGCCAACATTGCTTAAAACCATAGCCTGGTTAATGCGTACTTGGACAAGTTTACGAATTTAGGGAATGAAAACGCCACAATTTCAAGATAAATGTTAAAAAACCATTTTATTATTTTTATTAAATAAGCAGAACGTCTTCAGTGCAATAAATATATTAAAAATAATAAGTATGGACGAAATTAGTATATATACAATACAAACGTATAAGTGGAGAACTAGTATCAGTCAATTAAGATCCCCATCGAAAAATCACTCTGCGTCACGCTTACAAATTTTAATAAAACCCCTTTCCTCAACATCAAATACAAACGATCTCTCTTTTTGAATAGGGCACTCTTTGAGAATTATGGTTACATATCTTTTTCCAGTAATTACTAGCCAACCACGTGCTCCTTACTAATAAAGAATGAGCGGCTTACAAGATGGCTAATTAGATAAAATATAATTAAAAATAATTATTCCGTTTTAATTGGAAATAATCTTCCTACAATGTTTTGTTACAATATATCATTTCATCAACTGGCCACAAAATTATCTTTCAAGCATATTAAATTTCGTAGAACACCTCCTTCTAGTTGCATTCAAATGAATACATGTAAAGTATCGATGCAGCTGTGTGCAGGCTAGCTCTGTTGTGTTTATCTTCAAACCGGTGTTAAACATATGTTTGCTGTTGTTGCGCATTAAACATGCGCAAAACCGTTCATGTGTACCGAGAAAGACGCACTTTTTTCGCTCAAATTTTTAACATTATTACATATTTTTATATAACTTTATAACTATATATAGCTATATATTTTAAAGTAGTGGATAAAATTAATGCATTGGAGTGGAGAGATTTTAAAAAAAATTGGTTCTTACGGAGATGGAGGATATTAAGGAATGGAGCAAGGAAGTTTGTTATTACATTTGGTGAAATAGTTATATAAACATTTCAGATGTGTGATTCATAAAGCTTCTTAAATGAATTTATTATGAGAATATTGATATTTCTTGCATTAGTCTTACATCGCATTCACATCAATGAAGCCAAGACGTTTCATCATCCACTACAAATTCAAAGTGAAAAGCAGAAAAGTAAAAATAATTATTTCCTCCCCTTACTTCATGTTGAAAGTGTTATAGTATTATTTTTTTTATATTCCTTTTATGTTAGTTTTTGATCGAGGTTGTCTACCTAATGCAACTGTACATTGTTGTTGCGACTGCAGAAAGTTCAAACTGTTCTTTTTGCATTTAGAAGTGTGTGTGTTGCTTTCGATCAGAAGATCAAATATTTGCGAATGTTTTTTCTCTTCTTTTTCTTCTTCTTTAATAAGAATTTCGCCACTCAAGAAAAAAGAATCAGAAGTAAACAAAATAATACAACGTTTGTCAAAGACTTTTTGTTCAGACGACAGAAACAGTTAAAAACATCAAACTTTGTGCCGTCAAGCGAAAAAAATTTATTATCCAATGAAGTTTAAAAAATGAGGAGGAATAAGCAGTGCTTCCTATATTATGGTTAGGGCCTAGCAGACAGTTTAAGTCGAGCTAAAACGTTTGGAGAAAATAAATTTTATGAGAAATATGTATTGTACAAAATAATATGTACAACCCTTTTTATCCCTTTCTAACTTCCCCAACTAGTTCTTTAAGGTATACAATTTTACTAGGGATCTTAAATTTCCAAAATTAAAATAATACTTACTTATATTCGAAAATCAATCACATGAGGCCAGTTAGCTTGGCTTGCATTAGGTCACATAATGTTTTCTCAATCCGGGCTGGTAATATAGTTGCATGAAAGTGCGTACTTTTTTAATTAAGTATTTTTATGTTTGTTGTCGTCTAAGAATAAATTAATATTTTTACCAAAAAATTTGTGGCTAAATTTTTTTTCTTTATTTTAAAACATGCGCTTTCTGTAATTAAAGTAATTTTAGTTGTTCACAAAATAGAAAAGTCAGCCTGGTTTGCCAGACTGGAGCTATCATATGCCATTTTTTCATTCCGCTTTGCCGCGATGTTGCATTAATAAAGCGAGATTTCAGTTAGCCGGGCCAGCTCACTTCTCATGTGATAGAACTTTGTGTTTGGGAAAATTTTGTTAATGAAGGTGAGATCTCGCAAACTGAGCCAACCCGTTTTGCCGGGCGGAATTTTCTTATGTGATTGCCCTTCTATTCTTTAAAAACACAAATTAAATGAAGAACAGAAGGATAGCTAATCATCGTCTGCTTCTTTGTAGGTTTCAGAGCACAGAAAAATGAAGAGAAGGCGAAGCAAAACTTCCATCAAACACTTTCAATGCCAGCTATTCTTAAATTTCTAGAAGATAACGGATTGCATTCTGACAAAGCTTTAGAAAGGATAGCTAGAAAAAAACATAAATTCCATATCCTTCATAGAAATAATAAACATGAAATTCATAACGTATCCCACATGGGATATGACATCTCACAGAATGATGGAAAGGGAAAATCAGTAGCTAGTCGACATAGAAAAAAAATAATAAAGCATAGGAGACATTTACCTAAGAGAAACAAAGCTGGCACATCAAAACATAAACCTTTCGACTTTTTCAAACTGATGAACTATGTTATGACATCTAACCGCAATAAAAAAACTTCGGAGTATTTGAATAGCAAATCAAAATCTCGTTTTAAAAATTGGAAAGATACTGTCAATTATGGTGATTTACATGGCAACAGCGTTGATAAGAATATGACTCTTTCTATTGGCAAAGATGTCAGTGATAATTTTCCTGATAGCGAGACAAAAAGCATTTTGTCTGAGTCAAAAGATAAAAACCACCAACAGTTACACGAAAAATCTCATTCAAATAAAGAATTTTTTAAAAATCCTAAATTGCTTCAAAAATTAAAAAGAAAAGATGAACGTAAAGATGTGATACCATATCCGTTTTTTGCAATAAGAAGGAATCGAATACCCATCAAAAAAGATTCTCTTCCAATGTACAACCTACCCTCGAATCCTCTTCCACAACAGCTATTATCATTTCCAGCGCAATATCCTGAAATGCTCAACTTGCAACCTATGGATAAATTATATACTAGTGTACAAGGTTTAGATTTAAACGAAGAAGATCTCGTTGGACAGTACTTACGGAAGGAGAAATTAGAAGAAGAAAGTCTGAAAGATACAGATCCTGACCATCTTATCCGAACTGATGAACGTGGAAATCTGTATCAAGGTAAATATCTTCATTTCCTAAGAACGTCAACCGCCTGACCAACCTTAACAGGCTTGTTAAATTTTTACATATTTTGGTAGAACCTGACCAGATTTTTTTAAATATTAAAGGCCAACAAGTCCTTCTTTTACGGAGGAATGTTTTAATTTAAGTTGTCCTATTTTCATTGAACGAAAATATATAACTCTGGGTGCAATAAAAATTTGCCAATAATACTGCTTCCCCAAATGGTAGCAATAAATTTCGTTTATGTCAGCACTGTCTTTGACGTCATCAGAAACGTCTTCAGTTTTCAAAAATTCCTTTGAGTGCAAAAATTTGATTACTAAAACGGCTTTTTTATGTTTTATGTGGAGACAGAGGAATAGAAGTTGCTTGCCTTACAAGAAGAAAGGAACAAACGAGGAACAAAATGAAGGACAACTTTGAAAATTTGTGTTAATTAAATCTCCCTCATTTAAGCATAGCGTATAAATGTAACACGTTAAAAAAGTTAAAAGTTTATTTAAAACAAGTAACTAAAATTTAAAAATTTATTTTTCTAGCAATCGCAACACAACACACACACAAAAAAATTGTTCTCTTTGTTTGATTGACGCATAAAAATTATTATCGTCCTGCATCTAATGTGATTAAGGCAGGTTGTATGGCAGCTGATATTGTAGACGTTTTGAGGAAAAGAAGGGAAAACCTATTTTCAAATTAAAGATTAACACATTTTCTGATTCGTGTTATTTTAATGCTTTTTGTAGAATAATCATTGTTATAGGTATTCGTGTTTATTTCCTTCGTGTCAATCTCGTGATCGTTTATTTAAAATACCGAAAATCATAAACCAAACGGAAGAACTTATATTTTACAAATTATAAGAATTTCATAGACAATAAATGTGCAATTTAAGTAAAGACAAATATCTAGGACTCTCGGTGTTATGAGGTCTAAAAATTTAGCACAAAAGAGTATTTGCAAAAAAATGGCTATAGGGAACCCCTGTCCTCCAGATCAAATAACATTAAATTGCTTTTTATCCATTTTGCCTCTTTCCGATCCTCTATCAATGCTTCTCATATTTTTTCGAATACGTCATTTGCACAATGAAAGGATTAAATAAAATTTCATTGCTTTAGAGATTGCACACTTTATATCCTTCCCTAGAATTGTTTTATTGATATTTATGTTTTACATCACAATTTTCTTCTGTATTTAGATGATACAAGTAACTTTCCTGAAAATAGCGCCACCGTTAATTCAGTGGCAAAATCTAAAGCTGCACTCAAACTGTTAGCTGAACTGGAAACGATGCCAGATGGTACGGAAGCTAAGCAGGAGAAAGCAACATCTAGCAGTTTACCAAGCAACAGTAAACAAATGCATATTCAGAAGTCTTCGAATAAATTCAATCATGTTAGCCCTGCTGCACCAAAAGAGTTAGCTGAATTGGAAAAAATGCCAGATGATAAAGAAACTAGCCAAGTGAAAGTAACAACTAGTAGTTTGTCAAGCGCCACTAAACAGTCACACAGTCTGAAGTCTACGAATAAATTTGCTTTTGAAGACCCTCTAGAAACAATGGTTAATGTTGATCCAACAAACAAGTCAAAACTTTATAGTCATCACATGGAAGATTTAAAGAATGCAGATACTGATTCGAAAGCTATTGCATCTTTTCCAACAGATTTGTATATAACTAAGCCAGGAACTCAGTCTCCAACAAGTTCTAAGACATCTACTACAGAAAAAGCAACGACAAAAACTATTTCCGAATTAAGTACGGCACCATCTCACCATGAAATTTCTACAACCAATGTTGCGAACACCCAATCACTTGCAGAAAAGAAGGAGACAGAAAAACAAGCTCTCCATCTCCTAAAAAATTCCGCCATCAGAAAGAAATTAGAAAGAATCAAAATGCTAGAAGAAAGGTTAGAGACACTGCGTCGACTTGAAAAATCAAGAAAGAAGTATTTGATGATGAAAAATCCTACTGTGAGTGCAGCTAAACAATTATCTTCCTCAGACGCACATATGCATCATGAACTTCAAAAAGAAATGAAAAAGGAGGCATCGCCAATTTTAAGCACATTTTTTAGAAACCCAGAGATAAACGAAGAACCTATATTAAATTTTCATAAGGTAAAAACAAGCTTCATCATATCAAATGCTATTCTCTATCGTAACAGCTACATTTCGTCTGTGTGTTTAAAGACTTCTCGCTACCGGCTACTTTGCATCTCTTCTCCAACCTCGCATAGTGTTATTCAGCTAACTACCGTTAGAAACATATTTTTTGTAACTTCAATTTGAGCAGTTAACAGCGCCCTAATCATAAATCTTGTTGTTTCTTTGTTGTTGTTTTTTAAAGAAATATGGTACATATAGATATTCCATTTTTTAAATATTAAAAAGAATCAAAAATAAAATCTAAACAAAATTAAAAATATTAAATTTATTTACTTTTAGAAAGTAAATTCATCATTCTTTCAAGACGCTTTATACGATCGTGGTAATGTTTTGAACAATCATCATGATGTTACTGGATCTAAGAAACAATTACTTGAGCATCACGTTCCATTACTGTCAGAAATATATTTTAAAGATCTGGCTAAGGAAGAACAAATAATTAGTGATCACATTGATGAAGTGCGCTCGCCTAATTCTCAAAATACACCTCCTATAATTTTTAAATTACATCATGGCGAATCTGAAGATACTAACGCCAAGCACTTTCAACATAGTAATGTTAACGAAGTTGAAGACTCTCCAAATGAAACTGCAGTTGGAAGATCAATGAATGAATTCACATTCAATGGACGCGTTCATTTGGATCCAAAGTATCAAGGAAACGTCAAAATTGTTCATGGAACCCCACCTCCGGAATTTTTAGAAGCATTTGCAACTCAGTTTCCTCCAACAAGAGTAACTACACCGTTTGAGGCGCCTTTCACCCTCCCAGCTGGTCATGCTACTGGACAGCCTAATCTTCCTACCTTCAAGGGTGGTTATCCATGGATTTGGTATAAAAACCGAAAGAAACCTACCACCAGTCGATACAGAGATGCTCATGCAGGACTAACTACTCTAATACCTACGAAGCCTCCTGCTGGTGGTCTTTCAACAACTAGTACAACCACAATGAGGCGACTTCCTACAAACACACAATCACCAAATGTGTTGAACCTTCCTACAGCAGCTACACCTCTTGATGAAGACTATATCTTATCGGGAAATACGTCAACTGTCAATGATCCATTTAAAAAACCCAATGGAAATCTATCTAAAGAACAAGAAACTGCTTTGACAGATGATGGTGAGATCGACGCTCAAAAAGACCTTACTCTTGTTACAACTGAACAAACTACAACCACATCAAAGCCTGTTTTAGTGACTGCAAAACCAGTTATAATTTCGACTGTTGCTATTGATTCGAATTATACTTCCGCAAGTTGGAATAACATATCAAATCTCGTCAGTTTTGCAAAAGAAAATCAAGAAACATTTAATTCTACTGAAATGTTAAATTCTACTGCAGTCGAAGGTAACGCAACAACATTAAATCAACAAAAGGAGATTGAAAACCAAACTAGCGCAACTCCAAATACAACAACATCTGTACTCAATATATCCAAGATCTCTTCTGAAGTAGTCGGTGAAAAAGTTGTTGGTGAAAAATCTGAACTTCAAGGAAAGGGAAAACAAACTGTAGAAAGCGCACAATCTGCACCAATTGCTCAAATAACATATGAGAAAAATTCCCGACATCACTCAGAAACAAATGACATTATCCTAGATGAAACTCAAGATTTCGAAACGAAGCAACACATCCAATCCAAGTCGAAATCTGATCGAAAACAAGATTTTGAGAAAATTGCTAAAAAACAACAAGAATCACTATTAGGTACCGATAAACTAAAGGAAAACTTCGACATCGGTGCAGCAGACAAGATATACTTAGCAAGTAGACATACTCACGGATTGTTAGAGCTCCCAACACTGCATAAACCCACCACTAAGTATGAATCTCTTCTAACATTGGGTATGAAAAAACCTATAAAATCATTTTATATGCAGCCAACGGATGAAATAGCTGACGATAACGCAAATAAAAGAGGAATACAGCAATATTCGAGTTATACGTTAAAAGAATTGGAAGAAGAAAAAATCAGTGAAGGAAAAAGTAAGTTGTCAAGCAATAAAGCAGAGTCAGCTGTTAGTAGAAATGTAAAGGACAACAGTCGTAACAATGATAACAAGAACCTCAGTGACAAAGATGGCGGCAATGCACTTGCACAAAATAGCGATTTTGAGCCAAAATTATACGTGCAATCTAAATTCACAAATAGCAGTTCAGAGCAAGAGGCACTTGAGCAGGAGAGTCAACTTCTACAAGATCATAGCAATGAAGTAGACGCTGAAACAGCGAGTAAGCCAAATAACATAAGCGAATTTACACCAACCAATCATCGTTCCACTTCAAAACTAGAAGATTTTGAAAATGACGATAAGGAAATTGATGTAAAAACAATGTCGACAGTGTCAAAATTTGTCACAACACCATCAAGCATTGAGGATTCACCTATTAAAACATTGGTGGATCAACTGAACAAAGAAGTAACAGAGGATCAAAACATTCTTCATAATGTTGACCCTTATTCTCCACATGTTATTTCACCTACTGCTTCAGAAAACCGTTCTTCAGAGCCATCTGCTGCAAAGTTAAACAACGAAGTCCCTACATTAAAGGCTGATGTTTCTTTAAGGGCAAAAGAAAATATGACATTATCAAAAGACACTAACTCTCCCACAGTAAAGCAAATAGTTCCAGCTTTGCTAGCAACTCCTCCATCGCTGTCACCATTTGCAGGAAACGTGGTTGTTTTACCACCTGCACAAGGAATAGAACTAGTTAAGCCTACGATAGGCACACCTCTTTATATATCGGCTGCTTATTCAGATATGACAAGTGGAATTGCAACAAGCAATACCAACATAGCAATAGCTCCAATAGTAAATGCAGCACCAGTAAATACGCTCCAACAACCAATCATTGATGATAGATCCAGTTCAGTTAATACAGAAGGAATGGTTGATAAAAGTCATAGCATTACACCAATGATGTATGAAGTCCCACAACAACAACAACAACCTACTTCCGCATTTAAAATAACGGAAGCAGCTTTCCAACCACCTTTCGTGGCGTCTTCGCCACAAGAAACTCTACTACAACCTAAACTTGAACCTAAAATAGAAAGCCTTAAAAACAATCAACCTCCAGCCTTGCCAACAAAATCGACAGTTCATTTTGGTCCTGATCTTGATCAAACTAAACCAACAGAGGAACTTACACTTAAAAAGTTAGCAGAACAGACTACCAAATCTCTGTTTGATGATCAATTGAATATGGATGATATGTACTGGACAGGTAAATGCTGCTTTTTTAAAACGAATAAAAATTTTAATCTGTTCTTAAGATTAAAAGACTCTAACAGGGAAAGAATATTGGCACAGAGTAATATCTTTATTTGCTTGCTATATTTTTCCAGATTCGCCTGATGAGATTGAGAACGCTTGCAGACAGCAAAAAGGTTAATAGAATTTGTAATTTTATTTTACATATCCACTGAAGACAGCCAGATTTACAAAAAAAGTAATAGCACATATAGGACAATTCTAGAACATCTTTCTTAGGATCCGTTTTTTACAATGCGAAAAATTTAAGGAGAGTATATTTACTTATATATCTATGTTTTTCTAGGAACGAATCTTGTAGTGAATATGTTAGCATTTGGTGATTCTCTCACTCGCGGTTATTACAATAAAGGGAAGAACCATCATCCTTACACCATGAAGCTTCAATACTTGCTCAATAAAATGGATGCTAAAAGATGTTTTATTGTTGAAAACGAAGGTCGAGATGGAGACATGGCTTTCGGAGAAATGCCGAAAAGGATGGAAGAATTTTTTGATAACTCCAGTAAGAAAAATACTGTATATAAAATTATTGTTTCGAAAATTGCTTTTTGTCGCTTTGTTAACTGTTTGTTTTTTTGTTTTTTCTTCTTGGTTTTTTTTTTTTGCTATATTTGTTTATCCTTTCGATTCCTTTGCCCCACGAATAAAAGAAAATACTACGAAAGTTGAAAGTAAAACATATTTCTCTTGTCATTATATAGTAAAGGAGGGAGTAGAATACCAAATATACCTTTTTTCCTTATTTTTATAAATAGAAAAGCAGTTTGAATGGGTAATCATTCTTGGCGGAACAAACGACATTTATAATAAAAAGCATGCCGGTCGCCACACTGCTGCTGAGCTTACTCAAAACATTCTCTCAGTTCATCATCTTGCCCACCAACATGGTGCAAGGACTGTGGCAGTCACTATACCTGAAGTTGAATGTCAATCCAGTGACTTGTGTCAAGATATGAAACAGACACGAGAAGCTGTGAATGACAACTTACGAACTTTTGCGCTTGATCACAAAAACAGTGTCATGTTGTGTGATTTAGCGGGTTCGTTAGTGAGGAACAAGATTAGTCATAAGTTAGTTGGACAATTTTTTGAAGGCGGACTGCATTTGAAACCACGTGGTTATGAAACGATGGCGAAGATTATATTTGAATCTTTAAAACAAGCCTTAGATAAAAAATAGTTGTATTCGTAATTGTAGATATCTTAATTTTTTATATTCTTGTACCTTTTTTATATAAAATATAAATATAATATATAAATTTAAAACAAAAAAGTACGCATTTCATCATCATGCAGGTTCGAAGTTGCGGTGGTATGATTTTAAAAATAACAAAAAGCTCGTTCGTCTTTGCTACTTTTCATATCAGAAAAGCAAAATTAACTACACGATAGGTAAACAATTTTCAAAAAAATGTGGATTAAGGAAAAATGTGGAATGTGGATTAAGGATCTAACTGAAAAAAATTCTAAAAAGTAATAACGCAGTATGTAGTGTTGACCGCTCTGTAATAACAGCTCAGGGATCAAGAAATCTTTGAAACGGTTAATCACCTAAAGAACACCTTGATTGATCGATCGGTCCATCTTAGTGCGTTTAACTCTAAATCTGTGATTGCATAAAAAATATTTTGCCAAAAAATCGATTCAACGTAAATTTAATGTAGCATGAATACTGATAGCAGAATCATCAGTACATCGTGACATCTCTTGCTAATCTATTAGTCCCTGTGATGAATTTTTACCACAGTAGGGAAATCCATCTTTGTTTTATAGATTTGTCACTGTTTCTGGCCTTACTGCAAATCAAACATAAAAATTCGATTTTTACATAGATCGAGACTTTGTTTCATGTGTCAATTTCATCATGTTCAACTTCACTAAATCAACAAAGTCAAGTTTCGTGCGTAATGTGACGTCACCATATAACTAATTAGGAACTACATCAGGAAAGCAAATGATCAATTTTTTGATAAAAAAAAAGCAAAAAAGAAGCTCTGGAGACGAGATTGGCTATTTTTATATTTGAAATACTTTCTTAAGAAAATAATAAGAAAAGAAAGTATTTCCTTCAAAAGCATGAACAGGGGGGTGAAGTCAGTCATTTTTCACAGCGTAAATAACAAAGGACATCCTTGGACCAAATGGGGTAAGTTTCCCAAAATATAATTCTGGATGAAATAAATAAATAGAAAAATTCGATTCTCAATCTAAATGACGATTTTTGGCGCTACTAGAGCAAACTCGATACCTCGTGTCAAATGTGTAAGTTAATTTTTTATTTTGTTATTTTGTTGTATCCAAACCTTATTTAAAAAAGGCTATTAATTTAAAAACAGGCTTAAAATTGAATCAAAATATATAAAATAAAGTCCTTTAAACTACTTTAAGATATTAATATATCTCCTTTGCTCACAATGTTATTTGTTGCCTCGCTTTATCAGGTAGTTGTTACAAAGTTTAGTTGAAATCCAATAATACATCAAGATTGAACCAGGTTGTTAGAAAAGTGGAATGTTCATGTGACATTTGCGGTTTTGTTTTGAATTGAGAGAAGTACTAGTTTGGTTTGTTTTTATCGTATTTTACCAGCCAACATTGTTTCTCAGGTAGCTAGCAAGATGTTGGCAGCTAGCGACTAGTTAGCTAGCATGCGTCAAGAAGAGAGAGGGTAGTCAGCACCATCAAAGCCTTGGCCACACATCTATGAATAGATGCAGATCCGGAAGCAGGCAGTTGCATGCAGACGCTAGCTGATGTGAGCATGACCAAATCAGTTGAATTGAAGCTGCATCTGCTCCACACTTGCTTTATGATTTTTGCCTGCCTTTTTAAGCGATACATACAAAGCTCTTTCCCATTCTCCACCCAATTTATTATAGCTAGCTGTAGCTAGACCTTTTTGAATTTTTACAATTTGATAATAGTTTAAAGTCTCAAAAATGTTTCCGTAGCAATGGGCTAAAAAGACCTTTCTTTAGCAAGCTTTTACATCTTTCTGCCTGCCACGCAGTTGTTAGAGCCAGAAGGGCTTACCACGAAAAATGTTAACATTAAAAAAGGTCTGTAGTAAAAGGTATACACTATCCGCTTACAACATAACTTGGTGGTTTTGTCTATAAGCTATCCCTTAAAACAACTTTGCAAAAATCTTGGTGAAGTAAATATTTCCCCACCAAGAAATTATATATGAGATAGCATATTTTGACTGTTAAGATTTAACTAGATTTGGACTAGACTTGGTGACTGATACATAAAGTTGAGCTAATGATGGTGAGGACGTTAATGCGTACTAAGGACAAAAAAACATCTAATGGATTGTTCACATGTTTTTGTCGTTAAAAAATAAATTTAAATCGTATTTTTTAATAATGTTTTTTCTTTCACTTTCAGCCAGGATTCGAATTATCTAAAAAAAGCTTCGCATATGATATATTTTTAGTAGGTCAGTGTCTCCTGATTGCACACCTCTGATGATATATTTGTTCATGATTGGAAGAAATTTCATCACAATGACTTTCTCACCGAACTTCACAATAAAAATTGGGATGATATCCTACAATTGAATGTAGATGATCCCAACTTATCGTTTAACAATTTTTACAATTGTATCAACAGTCTATTGGTCAATCATGCTCCTCTAAAAAAAACATGCAACAAAAAAAGAAAAAAAAAATCCAATCCTTGGATTACTAATGGTATCCTTACCTCAATAATCAAAAGAGACCATCTGCATAAATGCTTTTTAAGAGAGAAAGATCCACTTTTAAAGTCTTCCTTGCTAGAGAGTTTTAAAAAGTACCGCAACAAAATTGTATCTCTATGTAGAATGAGTAAGAGTAATTTCCTCAATAAATATTTTAGCAATAACCAAAAAAATATTGGCAATATTTGGAAAGGGGTTAAAAATATTATTTCTGTTCGTTCTTCTGTTTCTGCTTCTCCCACCTGTATGAACATTAATAACTCTGTTGTAACTGATCCAGTGACAATTGCTAATTCTTTTAATGATTACTTTGCTTCAATTGCAGATAACATCAGAATGAATATCCCGTTCACTCGAAAACATTTCTCCTCTTTTCTAAAAAATTCTACTTCTAATTCGATGTTTCTTTCACCAACTGATGATTTAGAAGTTCTGCATTGCATTTCTTCCCTTGACCCTGGTAAATCTTCTGGGCCATTCAGTATTCCTGCCCATATTTTAACTCTTGTTAAATCTGAATTATCTATACCACTTTCAAAACTTATTAATTTGTCTTTCACAACTGGTATTTTTCCTACAAACCTAAAAACTGCCAAGACCATCCCTATTTATAAAAAAGGGTCCAAATTAGAATTAACAAATTACCGACCTATATCCTTACTCTCAAATATTGATAAAATATATGAAAAAATCATATACAAACGAGTGTATGGTTTTCTCGAAGCAAACAACGCCCTCTACAAGCATCAATTTGGCTTTAGGAAAAATTACTCGACTTCTCAAACACTTCTGAACATCTCTCAAAAAATTATGGATGCTCTTGATAAAGGAAATTATGCATGTGGAGTGTTCATTGATCTTCAAAAGGCTTTTGATACGGTTGATCATGAAATTTTGCTTAAAAAGCTTTTTCACTATGGAATTCGTGGTACCCCACTCTCACTATTTAAGTCTTACTTAACAGGACGTCAACAGTTTGTATCCATCAATGGAAATATATCAACTAGTAATCTTATCAGGCATGGTGTCCCTCAGGGCTCTGTTTTAGGACCTCTTTTATTTTTAATTTATATTAACGACCTGCATTGTTCAATTAATTTTTCTTTGGTGCATCACTTTGCTGATGACACCAATCTCTTAAACTTCAGTAAATCTTTGAAACAACTGGCCAAACAAATGAATTTTGACCTCAAGCTTCTTTGCCATTGGCTCAATGCCAATAAAATTTCTCTTAATGCTAGTAAGACTGAGTACATTGTTTTTAAACATACACGGAAACCTCTTAATTACGATTTTAGGCTTTTTATCAATGGTAAAAGGCTTATACCTAGTAATTGTATTAAATATCTTGGTGTTCTATTAGATTCTGATTTAAGCTGGAAGTCTCAGATCAATGATACTGTTGCCAAGCTCAAGAGGGCCAATGGAGCTTTAGCTAAACTTCGTCACTTTGTGCCTTTAAATGTTCTTATTCTAGTTTACTATGCCATTTTTCATTCACACTTGCAATATTGTAATCAAATTTGGGGTCAGCCAAACAGTCTTGATGTTAATCGTATTACTGTTTTGCAAAATTTTGCTATTAGACTCATGTCTTTTGAATCTCGAAGAGCATCATCCAGTCACCTGTATGGTAATCTTGAGCTCCTCAAATTCTCTGATATTGTCAAATGTCACAATATTCTATTTTTACATAAACTATTTCATGAAAAATTGCCTGCTTCTATCCTTAATACATTTGCGGTTGACTTCACCCATGCTCAAGGCACTCGGGCAGAGAAAATTGGTTTGATCAATCTCCCTACCTTTAATACTATTTCTTTTGGTAAAAACTCAATTAGATTTAATGCCATTAATTCCTGGAATAAATTGCAGTCTTTAATGACTAGAAAATTTGTCTCCCTTGATTATTTTAATCTTAGAAGTGATCTGAAAAAGTACTTTGTTTCCTCTTACTAATCCTTCCTGAATTGTCAGACTTGGCCATTTGTTTCCCGCATGGTTGTTTATCATTTGACCCACTTTTATGTGTGTGTTGTTTTGTGCGTCTCGTATCGTTTACTGTAATTGTCCAAGGGTGGCCATACCCTTTGCCTTAGCTTTATGCTATTAGGTATGGTCTCCCTTCAATAGCATTATATATTTTAATTTTGTTACCCTGACTAATTATGATATTTATTTTCTTTTTCTTTATATTTATTTTCTCTTAATTTTAATTGTATATATATAACTGCTATTGATAAATAAAAAAATATCTATCTATCTTTTACTTTTAAATTGTATCGAGAGGGCTTTGCGATGCATTCGTCTCGTTGTCATTCTCAAAGCTATCGAGGCCATTAACACTTTTTCATAATAGAACTATTTTAAAAATGAAACAACCTTTTTCCAGTACTGTAGTAAAAAGCAAAAATACCATTTAAATTTAGGTATATACCAAGACGAAAATTGTTTCCCCATTCCAGGCCTCTTTTATTTTTGCATACAATCCCATAAATATAGAGCTATGAATGGATTCCCCAACTTAACTGCCAAATTCAAATCTGCTACAGTTGTTTTTATCATTTCAAAGTATAAAACAAGCCCTGGGCACTAGTTTGTACAATATTAATTAAAAAAATACCTAAAAAATGATCAGAACACAACTGAGAACTTATAGTGGGACCTAATATTCTGAGAAAACTATGTGTTGTGAATATCTATTCTGGTTTCTTATAATTTGACTAGCCAGTAGGCATCTATTTTTATCTTCCTTTTTTTATGCACAGGTATATAATGAAGAATGGCATTTTCTGAGGTGACAAAAAAACACAAACCAATATTTGACTCTAAGCATTTAACTGTCAAGAAATCTCATGCAGCTCCTGGAATAAATGATTTTGAAATCCTTAAACCAATTAGCAGAGGAGCCTTTGGACAAGTCTATCTTGCGAGAAAAAAAGGTTCAAGAAAATTGTATGCATTGAAGGCAATGAAAAAATGCAATGTGTTGACTAAGAATATGATGGAGCAAGTGGTTGCAGAGAGAGATGCATTAGCTATATCCTCTAAAAGTCCATTTGTTGTACAACTGTATTATTCTTTTCAATCAGATGAGAAAATTTATTTGGTCATGGAATACATGATTGGTGGCGATATCAAATCGCTTCTTCATAATTTAGGGTATTTTGAAGAGCATATGGCAACGTTTTATATTGCAGAAGTTGTTCTGGCATTAGAGTACTTGCATAGTCATGCAATATTTCACAGAGATATAAAACCTGACAATATGTTGCTCTCCAATTCGGGTCATGTAAAGTTAACAGATTTTGGTTTATCCTGTTTAACGTCGGAAAGAAAACCTAACTTTATGGACCTCATCAATACCCCTGGCCTAGTGAATAAAAGTAATGAGACAAATTTAAGCAAGAAAATTTTCTGGAGGACTCCTGGTCAATTACAATCACTTACGAGTAATTTTACTTTTTCAATACCCAAAAAAACAGAACCGAAAAAAAGAAATATGTCATCTTTAAGTATTATCGCATCTACATCAGAGTCTAAAGATTTTATCTTTAGCCCACCTCAAATGTATACTGAAAACTCTGATTTTGCCGAAGCTGCATCAATGTTGTCTACTCCGCGAAACCCAAGAGCATCGTTTTCTTCTGAAGTGAGTGACAGTGCAGGTTCATATAAATGTGGAGGGGCTTGCACAGGATTGACTGCTGACATTACGTCACTTGCTCTAGATATTATAAAGCGAAAACGAAGTTTCACAGATTTAGATCAAGAAAGCGATGAAAAAGAGAATTTTGCAAGAGGGACCATATACAAACGAGCCAGACTGTACTCTCAAAGTTTACCCTGTGAATTAGAAACTTCAACAGATGATATTAAGAATACAATTGATGAATCACTTAAAATACATTCTGTACATTTTGCTGATCAAGTTCAACAGTGTGGAAATAAAACCACTGACTCGCCACAAATTGTTTTATCATCTCACATGCATAAAAACCCTGAATTTAATAATCTACCAGGAGCGTCTCCATTATCCCATGAAATATCTACAAACAATATCAGCGGTGTGACAGCTCTGACAGAAACGAGCCATATGAGTATAAGTTTGGTGAGTGAGTGTGTTATGCTTAGTCCTCATAATGACAGTCTAAATAAGGACGGGAAAGGAAAATTAAATAAAGCAGTAAAATTTACACCGTCGCCATCACAAACTGGTGTCAATTTCAAAAAAGATTCTCCATCATTGACTCCAAAAAGTGCTGTTGATCAGGGTCGAAAAAATTCTGAATCAATAAAAACTCCTATTCAGATGCTAAGATTTTGTGATGGAATATCACCAGAATTATCTTGTTTTCAAACAGGAACTCCAAATGAAATTTCAAATTATGTGAAAAAGACTCCTGATGGAAATTTGAGTCTTGAAAGCTGTCCTAATGTTACTCCAAAACAAACACCTTTTCGCACACCAAAAAGTTGCCTTCGTGGAAAAGCCACTCCAGCAGAGCGGAAAAAAATTCTTGGTACACCAGACTATTTAGCCCCAGAAATATTGCTGGAAAAAAATTATGGTGCCCCTGTTGATTTTTGGGCATTGGGAGTTTGTTTTTATGAATTTTTAACTGGAATTCCACCTTTCAATGATGATACTGCAGAACTTGTTTTTGAACACATTTTAGACCGCGATTTAATATGGCCAGAGGGCGAAGAACGCCTTTCACAAAACTGTGTTGATTGTATTGAGGGTTTGTTAACAGTTAATCCAGAGATGCGACCAAAACCTGATACCATAAAAGAGATGCATTGTTTTGATGGTTTTGATTGGAAGAATCTTCCAACAGCTTCTGCACCATTTATCCCCCAACCTGATGATGTTTATGATACAACATATTTTGAAGCAAAAAATGTTGCTAATAAATTACTTATGTCTGCTTTTAAACCTTAATATTAAGTTAAAATTGAAAGTGCATAAAAGCACAAGGTATTTTTTGTTACAAAAAGCACAACTATCAAATTTGAAACTTTATTATAAATAAAATTTTGTAGAAGCCAAATCAAGCCTTCTTTAAAGCATCAACTTTGTATTTACAATTGTCAATGTTATCAATTTCTTTTATTGACTTTAAACCTAGCATCTTTGTAAAAAATTAAATAAATCTTTAGAGACTTGACGAATCATTTTGTTTTGTATGTTAAAATCCAATTGACATAGTGAGTATTTTTAAGATGCCTAATTTTAGACCTTTTTTCATCTGTTTGTCCACGCAAGTGAACGCAATTGTTTTTTCGCATTTTTGCACTTTTAGGTTCAAATATACATTTATTTTGTTGCTGAATAATAATTTTTGGACAGTTCCCCTAAAGTGTTTTGATGTTTTGTTGGTTTATATATTTGTAATGCATTTAAAGGTAAAGAGTCTGCTCTTATAAAATGAAGGAACATCCGGGCTGAACCCCAAAAGTGAATACAGTACGTGTCTTGTAAAAATGTTTAAATGGCAGAATTGTTTTGTTGATTTCTTTTATACTGTTGAAACGTTTAAATTTAAATAATGTATTAAAAATATAAATATATGAAATGTTGAAAAGTCGAAATATTTTATGCTTGCTGCATTGACTGGCCTAGAATTTTTGAATTGGTGTATATCTGTTTTGTTTTTCTAACACCAACAAGGAAAGATGTGCTTTTGGATGTAAAGGTGTTTTAATTTATTTGACAAGTTATGATGTGATGTTGGTAGCTTTAAGTTTTGACAAGTTTTGATGTGATGTTGGTAGCTTTACTGTATATATTGCACTCATTTTTTTTTTTTTAAACTTTCGAGCCAATTAGCATTGACAGAAAAACTTGAGGAGAACATATAATCTTCTGTAAATGGCTGTTAAATAAATGAAAATTGAGATTTGGATAAAAAGAAAGATTTGTTTTAACCTGAATGATCTGACAAAAAAAAACCTATACATGTTTTTTATATAAGCATGACATTTGTAAACATCCATAAATTTAAATTTGGTCATTTTTTAAACATATGCTAAGCATTGTGTGAAGCCTAAGAAATTTTTTTGTTTTGTTTTGTTTTTCACAAGCAGTTTTTTATGACGAAGGATACAGTTTAAATTTTTTATACTACAGTATTACTCACGAAAGCTTCCTATTCAAAATATAAAGACTTTTATAAATTGATAAAATTCAATATATTCTTTTTTCAAATAAGCATATTTTGAGCGTGATCATGTGCTTATCATAAGCATATTCCAATAAATCTTTTTGCAATTGAGCATAACTTAAGCATATTTTGAGCCTGAAAAAGTACTTTTTATTAACATCCTTAAGCCTCATTTTGGAATTTCAATTGCTAAATAAAAAAAAACATGTAAAGCAGATCTTTTAAAAAATCAAATCTTTCAAATAAAATTAATTCTTTTTTGTTCCACAATAAGAATAAAGATTAGTATGAATAAGGTATATGCAATTCTCTTCATTCAGGACAGTTTTGAACACAAGAGCCATTTATGTACCTTATAACAATCACTGACACTAATATTATGATTTTACCACTAAGAAAAAATTCTGAACGACCATGTATATGTTTCTTTAAAGTATGTAGTAGTTTTGTTTCCTGTTTATTAAATTCTATTTATCAAAAAATTTCCTAAACACTTAGTTTGTATACCTTTAATCATGGTAAAATACACATTCCATCTAAATTCTCTAAACATTTTTTTTATATAAATTGCAAGATGTTTTGTCAGATCTTTTTTTAATTATTAGAGTAGAAGTGTTCTGCTTTTGTTTAATTGTTTATATAAAAATCTTTTTCTACCAATGATGTCTGGTGATATCTGTTGATGATTAAGCATCAATAAAACTAGGAATTTAACAACTAGGAATTTGATGCATTAAAAGTAGCTTGTTGAATGACCAGTACTAGTTGTGTTTTTTAGACTAATAATGTTCACCGTACTGGTTTTCTTAACCTGTGTCATCATAGCCTACACAAAATTAACATGCATTGGAGAAGGTGGCCAGCCTGTAGACATGTGAGTAAATATATCCTTGCCATAGAGGTGAAATGATTTTGAGTCACTTGAGAGACATTAACATATAGACTAATATCTACAATGTTGTACAATCTTAGGCAAAATAAGAGGCAAATATTTTTTGTCCATAATTTTCAAATTCGTAGGTCGGGTAAACAGCATTAAAAACACGCTAGTTACACATTCTAAGATGCCCACAATGCAATACTATAAAGGCCTTAAAGATTAAAAAAAAAAGTATTAGAAATTATTTTAATTTTTCTTGCAAACAGGAATAAAAAAAAATTAACAGTTACGCAATCTAATATAAGAAAGTATTATCTTTCCTGTTCTGTTTCGTTCCATTTTGTTTTGTTTTGTTTTTGAGTGAAAGCTTTTAACTGAATTTTCACACCTTTGGTATTTTAAGGTTTATTATCTATAAACTACCGCGAATTGATTGGTACAAAACTCCACCACTGGTCAGTTCTGGACATGGTTATGTTTACCTTGACTCTAATCATTTCAAATTTTATCTCACCAATAACTCGATAGCAGAACAAAGCAGTGCAGCTGGACTGACACTGGATCAAGTTTACAGTAAATATAACCCTGAAAAATGGTATAAGAAGAATAATTTTCAGTATGTCGATGGACCCACAGATCAAGCTCATTTATTTTATAATGATGAAAATCCGAACGGTATGTATTCTGTTTTGGTCATTTTTTGCCACAGTGACACCGCAAAGAATACAAAATATTGAGGTGTTTAAATGAAATGTAGAATGACAATACTACGAATGATAAAATCAAGGCTAACCAATAAAAACACTGTTTAAAACACTGCCCTAGTTTCATGATAATGTATTCATTTAGAAGTCTTGTTAATTATTGGAACTTTATTATTTCAGGAGAAAAATATTTCAAGTGTGGACACACCAAGGGAGCGCTAGCATTTAACGAAGAATCTGGTTTTTGGTTGATCAACAGTGTTCCAAAATATCCACCTGCTGCTTCAGAAGGTTATGATTATCCTCATAGTGGTTGTATGTATGGACAAATGTTTATGTGTGTCACATTCAATTCATCTGCATTTAATGACATTGGATTGCAACTTCGCTTTAATGATCCACATGTACATGATGCTAACCTGCCAATGGACTGGGAAGTTAATTATCCCAACATAAAGTTACTTTTAAATGGTGTGTTACAACAGTTTCATTAAAAAATAATCATTGTTACAAAGCGTAGTAACCAAATGTCCATTCTAAATCTGTAATCTGTGTTTGTTTTAAACAAATTTGTCCATAGATCGTCAGTATAATATTTTTAAAACCAAATCTGTCATCAAGCCGTAAATTGCCAAGTTTTATTAAATTTATTCAGGAAGCAATCAACTCTGTCAATCTTACTTTATGTAGGTGATATTGTGAACAAACCTCCACTCTCGAACCATCTTGCAATAAAGTCACTCGCTGGAGTAGACTATCAACATTTCGCCAAGGCTGATAACTTTCACAAAGATCTTTACCATGAGCTGGTTGCACCTGGTTTACAGACGAATATATTGACAGAAACATGGCAACATGGTCATAACATTGGACCGTCTTGTGATGGTGGTTATACGGTGAATGACATAATTAGTTTGAATATTTCATCACCCGACGTGCAAGATTTCTCATTCTTAAACTTAGACGACCATTCGAAGTTTGTTGTTGGTGAATCGTCTGAGGAACCCTATGTTTGTGTGGGAGACATCAATCGTCAAGTAGGTTCTATTATTTATTTTTCACTTAGGTTTTCCTCTATCATATGGAATTAATTGTTTCCGTTTTTGCTGTTTTTACTCTGCAAAAAAAAGGGCTGTGTATATTGTTTAATAATACATACAAATATTGCACACGCATCTAATAACGTCTCATAGTGTTCTGAAAAGAATAAGTAAGCTCCTAAATTAAGTTTTAAACTAAGTAACGTGTTGATTCTTTACGAGTTACATAAAATGCAACCCTCTCTTCATCCTATTTTATTTATAATTCACTACATTGCCAGATTCTGTTTCTGTTAGCAAATATTGTGTTAATTTAAGAATAGATGTGCATATAAAACAGAACAACGTGTAGCTACTTACAATGCATTTTTAGCAATCGTGCTGAAACAAGAAAAAATTATAAGAATGGACATAAGCAATCTGATATGACTTGAGTTAGATTTGGCTTATGTAATGAATGTTTTAGCCCAGTCAATTTAAACGAGGAGGTGGAACATTGTGTTTAAAGAATACGAAGTTGTGGGAAGAATTTTCAAAATTCACTATCAATGCAACTCATTGTGGCACGAAACATATCAACTAGTATGTTATGAACAAAGATGGTTATTCATCCTGATGTCTTTCATTTACTATTTATTTCTGCATTTGATGATAAGTATAGAAAATCTAATATATCCTTATATCCTTAAAACAATAATAATATAAAAGTATAATAAACTCATAAGAAAAAAATACACAAGAAAATAATAGATATAAATTTTTACGATTTATTCTGTAAAAATATTCACTGATAATATTTCTTTTAAAGTTACGGCATAATGTTTTAATTTGGGCATTTATTAAAATTTTTTAAAATGAGGAGAAGCGTTTCTTATAGAAGGCGCTATGAATTTTTTCGATTTTGGTTATTTTTGTGGCAAATTATTAAATCTAAATCCTTTTTCGCGTGGAAAAACGTAATGATAGATATACCTAAACTTAAAGAGGCTATGGATTCGATAAAAACTCTATTTCAAGAGGAGTGTTTAAAAATATAAGTAATATGGCGTTTCAATAGTTGTAGGTTTCTGTTTTTTTTTCTTAAAGAGTTTATATAAACGCCAAAAGACGTATACTGAATTTTCTATTTTTTTACCACGCATTGGTGTAGTGTAAAATTGTTTACAAAAAAAGAACTGGATTAGTTTTGCACCATTTTTTAAAAAAAATAAATCGCTTTTGCAATCTTAACAGGACACAAAATTTGAAGCTAACCTTTAATAGTGCAACCAATTTTTCGTTAGCAAAGATTCTTTATTTCATGAATATAATTTTACAATTTATTTGTAATAGTCATTTTTTACAGAAATAATATAAAATTCGTTCCACAAGACTTCACTTGTGTACCGAATTCATGCTGCCATGTTTCTTATTATTAGCACTTAAGATACTTTCACATACATCAATAGTGTGATCCAGTCCCCAGCCTGCATTATCTCGCTCAAACAACAAAAACTAGTTTTTTAACTTTGTTTTTTTATAAGAAAACAAGAAAACAAGAATAAATTTTTTTATGGATACTTTCTCTAAACCTCTTTGTTGATGTTGGTTAGTGTGTCCAGCCATCATTTTGAGAGCTAACCTTTTATGACACTTTAATACCCAGAACCATTGCTAGAACTTGGAGTCGCTTCAAGCCTTCTAACTCGTTCCCAGCTTGCAATAGTTTCCGGTTATTAATAACTTCAGAAAATGTAATTTTAAATTTAGATCCATTCTTTTCTTGACGGCAATTTTTGTAGTCGGAAAATTTTGATAAAAAAGGGGCGGGCTGCTAAAAAAAACTCAAGATATATTATTTTTAGAATGTCAATTTTTCTGTGAAAAATAGAATGGGCGGTCAAACACGTATCAAAGAATAAAATTTGATGTCACTAATTTGCTATGCCATCTTTTGTCAAAACTGGGGCATCAAATTATAACAACCTTTTTAACAGCTGATAAGCTTCAGGATTTGCAGTTCATTAGACTTATTTTTAAATGTAAAGTTTCATGAATATTATGTAGAAAATATATAAAATGCATCACAGTGTAGCAGCATCTCTCCTCCTATGTTTATTACTCACCATCGTAGAGTGTAAACTGACTTGTATAGGAGATAATGGACAACCTGTTGATATGTAAGTAGATGTTTATTATCATGAATGTTGATTTTTTAATGAATTGCATAGTGATATTAGTGCAGGCCTAAAAACCGATTGGAACATGTGCGAGTCTAAGGGTCCAAGAAAGTGAATTAAACGCGTTCAGGCGTAGCACCTGTTTTTAAGGTCCAATTAATTAAAATGCATCAATGAACAATAGGCAAGATAATTTGGGATGAAATGTAATCAAAAAAAATTATGGGAAACTAAATTAATATGTGGCGTTTAAATGTTGTGTGCGACAGATAGTTCTTTCTTTTGTTTTTAAAGTTGTTGATTTATGTGTTCCCTTCTAGCTATATGTGTAATTTTCTCTTGTTTCTTTCATAGGTTCATACTATACAAGCTTCCACGTATACATTGGTATACAGTTCCACCTTTAGTAAATGATGGACATGGCTACGCTTATCTGGATTCAAACACCAAAACGTTTAAACTATCTCAAAGTTCTATTGCAAGTGATCACAGTGCTGCTGGAAACACGTTGGATCAAGTGTATAGAAAGTACACTGTGGGTAAACAGTATCGTAAGGATGGTAACCAATACCTTGATGGACCGACAGACCAAGCGCATGTTTTTTATAACGATGAAGACCCTGAAGGTTAGTTCTTTCAGTTCCTTATTTCTGTCTAAAACATTTCTGTGGTTTTTCGTTAGGTTTTCCTTAATGAAAGAACATAAGGTCATCCTACGCTTACAGGTCTCCATGAAGATATTTACATTGTGTCTTGAGCTCCAATTTTTTTTAATGATAAAGTGCAAAACTTTTAACACTATTACCGGCACACAAACGATGATGCTTCGGGCATTGATGCAAACAAAGAATTACTGTCCCGTTTAAGAGTTCAGAATTCAGACTACGTGTTGTCTCTTATTCAGTCAAACGATCTTGAATACTTTTCGATCGTGTGATGCTGCAGCTAGAATAAAATACACAACTGTGTCCAATAACACTAATAATAATTCACATCCCACATGATTTTTCTGACCAGCCACTTAACTGAAGATCAGTTTAGGCCTCGTACAAAGTTCAACTTACGATAATGAACCTGCAACAGTGTCAAAACCCCCTTTAATTTCTTCTTTTAATTCTTTATTTATCGGTTCGTTGTCAACATTAAAATTAATTTTTATAGGGAGAGAACATTTCAGTTTTGCTCACAGCAAAGGAGCACTAGCATTTAATGAAGAATCTGGTTTTTGGTTGATTAACAGTGTACCAAAATATCCACCTGCTGCTTCTGAAGGTTATGATTATCCTCATAGTGGTTGTATGTATGGACAGATGTTTATGTGTGTCACATTCAATTCATCTGCATTTAATGACATTGGATTGCAACTTCGTTATAACCATCCTCATGTTCATGATGCTAATTTACCAAAAGGTTGGGTTGACCAGTTTCCTAACATGGATAAGTTGTTAAATGGTGAGTTATATGCACTTTCTTTATGAAACGAGCAAATGCGAAATGATGTTTCGATAAAAAATACTTTTTGTTTGAAAGGATTTGACTTTTTAATGCTGTCTGCACTTTTTTTGTTTTGTTTTTGTCAGCAACCCCATTTTGGTCTGCTAAATGTAGAGGGCCTTTGTGTCCCTCAGGTTACTAGCTGGTTGTTAAGTATCAGCATGGAAAATTTTTTATGATAATCGGGGACCACGATTTGCAAGATATGTTGTGACTCTCACGATGTAAGACATGCTACCACGCTATGGAGCTGTTATGTTGCCCTGGGAAATCCTATACAAGTTGCTTAATTTTTTGGCCCAATTGGAGGTCTAGGCCATAATAACTGCTTATAAAAAACATGTACTTTACTAAGGTAAATGTTGCTATTTTTTGAATTACTGTTTCATACATATTACAACGCTGCATGACCACTACGCTTAAAAACTCCTAATAAAAATAAATCTTGAGAAATTTTTTGTTTTGCTTCTGTTAAGGTGGGTTTCCACTCAAACGAATGTGGTCAAATCAATCGATGTCGATCGATTCGATCACATTTTTTTGAGTGGAAACCCACCTTTATGTGTTTAGATTTGTTGTTGTTTTTAGTCATCAGGTTTTTCTTTAATTAATTTCTTGATTTTCTCGAACTATTTCACTCCTGGATAAAGGCAAGAATTGCCTTAAAAAGAACTCCTTAATGAAGAATATCAGGCTGGTATTTCACTAAAAACAACAGATCTATTGTTCCCAGCGATAGAGAAATCAGGATAATGACAAACCTGGTTAGAATGTTGGTATTGTTTTTAGAATATGTATAATGTTGCTTTAGATGATGTGATCAGAGAAGCACCTTATTCGCATCGTGCTTTCTTAAAATCTCTCGCTGGAGTTGACTATCAACATTTTGCGAAAACAAATGACTTTCACAAAGATCTTTACCATGAGCTGGTTGCACCTGGTTTACAGACGAATATATTGACAGAAACATGGCAACATGGTCATAACATTGGACCGTCTTGTGATGGTGATTATACAGTAGAAGATATTTCTGATGTCAACGTCACCTTACCTGTCCAGAAATTTCCTTTTTTAAACACACACGATCATTCGAAGTTTGTTGTCGCAAAATCCTTATCGCAACCGTATGTGTGTGTAGGCGATATTAACAGACAGGTAGGCGGGGTATTGTGTCAAAAAATTAACATCAAATGTGTTTCTAAAATTTCCGTTTAGACTGAAAAGATTTAACACTTATGTATCGGTGATTAAAAAGTTAGGGACAAATTCATTTTCCAGGTTTTGTTTCCAAATAGATTTCTAATGAAACTATGAGCAGTGAATGATTGACGTTAAGTAATCGTCACACGAACGTATATAAGGGTTGCAGCAGAATTATAACTGTTCAGGTGGCGCCCAAACTCATGAAACCTGGCTTGCCAGGTGATTGCTTTAACCACTTTGCTATAGGTTAGGATAGCCAGTATGATTTTTTTCATTAATCAATGTAATGTCAAATTAGAAGGATTTACCCTATCCATTTATTATTGTTTCGTCTTCTAAGAAAACATCAAAAATATTGTTTCATAGCGTTTGTCTGCAATGTTGTTTTCTTTTTCTATTGTTTTTATTTAGCCGTCACAGTTTAAACGAGGTGGAGGAACGCTTTGCACGAAAGATTTCAAATTATGGAGTGTTTTTCACAACTTAGTTGCTAACACAACGAAGTGTACAAACCATGTCTGATCGTATCGTCAGATTTTTTTGTAGATGTTTTTTAGAATTTGTAAAATGAATTTAAATTTTTACTGTGATTCCAGTTAATTAATTTGGGTTGGGCGAATTTTTTTAAAAAAATTTTAATACTTTGTTTGTTCAGGCGTCATTATACTGTTTTTTTTATCAGCATTATTAAATTTTTAGCGTAATTTGGGTAGCAAATTTTTTTATTATTTCGTATTTTTTTTATAAACGCGCTAGATAATATGGGAGATTCATTTCAGGATATTATTAACTTAATGCAAATCTTCCTTACAAAGAACGAAAAATTCTCAAAAAAATTTCCTGCATATATCTTCAAAAAATCTTAAAAAAGCCGTTTGAGGCTCAGGTCGAACAGCAAGCATCTCTCAGGCTTAAAAATCTCTTATGTTGAAAATTTAAAAAGAAGCAAAAAATGAACAAGGTAAAACAGTATTTTATCACACAAATATATATGTATACATCAGATAACATTGGAATTACTTAAAAACTACATATAATTACTAACTCTTATAAGAACAGTTAATTGAAAGGAAGTCGTCGCTTAAAATTATCTGATGCTTAAATTCAAATAATAACCATTGTTGAAAAAAAAGTGTATTGATTCATAATCTTTCACGTGAAAAAAGTGTATTGATTCATAATCTTTCACGTAAAAAAAGTGTATTGATTCATAATCTTTCACGTGAAAAAAGTGTATTGATTCATAATCTTTCACGTACTCTTACCAACGAGAATTTGTACCACTTCTATTTATTATTGCAACTATAAGGAGGAAGCGATGGTTGTGATAGTGAATATGTTAGTACGTTGCAAGTATGTATTTCGTGAGTGATTGCATTTATCCACTTTACATAACTGGATAAACATTTTTTTATTTTTTTAGCCCGATAATCAATTCCTCTTGATCAAACTTCTCGTCTTTCATGTTTTCTACCTCTATTACTTTCCTTTATGGATCTTTTTTCTTTCTTTTTTTACTTAATGGCAAGACCAATTTTGAATGGTTAATTTTATATTATTACAAATTAGAAATTGTGTTTATTTTTCTCTGAATGAGTCAGTTATTTTTCTCTTGACATCCTCTCTTTCTGCAAGTGCATATTCCACTTTAAATATTTTTTATCTGTTGAACTTTTCTAAGTGTAAAACAACCTTAATTAACTTATTGCTTTAACTTGTTATTTAAATCTCGTTATAGAGTTACACCCTTTTTATATATTTTTTAGCCTTGGTAAAACTCTTATTTTAGTCATATAAGTTTAAGTATTATTCTTGTTCTGTTTTATTCCATTTCGACCATTTCTGTTTTTGAGTGTAAATTCAGCTTTAAGAATGTTAGCCAACCTGTCAACAAGTTTGGTCTCTTAATGTTCAGACTGAGATTATGTTTCAATCATGCTTGATTTTTTAGGCCTTGGTATGCTTTTATAGGGTATTTTTATATTAAAAAATATTGAGATGATTATAAGATTGTGAAGTTTAAGGCATAAATTTTATGTATTATATTTTTGTATATAATTGTTTATATATGACATTTTCTTCCATGTTCACTGCAAACATCGTGTTATTTGCATTTATGTTGTTCTTGTAACAACCAAATGGAAATTTTGGGGGATTTTTATGTTTGTCTTTTAATCTCTGTCAAAAACCTTATTCATATTAATTCTCGCGATCGTATTAATTTCGCGCGTATTAATTTTTCACAGCGAGAAAAATATCTTTCGCGTGTATTTAATTTGTACTACTAAACCTTTCTGCTACGATGCGCAAAATTAGTGCGCGCGAAAATTAATACGAATGAGTAAATTCACTTACCGCATTTATTACGTCATTATCTTTTCTCACCTTTTAGTCTCAAAATGCATTACAACTCGCCAACCATAATATTCACTCTCCTTCTCTGTTTAACACTCACCATCGTTGAGTGTAAATTAACATGCTTAAGTGATTATGGAAAGCCCGTTGACATGTAAGTATTACTCAGTATTTAGTAGTGGAAGAAAGAAATACCCAAGAGTTTGACAGAATAATGGACATCACAGTATCAGAAGTTGTAATCAATAAACGAAAACGATTTCCATTAAATTATTCTTTGCCCCAGCTCCGAAAGTTTGGATGTATGCACTCGATATGTTCAGCTCTGAAAGTTTGGATGTATGCACTCGATATGTTCAACCTCCATGATACTAATAAAATGACAGCGTTTTCGGTATTTTTATTGGCTAGGAAAATGATGTCGCTACATAATACTGTGAAAGTTCACTTGTTCAACTTTCAAAGCCATCAAAATAATGCAGATACTGCTCATTTAGAGTTGCCGCCAAAAAATAGTTAAAAATTTTATTTATTTTCGTGCATTAAATAAACTCCAACATAATTTAGGTTTATCCTGTATAAACTCCCTGAGATTCACTGGCAAGAAGTTCCATCTTTAGTAAAAGAAGGCTATGGTTACACTTACCTTGATTCAAACAACAAGAAATTCAGGCTGTCTGACAATTCCATCGCAAGTCCAAAGAGTGCAGCCGGAAGAACATTGAATCAAGTGTATCAAAAATACACAAACGAAAAGAAGTACCAATTAAAAGATAGTGTGTACGTCGACGGTCCAACTGATCAAGCACATGTGTTTTATAATGACGCAGATCCTCAAGGTTAGTGATCAAGTTTGCCTTAAAACTTTGTGCTTGCCAAATTTAATCCTTAAAAGGTAAAACTTTTTAGCTGAATGCAAGGTTAATACTTTCTTGCCATCAACCGAAAGACATTCAAGTAACCATGACTACATCTTGTTGTTTTTAAATTTTGCAGGCTTCTTTGGTTGACACTATTTAGGAAAAAAAATCCATTTTTTTATCAAAATATTTTGCCGAAGTTATGAAAATCATGCCGAAATTTTTAAAAACCTTGAAATTCTTTTAAAAATATTGGTAGAATCCTGTTGTTGTTTATCGAATTGTGAAATTTTTGTAAGTTATTACAAATTTATTTAAACGAATAGAACTTCTTGCAGTATTTGGAGAAAATTCGCGAATGGATAATCCTATGAAGGTAACATTGTGTTTCGTTTCTATAGGAACTGAGCACTTCAGTTTTGCTCACAGCAAAGGAGCGCTAGCATTTAACGAAGAATCTGGTTTTTGGTTGATTAACAGTGTACCAAAATATCCACCTGCTGCTTCAGAAGGTTATGATTATCCTCATAGTGGTTGTATGTATGGACAGATGTTTATGTGTGTCACATTCAATTCATCTGCATTTAATGACATTGGATTGCAACTTCGTTATAATCATCCTCATGTACATGATGCTAATTTGCCGAAAGGTTGGGTTGACCAGTTTCCTAACATGGATAAGTTGCTTCAAGGTAGGTAACGTAGGTATGGGTGTCCTTGCAAATAAGAAAAGTGGAATTAATCAACTTTCATTCAACCTAAATTCGATCAAAATATTGTTTGTGGCATTATCGTAATCAAAGACATATGTTTTGCAACTTTTCCTATCACGCCTCGGTGAAATACGACATTGCGAAATAAGTCGTTATATTAAATTTATTTGCAGTATGATTTTGAATGTGTTCGGTTATATTAGAGAGATCATTTTCATTCCCAGGGAATCTTTTTGACATCGGAAGGCGATACAAACATGCGCGTATTGCCGTCCCACGGTGAGCAATGATGCAGGATCCGCTGAGGTTGCATTTAATGTAAAATTTGAAAAGAATTTGCAGCTCATTAAAGACAAAAATGAAGGGAAATTGTGTTTACTTTGGCAAGAAGAAATTTCAAGAGCGTATTACTGCATAAAAAAGTTCGAAGAAATCGTTTATGAATCTCCAATATCCGCAATTTTCTGATATTTTAACTATTTTCGATTTACACGCGAAAATTTAATGAATCAAAAAAATTAAATACTTGCAAATTCAAGTAGAGGAATATCATCTTCCACAATTTCATCAATTAATTGTAGATATTTGTTTAAACAATGTTCTCGTATGAATTCATTTTTAATACTTTCTTATCTCTAGGTGACGTCATTCACGCACCACCTGCACATCGCGCCCTGCTTCGATCGTTAGCCGGTGTTGATTACCAGCATTTCGCCAAGTCGAAACACTTTGGTAAAGATCTTTACCATGAGTTTGTTGCACCTGGTTTGCAGACAGACATTCTCACTGAGACATGGCAACATGGTGCAGAACATAACATTGGACCTTCTTGTAATGGAGATTTCACAGTGGAAGATGTATCTGATATCAGTATTGATGTGCCCGATCAACACTTCTCATTCTGGAACAACAACGATCATTCTAAGTTTGTTGTAGCGAAATCATCAAGCAAACCTTTTGTGTGTGTGGGTGATATCAATCGTCAGGTACGTTTACTTGCTGCGAAATCTCTTCTTATCTCTCTAAGTAAAATACATTATTTATATTTTTTTATTAAAAAAAAAAAAAGAAAAACTAAGTTTTGTAATTTATTACTTTTGCGGAATTTATTTGAGCGATTTGACCTAAAACTGTAATTTTGCGAATATGAGCCAAAATCGTAAAAATAATTTCTGCAAAATATTCTACCCTGTATAGCGTGAAACTTACGCCGGCGTGAGTATCACAACAACTTCAAAAAGTGGTTTTCGGAACAAAGCATAGCTTGGAATAAAGTAGATTCCGTTTTGTGAATTCCATTTTATTTTACACTCGCTGAACGTATTATCAGGTTACTATTCCCATCGCAGTTAGATTCCCTGCTAATGGGATGGTGCAGAGTGGGTAAGACTTACACAGCAAACTCCGCACAATAGAATTTAAAAATTAGTCACGGAAGACTAAATCTTTTTGTTTAGATATTTTTTCTGTTTACATGATTTTGTTTTTATCAACTTTCTTATTAGACAACTCAGTTCGAACGCGGTGGTGGTACGCTGTGCACCAAAGATATTGACCTGTGGAATGTTTATAATGATTTGGTTGCTAATATGACGTCATGTGATGATGGAGTCACTCATTTGAATGCTAGATTGGACGAACTTTAAAGTACTTTTTGTATAAAAATTATTTTTATGAGAATCATCGAAACTCCGTTTCCGAAAAACATTTTTTTCGAGAAATTTAAATAATCCAAATATTTGACTTTCTCGTTGTGTTGTACATGATTTATTTTTTATTTGACACAAAATAACCTTTTCCTCATTTCTTCAACTATATTTCACGTGTCATAGCATTTCGAACGTTTAAAATTAAAATATTAGTCAATTTTTACTCAATACTTAAACTAAAAGGTACGATTCTTATAAAAAAAACTGTGTACTTGTATAATTTAGTATTATTCATTATTTACCTATTTTTATTTATATATTTATAACTGCAATTTTGTATAAATATTTTTGTATCGCATTATTTAGCACTATTTTTTTTTAATAGCGGATTTTCACAAAGCGAATTGTGAACGGCGAACGGCGAATTAGCTACGAACAGTTATTTTAAATTCTTCCCAATAATGACTTTCTGTAAGAATAAACACTGAATGTTGCATTTTGTGTGCTTAAAAGTTTACAGCGAAATGCTTCGCTGATATAAATTAGAAACTGTTTCTCATTTCGGCGAACCAAATATTTACAGTATTTGTTGCATGAATTTGTAAATAATTTTTTTCTCAAATTTTTTATAACATCGACATTAAGATATTGTTTCACCTTGTTGCGCATGCGCTGATGACAAATCTTCAATTTGGATTAGTGGACATGTGGTTCATTGTAAGTCTTCACAAATTTATTTTGTGAAGACTTACAATGACTTACTGTGTCCTATCCTTTAGCTACCTTTCTAGTAAGATTGTGCTAGAGGTCATTTCCGGAACAGCAATATTGTGTTTTAAGGATTTTTTAGGTGTGTGATGAGTTCATTACTTACGACAGACATGATCCAAAATACGATGATAGTACTGTATCAGTAGGTGCTAAGGAAACAGCAAAACAACATGTGGGTCGTCACAATGACAATTAACCCTTAACCCTTAACATAGTTCGGCATAGTCGATTTTCCGATATTAACCACGAACGAAAGCTTAGACGCAAACAAATGTCAGAGCAAATCCACCTCGTAGCATACTCTGAATTACAATCAACCAATAAGCACAGTTCGGCATAGTCGATTTTCCGATATTAACCACGATAATGACCGCAAAAAAAAACGTTTGAGACGCAGCGTAATTTTTCCCACCTTATTCTAATTTCCTGGTAAGAAAAATTATGCTAGATCTCCTAGCTATGAATCAGGAGTCTCCAACAAAAAAGCATGATTTTTTTGTGGGTCTTGAAAAATAATGTATAGTAAAAATTAGTTTTCAAAAGTTATTTTTATTGAGAAAGTGCTCAATACCAACAAAGATGAAGTAAGGCGATGTTAAAATAAAAATAAAGCTTTACCAGTGACGTGCGACGAACAGTTGAGAATACATATTTAATATTTATTTGAACAAACAAGACTTTTCTTCACATCTTCAAATCATGCTGACTGGTCAGCATATAATGCATACAATAATATACAAAAGTCCCATGTTTAAATCCATTAAGCCATTTTTACATTCAGATTCAATCCCGAATTAAAAACTTGTCTTCGTAAAATAAATGTCGTTTCTACTTAGTCTTCATTCACAAAATCGATCATATTTTTTTCATATAAAAACACTCTTACCTATGCTTGACTTGACAATATTTACAAAATTTTGCGACTTTTTTTACATGCGCGCATATTCTGTAGGTAAAAAAAGCAGGTCTATATAGGGTAAAATTGCTATTAATATAATTCGTAGACTTTTTAGAAACAAAAACTAAAAGAATGAACTTCTTTGATAACTGTGGTCTGTTGTTTATATTTTTTTACTACCGAAATAATGCGCTTATCCTCTGCTCTTAATGCAAAATTAAAAAGTAAGGAAAGCCGTTTCTTCCTCTTATTAGAATTTCCCGGAGGTATGTACAAGCTAAATACCAACCTTGTCCCCAGAGCTCTCTTTCTGACAATCTCGGACAAGCCCTGGGGATGAGGTTGACTAAATACAACAATAGTACGGTACAAATTAAAAAAAGGGCCTGTCAATTAAACACATTTGTACTCCGTCTGCGCGTGTAGTCATGAAATTTTCAGAAAGCGCAGGATGGTTATGCAAAATAACATTTGCATTTTGCAGAACTGTGCTAGTATCATGCAGCAAAATAGTATTCGCATTGATAGCAACTGGATGCAATACTGTATCATGTGGATTGCTCATTTCGTCATGTAGAGGAGAAAGAAGATTGTTTCCGTTTTGCTGTTGGACAATGTTAAGTACCTCCGCACTTGTCTCGCCGGACGTCATATTTATTATATTGTCCGACAAGCTGTCGCTACTGTCGTTTGTCATCGGGATGATTTCTTCCATTCCATCGCTAGCACTTACAAGAGCTGAATCCTCCTTATGTTTCGCTTTTATATGTCTTTGTAAATGATTTTTTGTTTTGTATGCTTTTGAACAATAACAACAATAATACGCTCTGATGTCAGAATGGGTTGCCATGTGTCGACGAACGTCACCTGGTTTTACAAACATTTTACGACAGATGCCGCATTGGTGCGGTGAGTACTTCGCGTGTCGACAAATTTTATGGCGTAGCAAACTCTTCTTATCTGCAAAAGATTCTCCACACACTTCACATGCAACTCGCGTTCCGTTTCGATAAGATATATATTCTCTTATAATGTCCTCGCGAGGTCTCTTCTCTATGGTGTTGCGTTTCTTCGGTTCGTTTCGCTTGGCGATGAAATCTTCGATGAAGTCAAACTTGTTTTCTATTGGAACCTCTGCTAAAAATTGTTCACGAATAGATTTTGCAAACCCAACATTCCTATACTGCTCAGGGATATCCTTTAAGAAGTCTTTCGCTCGCTCAGCCTCTATCGCATTGCTGGTTTGTGACGAATTTGCAGAGCAAGCTACAGGCGCCACATTAGGAGGCGATATGTCGGGAAATGGTATTTGAGAAGTCGATTCTTCAGAAGGCGACACTTCGGAAATCGCAGAGGGCGATCCTTCGAGAGTCGACATCTCGGGAGGCGATACTTCGGGAGACGACACCTCAGTTGATACCTTGGTGGTTAGTATTTCAGAAGGAGATACTTCAGACGAATCATGCATTGCTTCTGTTTTACTTTCCTCCATTGATGTAACAGTGGATAATGTATCATTGTGGTCAAGTGAAGGTTTCATCTAAAAATAAAGTTACCTACATTGAATGGTAAAATGACCCTCTTCCACTTAAGCAGATTATCCAAATTACCGCTCACGATATACAGCTTCTCTTCATAAAATATTGAAACAATGGGACTTGCGTGAAAAGCAGAAATCGTCGAAGGATTTTATGGTATTTTTAGACCGCAAAGGTATGCAAAGTATGTAGTTTTATTTTATCTTTGTTTTTTTTTATTTTACACAACTTTACATAGAAATGACTAGGGTCGTCTTTGGATAAAATTATTTGATAAGCAACTTGACTTTTCAATTCAGTACAAGAGTTGCTAAAGTACACCCTACCCAAAAATTACTCGAAAAACAAATCTGTTCCATTAAAGAAGTATACGTGATTTTTAGAGAACGCAAGAAAATGCTGCATAATCCCAAAACAAATAAATGTTGCTGACAAAATAGAAATGGCGGATTTTCAGGTAACGTAAGCTAAATTTTGGACTTTTGAGTCTCTAGAGTAAGAACAATCATGTGACAAAAAAATCGTTAGCTTCTGTTATTCTATTTTCACAACCGATACATCTTAAATCACGACGTGCCAAAACGCAAGTTAGGCCGTTTTTTAGACATGGACAAGCTTTGATCTGCAAGTTTTCTTTTACGTGCGGAACTTTGATAATTGGATGCAAAGTAATCATGGGAAAATCGTATTTCCAATTTTTAAAATGGTGCTGTTCCCCAATTTTTAATTATTTTGACCCTCTAAAAACATGAAAATAAAGAAATTTGATGCTTCAGATTAAATTAGACCATTAAAAACAAAATCAATAATCAAATGATTGTTGTCAACAACCACAAAGACAAAATTAGCTAAAAATCTGTAAGTTTTAATTATTTTGACCCCTGGGAACGAAAAACTTCATTTAATTTGCTTCTCAAAATTAACTAAGTCTAATAACAAAGAATACCAGAGAGAATTTGTAACATGACTGTTGTTAATAACATGCTAAAAACTCAAAGGACCAAAATTACCTTAAAAATTCGCTATATCTAATTATTTTGACGCCTTGAAAAAGTTATTTGAAAACAAATCATATATTTCTTAATTCGAATCTATCTTTGACACAAAAATACCTTTTTTCTTTTGAACGCCATTACTAAGAAAACCATATTTTCAATTTTAAATGAATCTCTGTGCCATGATTCCTTAAAGCTAAGGCGCCACGAGGAACATTTTCATGCGCGTGCTATGCAACATTGCTGCATAGCACGCGCATAAAAAAAATTACTCGTGTCCCATGCCTATTTTTCACTGCAATGCAGCAAAAAAATGTTGCATGGAGCAAACATTTTGCTCCACAACTTCGGGGACAAAATAGATCTGAATCTATTTTGCTCCCGTGCTCCGGGGACAAAATGTGCTGAAAAATTTGTTGTGGAGCAAATGTTGCACGTGTCCCCACCTTCTGCAACAAATATTTTACAAAATTATTTGAGGCATTATTTTATTGACCAATCAAATCACAGAAAGATATAAACAAGTTTTTTTCTTGAGAAGTTGAACTGCAAGTGAAGAGTAGCTAGTGAGAAAATAGCGAAAATGGCGGATGAAAAGAAAAAACTATCAGACGAGGAGAAAGTTACTTTAATAAACTTTTATAAAGCGAACCCAACGTTATGGGACAGTGGGAATATATATTACAAAAATAAAGACAAAAAAGAAGCTGCGAAAATAGACCTTGTCACTGAATTTGAGGGGGCGTATAGCTGTGATTTTCTAGAAAAAGCATTCCATTCTCTTCGTTCATCGATGCTCCGTGAAGTTAAACGTAATGCTGGAAGCGAAGTTCCATCGAAAAAGTGGAAGTTTTATGAACAAATGGAGTTTATCGTAACTGATCTAACAAAAGAAAAGAAAAAAGCGCAACTTTCGTCCGACGAGTTGGAAGAATTGATTGATTTTTATCGTGAAAATCCCGCGCTTTGGAACCACACTCTACAAGATTATAGAGACAGAGTGTTGCGCGAAGCTCTGATGGTCAAACTGAGTGAGCGTTTTGATGGGAAGTATACCGTAAACGAGCTCAAAACGTCATGGCATAACGCATTGACAAAGTATAGAAGTGAGCGCAATAGGGAGATTGGATCAAGATCCTCTGGTGCAGGTGTAAACGAAGCATATTTTTCTACCTGGGACCATTATAATCAAATGGATTTCGTTGAGATTACTTGCGATATGGATGAGACCGTCGATACAATGAACGAGGATGAACCACGTACCCCTGCTCCTAAAAAACGACGGGAGAAGAAGATGACGGAGGAGCAGTGTGCCAAAGCCGAACTGTGGAAAGCGTTGACAACTTCCATCACACAAAGGGCTGATCACCATGAAATCCGGCCGCAACAAGCTTCTACATATGGATGCGAAGCGCAATCTGCTGTCGAAAAACGTGCCCAAATTTTTGGAAGTACATTGGCCGACAGTTTGGTCCAGTGCGAACTAAAAGATTGGCCAAGGTTGAAGAAAAAAATCATGGATATTTTTTTCGAGTATGAAGAGCAGAAACAACACCAATCTATGCCTACCAACCATCATGCTCGTATGTTCGCAGCTTCAACGTTTACTCCATACACCCCATCATATCCCATGGCAAATACATATACTGGTATGCTGCAATCGCCACCTCTACCTTCTCAAAATCAGCCGTATTCACCCGCAAATTCATCCTGTTCGAACGATACGTTTTGATACGTTACGTTATGGTTGGCAGACATTTTCTGGAGTAAAATAAATCAGAAAAATATATTAAACGTTCAGTAAATCTTATCATTTTTTATTTATCCTCGCAAAAAATAAAATTAAATGTCAACTCTAGCGCAATGCCACTGCCAGCGTACAGCACCTTCCATTACGAAATACTCCGTGAACTCGTCTCTTATTGCTTTGGCTTGATTACTAGATCGATTGCCGTAAATGTCATTGGACAGTGAAAACCATGTGCCAGTAGGAGTATCTTCTCTCCAAGCACCTTCGATAATTTCACCACGCTCATTCTCTCGGTCGACAAGACCAATTGGTAGCTCAATTTTGCCCACAGAACTTTTGCTCCTCTGCCAGTTATGCAATGCCACTGTTGCCATTGTGATGGTAGAAACCTTTTCTGGTTCTAAGTTTATAGGTCGACGAAAAATGCGCCACCGATTTGCCAATATCCCAAATCCGTTTTCAGAAATTCTTCTCTTTCGTGACAGTCGATAATTGAAGATGCGTTTGTTTACTGTCAGATTTTTTTGTGGATAAGGCTTCATCAGGTAATTCTTAAGAGGAAACGCATCATCTCCTGTTATCACATACGGCACTTTGTTGTTTCGACCTGGTAAATTGCAAACCTCTGGTAAATTTAGCGATCCACTGTCTAGCGCCTTCTTTAAATTACATTGGTCCCATATACCTCCATCAGAATTTCTACCGTTCGCTCCAACTTCCACATAAAGAAACTCATATTCTGGCCCGACAAGAGCCATGAGCACTACACTGTCTGTCCCTTTATAGTTTCGGTAATGAGACCCTGAATTTGGGGGCTGCTGAATGACGATATGCTTCCCATCGAGAGCACCTAATCCATTTGGGAAGTTCCAACGCTCATTGAACTTTCTGGAGATATCTAGCCATTCCCCCTGTGTTTTCGGAGTTGAAAGGAAGGTTGGACCCAACCTCTTTATGATAGCTTCAGATACCTCCATAACAGCTGCTGAAATTCTTTTTCTTGACACTCTGAATTGAAATTCTAAAGACCTGAAAGTCTCACCAGTCGCTAAGTAACGTAGGGCCACGCAAACGAGCTCAGCTGGTGTGATAGAATTCCTCATATTTGTATCTTGTTTCTGCAAATCCTCAGAAAGAAGACCGACTAGGTATTCGAATTGAGCGTTATTCATACGTATATACCCTCTACATATTTTCTCATCGTTTTTTATTTCGTTGAAGATTGTATGAAAAGCGCCAAGACACTCTCTATTCCCAAGCCACGGTTGCACCCAGCAATTTCTTGGTGGTTCTTCACGATCTTCCTCTTCTTCTTCGTCCAACAAAAGTAAAGCTAAAATAACTTCTCTGTTTATTCCTGCCATATTTTAATCACACATGAACTCAATAAAAAACTTAAGGATACGGTATACCCTTTGAGCATGATTTTTTAACTTCGATTTTCGAAATAATCTTGCAGCAAATAAGATGTGGCGCCACGAGAAACATTTTCATGCGCATGCTATGGGACATGTTGCATAGCACGCGCATGAAAATGTTCCTCGTGGCGCCTTAGCTTAAGAAAACCTTATATTTTCGGAAATCGATGATTTATTTCCCCCACTTTGATATCAAATTGCAAAAAAATGCTCATATTCTATGCCGGTGGGTTTTAGATACCTAAAATATAATGGTATTAGAGACTTTTAGGTCAAAATTCACTTCATGTTACTTGTCAGAATCAGATGTAGAATGCTTTAGAGAATGTGGCTGTACGCTTTAATATGTCAATCACATTCTCGTATGCTCAGCAAAGGAAAGGTTCGAAACATGCTTCTACTTTCACATTCAAAATACACTTGCAGTATGCTCATTTCCTAAAAAGTGATTTTGCAACTATAATGTTCCTCTAACAAAATTAAAAGTCAATAAAGTTGAAAAGACTTCATTTTATAACTCCATGATTTGTTTCAAAAATCCTTTTCTAGTCAGGGAAAGTGCTAAAGCTTGTCACGTGATTAAATGTAGAACTGAGCCTCATCAGTACTTAGCATATGCTTATTTTTTAGAAAATTTAAACCTAAAGATAATTTTAAGTGTTGTATTTATATATATAAATTTTGCCAAAAACAAAGATTTGGCGAGAACAAACTTTCACGATTCATAGAAATCAAAATTTTCGCGGGACCTAACTTTAGCAACTTAGGGAAAAAATTGCGAATTTGCAAACCTTTGTTTCGCCAAGGTTTCTAACTTTAGAGTACTCGTGAAAAAAATGTAAACCTATCACTAAAACTAGAGGAATTTACAATGAAAGCCTTGGGTTTCTGTGAGGTCTATGATGTAAAATTTTATTCTTGTAGTTCGTAAAAGTCACGTGACAACATTATTGGCATTTTTTGTTAGAAGATTAAAACTTTAAATTCATATATTGCAAGCAAATTTTCAACGTAAAAATAAAAGTTAATTATAAGCAACTGTTTTTAAATTCTCATATGCGGCATTTATTTTAATGTTCCCAGGTTGAAATTTTTGAGGATCTTACATAGAATTCCAAAAAATTGCCTTTGTGTATGGAAAGCTTTTCGCCAAACAATATGGGCTTTTTTTAGACCTCAATGATAGGGACTTGATATCTTATGTTTTCAATTTTTTATTTGCTGGCTACCGTGAGTGTGAATTACAACTATATATACCATAATGCATTTAATAAAGTTAGAGAAAACATGAAATTAAAATTAAAAATTCCTAAGAATTTTAATAGATTCTAATCAAAAAAATCCTGATCACGTGCCACTAGACCAACAAAATAATTTGTGGCTTGATTGCAAGGGAATTCTCAGTTACAGACTAAATTAAAATGCCTAGATTAAGTATCAGTAATTGAAATTAGCAAACAAAAACCTAATTTCGAAACCTAAGGAAACATGACCCAAGATTCTTATTAAAATAAAAATCCTAAGCCATAAATAATTCTTAGATAGTTCTTGTGGATTATTGAAGTCAATCTATATGAGGTGGTGTTAAAAACATAAACTCTAATAAATAAAATAAAATCTATGGATCAAGACAACAATGTTCACAGGAAAGAAAACAACAGTATTTAATCCTAAGCATGATTCTTGAAAGCAATGCTTTAATTCTTCATTTTTTAAATGTGAGAAATTTTCAAAAAAAAATCTTATAAAAGAATTCATACCTTTTCCTGAGAAACATAAGATATCAAGTGATTCTCCCAGTAATCGCGAAGTAAATCTTTGCATGCAAGTAACAGATCCTCTTCTCGTTCCCATGTTTCTTCCCATTGCACACGATAAAAGCGATCACCCTCCTAGAAGACAATTCGTACTTTTACACAATTGGTTGGTTAGCATTTGCCTGGGACCCTAAAAATCAATAACAGGCAGAAGTGTTCAATTTTTACTTAAATCAATTTTCTTAAAATTGCAAAGCATTAGTAGTTTAAATTTACTTGCAGAGGCGAAATCACGCCCACACAATCCAGCTTTCTACATTAATAATAAGGGTATACTTTTACTGGTTAGGGAAAGCATAGTGACTTATACAAAAAAAATCTTTTTAGAGTTATAAAAAATAAAAACATAGCAACCATTACCAAGACCAAGCACTACAATAAAAATAATTTATTTTGGGTCCTTGTTTTTACAAAAAGAAGTCTGCTCAAATTTCGTTTGAAATTTTAATTTATTTTTTGCAATTATTATATATGCTATTAATTATTTAATCTTTATTATTATCTCCCAAGTGATAAATATGTTTTAAATCCCCCCCCCCCCCTAAAAAAAAAAAGCATGCACAAAAGGCTACTGTATATGCAAAGAAAAAAAGTACAAAAGACAAATTAGAACAACAACAAAATATTACGTATATGCTCGTTGTCTCCCCACCACAGCCATTACCAATCATTATTTCACTTAGCTTTACTTAAGCCGCCTGAGATCCAAGGATTCTGAGAACTACCTTAAAATAGTGCATAAATCTCCATTTAAACCAGGAGCGCACCCTTAATGATTAATAATGGCAAAGTTTTTCATGAATTTTTGAGTTTTTCTTTGCTGACCGATCAAGGGTTTAGATGACCTTTTAACACCAGATATTATTTGCAAAAAATAAAGTCTGTTATGTATGATGAAAGTTTTTGTCAACGTCCCCTTGCCAAAACAGGCAGACACTGGTTAATGGGGGTATTTTTTTAAAAAAAAATAAAATTAAAAATAACTTTTTATGTATATACATTAAAGCTACTCTGGTTTATATATTTTGGATAGCTGGACATGTGGGCATTCAAAAATACCCTATGTGTTTTGTGTGAATTATTCCTGAATGCAAAACAGGTCTTTCAATTTTGTTGATTCAGCCACAAAAAAGGTTGATGCTTTACTTCACAGCCAAAAAGTATTTTCAAAATGGCTGCGGGCTTTTCCAGGCAAAATTTTAAACTCGTCTGAAGGGCTCCAAAACTTTTTTGCTATTTTACGGTGAGTCAACAATCTTGTGATTAAAAAAGAAACATCAAATTGACATATCTCGTAATAAAAAATTTTTCTGGTCATCAAATGTCACGTGACACTTTTAAACCAATTATATATAGGATTTGCGGAAAAACATGCCGTCCATGCAGACAGCTCTTCATAAATATAGGGGCTGAGTTTTGCGTAAAATCTTTGTTTTCTAACTCAGGCCTCAAAAGATTTGTTTTTATCGTATACAATAAATCGGGCTTGACATTCAAGTAATGGTACACGATCGTGTTCGATCAGAATCGGGTACACCAACAAGAAAATACATGGAATCAGGCGCAGTGATCGTGTATGTGTAAATTTATTCACAAAGACCTATTTTTATATATTACTAGTCGATAAAGCCCGTGGAGAAATCCACTTAGGCAGAAGGGCAATGAAAAAATAGGTTGTTTAGGTCTTTTCTAACAGCAACAAAAAATTGACGAAATTTGTTTATCTGTTTTCTATATATGCAGAGCTTGAAATGCTGATGAGAATGATGATGAGTGCTATTGACGAATGGCCAAGAAGATATGAGGGTTAAAAAAATTTGTTAAAGTCAGCAAAGTCCCTACTAAAAGTACAAAAAATATTTATTTATTCAGAAAAACAATTAAAAAGTTCTGTCATTTGATTTTGATGACATAGCCAATATTTCAGTATATATATCGAATACTGCTTTTTAACAAAAAATAATCTGAAAATGTAAAAAAAGAACGTTTGCAAGGAGTAAGTCCTATTTAACAAGAAAGTTCTTAAAATCTTACACAAAATGTCAATTTTCAAATCGCATGAAATCCTGCCAACAAAAATTCTTGGAAGGTGTAAAATCCAATTGGTAGAAAGTTACAACATTAGCAGTCACAACACCAATAATAACAATGCCAGAAATAACACATCTCAAATATATATATATATATATATATAATACATCTTATGTGATTATGTTGAAAACCTTCAATATTTTTATGTGAAGTTTTGAAAAGAAAAGCTTGCAAGAGTAAGCACAGATCTACGAAAATAAGTTCTTTGCGCATTATAAACATTGTCTTTTTCCTAAATGCTTATACAACAATATCAAAAAGCTGTAGTTTGGAAAACATTAAATTTAAATTTTGAAAAATCATTTATTCGGTTGCATACCATCCTCTCGCGCGAAAATATGCCCAAAATGTAAAAACTAACCGGTTAATAAAACAATATTTTTGTCCAATGTTCCTGCCCTTTACCAAGCATTTTAAACTAAAATGTCAAAAAAGCAATGAGCAAAAGAGTAAATTCCAAATCAACAAAAATCATTATTCTGAAAACATTGTATGGTCCTTCCTCACAAAAGTTTATACTAAATGTAGAACACATAGGTTTCTGAGGAACGAATCAAAAGAAACAAAAATCAATTCAATTGACATGTTCTATATTGTCTTTACCCATAAAATCTTTCACCAAAAAGGATATGGAACACATCAAATTCAAGTACAAAAAAAGCAGTCATTTTAGTGCATACAAAAATACAATTTGGAAAGTGTAGAATATCAAATTATTTCTTTTAGTATATATACTTGCCTATGGTCCTTCCTCATAAAAGTTAAACATAAAATATCATCAACAAATATTTTTTCCAACAACAACATCAACAAAATTTTGAGAAATTCCTAAGAAAAACAAAATCATGTAACCATTGAATTTTCTTCCAGCAAAACTGACATCACAAACAATTATTTAAAGTTTATAAAAATTTATAACACAAAATATAAAAAAATCAACTTACACAACAGCTCACACTAAAGTCTAATTGTACAAAAAAATTTTCTTTCATGTGGTCTTTTTCCACAAGTTTACACAGCATTTTAAAAAACAGCAGTTTGCAACACAAACAATGTAAACGGACAACCATACTATCAACTTCTGAGAAATGTTAACCACAAATGTCAAAAACCCAGGTAAATTTCACCCAAAATGCCAACAACCTTTGTAAAAAACATCAACCCGGGTAAAAATATTTAACCTGGTAATTTACATGCTACGTTTAACAGGATGTCAACAACAATACAATAAAACTTACTCCAATTAAGGCACACACTTCAAGTTTTACAAAATCGTCCTTTTAAAGTAAAGTTTACAGAAAACGTGATAAAAGTATTTCCTCTCACTATCCTAAAAGTTCAAAAAACCTTTGAATGACTTTGTGGCTTGTTACATTATAATTCGTGCTCAAATAAGATCCCCAAGTTTGACTACTAAGGTAGATATAAATAGCTGAAAAGAGGAATAACAATATTAATCATTGGTTTAGCTAGCCTAGCTAGCTAGCTAACTATGAAGCTTGAAGGTAACTTTAGCTAAAACAGATACCCAGCTAGCTATTCGTGTTTAGTTAAACACATATAAAGAGAAACAACAGCAATATAAAAATTATGACATTTGCAGTAAGTTCAACAAACGAAAATTTTTTGTTTTGCTAGCACAATTGTTTCCCAGCTAACAGCTTTGTGCAGCATTTTGAATTTTAGGACAAATACATTAGTTATGCACCAGGGGATACATTAATTATGCAAAAAAAAATTGCAAACAAATGCTAGCTTTTTTATAAAAAACGCGGTAAACTATAAACTATAAAAAGAATCTGAAGCTCCAATGGATTTTTTTACATTTTTAAGTGTGCTACATATAGAAACAGAACGTCTAAAAATATCAAAATTCTTACTTTTTCTCAATTCCAATTCACTTGAAACTCTAGCATTCATTTTCTACTTCTAACTTTACTTAAACTACTTCTAGCTCCACTCTTCACTTCCAAAGTAACTTCACTTTTCTACTTCTTCTTTTACTTCTTACCCTGGACTTTTCTTTCTTTTTCATATAATCGTTTTTGAAACACTTTCCTTTTTGCACTTTCTTCAAGACGAATGGACCATTATTTTGTTGTTGTTTTGTGTGTCGATGATAACACTGCTCTAAAATTATATGGTTTTTTAATCCACTCTACTTCTCCACTTTGACTTTTCTTGCTTTAAATATCTGCACTTTTTTAAGACTAAGAGATTGAATGAGACATTATTTATCCGCTTCTTTAGTTCGTCTTTTGTTGATAACTTTGTTGAGAAATTTTTATGTTTGTTTGTTGTTACCCCAAGGGAACTTTCTATTTGAATTCTGCTCGTTAGAAAGTATGTCTTTTAGCGAATCATACTGCTTTTTTCTATCATGTGGTTTATAACAGTTGCGAGACAAATGTAAACAAAACAAAAAACTCAAAAAACTCGGGCATTCGGGTGGTAAAAAAGTCTTTTTAAAAGTCACAGACAGGCAGACAGACGGAACTGGCATATTATTATACTAAACATTTTTTCTATTGTCGTAGAGCATTGCTTTTCTGTGAATTAACAACAACTTGAGGAACATGTTATGTTGCAACAGAATAGAAATTCATTTTGGGTGCTGGGAATTTAAAAATTCTCACAAATTTCATGTGCACTACTTTTAGGGCTCCATCTTTGATGTCGCGTTCACAATCGGTGCCCGATGCAGATCATGCACAGAATTTTTTGAGGCTTGTAACCAAACCTGTCATACTGTGTAGTTATAGGTGAGTTTTTGCTAATTTAGCTTTACTAATTCTGATTCTTGTAGTTCTTGTTTAATCATTGCTTCTTCTTTCTGTGACAGTTTGACTATTAAAAGTCTGTGTCTTCCCTCAGCTGATGGTTGTATTCTGACCCAACTTAGAACACAGCCTATCTAAAGACGGGACGGACCATCTTTTCACACGGTGGCCCATCTTTTGACATGTTTGCATACTTCAAGACCTTGTATTTAACGTAAACCAACTCCAAAAATGAAAAAACTGAACTGCTGCAACTTTTGCCAAATTATTGTTGTATATGACTAGCTGAGATTAAATCAAGTTATGCATTTCAAGATTGTTGTGGGTAGCAAAAACACAACTATACTTGGAACTACTTGGCAATTCTTGGTGCAAGACCATATCTGCGAGTACATTTTAAAAAGCAGTTAGAGACTTTCTTTTTGAATGATTGGAGATGTTTGTGTGCTTAATGACTAGCCAAATAATTATTACTCAGATATCAAAATATAACATTTAGCTCAGTGTAATTTCATATTATATATATTCAAAGGTATAGCTATAGCTATATAGCAAAGCTTTTGTTTAAGCTATTTTGCTATGTTTAATTTTCAATAAAATCTTTGATGGAATTATTGCAACTTGACCTATTACGTAACTTGAGAGCGAAAATCATTTAGGCTGGGGCATCCATGATTGAAATATTTTGTTATAAATTCAAGAAACAGAAAGATTATGACTATGATTCAAAGAAATATTATAAGTTAATTTGTATTTGTATTAGATTATATTTAGAGAATTCATGATTTACTTTCCTCCGTATATTTTTTGTTTTCTTTTGTCCTCCCTATAGACACTGCATTTGTCCACAGTTGGGCCAGACCTGTCTTCAATTTTTTTGAGATTTGAAACAGTGTGTTTCCCATCAAGGCTCAACTTTAGTCTGTGAGTCTTCAAACTGACCCATGTTGTGGCTGTTTCTAAAAAGTGTCAGTAGTTGGATCTGTCCCTTTCTTACTACAATTTTTGAAAACACTAGTGTCCTTTGTTAATACTTGGGCCTGTCCCATCTTATGACACAGTCTTTTAAAGGCATGGGAATTGTTTGTCAATAGTTTAGGACTGTCCCATCTTATGACACATTTTCTAAAATTGCAAGAGACCTTTGTGTACAGTTAAGTCTGTCCCATCTGATGATATGACTTTTAAAAGCAAGAGATTCCTTTGTCAATAGTTGGGCCTGTACCAACTTAAGACGTATTTGCATACACTTGTCCAAATTTGGGCCGGGCCCGTCAATAGATGGGGCCATCCTGATTGCGAACGCACCGACCCGTCTTTTGACGGGCCGGCTTGTCTAGAGACGGGCCAGTCCCGCGTCCAAAGCTGGGCCGGTGTCCGTAGTTGGGTCCGTAGTTGTACTATGTGACATTCAACGAGGGTGCCAATAAGCCGTATACGCCGTAAAAAGTGCGGGCGTTTTTTCGGGCGAGTTTGCCGTTATAAAAATTCAAATAAACTTACTATGTGGTAGCAAAGTTCTTAAAGGAACTGTTTTTGATAGTTTAAAAAAGATTTACTTGATAAATAACTTATATATAAACTTTATTAACTCCTTTATCTTCAAGCGCCTTCTTCCAACTATCGTCCGCATGGTTTGTTACAAGGAATTCCATTTCGGGAATGTTCCGGGCAAGTTTGGGCAAGTTCGGGAAAGTGCGGGCGGTTCCGGGCAACAACCACCAATTTAATTAGAAAAGTCGCCCAAACTCGCCCTTATATATGCGGGCGTTTGCAACTTATCGGCACCCTCTCTTGGCATTCAGATTTGTATATACTTTTGTCTTATGATAAAAAAATTATTTAATCATAAACATTCTCTTAAATTTGTTCACAAAAAATCTCATTTCTTTCGTGTTCAGGAGCCTACACGGAGAGCCTTCTGAGCTAACAACTTTACAGCTCAGCAGTTCAAAGAGAGTGTTGTAACAAATAAAAGATGGATTTACACTGAATCGCGTTTTAAAGTAATTGTAAATTTATGATTTTCCTGACAGTTTGGTTATATACCACCTGCTTCCCCAACACCCTACCTTTGAAAAAGAAACGTCCACAATCTTCTCAACGACAAGACTCTTGTTGAAATGAAGTCTTTCAATTACGGTGTCTCCTTTGCTTGTTTCCTGCATGATCTCCTCTTCTTCTTCAGTACATGTACCACTGTCATTAGACAAGATAGGATTAGTTGGGTTCGTTTCTTCAGAAATATTGTTCACAGCTGACTGTGCCATTTTGTTTGTTTGTTCATCGGGGCTATATCTTTTAGTTTTGTGGCACTAGCTAGGAATGAAAAAGCGAAAAGACAGCGGCCCCCTATATAAGCCCCTAGGCTCTCGTATTGTAGCGAAACACACGCGGAGCAACAAAAGTCCTTTAATCTTTTAATCATAATCACAGTTAACTGTACCTAGTTTTCGCGACAAAAAAATTTTGGTTCCCGATAATACCGGGTAAATAAAATTTCGCGAAAGATATTTTAGCGAGGAAAATTAGCCCCTTATTCATGTTGCGAGAGGGGGGGGGGGGGGGGAGGTGACGAGTAAGGCGCACTTGTCGGGGAAACAATAAACAGAATGGCTCGAAAGTAAATAAAGGCAAGACTAGAAGGGAGTCAAAGTCAATGCTGTTATTTTAGACATCATGTTCTTAAAAGTTAGACGCGATAATACTAAAAGCAATATTTGGTAAAAATAACACAAAAAGGACATTTTAATAGCTTTCTACTTGACCGTCACTTTTCATGGACGATGTCAAAACACTTGCACACATTTTAATGGCAAACTCGTCACCAGGGATTCTTCTTATTTTGACACCGAGGAAGGCGGCGAAAAAACTCTTCGTATAGTCCGGTAAGTTCTGTAATACGATTGGTTTACGTCTAATTTTTTCTTCGATATTTTGATCGCGAAAGTTACTATTTTGCATGCACCCCCATCACAGGCATCATTTTTCAACCCTGGTTGATTTTATTTCTTTTAATTACATGACCTTTCGCCCGGGACGAAAATCCTAGCCCTGTTGTTCTGACCCAATCTGAAGTATCCGCACGGTTTAAATTGTTTCTCTGCAGCCACAACGATTTAAAAAGAATGGGCTTTCTCAATAAGTAGTCTTGTCCGCAATGCTTTACGCAAAAAGAGAACACGAGAAATTTTGTTTAACTGATGTCTAAAATTGGGTTAGTATAGAGAGGTTGATAGTGTCTTGTACGAGGCAGCGCATGCTGACTCAAAGGGCCACATTTAATTCACAAGTTTTATAACCTCATAATTTGTGTCCCGCCTGTTTTGTTATAACTCACAGTGCTTTTAAGTAATAACAACTCTCAAATTATATTCCAACGAAACACGTCTGATTATTAAAGAGCTTTTAACCAAAAATATTTAGGTACATGTTGGTGTATAAAAATCAGGAGGTGAGTAAGTACTCTCCTCCTTTCTGCATATGTTAAACAAACACTAGTGACAAAGTATGAACAGTCAGCCGTTAAGAAGGAGGATATTTAGAGGACAGTAAATTATCAGACACTCCACGACTATTGTTCATCTTGCTCTTTGTCAGTGGTAAAGATAATATGCTGAATAAACGTAAAAGTGAATTTCCATTTTTGTGTTGTGGATGTAAATTATAAATATGATGTATGTCAACATCATTCCCAGTGTCTGTTATCTCTTTTTACACCCAGGAGGCAACAGTAGCTTGGAACGAGGTTGGGTGTATGTACGATCTTGTTTTTGCTCTGAGGTTGTGTTATCGATCATTAGTGCATTTGTAAATAGAAATTCACTGTTGAAACAGAGATGTATATTCAGAAACTGTGGGAAGTATTATTATTATTAGCGACTTTTGTTTAATTTTCTTCAAAATATTTTCTTCAAAACTCATTAAAAACTCACGCCCCCTAAATAATTAGTTTATAAGATTGTTGTGATGTTCAGAATGGCGAACGAAGAAGACCGCAAAATATCTACGTACGAGACATATGTATCGAGTCCCAACGAACGCACAGTACTTATTGTGAGACCTAGACAAGAAACATGGCAAGAACAATTTGGAATGACGGAACTAAAATCACTTAACTTTTGGAAGTCCATTTTGGCAGAATTTGTCCTAACTTTACTTTTCATTTTGGTATCGTGTGGATGTACCTTAACATCAAAAACTAGTTTACACCAAGGGATATGTGTTGGTTATCTTGTATCAGTTTTAATAGCTGTCAGTTTAGAGCAAAGTGGTTATTTTAATCCAGCTATTTCTTTTGGTTTGCTAGTTGCTAGGACAATAAAAATAACGAGATTTTTGTTTTATGTGGCTGCTCAGATTGCCGGAGGTAAGGTGGTTTCAAAACTGTTTTCAGTACTCTTTGGACACTTCGTTCGAAAAACCTTTTGCTTTTTTGGTTAATTTGATAGCTGCCGCGCTGTACTAATGGCTTAGGGGCCAAGAGACCCTTGGGACAAGGGTCCTTTCTACAACATGAGCGTAGTTATGTCACCCTTGTGAATTTTGGATTTGTATTTATCATATTTCATTCATTTCGTCAAAATGGGTTATGTTGTTATTCTCTAACATAAATATACTGTTTTTTCATTGTTTGTTACAATGTGTATATTCAAAACAATGAAGTTACTTCAGCAAATAATACTGGGTCAGCCAGTTCGTTAAAACAACATCTGGGGTAAAATGTACAAATGCTTTGGTCAATATTTTCTTTATGACAAACGAGGGCTTACAAACTTCTTAAACTCTACACATTAAGAATTTAAAGGAAGGGCGAAGTAATTTAAATGTAAATTCCTCTGATTATGTATAATGTAAGCAGTCCCATATTTTTCAGGTCTTTCCGGCGCTGGTTTATTGTACCTGTACACACCACGCGAAGTTCGTCAACATATTGGTGTTCTTTCATTAAATCCATTGATTTCTGATGGAATCGGTTTCGTGATCGAGATGACGCTGACTTTCTTACTGATGTGGACAGTGCTAGCGACGAGAGATCGGAAAAACGGATACATCGGCTTCCAAGCTCCACTTGCGATTGGTTTTTCAGTTACCGTTGGAATCATGCTAGGAGTAAGGAAAAGGTTATTTTCCCACCTGCTTTAAAGGGATCGTAGCTAAATCAAAAAATTAGTTAGTTAGGAAATCACAAGACAGTCCTATTTGCGATAAATTTCTCTATATATACATCTCCTATACATCCTTAAATAGACGCACAGCTAAAATCTGACAATTCACTGTTAAAAATTTATCATACTTGTTTGTCAGAGATTCACTACATCTGGTTTTTATGAGTGCAGCTTCAAGGTTGTGCTCCCTTAATTCTTTTTGTGAATAATGTCAACTGTTTTTAAGTTGCCGTTCACGGGCGCAGCAATGAATCCTGTGAGAGCATTTGCACCAGGAATTATCATGAATCAACTATCCAATCACTGGGTAGGTAACTCATTTTTTTCTTGTGTAGTGTATTTGTTATGTTATCAACATTACTCCGACGAGGTTTTTAACCTTGTTTCCATGCAACCTCGTTCGCAAGGAATTTTTTTCTTTCGCTTACAAAGCCAATTATTTTACTTTTCAGAAAAATAAATCAAAAAAATGACATACTGCGTCTATTTTGCACTGACGTTTTGCGGCCATTATTGTTTCTCTGTTATTTTTTTCATAATCAAATAGCAGTAAAGACTAGCTTGGCCCAGGTTTATTTCTTCGTGCCGTCTCAGATAGGAAAAAAACCCAAAAATAGTCCAGGGAACGAGGTTGTGTTTCCAAGCGTTTTCCAAAGATTTTGTTACTACCTGTAGAGACTTCGAAAAAACTCTCCACATATAAAGTTGATTGACGTTTTTATTGCATACGATGCATAATTACATTTAGGTTTACTGGGTTGGACCGTTGGTTGGAGCATTGCTGGGGTCCCTGTCGTACGAATTTGTTTTTAAACTAGAGAATGACGACAGCAAAAGAGATATTCCAACTGTCCAATTGAATTTCAACTCTACCACTTCAAATTTGTAATCATTAACTTCCTGCTGTGAAATGCAAGTCTGAAATTCAAAATCGAATACCGTCAATGACCTATTCTCTGAGTATAAAAGAAGTAGCGATTGCTTTTTTTCTATTGTTTTTATTTCCAGATTTTTATATATAATTTATACTGCAATTTTTATATTCATTTAAAATATAAAACACGAACTATATCTTTTCTCCTTTCCTTTTTTATTTAAGGGGTTTGAATATACTGAAATATTCTTCTCGCTTAACCAAGATTATAAGTTTATTATAGAGCGTGCGCGTTCAGCGCAAAAGGCCGCGCGTTTAGAAACCACCAAATCATAGCGGCAACAATCCTTACTGTCTTTCTGAGTAGCGCTCGGCGTAATGATAGAAATAGTTTTTTACCCAGTTGTTTTATTTCCATGCTTGCATCTGTTGTTGTTTTTAAAATGGAAACTTTAAATGCACGTTATTGTTAGTAGTTTTAACAGGGATTGAAGAGGTCGTCGAGGATGATACCTTGGAGCGAGAATTAGAGTTAATTTGTGGTTTACACCTCTACAGTATTAAACCGTTACATGGTGGATCTCAAAAATGAATGATTGATAGAATGTCTTCGTGTAGATTGTGTAGATTTAATAATATGGATATTATCATGTCATGAACATGAAGTTGTACTTTGTTAAGATGAGAAACAGATTCAATCCAATTCCAAAACTACGCTTTCTCGTTTTAACATAAAATTTATATGTTGGTTTCATATAATGTCATCATGTGATGGAAGTTTTTTTGCGATACCGGTTCCATCTGATGTTTAATGATACATGATCACCGCGTGGTTTTGTCGTTGAAATATGTTTCTTTAAAACTATATTGAAATATATATTTATAATGTTTACTTGGAACGTTTTCTGTTTTCAAGCTTATTTTAATGGTTTGTTGTGGAAATGTTTGTTTTTTTTTTAATATTTAATTAACCTGTTTTGCATATAAATATAAATCACAGTAGTTATTCAAATAAAAGTGAACCAGAATCCAGAACAACGGCCAGGAAGATTAAAGAAACCATCAACAGTGTAGAACGTAACAAACACATAAACAGCATCTCGTATCAACTGTCTGAGATTTGGTTACCAGCCCTACAGAAGAAGTAGTTACCTACATCCAGATCCGAAAATGTTAATTACCGTAATTAACTGTAATTATCAGCTCGTTTCTGATTGGTTATTTTTTATGAATTTCGATCCTCTGCAATTATATAAATACATGCGCAACATCATTTTACTTTGCCCGATGATGGGAGAAGGATCTCCCGAAACGTCGCCTACTAAACTATCATGTTCAAGAAATGATAAACTTTCCACAGTAATATGAATACTGAACAGACAAACCGAAATAATATCTTCAATAAAATAAAAGTGAATTGCTTTATATGAACTAAACCCTTTATAACGTTGTCTCATGGCTGGCGGGCCCTGGAACCGTGGGGCTAGTGAGAAAAGTGTGTCGCCTACACATCCAATCACGTGGTTCCGCTATATGTCGTAGTCTTGGTGTCGTAGGGTCCTTGTTAAAATTCGAGAGTGCGGGGGTAGAGCTCAAAGCCAGCTGAACTTAGTAAGCTGGGGTGGAGTGCCGGTCGTACTCTCGAAACAATCAATTGAATTAAGTGCGCGTAATAAGATCAATATACTTAAGGTGCAGGCCATTCTCTCAGTTTATTATGCCCGTACGCATAACTTTTGATTGCATTTTCTAATAAATGTCTTTTATCATCAAAATAGCTGAGTGAAACCTTATTTATTTCATAACTTCTTGGCATATGGTTTTGGCTTCTTATTGTTTTCATTGTATGGTAAAATTGTTTATTTTCGTTTGCTACAACGACAAAACTTGAGTACAGTGGTATCAAAAATGCATCTATTATACCCCGACGTTGAAGAAACAGTTTCGCCCAAGACTTGATGTATTATTAAAAACGTAACTGTAATATTTAATATGAATAAAAGAACAAGAAAAATTGATGTTTATAATTCTTGCTTAAATTTGAACAAAAAAAATAGATTTACGTGACTTGAAGTAAAAATGAGAATCTAAGCAGTTTCACAACGACTCGTTTATGCTTTGATTACGTTGTTTTGACCATCAAACGGCGTTAAAGGGCGGTGGTCCGGTTGAGAGGGGAGTTCAAAACGCCCTCCAAACCGCCAGTTCTTCTTATTCGCCCTGAAAAGCAAATAAGCTTCTTCGAGACTATTTTACACCAGTGGAAAAAAATCCTAAATCCGCCCATGCAAATTTTAAAACTTAATTACTTGCTCCATCCTAGTATATTCATCTACATTTCTATTTGGTAAATCGATCAGTGTTTGCAGAATGACGAAGTAGTTATTTCATTTTGTTTGTGTCGCAATATTTCATGCATACATGCCATCAAATGAAGATTCTTGTGAAATAACATGACGCAGCTTTTCTAAACACAAGGGGTGCTATTAAAGGAAGTAGAAATTGCAGTGGAATATCCTTTTAAATCAAATCTGTTTCTTGAGAAAATAAAAACAGATTAAAAATAACCAGGATATTATTCTTCATCTAGCTACAGTTATTGACAATCATGCGTAATCATTTATAATTTATAACAAAACTTTAATTTGGTTTATTTTAAAATTTGACTTGCACAAAGGGTGAAGGGTGAAGCACCAACCCGCCTTATTCAACATACTAAACTGTCTGTGAAGGTTTTAAATTTTGCAGAAACAGGACACCCTAGGGTCAGCAGCAGTTAACACTGCTTCAATTTAAGTTTAAAGGAGAGTTCTTAGTCTAATTATTTTATCTTGTTTTAACTCACCAATATGCTCCCAAGCAGCACCGGTGAAGGTGTACACAAAGCTCTAGCGGGCTGTCTGTTTTTGCTAGAAATTACAAAATTTGGATGGAAAATTTCCCCGAGCAAGAACTTAAGGATAAAGATTGAAATTACAGTGAGAACGTTTGTTGCAGTTTTAGACAAGCATTGCACCCCAGCATTGTTTGTCTCAGCAAAGAAAACCGATGTTTGAATATAAAAAGGGTATCCAACAAAATTTCTGCAAACATTATTGATACTTAGATTTAGATTGAATTTGTGAGGCTGAATAAATTAATTTTAGCAAGGGGCGGCCGTCCCTTGCTAAAATAGGAGAGAGGGAAGGGTTAATTTTCTTTTAATCGCACCCCACCCCCCCTCCCCACCTGTTGCAATACTGTGAAACGTTAACGTTTTAGGGTTTCCGAAAAAATATATATTAATAAATATAATTAAAAAGAAGAACAAAATAAAAACAATATCACGCTAAATCTATGAAGAAATACCAATCACGCTAATGCCAAGTTGTTGTTTTTTTCCTGATAAAAAAATGTATTAGTTTTTTAGGGGAGAACGTGTTGCTTAGATTTTTAAGGGGGTGGTTTAGAGACAAGTCGTGACTGCGTCAGGTGTACTGTCTTTCTGGTCCGGTCGAAAAAAACGATCGCATAAACTTTCGTAGGTTAGGAATCATACATATCCTTTTGTGCAGAAAATAGTTATGGCGAGACAAAGAGAAAAAATATATTTTGTAGCAATAACTTTATTAGTTTTAATGTTAAGAATAGATGATTCGCAAGAGCATTAACATACTTTATGCGGCTGCTGTTCAATTCGTTGAGAATGATTTTTTTTAATTTCTTTTCATTTTGGGACTAGCTTGAACCAATAATAGCACTGTAGGCACATTAATTTTAAACTTATATCAATACCCTAATGAATCGATCATTTTTTTAAAAAAAAATTAATATCTTCGTTAAAGATGCGTCGTGGAGTAAAACATTTAACATCGTCATGCCGGATATCAATAAAAAAAATGAGAACTTCTTGTGTAATGGATCAACAAAACGATTTGATATGTCAAGAAGGAAATGAGATTTCCCGCCAAAAAGCAATGACAATGCAGCTGTTATGGAAATTTCCTGAAATGTTATTCCACCTGATTAGAATTTCACCTAATTTCCTGTCATTTCCTCTTAAAGAAGTGTATTCAAAGTTTTAATGAGGGCAGTCGCTTTGGAAACATAAATGAAATAGTTTTTAATCTCGTGGTATTTGTGAAATAATTAATTGTATTATGTTATACCTAAATTGAATTGATCGTTATATAAACCTGCTTGGTTGGAGTTAGTTCACTTGTGCTTACATGTAGATAACGTGTAGTATGCGGACGTGATTCTTTCCAGCTGATTCAAAGTTTTGTTATTTAATCGCCAGATAATTGGTTTTACTGTTTCGTCATTCACAAGGTAAGTCTGCAGAGTCGTATAAATTCGGTGAACCATATAGTACCTGTGAGCTATCAATTATTTCCGAGCGTTTTATGGCGAATTGAAGTGCGAATTGTATCTGAGCATGCGCAGTTTTGTTTGTTCTGATTTTGCATTGAAATATTTGCTTCGCTGAAAAGTAGAAATAGTTCCTACTGTTTTCGCGGCTAAAGGTTTCGCTGCTAGTTTTTGACCAATCAAAACGCAGTTAACTAATGTAAACAATGAATTTGGTGCCTAATTTATTTTGTCATGAAAATAAAAAAGCGAATTCGCCGTTCAATTCGTGAAAATCTCTCTTTAAGTGAAATAAAAATAAATATATTGATAAAAATAACTCGCTGTAGTTATTAGATATTTCTGGTGCATCTTTTTTAAATTACTTTGATATTAATTTGTTCACATCAGAACCAGAACATTTGGCTTTTAATAATTTAAGCCTTTATATATTTTATATTCTATATACTATATTACAAATTTTTGTAACCCTAAAATCTCATCATATTTTTAGCAAGTTCGCAAAATCGAAACTATCAATTTTTCCAAAAATGATATCTTATAAAAATTTTTGTATGACAAAAGTATATATTTTTATGAACTTTGTAGCTCTTTGAAAAAACGCTGATAATAATGATGCGATATGATGTATTTCATCATTATTTAAGCTTATTATTTTCTCAAGTCAATTCAGTTTTGCTAGGATTTCAAATTTAACTTGTGAGGTAGATTAATTTTATCGTTTTTTATTAAACTGTCGGTGCGAGTGTCTAACAATAAGTGACAAAATTTAATTTTTTAGTTTAAATATTTTAATTGATAGCTATTAAATATTTCGTAATTCTGATTGAATTATTTCAGTGATCTAGCACTAAAAAAACATTTTTTCCATCTATTTTACAGAATAACAATCAAAAGATGCAGCTAAACAAATCCCTTGGTTTCCATGAAGTCAAAAAACTAAATTTTTGGAGAGCAGTCTTTGCAGAATTTCTCGTTTCTGTAATATACATCATAATTGCATGCGGATGCGGTTTATCTCTTTCCGGCAACGCACCCAGTCACCTGCACATAGCGTTAACTGTTGCTTTTACGGTAGCCGTTTTAGCATCGGCTTTTTGGGACGTGAGTGGTGGTCATTTTAACCCGGTTGTCACACTCGCTTTGTTGATAAAGGGAGATGTATCTTTAACGAGGTTCTGCTTCTATGTCTTTGCACAGTGTTTAGGAAGTAAGTATGAAAACTTATTCTCCATCATACAGTTACTAATTTCTTATTTGTCATACCAAAATTAAAAAAAAAATTGTGATTTTTGTAATGTTTTATCTAGTCCTGTTGCTAAATGATCTCCTCACTACTGAATGCTGAGCTTTTAATAACGTTTTCTATAGGTGTTGCTGGTTGTGGTTTACTCTACTTATACACCCCAGAGAACTTTCGTGGAACTCTTGGCGCGCTATCGGTACATAAGGATATATCGCCAGGAATAGCCTGTGCAGTGGAGATCACTTTAACATTTCAATTGATTTGGACTGTCATGGCTAGTACAGATCCAATCAAAAATTTCACTGGGTTCCAGGCTCCTCTTGCTATTGGTCTATCAGTTGGAATAGGGTTATTAGTTGGGGTGAGTTTTTATTTAATTTTTTTGCATCCAGCATCTTGTGATGTCTTTTTTAATTTCACTTAATTATTGTTAATTAACGACAAACATAGATCTCAATTAGAGGTGTTTTGACTACCGCTCTCCTCCTTAGGTATTTTTTCTTTTATCTAAATCAGGTATTCAAAAAATGACTTATCTTTTCATGTTCTCGACGGTTGTTCCTAACTTTTTTTCCTATATATCTTCATTTAGATACCTTACACTGGAGCAGCGCTTAACCCAATTCGTGCGTTCGGTCCTGCTATTGTCATGAATAAGAGACAAGATCACTGGGTAAGTGAGGCATTTTTGATATAGGTGTGGATGTAGGAACATCATCCACAACAGCATAAACATTTTTAGAGTTAACTTCAAATGACTATTTCATTAAAGAGTTCTTAATCTCACAAGAAATTACTGTCATTCGAAACAATCTTTTCGCTGTATTTTTATGTCTGAGCAACTTCGTTTACTGGCATTGCTCGCTTCATAAAAAAGGCTCAAAAGTCATTGAAATTGGAAATAAGGAGAATCTCTACCTTTCTACTTGGAAATGTAGTCGCGTACGTCTTGAAATGAGACGTTGTATCAAAAAATTACTTCATTCCTACGGCAAGTACATCTTCAAACCCTCTCTTCATGTTTTCAAACTGGAATGGGTAGAAACGTATAAGATAAAACTTAAACTATATGACAGTATAAGTATGGTGTATTATCAATATATGCACACCTTTCATTTAGGTTTACTGGTTGGGACCATTTGTTGGGTCAGCACTAGCTACATTGTCGTATGAATACGTTTTCAAATTGACGTTGGAGAAAATTGAGGAAGTTGATGAGAAAAGTGAAACGAAAAGAAATAATTTTGCGATGCAAGCATAAAATAAAATTTTAGTTATTCTAATTATAATATACTTTAGCGGAGATGCAGATTATTTTTACGTCTCTTTTTAGTTTGAAGCCAGTCTCCTTTATAGGATTTCTGACGGTTATGCATTCCCGTCCCTAGACCTCTTTGAGATAAACCGCGAAAATACGCTTTTTAAGGTTTAGCTCAAAAAGCTCTGGGGAGGAGAATGGGCATTATGTTCCGGGAACGACATTGTAAACTTCAAGTTCACAGCAGAATGTAAAAATTTAAAAATATAAAGAAGATTTTATTTCACAGTAGAATAATTTTTTTTCTGTGTCAACCTACGCATTGCAATAACCATGAAGTAATAGAATTACTCTGTAGAGGTCTAAAAGAAAGCTGCGGCACAACGATCTAAAATACACACACAACATGTATTATTAAGTGGGTGCCGTTATATGCATCAATTTATTAAATGGGTGCCGTTAAATGCATCAATAAGACTTTCACTCAGACTTAGAAAATTTAGAAAATGTGCTACATCAAAGTTTTTATACAGCCAACATTTGTGTTATATGGCTGCTTACACTTTTAGCGGCAACCAACACCTTAATAAATATCAGATTGGTGAAAAAAACATGTAAATAATGATTGCTAGAATGAAAACCCTTATAAGAAACTAAATATACTTAGCTAGCAGAACCAGTATAATTTTGTGGCTACAATCCCACTCCCAAGACAATCGCACTTTCCCGCCATTTTACGAAGTTGGTAAGAATCAACAACTTGCCAATACTCTATTTTTTGTAGACTATTTTTAGCAAAAAAAAATTGAGAAAAAAATCGGCAAAAATCAGAAGTTAGCGTAATTTAGTCACTTTTTGCGAGCTAAATTTTTTAATTTCAATTTTTAAGCTATTTTTCTTTCAATAAAAACAACAAAAGGACAATGAAAACTTATATAAATCAATATATATCAATAATTACTTTTCCTATTTCTTTTATTTCAAAATTTAAACTTTTATCGCGTTCTTTTTTTCTATTTTTTTCCTCTGCTACGCTCAATTGAAATGTTACTTAGAAAAAAGATAAGGCTGTTTTCGTATTCCCGCTCTTACCGGGTCTCACAGATATTGACAAAAAAAATGAATCGTCAAAAGAACTGCAAAAATGATTGGTCGGTAAAATATATTAGTCACTTAGCAAATACTTGGTCATTTTTTTGCCGACTTTTGTGTAGATTTGGTAAGCGTCAATTCTGCTGTGAACATTGACAAGTTCAAATTGCATTAGCCTAGTATAGAAATAGTCGGCATAATCACTTGTATGAACTTGATTTGCCACCTTGTGTGTTTCAATTTATTTTGTGGGGAAAACTATATAAACAAAGGCAGGTTTTCTCCTCATTTTCCAAATATAGATAAAAGCATGAAATAGTCCATACTTCAACTTGTGCGCAAGCGTAGGTCAGGTCGACATCGTTTAAAATTTGCTAGTGGGATTCTCTGGCACACCTGCACAACTTGCACGTCGAAGCCCATGAAATACGGTGATTGTCCTGACGTCTTCAACAATTGTCTTTTTCAATTGCATGGAGCTGAGAACACAAATAATTTGTGACGGCGAACTTTAAAATTAGCTGCCTTGTTTAAATTTTCGTATTTTGTCCATGACTGTAGGTGGCTGCTTCTTTTTAAGATTTAAAAATGGCTAGAAATCAAATAAAGGCTGAAAAAAAAAAGATATCAAGATGAACAATAGTTTTCTAGGTGACGAATATTCTGTTTAAAGAATAATTTTGTTTAACGAAAATGTTTATAACCTGGCTACAATTTCCTGAGACGCTTCGAGAAAAAACTGTCATTTTAAAAGCAGTGATCATTACGAAATTATAGACATGGTAATTTTCGTTTCGTGGGAGCGCTGGAAGACTATCACTCTTTCTCCTTCCGTAAATTTCGACGAGTTTGGCAAGATTCTTCTGGACGACCCCATAAATTCTTTTGTTTTAACAGGGTTTAAAAGTCTACCGAAGTTGACTGATTTTACGGCAGAAAAAAAAGGAATCGAGAGCAACAAAATCAGCGAAATGCAGCATTGTGTAGTTTGACTGCCTTAAAAACTACAGTACTTCGGCAAAGCACATCAAAGGAGAGTCAAACCTAAGCGAGTGGAGATGAAATTAATAACCCGGGTCCTGCGCGCAAAGGAACCTTATTAAACGCCTATAACAAAATTATGCGTTACTGTTAGACCAATTACTAGTTTTGGATACATAGTTTTTTGCATTGCCAAGTTCTACTTAGGCAAGCGCCGAAGTGGCCGAAGTATAATTCACCCCTGTATAATGCTTTACTCTCGTATCCAGAGCTTTTTTTTACACTTTTTGATATGTGTAGCTAGCGCACCCGTTTTTATTAACTGTAATGCCACTTATGTTGTTTGGTCCATCGCTCCACGCATAGCTACAGCTATACGTTTTCCCGTTATTTACATCGTTTTTTATTATGGCGGAAAAACCGAATGCACAAACCGCAAAAGGTTTATTAACAAGATAAACAAGAAAATCGGGGAAACTTTCTTTTAAACCACAAAAACATTTAAAAAGCTATGAACGTAAACAAACTGAATGAGTCGTTACAACTTTTTTAATGTTATAAGTTAAACGCCCATTATCGACTGTGTTGAGTGGAAAACATTTATACGTTTTATTAACCAGATCATTAAATTAAAAAGTTAGAAAATATGTCTGCGAGAGAAACGGTAAGGACTTTATATACACTGTTCACGTTCATAACATTTATCTCCGCATATCTTGGATTAATTTTGTCTTCACTAAGAATAATTTATTTGATGGTGTATCTGCAAGACATTCTTTATAAGATGTGTAACTTTCTCAATGTTTTCAGAAATGTTGGAAATGTTTTGGCTTTATTAATGACCAAAAAGTGCGCTTTCAAGAAAAACAATATCATCCACTTTGCTTTGTTTGTGACATGTGCAAGAAACCTTTAGCAGGTATGCTGTTGACAAATTGGACTAAGGTTTTTTTTATTACTTTATGACCTTGCAGGAGATAAAGTTTTTTTTACTTGAAAATAAATTTTATAATATTCAACGATCGAGCCACTGGATTAACTCATTATTTTAATTTGATTATTTTTATCCATGTTTATTCGCTCTCTTCCACACAATATGTCGACTTTGCTTACTATTTATAAATTATTTATTATAGGTGTGACATGCCATGAAGAAGGTGGGAAATTGCACTGTCAGCAATGTTATAATATCCTGCAGGAAGACGTAAGTCTTTAATATATAGTTTAATGCAGAAGCCTTGCTCCCAGGCCTATTTTCTTTTTAATGAGAATCTGTTCCTTCTGATTGTCCTATCGAAATCCCCTGCGCACTGGAGTCGAGCTTGGTAATGTAACAAAATCAGAAGGATAAATATGTGCTGTTGGTTCTTACATTTCAATTCCTATTCTCGTCACTAAAATTTTTTTTTGAGGTTTCATCCCAGAACAAAAGAATCTAAGGAGCCCTGGACTATAATTGCTTGTTTACGCCTCGATTAATCAAAATCTAAGGAAGAAAAAAAGAAATTGGAATGAAAACCCCAATGCAGTTTTTGTTATATACTCTTTGTTTAAATCTTATCTTTCTTTAAAAACACCTAAGCACCTAAGGGGTCTGGGTTCAAGTTGGAGTATGCTGTATAATACGATATATGTTAAGAGAGTTGAATTAATATTATAGCGGTGCGCTCGCTGTAAGACGTTAATCAAGTCAAATAAACAATTATACAAAGGCAAAGGATATCATCCTGAATGCTTTACATGTCACTCCTGTAAACAGTCGCTGGAAGGTTGGTAACTAAATTTCTTTCGTACTGTTCTGACATTTCAATACAAGACATAAAAAACGCATAAACCTCGTGCCCAGTTATTCTGAAATGATCAAGCAAATCCATGGGGACTATTGCTGAGTGGGTCCTTATGATTAGCTTTATGCCTCCCCTCTGTTGTTTCTAAGAGAAAACGAGCAATAATATTGTTTCTACAATTCTTTAATTTAATTAAAAATACCTTTTTACAGGGGTGTTTCACTTCTTAACACTATTTGGTATGAGGTAAAGTACCTCCAGCAAAAATGATGAATTTTTATGGAACGTTGTGACTTGACTGGAAACTTTTTTAAACATTTTGACTCCACCTATTGAAGACGTCACAAGTTATTAGACATTAATAAAACCGCCATAGTAAACTCTCTAAAAATAGGTAATGTTATAGATTCTAATTGCATAAAGCATGGAGGTTTTATAAAGTGTTTCAGTTTTTACTTTGCCACCTGTTCATTCCGATTTCCCGATTTTTACCCATTTCTGCGTGCAAAAATAGTAAGATATGTTATAAACCTAACAGAAAATCAAAAGAAAATGCCAAATATTGACCAAAACATTCACAAATGTGATTTCGGTAATAACATTTTTTTCTGATTTTATAATTGGTAAAGAAAAAAAATCTGACGTCAGCAATAAAACAATTATGCTAATTTATGTCTTTAACTACAGCTGTGTCAAGTTTTGTCATACGGATAACATTGTCAGAAGTTAGACAGCGGAAACCTTAAGCCTATACCAAAAGAGTTAAGTAACACTACTTAACAACAATGTACATTTTTTTTTTTATCAGGACAAAGTTTCCATTTTGACGATGGTAAATTCTACCACGAAGATTGCTACCGCAACGTGAACGCATATAAATGCGACGAATGTAAACAACAAATTGATGGCAACGATATTAATTTCTCCCTGTTTCGTGGAAAGTATTATCACCATCGCTGTTTCGCATGCGCCCAATGTAACAAACCTTTGGGCGGAGAAACATTTAAGGTTTTAATAGGACAGAGGTATTGCAAACAATGCCGATAGAATAAAAGATAATGTGTATTGTAGTACACATTAATATTTCTAAAAATAAGCAACTCGTTTATAAGCCATTCTCCTGAAACCTGCAAGTTTGCTGAAACAACTTCGAGTTGAATATATGCAAACAATTTATGTGTTTGAGTAGATGCTTTCACAGGTAATGTGGACTTGAAGCATTTATTTTTCCTATGATAATCGCTTACACTCTTTTGTGTAACACTTTTATCCCTCTTTCTGTTTTTAAACCAAATAATTGTGCTATAGAAGTGTCATGCTAGTAAATTTGGTGATTTTTCGCAAGGTTTTTGATAACCGTCTACACTGTCTAAGAACTGTTAAGGCATTTTTTAGTAACTTAAAACCAGGTCCAGAGTCAATTTGCTTATAAACAAATACTTGTATTTACTTCAATAAAGTCCTTTGAGTTCAGCCCTGATGACTCTTCAACATTTTTTTAAAAAAAATTGCTGACTTTTTTTTCCGAGTTGAATTTATAATCCTAAGTTGATGTGATAAGTGAAAATATCTATAAAAAAAGTGTGGATTCAAATGTTTGTTTTGTGAATAGATGTGTGCGATGATTCGAGTAGTCTTAGCTTGCACCTAGGAGCTTGCTCTTACTTCTCTGGTGGTCAGAGCATATTGTTTGACTATGAAATATTTCAAATCTGTCCTCTGTAGATAGATAGCATCACTGATAGCATCTCTGCTCCCTAAAGTCTCTAGATTAGAGCCATTATCACGGCCGACGTCAATATCAATGGCAAAATTCCCTGGAAACAAGGTTGTATAGGCGGAACCTATCCTTTTTTGGTTTTTAAATTGCTTTTTAAACAACTATTTTTTATGATTGTATAACTGCATCGAATAACTTCCTTAATAACTTTAATAAACAAAAAAAATAAATGAAATCGATTTCCTTATCTTGTTTTATCCATATATGGAATTCGTGTATATTCTTGTTTATAAAATTTAAATTATGTTGTTATTAATGTTTTCCTGACTTTTCCACAACGTGACTGTTTGTTTTTTAACGAAACGCCCCACATCGTGTCCCCCTCCCCTTAACACAAAATTTCGGGGACCATTCAGAAGATTTTCATGCAGGCACAATATCAGGCCCAAAAATTCTAATTTAGACCATCACTGTTTGCTTGCTGTGTCACGTTTTGTGGGAAACTTGACCTTTTTAATGCAGGATCAATTTGTAAACATTGTATAGATATAAAATTGAAAATTTGTACAATATCACGGAAATAGGAAAGAGAGACGTTATTAAAAATAAGTTGACTGTGGTGTAATATAGTTGATGTTTTAAAATACAAAACATTTACTGTACGGTTGTCTTTAAGTCTGAAGATGGTAAAATAAAATAACAAATTACTACGATTCACAATGTGGTAACAATTACTCTAATTAGAGACCCTAAGACTGATATTCATTGCATTAAAAAGAAGACATATTTCGACATACGTCGATCCTACAAATTTAAATATAATCAAATACAATCCTTTCTCTACCTCTTTCAAAATATAAATGATCAAAATATTACCCCTAAAAGAGTCATACATCGCTTAAGATAAGTGTCTGGAAGAATACATTTTGATTATAGTGTGTTATAAATTTTCGCAAATCCATTCGTTTGGTCATTTCTAGAAATGACCAAACGAATGTTTTTGCGAATAAAGAAAACATACCACGTTATTCCGCTTCTCATATTCGCACGCCGCGCAACGTACTGTTTTTTCCTGCAGAATGAAATTTAAACCAGAACATCCTCGTTCCCGAGATAATCTTCTTGTCAACGGCGCTACGCTTTTTAATTAGTTGTAGCGGTAAAAGGTGAGCTAAGTGTTGCAATGTTAAAAGTGCTTGGTTGCAAGATTATTCGGCTTCATTGATACCGCGTACTGGTACTTTACAGCTTAAAAATGCAGTAAAGTGTAGATGATGTTTACAGAGATCTGTATATGCACATGATTCTGACAGGCAATAAAAGAAGGACCACACAAGACAAAACAACAATTATTTTTAATTTATAGATTTTAAGGAATAACTGATCGAAATGAAACTGGAATTGGTTTTTGGTAACTATGAACTTCTTTTTGTACGACCAACTTTCAAGTTTTTAGCATAGGTTGCTTTTTTATCTCGATTTCTTCGATTGTTGTGGTTAGATATTCTGCCTTCTGTATATATGCGTGCGCATGTTAATGTCACAGACGCAAAATCACAATATAACGTCACACTGGAACTCATCTACACGCCTCATTTTAATGTTTTCTCATGTTGCCCCGGAGTCGTGGCTTTTAAAATTTAAATTCGAAGCTGCTGTTTCTGTTCTGTTCTCCTATGCTTTCATAACCACACACAGTCTCCTTATTTTACCTGTGCCAATGTTGGCTCATGTGCACCTTTGTCTCCAGGGATTTTTGCCTTTTTAATATAGGGGAAGACAGCGTCTTCCCTTATATTAAAACATCTCCCATATTAAAAATACAAAAAAACCCTGGGGACGAAGGTGCACATGAGCCAACATTGGCACAGGTACAATAAGGAGACTGTGTGTGGTTATGAAAGCATAGGAGAACAGAACAGAAACAGCAATTTCAAATTTAAATTTCGTTATTATTTATACAATTTATTTTTATGCCCCCTTAATTTATGTTCCACCACCCTCAGCAAGAAATATTTTCCTGACTTAAAACTTTCTGCGCAGAAACTTATTTGCGGGAAAAATCGAAATTCTTCATTCCTGAGATTAACAGGCGAAATTTTATAAAAGCATTGTGATACACAAAAGTTTATTTTCGCAAATACTAAAATTTCTTGAATGTTCACAGTCGCGAAGTGCGTCCGTATTAAAATTAGGTCGAAGAAAAATGTGCACGAAAACATTTGTAAACAATATCTTGATATTGCAGCCAATGTGCTTATGTGTTGTGTGATTGGTTAAAACCGCCAATACACGTCATGCGGCCAATCATGTCCCACAATTCTACCACACCGAAACAAACGCTGGTGTAAAAAGCTTTTTATTTACATGTCAGTGAACAGAAGAGGCAAGAAGATGTCTGAAAGCGAAACGGTAAGCATTTTTTCGCAGCAAACAGGTTTTTTTCTGCAGAAAAATATTTATTATGTCGAAAACCTTTCTCAAAGAAATCTTCATTGCTTTGCATTGCTTGCATGTCATTGGTGTGAAAAACCTTTCGCAGGTATGCGGCTGATGTCATTTTAAAAGGTTTAGTCTGCGACATTCGAAATTCTGGACATCGTTGCAAGGGAATCTCCTCAATAGAATAATGACTCGTCCGTTCAATGAAGGTTAAAAAAGATCTAATCTCCCCAAAAATGACCCAAAACATTCGTTTAAACCATTGTCGATCGAATTCGCCCGTTCGGAACCAGGTTAAGTTGCAAAATGTAATTCGCTGTCCCTGTGTCGGAAAGATTCCCGATTCTTAATTATCTTGGACCGGATAAAGAATTTGGAAAGTTCCAGGCTTTCGATATTTGGGTCCGCTAAAGAACAGGGAAAACATTTTAGCTTTCTGATTACTGTGTCAGTCGGTGATCCCAGAATTTATGTTAAGAAAATTTCCGCTATTTTATTGTAAAAATAATAATTTCTTATTAACTCTTAATTTCTGGCAAAGTCTCATAAGAAACGCGTTTCACTATGAAAGAACCATGAAACTCTCTCAATCGGCTACTATTCCAACTTACTCAGACTAGATTTGAAGATAAGCGAACCTGTGTGGCAAGCGAGCATGTCAGATGTCCGTTATATGTAACATATAGTGCTACAGAACAGGAAGAGCCAATCCTTATAATGGAATCCTTAAGAACGTTAAAACATTCTGTTACTATTACTTTCGTGCATTGGGCGCAAAATTTTGGGATAATTTGACGGCAGAAAGCATTTTTGGTCAACGTGTTTTTTTAAAGCCGCATTTCCCTCAGTCGCAAAATTAAATGCATTTCAAGGTACCTAGTACCGTTTAATCTACCCATGGTATTTTCAGGTTTTTAAGAAATAAACGAATTCACAAGTAGGTACAAAGCGGACTTTGCTTTTCGTTAGAATACTGGGTGCCACAGAAACTCCAAATACTTTTTATTGACTCACTTTTGTGGTGGCCATGATCACGAAATATTGGTAAAAACGAAAAGTATGAATACAACCTTCGGAGTTCAAGCGGTGCACGTGGCAATGTCAGGTTTATCCCGACAAACCGTGAAACATGGCAGCTCGAGCTTCTCTTAATGGTGTGTGCTGAAAATACTAAAACCTTTAATTAAAATTATCGATTCCATTAATTTAATCATATTAATTTCTGTTTTCGTCAATGCGGGACGACGTGGCGCTCCACCGTAGCTTTACACTCTTCTTCTAACAGTTAATATTAAGGAGCTATGTAGAGGAGGAGAGAGTATAAAGTTCATATGAGAGTATAAAACTCATATGCGTATATAAGTTTATTTGCTTTGGCATTTATTTGCGTCTAAGCTTTCGTTTGAGAGAAACAGAATTTGATATCCTCGAAAAAAGCTTAGTTAACTAGGCTACTTCTGTCAGAGCTGGTTAAAAAAGTTCTAACATAGATTTAAGACTTCTCACAAAAAACCCATCTCTGATCTAAAAATACTTGTTCTTGATATTAACGTAACATTAGGAAAATATGAATTGAAATATAAAAAAATCCGAAAATATTTTTTTTATCAAATCACTTCTATTTGGTCAGTTAGCGTGTCATGTTTCATAGTGACAACAGTTGTCCTGTCTTGAATTCAATGGGGATGGCAAAATGACCACCCCACCCTTAAAAACAACAGCTAAATACCCTCGAAATTAGAGGGAAACTTCTACTTTATTAGTGTCTTCTGTGAATGTTGAAAGAGAGTTTAATTGATATTTTTAGCTATGTGCTGGCTGTAAAACGCCGATCAAGTCTCATGGCATGACATGCGACTCATGCAAACATGCCATAGAAGGTTGGTAGCCAATTAGCTTTTTTGTCACTTTTTTAATACAAAAGAAGCTTTGCTTTGCAAATATCAATGCCATACCAATTAATAGACCCGAAAATTTCTATAAGGCATGGTTTACTAAGAGCACTCCTATTCTGTGCTTTACTGAAGATATGTCATGAAATTTGTTGAGACAAAAACTTTTTGTTTCGCACCGGGTGGATCATATTCTATTTATGGAGAAAATTGTTGATACAAACGCAGTTTTTTTCGTCATTTTTTTAAATATAAACTCAAAGGTTTAATACAATGCAGCTGGCAAACTGCAAAATCGGCCTTTCGCGCAAGCGTATGCTAGATGGACAGCGTTTCGAAATTTGCTAGTCGCATTTCTGCACAATGATTTAATTCACGATCGGTCCAACATTGTCGGGAAATAATGCTGATGTCAGCTAAAATTAACGCATTTAACCAAATAATCTAACGTCCTAAGTCTTCTTTATCATTAGAAAGTGAATTTTGACAAGTTTAAACGGCGTTATTTTATATAGAAATAGTCTATGTAGCTGTGTAGTAAAGGGCTTCGAAATTAGCTGTCTTTTCAGCTGTCTATCAATGAACAAGATTGCAGTATAAAATCTTGTATTAAACAAGACAAAAAGTTAGTTGCCTTATTTATTCCAAACAAACGTTTAAAAATTTTAGGATCTCACTTCCTGTACAATAAGACAAAAGTCATATAAATGAATATTAGATCAATATCAAAATTAGTTTTAAAACGATGCTTTCGTGCACGTGTTACATGTATTGACGTAAATCATTGAGTGTTTAATTTTATAACAGAGACCGTTGGGTTGGCCAATACCATCCTATGTCTGGTATACTCGATTTAAGGACTAAAAACTAACGGGGTGGTTTCCATTTTCTCGTTTTATTTTAGTATAGCTAGCTTCTTATCTAAGAGTTCTGACAAGACGTTTTTTCATAATTTTTTTCAAATTTTAATCGGCAAAAAGGGATTACATTGCTAAAATTTTGTCGGTAAAACGTCCTTAAAAATTTGTGTGCAAGTGACTAAAAATATAGTTAACTGTCATTTTTTGACGATTTTCTGTTACCAGTAGGTATAAGTTAGCGGATTGTGATAAAGAAGTTAAATTGTGTAAAAAACAGAATAAAAACTCAAAAAAAAAAATTCCTGGCTAGTTAGAAAAACTTAATTTTCTAACTAGCTGTTTCGGGCTGATACAGATATTCCAATAAAGCTTGCATTATCCTTAAAAAAAGATGGTAGCCACGATACAAGAATATTATTAGAACAGACTGGTAAAAATACGAAATAATTAAGGAACACAAGATTCAATCCTAGCTAATATTCCGAAAAATTAAAAACGTTCAGATCGACCATATTTAAACTTAAAATTCCTGATATTTCTCTTACATATCAAAAAAATAGCTAAAATGCCAAACGTGACTTTTTGAAAATATTTTGCAAAATCGCGAAAGTTTTTTGAAGAGACGCCCCGATCTCCCTTGAAGAAATATATTTATGTTTTTTTCCTTTGTTTTTTTATTTTCAGGAACAAATTACCACTTCGACGACGGCAAATTCTACCATGAAGATTGCTACCGAAATCTAAACGCGTATAAATGCGACGAATGCAAACAACAAATTGACGGCAACGATAATTGTTGCATGTTTCGTGGAAAGCATTTCCATCATGGTTGTTTCTCATGTACGCAATGCCACAGACCGTTATCTGGAGAAGTATGTAACGTCTTCACAGGGCGAAGGTTCTGTAGGCGTTGTCGTTAGAAACAAACCACATACCTTCTTTCATGACTCTTCATTATTTCTACCTTTTTGTGAAACAAGGAGCATCTTATTTTCAAACAACATTTGCTCCGACATCTCTTTCGGGTTTTTTAAATTGGTTACTTTATTAAGAAAATCGAAAACATGACCGGACATGAAGGATGATCTATGCAAAGTTATAATAGTACTATAACACATAATAATTCTTGTATTTTTTTGTTTGGAAATCTTGTGTTGTTGTGAAGAAAAGATTCAGAAAATATAACGCATATTTCTGCATTTTAGTTCACAGTGCACTTTTTTAGGAAAAACAATACGTGATCAGGGAATCAGGATAAAAAATCTTGATAAATAGAGGGTAATAAATTCCCTAACAGTAAATGTAGCGAAAATAAAAACACAGTTTACAAACCGTTGTTACCCTGTCATAAAAATTAATTCCCTTTTTAAAAAAAACTTTATCACATAAGTTTAAATAAAAACACAGGAAACAACCCGTTGCTACCCAGTCCAGCTAAAACAATCACTCAACAGTTTCATGACAGTAAAAAAAGGTTTAGCTACCTAACTGCATTTAGCATAAGCTTTATTTATTAGGAATTTTCTTGTACCCAAACTTAAAATCTGTGTTCGAAGCTAAAATCGTAAAATTATTTGTACGTGGCTAACCACCAACTTGTTTTGCCGATATTAAAGACAAAATTTTTAAAAAACTCAGCTCCAAATAGGCTGTTTTTTAATACGTAAATTTGACATACCTTTTTTCATCCTGTTTTGAGCTTTATCCAATGGTATAAGAAGTTCTGCGTCTTAAAGATTTCCGCCATTAGCAATAATCTGAAAAAAGATATAAAATCGTGACATACATGTCACGATTTTATAGCTACAATACATTATCTTTCACCAAAAATATCCAGCCTCAACAATTCCTCTTTAAATTAAAATTTATTGAATTTCCGCGCCCGAAGGCGTAGGAAATTCTTTAAAACCGTCGTTTTTTCTTTTGGAGCATTTTTTGAGAAAAAATCGACCCTGGGATTTCACGTTCCTCTGATTTTTTGTTACCTAAATGTCATTTTAGGCCAAAATTGGTTCAAAAATTAAAACTACTTTATTTTCCACAATATTTGGCACAATTAACAAAAAAGTATACTGAACATGATGGTGACATCAAAATTTCGATTTTTGGCCACCTTAAATGTCATTTTAGGCCAAAATTGGTCCAAAAATTAAAACTACTTTATTTTCCACAATATTTGGCACAGTTAACAAAAAAAGTATGCTGAACATGATGGTGACATCAAAATTTCTATTTTTGGCCACTTTAAATGTCATGTTAGGCCAAAATTGGTCCAAAAATTAAAACTACTTTATTTTCGACAAAATTTCGCACAGATCACAAAAAAAAATATGCTGAACATGATGGTGACATCAAAATTTTGATTTTTTGCCACCTTAAATGTCATTTTAGGCCAAAATTGGTCCAAAAATTAAAACTACTTTATTTTCCACAAAATTTGGCACAGTTAACAAAAAAAGTATGCTGAACATGATGGTGACATCAAAATTTCTATTTTTGGCCACTTTAAATGTCATTTTAGGCCAAAATTGGTCCAAAAATTAAAACTACTTTATTTTCGACAAAATTTCGCACAGATCACAAAAAAAATATGCTGAACATGATGGTGACATCACAATTTTGATTTTTTGCCACCTGAAATGTAATTTTAGGCCAAAATTGGTCCAAAAATTTAAACTACTTTCTTTTCGACAAAATTTGGCACAGTTAATAAAAAAAGTATGCTGAACATGATGGTGGCATCAAAATTTTGTTTTTTTGTCAACTAAATGCCGTTTAAGACCATAAACGTTTCAATCGGAAGACTTTCAACCATGAATGATAGGCTGTAATTTTTGTTCGCAATTTTTTTTAAAGTGTGAGTTTATTATGACACGTTTCGTTTTGTTTGCGTTTGTTGTAAGATGTAATGTCACTTGTGTGTTTTATCTTCAGAGCTTCAAGCACCAAACCTCTTCGAATGTTTGGCACGATAACACAACGAATTAGCAGGTTGTTATCAAATATTTTGGTAGCGAGCGGAAATTCTTAGAGCCCCCAGGGCTTCTTGTTGATAATTAATTAGTCCTGCTGAATATAGCTTTAGTCTACGTGCTTACAAAATTGTAGTACAGAAGGAAATGACGTAATTATATAACATCAAAGATGGCGCATTATAAGACGATCTTCATTATGCTACACTGCACGAGCTTTAACTTTCGATAATAAACTTTAAAATAAAGTAATGTTCATTGGATAATAAAACAATTTGTTGCACTGTTAGGATTCTTATTGGCTTAAAACTCAATTTAGCCTCGTTTTCAAAAAAAAATCTGTCAAAACGAGGATTTAAGCTTTAGCCTGGATATGTTTTAGGCGTCCAGGCTCTGGGCTGTCTCTATCTATCTATCTCTCTCTCTATCTTTCCGGCCGATATTAAAGATTCCGCCTTCGCCGGCGGAAATCAAAAACAGAGCTGTACTGACGTCAGCAAAATTGTTTACACAAAGTTAGATACACAAAGTCTGATGTACTTCGTGTTAATAACAAGAAATGAATATTTTGGGGATTGAACCTAGCCTCTTTCCCTTCTTTATTCCCAGTTTAAACTTAAATCAGAAGGAATAAACTTTTTAATAACATACACGATTTTTAAAACTAATAAAGGTTGAGTTCATAGGTATTTTTACCAACCAACTCGCGAAATATAAAAAGTTAATTTGACAGTGCTACCGCTAAAGATCATGACACTAATTTTTGCAAGGATTTATTTTCGCGATGTAATATAACGTAAAATAATTAACCTCAGTAAAGTATAAAAACAGCGTATAATTCGTAAAGTTACGTTATAACTCGTGAAGTTACGTTATAACTCGTGAAGTTACGTTATAACTCGTTTATTTTTGTTATAACGTGCTTCCAACCTCTTACTATATTACACATATTAAACGATTTGTCCATATATGAAATGCATACAAATTTTAAATTATATTATCACTCCAGTTACTCTGATTTTGCCACAATATAACTCCTGCGTTTGCTTCACGTGGCGCGTCATTGTACGAGCCAGTAGGAGCCGATTAACATCGGGAAATTGTTTCCTCAGACAGCAGATGAAGATTCTTCCCTTGTTTATCGACGACGTCATTTATGAACTCGTGGTTAGATGTATTAACGCCCAGATTCAAATTCAATCTATTGATTTACCGCTTGCTGAATATCTTTGGTCTCATCGCAGAAAGAGTCACCAGTATAGCCTCCTAAAATATAATGCGAACGAAGAAAATTTGTATATTAAAGAAAATATAATAAAAACAAAATTATAAAATTAAAACAAAAGTCCTGAGAATGAATATACGAATTTTTAAAGCAACATGTTATAAGCAACACGTCACCGAAATTCTTTAAAAAATAAACAGATTGTATGCAACAGTCAGACTGAAGTAAATAAACATAACATGAGGGAAAACGACCGGAATTATAAAAACAGCAAAAGTTTTCGAAACTTTCATTGTGCTAAAAAGCTTCATACGACGACAAATCCGATTAAAAGTTTGATTTCGATTGGCGTACTAGATAAATAAAGCAGTCAAGCATGTAATTTGGTCTTCCTGAGACTAGTTGACCATCTAATTAACAAGTAAGCAACAGTTGAGACTCAAAAAAGTCTGAGCCAAAGTTTTGTGTTGTTTAAAAAAAGGATGTACAACTTTAGAAATCTCCTTGCATTTTACAACTAAAAGAAAGCAATCACCTCAGTCCTGATGGTTCGACTACCTTGATTGGGACAAGCATTTACGTAGCAATCGAATAAAAGCTCGATATCTGTTTCGTAAAGAGTTTCGTCTGACTCTAGACTTGCTTCCAGGCCTTTTAAACCACCAAATACAATTAGCAAATGGCTAAATATGAAATAACTAGTCGTTAGACCGCGGAAAAATCATTACAAATACATCGTATTTGCTGTTTTGGCCAACAATATTTCTTACATTCTTAACACGAAATCGACCCGTGTAGACAGACAAGAGTTGTTCATGTTCATAATTTAGTTGTTCAAAAATTAACTCGGTTAAAAACAACACGTTTCGATGTCAATTTTTGCTACATAATGCGCACACAAATATCACATAAAAAGATAGCAACATAAGGTATAAGTGAGGCATGGCGTTAGAAGATGTATGAAGTCTCTCGGAATTTGCTGATAAACATAACAAGCCTACTTAAATGCTGGAAGGTCTAAATCATCAACAAGTGTTCCTTTATCGGATGTTCCCAATGTTAAATCATAACCGTCTCGGTACGGAGATTGTGTAAACACTGCACCAAACGAGTCTGCAATTCGCACGTTGTATCCCCAATATCGACCGTCCTCCGTGCGGGGTGTTGACGGTGGCACAACTTTACCGCTAAGAAATTTCTTTTTTTCTATACTTTCTAAATAAAGTCGAAGGACATCAGTTAGACATTTTTTCTTAAAGCAACTTTGTATTATACATTTATTTTACTTATTCTATTTATTCTAAAAAACTAACCGGCGTCCAATTGGTCCAATTTCACAGTCACACGAACGTTGGGCTTTAAATGCTTGTCAATGCGTAATTCTTTCCTCATTCCAACGTTTACGAACGACCCTCCGCCTTCTTTTACCGGTCGGTCAAGTGTTACTCCTTCTCTATAGGGGACGATATCATCAATGCGCATATGATGCGGACAGTCAAGTGGATTCAAAATACCTGTAGTATTAAAAATAATATAGATCGTGGAAAAGAAATACTATATACATGCTCACAAGGCGACTCTTACTAGCAAAAAAAGGTTTTCATGAGAAATCACTAAAAAGATTGCAGAGAATGCTACGACCATGAATTTTAGCCAAACCATATTTCTTTTTGATGAGATGGATTTCGAATAGAAATAGCATAGCTCTGCGGAAAAATTTGTGTGTATACCTGCATATTTTAAGTCTTGATGTACTGGAAAAAAATATTTCCGCAAATATTGCGGACACTCTAAGTACTGCAAGATTCGAGCGAACATTACATTCGAATCAGTGGATTTAGTGACACCTTTAAAAACACTGTCGCTAGATTTTTTCTTGCTTGATTCGTTAAAAATGATTACTTCATCAATATTAAATATCACCAATGCACGTGCAACCTGAAAAAGAGAGAAATTGACTTCAGATAGAGAATCAGTAAATTTCTAGTAAGTTAGCTATTTCATTTCATGAAAAATTTCGGTTGTACACTTTTAAATTTAAGGCATTTTTTACCTGACCGGCTAAATAGGTTCTTAATTCTGGTGATTGCGCATTTTCAAGAATGGATCCAGGCAAGGCAACACTTACTGTTTTTGTAAAACCTGAAAATAAATACAAAATTCAATACATGTTCATGCAAAATTCATTACGCATTAGCCTAACGAGTAAATAAATAATTTACTCGTTTTTATTCATTACATTTACTTATTATATTTTATTTTAGGACCAATTTGGACCGAAAATGAGGTCAAAACAGCCTGTATTTTTTATATGGGCCTAATTAGATCAAACATGGTACTTAAAAGGAAAAAAGTTTCAGGAAAGTTTTTTTTTTATTCAGTGTCAAGTTGCATTTGAAGCTGTTGTTATTGATATAATTAACCTCACCTTTTCCCAAATCAGACTTTTCTTCCTGTGGCAATAAATCGCTCAATGAGATATCTATACAACATAATAGACACTATATACATTTATGCCACTATTAGAAATATCTTCAACAAGATTTTCTTTAATTTCACAAGTATTTCAGTTTCTCGCTCACCATTTAATTCTTTTTTGAGTCTTTTTTTCTTTTTTCGCTCTTGCTTCTGTTCATATGTCTGGAAAGGAACATAAACTTGTGCAAAATGTGTAACTTAAAAATGAATTAACATTAAATTTCCAATCAGGAACAAAACGGAATTGAATATACCGCGAAAAATACTTTAAAAGAGAACTAACAAAAAACTTACATATGCAACATAGCATTTTATCTTTTTATGTACAAAAACGATAATTACATTAACGGTCATCGGCATTATTAAACAAAAGCCCACTTGGTCCCTACATATTTCGATTTATCAAGTCACACAACATATACATAGCTCAACAGGATTTGTAAGACGATTTCTTTTCTCAGAGTGATTTAAATTTAATAAGGTTCAAGCAATTAGTAAAACTAAATTCCATCGGAATAACATTCTCATGGAAAAATTTCAAGAATTTAACAACATGCGAAAGTAAGTAAAGAAATTTGAAACTTTGAGACTGTTTTTGTTTTGTTTCAATTTCACAAAACCACTTCCAGTACATTTCATTGAGCACAATCATTTAAACGGTTTTTTTTCAAAACTAGCTAATTAAATTAAGCACCTGTTGTCTTTCCAGATGTTTTAATACAAAAAAATAACACAAGAAAGATTTCATAATAAATTTAAATACAGATAGGTTACACCAGGGAAACAATGCTCTATTCTGAAAAAGAAATTTATTTAAAAACATATTAAAGATAATTAACCCCTATATATACGGAGGTGTGGCACTCGAGGGCTAAAATATGCTGATATCAGCAGCAAAAATCTGAAAATCGTAAGGCAGAGCCACATTTTTTCAAAATTACTCAGGGTTCCTTGACATTGTCCATCACATTGGCCAGCGCTGAAACTTGTGAACGAGACGCGGTTGGAACTAAGGAAGTCTTCATTTTTTTTTCATTGGATTTACAAGAATTTGAGGTACCCCACAATGAGAAGTAAAGAACAGAAACCCCTTTCTGATCTCTGATGATGAAAAATGGTTGCATCTGGATAATATTTATTTTGTGATTTTAAGCTACCTAGCTAGTACCATGCCAGCACTCCAGGGACACATTTGTTATTAAACAAAGACGTGATAAAGTACAAAAACTAAATATATTATTTTTATGAAGCTAGCTATACAAAAGATTTTTCAAGGCATTCTGTCATTTTAAATAAAGATAGCTAGCTATCTATTTGGACCTTCCATGACAGTGGACAGTCAAGACTTGACTATATAACTAGTTAGTTACCGTAATTATTATAATTTAACGTTGCTTCTAATTAACGCGGATGGACAAAAATGGCCAAAAGTTTGTAATTTATCGCTTCTAATTATTAACGCGGGTCGAAAATTTGGCATGTTTTATTTTCCTCTAATTTAAAAAAAAAACAAGCAGTGGTTTAGATTAAATAAACATCAATATACATTATGATATTGAGATCAAGCAAAGTGATCATCATTTTCGTCTTCGTCCATGTTAAGCTCATCCTATGCTTTTATTATACATTTTTGGTAAAATGCTTCATTGCTTCTTCACTGGATCTGAGAAAGTAATACCACACACTTCAAATGATCGTTTCACCATTTCCTTGTCCTAAGCAAGGTAGTCATATCCTTCCTTTATCCACCCAATCATCTGCTGGCAAGTTGGTACGGGGATTTTGCTGCTACTGCTATTTCCATCAGGAAAACTTTTAAGGAAGGTTGCAACGTAATTGGCCCAACACTTCCTCAAAACGGACTTAAATTATTTTGAAAAAAAAATTAAGGAAAATTTTCCAAAAAATGTTTCTTATTTTTAGCGGATTAGTTTATTTGCCTGTAATTATTAACGCGGGTTGACCGTGCTCAAAAGTTTGTAATTTATCGCTTCTAATTATTTTCATGGGACGGTTAAAATAATTATTTTTACTGGCACGTTAAATTAGAATAATTACGGTATGTAAGGCATTGCATGTTGGTTAAATATGTTGTTGCAACAAACAGAAACCTGTATTTCGAAGTAAATTTTTTCAAATGTTCAGGTTTCTTTTATCGAACGGGAACCCATTTTTATAAATAAATTTTTGTAGATTTTTACGTTTCTTTTATGAAATAACAAAATTTGGGAAAGTAGTAATAGCCTGAAGTAATATTCGCTTGGAGCAGAAAGACCTAAAGTCTCTGTCCAGGTTAAGTAAAGGGTAAACTGTGTCACACGGAGGACACTTAGTGTGATGTGTTACAAATCAAGTGGAGCGCTTATTGCATTAAAGATTCAGAATATTTTTCATAAACCAATATTCACAGCACTTATGATGAAACCTATTGTTACTTCTGCAAAGCAAATACAGTTGTTTAAAAAAAAAATGGCTAAATTCAGTAACTCAGAAACCATGATAGTAGTAAAAAAAAATTTTGGATTCATTTCATCAAACTGGTCTGAAAACATACTATACTAAGTTTCAAGTCATTATTTCAATTTTTACTGAAGTAATAGGACTTTTACTTAGTATAGTTTTTAACACCACTGACACCAAAATGGCTGCAGGGACTAATCCGTTTGAAATTGATTTATATTATTTTATAACAACCTTTTTCTTCTATGTTTTTATTTTCCTTTAAAAGTTGTTGCTTATGCTTATGTATATGACATTAGGATAAGGATGAAAAAGTTACTGTAGGGCATGGGTTTTAAACCTTCCAGCGAGAAATTTAAAAACTAATAAATGACAAAATCGCAAAAGTTTATCTTAAAAATTTTAATTTTTGTTAATGTGAAAGTAATCCACATGAAAAAGTTTCTGATGTTTTTTATGAAGAAGTCTTCCATATTAGCCATATGGGGTAAACTTAATGAACAATGAATTTTCCTGCAGGTGTTCTCAAAATATATAATATAATTTTAAAAACTGTGATGTAATTTTCCTCTTAAGTTTTGACTTTTAACCCAGCTAAAAAGCTCAACCTTGTCCTTTTATACTTAGTCTAGCTAGCTATAGCAAAAAAGTTTAATATTCAAACTTGACCTATTTTACTGAGTATTAAGTAATAGATAGATAGATAGATAGATGTGCATATTTTACATGGCTAGCCTCACAAATATCGAGGGATATACCCTGTCTATTATTTCCAGGAGGGGCCATGGCGTAGATGGAGAGTCCTAGAGTATTTAATGCTCATTTTGAGCTACGCAGACCCAATTAGAGCCCGCGCTCTACTAGACAACTCCCGGCAACATCCAACGGCCCACACAGTGTGCCATCTTCCCAATTTCCCTCACATGGCTTGGGTTAACCCGGGGCTATGGTAACATTCACTCGCCCATGTTGAATCGCCGTCAAGAGGAATCGAACCCCGGTCTCCCGCACAGAGTACGAGAGCTATAACCACTAATCTACAGCGCCACATAAATGCTAGAATAATCCTAAATCTAACTATAAGGTAGCTAAGCTACCTGTAAGAACAACATCAAACAACATCGAGGCTGTTCTCTTTTGTAAACAAACCCAGTGGCATTTTGTAATAAGTACCAAATTTTATGTGTGCATTTATTGCGCTTAAATGAGTGTAACCAAAACGCCCTGTACGTAAATCCTAAAAATTTATGTCATTGGCTCAATCTTCACGAATGACACCACGTAACTAAGAAACCGTACTTTGCTATTTTCCGTTACCTATACCGAGATTTGGTGGTGATATATATGAGAATTGTCTTTAAATAAAAATATTCTCAGACAAGAAGAAGAAACAGTCCGTTTATAATTATATTTATTTGTTTAGCATTTCTTAACTTCTTTGTTCACATCCCTGCGGACCTACATCACACAAGTTAGCAATTTACCAAACAGAAAGTCCATATTGACACTGTCATGGCAGCGACCGTAGTACTACTTTGACTTTATATATCTCAACAACCAAAGTTAGTAAATTTAAAAAATAAAACAGTTCATATTCACACTATATTTTGCCCACCGTGATAAAAAAGTTCAAGATAGTATCCTAATTCTAATATCGCATATTGTGGTCTGTTATGTTGAGTTATAGCTAGCTATATTTTCTACCCACAAAAAGCACGAAGGTGCCAACTCGCCGGAAAAACCATGGGCTGTCAGAAAACTTTCGGCGTTTTAAAGAAACTTAAAATTTCGCACGGTGAAACTCGAATCAACCCGAAACAACATTTTTTAAACATTTGTTGCCGTGTATAATTTATTTTTTTAATGTCGAGCAGTGGTAGTGGGAGACTGTTTTTTTAATCCTTTACTCGATAAATAGCTGTAATAAAATCCCACAAATAATAAATAGTAAGTATGACAACAAAATAGCACCTAGAGGGTGCCAATAAGCCGCAAACGCCCGCATATATACGGGCAAGTTTGGGCGACTTTTCAAATAAAATTGGCGGTAGTCCCCTGAAACCGCCCACACTTTCCCGAACTCGCCTGGAACATTCCCGAAATGCAATTCCTTGTAACAAACCATGCGGACGATTGTTGAGAAGAAGGCGCTTGATAAGAAAGGAGTTAATAAAGTTTATATAAAAGTTATTTATAAAGTAAACTTTTTCAAAAACCATCAAAAACAGTTCTTCTAAGAACTTCGCTACGACATAGTAAGTTTATTTTAATTTTATAGTTTTTTTGAATCATATATTAGTCTCTGTGTTTTTTGTTTTTTTTTCAGGCATTGTTCGGGTCTATGCAGTTTTTTTTCGAGCGAATACTTGAATTTTTTTCAAAACGCCGAACTAGCCCGAAAACGCCCGCACTTTTTACGGTGTATGCGGCTTATTGGCACCCTCTCATAGCACCTTCCTTCTGCTACACAAAATTTAAATGAAAACAACGAGCTCACTTGTGTTGCATTTCGGGCACTTTTGGACAATTCCAGGCTTTTCCAAGCGATTACAGACAAAAACACCGAAAAAACACCTGCTGCCGCCCTCACATATACAGCAGCGTTTTTGGCGAGTCAGCACCATTGTCAAAAAGCATGCGCAAAAAACGTAAAAATTAACTTTTGTAATGAAAACAGCAAGTCTTCTATAGCCTCAATCGTATTTCTGTGAGAAAGAAATTCACTGGAGTGAATCTTTTATCAGCAAGCTTTAGCATTTTTTGTCTGCCTGATTAGATTGCTTGAAATGTAAAGAAAGAAATCCGTCTAAAATATTTTTGTGGTTAGGATGCCTGGTTGAATACCGTGTGCCTACTTCAATTAAATGTGCGCCTAAAATGTGAACAGTTCTTACATCTTGTGACAAAAAGTAAGAAATTATTGCATTCTTACCTCCTTGAAACTAAATTTTCTCTTTTTCTTCAGCACATGCCTTTTCTTGTTTACGTCCGCCATCTTTATTTCCACGCAAGTGAGACATTCAATTGCGCAAATTTGATTTTTACCAGGTGTTAAAAGGGCGGGATACATTTGTTGATTTCCGCTAGCAAAGGCGGAATCTTTAAAATCGCTTGAGATAGAGAGATAGATAGATAGAGACAGCGCAGTTAGGCTGGACGCCCGAAACTTATGCGGGCTAAAGCCTAAATCCTCGTTTTGACAGTTTTTTTCTGAGAACGAGGCTAAAATGAGTTTTAAGCCAATAAGAATCCTAACAGTGCAACAAATTGTTTTATTATCCATAATACTTTATTTTACAGTTTATATGCTATCCAAACTCCGTCACTATGTTCCCTTAAAGATACTCATCTCTGTATACTACTCTTTATTTTTTTCTCACGCTTCTTATTCCTCCCCAGTTTGGTGTCTAACCCATAACATCCATACTGATCGAATCTTTAAACTTCAAAAAATAGCGGTAAGACTCATCACCTTCGCTGACTTTAATCAACCCTCTAAACCTCTACTAAAGCAACTTAACCTTCTTGATATTTTTGATACCACCAAATACTGTAATGTAACTCTAGTTCACCAAATCCTAAACAAAACCTCTCCACCTGATATAAATAGTCTTTTCAGTCTAGCGTTTCGCCCGGATACTTACAATACCAGAGGATCTTCTATTAAACTTTTAGACAAACCCCTTGTTAGAACTTTTTCTTTTGGTACCAATTCTACTTTATATCAATGTATACTATGCTTTCTATGCACACTGTATAAAAATTTAAATGAAAAAAGCAGGTTTAGGCGGAACTGGACCTCGTTGAACTGTTTTTCATCATTTCTTTTCGTGATGCACATTGATCCTAGAGGAAAATAAGTGACCAAACGTGGATACGCGAACGATATTTAATTTGCTGCAAAATGACCGTGTTTGAGCTAGAATGAATCCTCCCAGGTTTGACACATTTTTATTTTTATTAAACTTAATCACAACTTCTTTTATAAGACATTGTTTATTGGCTATTTTTACCACAGCTGTAAAAAATATGAAACAAACGAACCGTGAGCGAGTTTCTTATTGGCTACATATTACTTTGATTTACATTTGAATATAAAATTTATTTACAGTAAATCTTTAATAGTTAAGTTATATTCTTTGTATATATTCAAAATATTGTACAGACCACTACTGTATCCAATCCACTATCGTTCACAACTGTTTGAGCGAAAAAAACATTTACTTTCAAGGTCTCAAACTTAATATATAACATCTGTTTTTTTAAACTTTGATTTAAGATTATGTTCGTTAGTATCAGCCAAGGACCAAGCAAGGTATTATTTTGTAGGGAGTACCTTATTCAAAGTAAATTTAAAATAATTAAGAAAATTTATTTGTTACAAAAGGCGAATAAATAAGAACTATTAACAATGAAATTAAAATAATTGAAAATCTAGAAGAGAAACAACAACGATTTATTCACACAACTCCAAACTGTTCATTCGTTTTCTAGCTAAAATTATACGTTCTGTTCGTATCTTCTGGAAAAAAATACAACAATTTGGTTAACGTATGAGACGTTTCTGATATTTGTGTACATCCATCGTTAGTATAAAGTTTCGAGACAATATCGTTTACTTTCGTGCAAACTTGATGGATATCGTACGTTCTAGCATAGCTGGTAAGAGCACAACAAAGCGCATTAATGTACCACGATCCATCCACTGGATGTATCCAAGCTGTGTAACCTGATGAAGCAAAGATGATTTATAACAGGTGTGTAAAACACTTTCAATGTGTTTTTTCAGAAGCATAACGCTAACAACCATATTCAGGTTCAGAAATTAAAAAAACTAGTCGTTAGCCCGTGGAAAAATCCACGGGTTCGCCCGTCCTTTTTATACCGCATTGCGTGCGTCTCGCTACCTGCGCAGATAAGCTACCCTTTTGGGTGACAGACAGACAGACAGACAGACGTATACGGGTATTATAATATACATGAGCAATGCTAAGCATAATGCCGAGATTGACTTCAGCGGATAACCTGTTTCTTCATGTTTGGAGATTCATATGCAAAGTTTCGAGAAAAGACACCAATTTTTAGTGCGTACTTTCAGAAAAGGTAATTGCAAAAAAAAAAGACAATGAACACAGTGACTTGAATTTCACAGAAAATCAAAACATGAGAAAATACAAAATGTCACGGCAGAATGATTCGTGGATACTAAATAATAAAAATATTGCCAGAGAAGATACTTAATAAACGATTTTTAACATTTTTGCAAAACTTCTGCATGTATTAATTTTCGCGCTTTTCACGATTCTTGATTAAATTTGTGAAATAATGTACCTGTGAAATATTATTCAAATACAATTCGCGCAAATTAAAATCAGCAAAAAAAATTAACAAAATAACAATTGCTTATAAAATATGTTATTGAAAAACAGCGCAATTTCATTCACACTAAGAAGGAAATGGAACGCTGACGGCAAAATAATAAGTGTATGTTTTATTAAGAAAAGGCTTTTCTGTCAAAATTATTTTAGGTTAATCACGAAAATTAATAAGTTTTCACAAACAATCATCCGCAAAAATTAGTACCGGCGAAAAGTAATTTTTTTTTCGACCTGGGAAAATATCTACGCGCGAGAATTATAGAACCATTAAGCGACAGTCACCTAACAGCATTTCAAAACACAAGCACAAATGAAATATTACTAACCCGGAGGGGTAGCATGGCCAACAAAATAATCACATTCCGTTGGGGACTTGTGTTTTTGAAACTCATCCATGTCTGCAGACATAAAATTCTTTTTCACATCTTGCCCATACTCGTCCCTTTCATATCCCACATCAATATTATCTCCACGGCACGCTTGAAAAAAGAAAACTTTGGGTTTCAAACTTAAAGTTGGTGACGCAAGACCATTGAATTGAGAAATAATATTATATACTTTAATAGGTTTGCCATCAATACCGTAAACTCCATTTAAACAACCATGCGTCATAATACAACAAACAAAGCTGTCATACTTCGAATGATTTTCTCTAGCATATTTATCAATGGTCATCCACAGCTCCATTGCAGTCAAATCTTTATATAGTTTTACAGTATACAGCAGCTTAGTAAAAGTTTCTTCCAAATTTATTTCATCTTTTCTGGTTCCTGGTCTATCCTGTAGAATAATCCCGTTTTTTCGAGCAAGAGAAAAGTCTTGATTGCTTAAAATTATGCATAATCCCCTTGGCTTGCTGGACATCTTGTAACATTCAATTTCTGGCCCTGCAGGCAGCGCATACGCTGAAGAGCTAGGGTCTATGCTGTTCGTATCTGATATATGTTCTGTAACTTGAAACCCAACACGTGAGAATTGATTCCTTATATTATCATAGTCGTCGTCAATACTACTGTATGACGGCATTGAAGAACCGCATCCCGATATAGTACTTCTGCCACCTGTCAGTTCCACATTGTCATAATAATTGTCGTCATATTGATCTAAACTTTCACAGGGTTCTTTACTTGATTGATAGTAAGCAGGAGGTATCAATGTGGGTGATGAATTTCTATTACGGTCAATTGTTGGTGAGGGTGGTTCACGTGGTGAAGTTGAAGTAGTGCGGAGGACTAAAAAACAAACAGTTATAAGATCAAACTTAACCATAAGCCATTAAATATCAAGGAGAATTTATTGTTATTAAACTGCACTAGTTGCAACGAAGTGTATTTTACAGAGTGAATCAACCTTTCTACAAAAAAAACCTATCTGATCAATGCAAAGCAAAGCAAAGTCCAAGATAGTTATAGTGTAAAGGCAGTGCTACGGGTCTTGGTAAAAGCGGTGCCACACGATTCGAGTAATTGAATCAGATTTATCAAACTTGACAAATTTGGTTGGATAGCATGACTTTGTCGAATTGGGTTTTTAGAAAATCAGACAGGTTCAATTTTTTGGTCTTTTAAGGCTTTTAATCAAAATGTTTTTTTGTACATCAAATATGTGTGCCGTAAAACGCTAGTTTGTTTAGCGAAAAGATAAATAAAAAAAGTGATAATAAAAAGAAGTGAAATTTAACAAACTGTTCATTGGTGGATGGATGTATAGGAAAATAGACAAGGACTTGTAGGGCAAAAAGCGATCTATTTTTGTGGATTGTAATAATTAATGCCACAATAGTTTTTGTCTGCAGAAATTTTTGTTTCTGTAAAGTAGGCAAAAAATGAAGACAAAATGAGAACGAAAAAGCTTGTTAACAAGTTAAGTTAGTATAGACAACATCCGAAGTTAAAACTAAAATATTTTTTTTCCTTCTTCAACCAAAATTTATTTAGCAAACACATTGGTTGCAATGTTTATTTTTTTATTCACAGCCAAATGTTTTTTTTTACTCCAATTGGTATCACAGTGTGTAGTTTTGTGAACATTTGATGCATATATTTTGTCTCAATGACATTTTAGTTCCCCTTTCTCGTCCATAATTACTTCAAAAATGCTTCGTTAACTTTTCCCAATCACAGCACTTTAATGTCTTTAAGCCACTGTGGCATATAACCTTCTCATTAAACCACAGAATAACGGTATAGCAAATATATAACCTTTTCGTCCCTCTTCATATTGTTCCTGTTCGACAATTTTTTGAAGTTCATGCCTGTATTCGTCAAGTCTTCGTATCAAATCCTTTCGTGATATTGCTTCAAATAAATCATACAAGGCAGATATATTGGTCTTGCTCAAATCCCCTTCGCTCTCGAACAACTGAAATAGTTTTAAACCACTATCAATTCTTTCAGCTTGGCCAGCTAAAAAATTAGAAATTAAAATTACCAACTTTAACTAAGTACACTGAATAAATGCATGTAACTAAATACTTTCATAGAATGAAAGAGAAACTGCTATTTGATTTATACAATCATTTGCCTTTTACAATAAATTTAATACACTAATCCGACATCTCCCGGGAACGTGCGGGAAAAAGGGTTGTTATTTTTGGTGGCAGCTTTTATTTTTAAGTTATAATTTGCCATGGATTACGAAATGGTCAATAAAATGAATTTGGATGAGTTAAAGATGTTCCTCAGGCTTCGTGGTTTAAAGTTTCTAGGTAGAAAAACCTGAATTGGTAGCTAGAGTGCTTGTTGCTGCTGAGACCAATGTTCCACTTGTTAAAACAGCACAGCAGGTAGAAGGTCAACTGATCAAGAATATAAAGCCAACTCCTACATGGTGAGGTACTACTGTCTGATCCCAATTATTTAACGTCTTGTTGGATTTGTGAAACGGATGGTATTACTGAGTGGCAAATGCAAATGGGCGTTACAGGTTGTCAACATTGCTATTTTTTATATGGACTCCACACAGATACATTTTCAACAAACTGGATTTTAATGAAGAGTACTGGAATGACTTAACATCTACATTCAGTGAACTTTACGATCATTATTTAATCTCATTTTACAGCTCATAATATGGCCCAAATGAAGAAATAAAAACGGTTATTTTTATAACAACACATGTACAAATCACATTATTTTTAGCAAGTGGCATTGCTAACACTCCTCTGGTCAATGGTATGATTCCTATGAAAAAAATTCATAGGAGATCCAGGTTCAAATCCTGGCAGGAGTGTCACATTGTTTTCTATATATAAACTTTTTCCTTGTTATTTTTTAAAAAAAGCAACAACATTGTTTACAAATTTTATAGAATTTGTAAGAAGTTATTACAGTACTGTAATAGTCTTGATAATGTTTTTTTAAGATTCGTGGCTAAAAAAATAGCCGTTTTATTAGGTGTCCAAAATTATTGGTCTTCTTTCTTCTTCTTTTTTTACTGATAAGAGGTGGTTTAAGATTTCAAAGTGTTGCACAGGTTCAAACAATATCATCAGCATGGTGTAGCATTATGATTGGCAATACACTTTTAAAAATTCTGTACGTTGAAAATAGATGCTTTGGCTGCATTATATACAAGCTTCCTTTTTGAAACTTTGTTTTCCAGTGATAACAAGTTGATTTTCTTATTTAAAGACTGGAGGAGATTATCTTTATCTTTGCAATCAAGGCATTCCTTTTTGTTTTCCGAATAATCATGGTCTGACAAGACAGGAGATAAAAAATGGTTCACTAGGAGATGAAAAGCTACTGAAATCACCGGGTGCTGTGGAGCTACCAGGTTCATCAAAGAAGAATTGACATCATCAGTTGATGACAATCTTCTCCTTTGTGGACAAGGGTGACGGAATAGTGTTCGTCTTGGATTCACTGGAGCTGTGTCATAGCCAAGATGGAAAGAAGGATCAGATCAGGGTGCTGAGGTGTTGGCTTCGCATCAACAAAATGAACTCTATCACATGGCTTTGGTAACCTGGGAGTATTTTTGGCAGATGTTTTCTTCATTCCCATCTCTGTCTTCGATCTTGGTACAATTTAGGCCCAGGAAAACAATACAATCGAAAAGGGGGAGGGGGCATGAGCAGTCTGCTCTTCTTTTCCCAGCATGTATATCGCATTCTAAATTCAACAGCTTGTCAAGTTTCCTTTTATTATCCATCCATACTGATTACTACTACAAAATAAACCAAAGTATAGCACCAAATTACTTTGATTGCAACAAAAATAGCTTCTTTCAGCCTTCCAGCGTACACCAAAACAAATTTCGATGTACATTAACTTTGAGCTAGACCCCTGACCGTGCATTAAATTCAAAATGGGGTTAAATTCAAAATGGGGAATGTCGGATTGATGTATTGACCACATGTGTAACTCAATTTAATTTGTAGTCGATACATAAACAAAGATATAAGTGAAAGTCTGCGCCTTACCAAAACATTAATTTCCTTCAAAGTTTACAAAAAATGCAAAACACCCTCCACTTCAAACTGAACAAACATGGAGTTATTAAACTTGGTGAATAATACAACTTTTTGAAGTAAATTTCACAACTGCATTGTTCTAATTAAAAAAAATATGTCGCAAGCATGCATAAGTATTAAAAAACATTTTGATATGCAGGATTAAAAGATTTTTATATCTTTATATTTAAATATATAAAAGACATAAATATTTGAAAGTGCAAAGTCTAGTAAAACTGCTAAATATTTGATTTGAATTTACCAAATAAACTCTACTTGTAGGAATGTAAAAACCGTAGGGTTTTCTTGTTTTTATTAAAAATATTTTATGATACTTTACAGTTCTTAGTTTTGAGCACAATTGTGTTTAAACATTCCCTTGTTTTATTCCACATTGGACCATCCATGGGAAGCCAAAATCTCAAATCATTTAGTCTTTACAGGCTTTTTATTTTCATTTAAAAGCAACTGAAGGTGCTATATATTATGATGATATAGTTTGATAAAGACATATAAAAAGGACAAAATAAGTAAAATATTCCTTTTGAAGTCAACACTGTGAAACATATAGCTATATATTCACAGCACTGAAAATAAATATTTATTCCCAGTGGTTACTGTGACTGTTGAGAAATTAAACTGGCCAGTCAGTATAAAGCTTGAGTCCTAATTGAACTTTTAAACTTTGAAATTATATGCAAAAAATGCTTACATATTTTGCTAATTATAAGGGTTGATTTGCCATAATTTTGATTATAGTGTCAAAATTTGTTATTTCTTATTCTAGTAAAATTGAAAAATAATATTTGCAGACAACGCTCTGCCAAGTCTATAAAAAGCATCACTTCATGTCCAGTTTTAAAGTTTAAAACAGCCCTCAACAAGTTTCTCAAAACTCTTCCAGATGAACCTCCAATCCCCAGGACAAAATGAACCCTCAGAAAACAGTATAGTCACTGTAGTTCGATATAACCCTCATCTTCCTCGCTTTAGAGATGGAGTAAAAGAAGAGGAGTAACTGACTGACATCGGTCGTCCACGACAGGCGTGAAACTAAAACTTCAAAAGTTAACATAAGTAACATAAGTAAGTAACATTATTGTTAGCGCTCTCTAAAGTTAATTTTTTATGAAATGTGATATTCTACGCTTTCACATAATTTTTTATAGCTTATTAAAGTTTGCTTGATAATATCAACTTTTTATCAGGCATCTGTGGTAAACAAAGGTAACATAAAAAACTATTCTTTTCTAAAAACAATAAATGTTTAATTTGGAGAGAAAAACAACTTATTAATTGAATAAAAATTGTTGTTTTCACAAATTTAATTTACCAACAATTGAAGCTGTTTTAAATAATCCCATTGATAGACTTGAAGACATTACTCTGTTTTGGATTCTTCCATAATGCAGATATTTTGGAAAGTGCAACTTTGAGCATTTCAGACATTGGTTACTCAGCCTACACCCTGCCAAAATAAAAATATTGCAGCACACCAGCTGCAGAGTACCTTTTACAAAAATATGTTCAGGAGTAAAAATACCCTTAGGCCAAGGCTTGCTTGTTTGTAGGATAGTTAATTTTAAACTTTCAAGAAGTGTAAAATTTGCCAATTTCTGATGTTAGAACAACAAACTGATCAATAATTTTTGACGATGCTTTTCATAAGTTAAATTAACCTTACATCATTAGTATTTCTTCTTGTTGAGTTTATAACATTTTGTTTACCATGCTCAGCATTTATTATTGTTCTACGAGTTTAGTCGGTAGAACTTTAAAATGGGCTTCTTTTTTGTCGCTGTTTTTACTATCCAGACTAGTGAAGCACAGAATAATAATAATAATAAATATTTAAAGTGGCCAACCCAGAAAATCATAAAAACCTATAGTTAGTGGATTGTTTCCACTGGGGGCCACTAGAACAAAAAGAAACAATTGGAATACTCCCCCGTAGAGGACAGTTATAAATCAGTAATATGCCGTAGAACTTCCTGCCAAAACGGCTGGTTTATTTGGAATTAAATTTACCATATAGCAGTGGCAATAGCATCGTTTTAATGATATGTTTTAAAACTAATCTAAATTCAAACTTCTGATTATTCTGATTTCAACAACAAAGCTGCCGTCATTTGGGATAATAAAGTTTAGAATGAACTGACCTAAAGATTACCCTCAGAGATGGTAAAAGCATCTGGATATATTGGAGTTGAGCTTATTACAAGTCTTGCTAACCAGATTATAAAGGATGGTGCTATTCGGAGTGAATGGCAGTCGAGTGTAATAGTGAATTGTTTCAAGGGCAAGGGTGATGCATTAGAAAGGGGTAACTATAGAGGTTTGAAGTTGGTTGATCAAGTAATGAAAGTTATTGAAAGAGTGATTGATAAGTTACTTAGAGAAAGGATTGATAGAGATAAGATGCAATTTAGTTTTGTCCCAGGGCGTGGCACTACAGATGCAATATTTTTACTCAGACAGCTTCAGGAAAAGTATTTAGGAAAGAGAAAGAATCTCTATTTTGCCTTTGTAGATTTAGAGAAAGCTTTTGATAGAGTGCCACGTAAAGTTATTAGGTGGGCTATGAGAAAATTAGGTGTGGATGAGTGGCTAGTTACGATGGTACAGTCTATGTGCAGCAATGCTAGAAGTCGTGTCAGGATTAACGATTCACTTAGTGATGAATCAATAACTCCCATGAACAGGTTGTCCATGGGAGTTATTGTATGCAGATGATTTGGTTCTCATAGCAGAGTTGAAAAGCTTGAGAAGTGGAAGAAAGGACTAGAAGAGAAAGGGCTAAAGGTAAACACAGCAAAGTCTAAAGTGTGAAATGTGACCTTGTAGTTGGAAAGTGGCCTTGTGGAGTTTGCAGGAAAGGGGTTGGTAGTAACTTAATTTTTTGTCAGACTTGCAAGCATTGGGTACATAAGAAGTGCAGTAGTATTAGTGGAAGGTTAAGAGCTGACATTCAGTTTATATGCAAGCGTTGCTGAGATTATAGAGAATGAAGTATTTCCAGCTTCAATGATGTACAACAGTGGCTCGTTAGAGATAGTTGAGAACTTCTGTTGCTTAGGTGATATGTTGGGCAGTGAAGGGGGTGTTGAAAGAAGTGTTACTTGCAGGATAGGTTCTGCTTGGAAAAAGTTCAGAGAGTTACTTCCTCTGTTGACTAGCAGAGTCCTGTCAATTGATGTAAAAGGTAGGTTGTATGAGGCCTGTGTAAGAAGTGTTATGTTGTACGGTAGTGAGACATGGGCAGTGAAGCAGGAAGATCTTGATTGTTTAGAAAGGAATGATATGAGAATGGTTAGGTGGATGTGTAACGCCAGTCTGAGAGACAGAAAGAGTTCAGATGAGCTAAGAAGCAGGCTAAGTCTCCGTAGAATTAAAGATGTTATCCAGATAAGAAGATTGAATTGGCTGGGGCACTTGGAAAGAATGAAGGAGGATAATTGGGTAAGAAAGTGTAGAGACTTGATAGTTCCTGGGGCAAAGCCCAGAGGCAGACTGAGAAAGACTTGGCAGGAGGTTATAAGGACAGACTTGATACAGAGGAAGTTGATTTTAGATCTAACACAGTCTAGATCAGATTGCAAGAGGGTCATTAATATACCCCGTCCAACCCATGCTAGCATGGAAAAAGGGTGTTAAGTTGAGAATGATGATGATGATGATGATGATGATGATGATGATGATGATGATGATGATGATGATTACAAGCTGTATTTTTGCCTGTCGATTTTCATATATATAAAATCTGGAAATATCAAAAATCATTGTTATCCTGTAAAACACATTGTCAAAGTTGCTAAAAAATCTTACCTGATATGTGACAAAGGTATCTCAAATCTCTAAGATCAGATTTTGTCAAATCATCATTCAGCCTTAATAGTAGGTTGGTATATTTTTTATCCAGTGCCTCAGAGTGAAGTGGTCCTTGGTTTGTTGACAATGGTCTCATAGCTTCTACAAAAACAAAAAATCCCTTAAATATTTTGATACCTGTTAGTTAAGGATTCTATTACCAATGTATTTAGCTATACATACATGATATACAGTATAGTTTTTTATTTCTTTGTTTGTATACATAGCTAGCTAGCTGACTATAGATGAATTCCAGCGTGCTTTTCAGAAGAAACCTCTGGCATTTGCGTAGCAAGTAAAAAAAATGCATATATACCAGAGTTAAAAGAGCTTACTGCTTAAAATGTGAAAGGTTATCTGCATCTTACACAACCATTTTGAAGGGAAGTTGATCATGGCAGATAAAAATCATCGCTACATTAGCAAAGTAAGACAGTTTTTTATCCTCCCAAAGATAACAGAGCAGATTAAACCACAAATAAAATTTATTTCTCTCTCTCTCTCTATTCTTACTATTCTCTGGCTCGCAGGCTAGTAGCTAGCTTGCTTCTGCACGCTCGTTTTTGCTGAATTTATTAAACACGCATTGAAAGAAAAAAAAAGCTAACTCACCAAAGTTTCAGTGTCGTTAAAATACAAGGAAATCTATATTTGGCATTCTACGAAGTTCAAATTCATAAAGTAAAAAAAGGGAAAGTACATGGGACTTTCCAACTTTTTTGTTTTGGTGTGACGTCATGGACTTTAACGGAACCCCGAAATCAATCTCCATCTCGGCTGTAGTAAAAAGGGGGAATTAAAAATCGGGTAAAATACAACTAAGGCCCCGAACGCGTTTCATCTTCATATCAAAAGACGCTACAGGCCCTGGGTTTGAGGTTGGCTAAATTCAACAGTCTGCTGTTCTGTTTCATATATAACAAAAGTGCGACTTTTCGCTGGCTTTAAATTGAAATAAGAACGAAAGAGAAAAACATTTAACGGAAAAAAATACTAAAATTAAGACATAAAAATCATTTCGTTAAGAATAAAGGTTACGCGCTTCTTTGTTTTTCAGAACTTGTTTCTTCTATTCTGTTTGGGAAAGGGAAGTTGGTCAGAGCAAATATCAAGTTAATTGCTTTGGGTTCCAGAATAATAACACAAATTGATAGAAACAATGTATTTCTGTTGGAATGAGTAGATACAACACATTCAGTATGCGTAGACTATATATGAAATTTTTGGGGAATGGGTAGGAATAAAGGTGCCTCCTTCGTGCTCCGTCATATGCACAAATATATAATGCATAACCTGAGCGTCAGGTTATGCGTTATAGGCGTTTTCATGCCCTGAGCGTCAGGTGCATGAGACAGATGAGATGCACTGAGCGTCAGATGCATCGACATGTCCTGAGCGTCAGGCACATGCTAATTATGGTGTTCTCTTCCATACCCTGAGCGTCAGGTGTATGAGAGATGCCCTGAGCGTCAGGGGCTTCATCATGCCCTGAGCGTCAGGCGCATGTTTCTTATTCACATAATGACTACACTAGAGATGCCCTGAGCGTCAGGTGCATCGACATGTCCTGAGCGTCAGGTACATGCTAATTACTGGTGTTTTTATTCATACCCTGAGCGTCAGGTGTATGAGAGATGCCCTGAGCGTCAGGGGCTTCATCATGCCCTGAGCGTCAGGCGCATGTTTCTTATTCACATGATGACTACACTAGAGATGCCCTGAGCGTCAGGCGCATCGACATGTCCTGAGCGTCAGGCACATGCTAATTACTTGTGTTCTTATTCTACAATGACTTTTATCATAACATTACTTGCCTAAACGGCTGACGAAGGAGGCCCAACACACCCAAATTCCCCCATATTGTAAAAAGGAACAATAAGAAGAAACACACTATTGCATAATTCTCCAATATGACGTGATGCAATGTAATAACACAATAATAAATTCACATATGTAATTGACTGACACTGCCACACTTTATTGCACCAACACTCACAGCTGATATTACACAATGCAGTCATAAAAAAAAATTAATTTTGAATAAAGAAACTGTTAACGTTAAATAATATTAAGACAATTTAAATATGTCAACAAATTACACTGAACACACTAAAGAAGCCTCACATTCCATAGCCTAGTGATCTTATTAATCATTGGCAATATTATTACACCAGTTTTCTAAAACATTGTAATTAAGTGAATATATCTGCGATAACAGTCACATCCTGGTTGACCAGATCTTACAGACTGCAAATGAAATTTTTTAACTTGATATGAATGTTAAGAATGTTATTGTCCTATGAACTAAAATCATGTGGTGATAAGTGTGTGAAAGGATTCCATTTGTGTTTGGTAGGAGAGATGTACTTGAAAATGGCTGAAAATGTCACTGATACTAAGTAATGCAACATAGTTTTATCATAGTTAGGAAATTGACTATCCCTCTAAAACAACAAAATCTCAGATAGATGAGCTGGAGTAATTGGTAGGCAAAGTACATGTATGTTACGCAAGCCTCCTGCTAAGCAGTCGGTTGAGCCTGGAGTTTAAAATTTCAAAAACTAGTTTGTGATAAATAGATAACACAATAATAACTGGTTTCTCATTCATACCCTGAGCGTCAGGTGTATGAGAGATGCCCTGATCTTCAGATGCTTCATCATGCCCTGAGCGTCAGGCACATGTTTCTTATTCACATGATAACTGCACTAGAGATGCCCTAAGCGTCAGGTGCATCAACATGTTCTGAGCGTCAGGTACATGCTAATTACTGGTGTTCTTATTCTTCTTTATGAGAAACTCTTTTTATTCTGTCCACCCTTTTGTCTGTTATATGAAAATAAGTTTCTTAATGTTGAAGATTATCTCATCCTGCTCAAATTTTTAAAGGTTTCTTAAAATTTTTGACTTTCCAAGCCTAAGGTTTCTTATAGACTGGTTTCTTATAAAAAAAACGTGTAAAATGCATAGTTTATTCATGTTTGGCATTGTGTTATAACCATAATAACGCTCTCATATTGGACTCCAGCAAGACAAACTCTCATGGTTTTTATTTGACCATTGACACAAGGGAGGTACTCAAAGATTTTAAACCTAATTCCTGAAGTGGAAATAAAGGTGTTGACAATCGACAGCAGAACCCTTTGTATGCACGAAAACCAATACTTTCATAAAATTGTTTGTAAATTTAGCTTCTGTTAATCCTTGTACTTATATACACTACAAGCTTTATGTAAATATTCAGAACATGTATATAAATTAAAAAAAAAATGTGAGATTTTATTAAATTAGTAGTTATTATTTTTATAATGCAATAAACGTCACAGTCAAAGCACAAGAGTGACCTAATCTAACAATTTTTGTAACAGCAAAGGTGGAATGCCAACATGATAAAATGTTTAATATACATTTCCTTTTCTTTTAAAGAACCCTCTTGTCACTATGGGTGTTCCCAAATAGAATTCCTGTAAATGGAAAGCCTGACCATTTTTATACCTTCACTTACTTTGCATCTAGAATCGTTTTTAACAATTTATTTCCTGATTTCCAAACACTCAGTGATCTAATTTATATGATTGTAACAAAATTGTGTAATGATTGCAAAACAGAATTTGTATTTATTATAAAGTCATAGCAAAAGCATGATAAAGTTAATATGCATTTCCTTAATTTTGAAGAAGAATTACAAGGAAAGCCTGTCGTTTTATACCACCAATCGCTCAGCATCTAGGGATCAGCCAATAAGGTTATAATTGTTCTAAATTGACAAAAAGTCATGTACCTAGGCACAAGAGTAGCCAATCCGACACAAAATTGCATTCAACGTCGATGTTTGTTAATGTTACCCTAATAAGTGTTTAGATGAAATTATCTTGGGAGCTAAACTCCTAAGAGGCTTTTCAATTTAAGAACCCATCATAATGGGAACATCTCTGATTTTTTTTTTTTTTTTTTTTTTTTTAGCAGATACTCCGATTGATATTATAAGCTATTTAGTTAAAAGGATTGTTTGCTTGAAGTTTCATTTTTGTGAGAATTGTCTCTTTTGTGTTCCTTAACAGGCCCGGCTAAATTAAATTATTAAATTCTTCAGTGTTAAAGGAGGCCGACCATGGTTGAGGCCAACAGGCTAAGAAAATTTTTAAACTTTCGGCCCCCTAGATTGGCTAAAACATAGTTCAAATTCTGAAATATTGCGCTTGAAAGCCTTCACCAATGCAGGATTATATATAGAAACGCCATATTGTATGTAAGATATATTTTCAAAATAAGCAATATTAACATGGAAGCAAAAAAAAAAAAAAAAGATAATGCCAGTCCTTTGTAAATTTTCCAAATACTCGCTTCCAGTTGTTGTGTGATTGAACAAATGAGTTGGCAATTTTGATCAGGTCTAGTTTATCATTCCTATCTTTTTGGAAACGGAGAATCGAGACAGAGTTGAAACGAGCTGGAAGTATTGTTAATCTCATACAGAGCATATATATATTAATCAATTAATTATTAGAACACATGATAACCTTATAAAAAACATCACTTTTTGACAATTCAGCCTGGTAATGTTTCTTACATGTTTCCCAAGTATCTTTATAAATTTTTATATAAGCAATTGAAATGCTAAAATGGGGGCTTACAGAGGCTTATGAAAAACATGATCAGGCCCAATATAGTCTAATTGTGTTCAGCACCATTAATTACAATTTAAATCTTAAGACATACTGGTTAATGCAGATATAAAGAATAAAAAAAAAACTGCTAACGAAACAAAACATAAAAAGAAAAACATAAAAAGTTTTCTTCGGCTTCGCATAACGCTTATATATGCTTAAAATGACTAAATTTAAGCTTAGGGATGCTTATAAATGTCATGCTCATAAAATAAACATGTATAAGAATTGGAGCTTCGCATATAGAAAATGTTTTATTTGCATTACCACCTGGTAAAGGAATTCATAATAAAACAGCTATGTGTAGTCGTTCTGACACTGTTGTTCTAGGAATTTCGAACAGGTTTTAGGATGTTAACAACGGTATGTAAACAGGGAAGCTAGGCAACTTAAAGGAGGGAATGTATATATGTGTGTGAATCTAGAAATAAAGCAAAATGAGCCACAACAACAGATAGGTTTTCCTGTTAAGTAAGGATCTGTTAGCTAATCCTACCTACCACGACTCACAATGTTGGCCTTTGTAGCCCCTAACTACTATTACTTAGTATTAACAAATGTAAAAGGATGATGAATTAAAACCACAGGGTTCAAATTGAACTTGCATAAAATCCATAATGGCTACTAGAAGTGCATAACTAATTGGATAACTAAGCTTTCTATTCCATAATACCTTCTCTGCTAACCAGATTTCTCAGAAAGAAGTGTGCTATTAACCCTATGCTGGGGCCCACAGTTGCAAGAGACATGCCCTTTGCCTTCTATAGTTTAAAAGTGACATTGCCTTAACTCTCTTAACATTAATAGATAGTAAATAATATGAAAAGAACTGACCTGGCTACATGCAATGTCTCTTCTGATGAAATATCCAAAGCTTTTTATCTAATGCCTCCTTGTGCAATATAATCCAGTATATACATAGAAGGATAATGGCTAGATAGATAGATTTGGCTTCCCAAAACTGTAAGCTGTAAGGTACATCTGAAGAACTTGTGCAGTGTGGGATGTTGGGTTCTTATATGCAACCATTAATAATCAAGACCTGGGTAGGCTCCAGTTCCTTTACAGGCAAGTGAGACTAATAACCCTGGCAATCTTTAAGATTAGGTCTATAGGTAGAAACCACCCCCACTGTGTCAGGCTCTACATGACATGTTTAATGACTAAGGTAAACCTAATGTATATTAACCACAATACTAAAGAACTGTAATTCTGTCACCACAATTAACATGAGCAAAACTTGCAGTTTAGCTCCATTCAGAAAAAAATACAAATTGAGAAATAATGTAGTTATTTTTAAAACGCTGTCCTTTAATTTTTTTATTGCCTTTAACTATTTTTGGGCATCATTGTTGCTAGTAGTACTTGCGATAGGTTGGTGGTTAAAATTTGGAAATTCTCTTTCATCATGTTTCGAACTTTAACATTCATGGTGCACTTTCGCGTTTTAGTAATGAAAGATTTTTTGCAAGATTATTCGTTTAACGAATTTTTTCTTTACTTAACTTTTTTACACTAAAATTTCGTGGGAGTTGAACTTTCGTTCCCTTTTATATTTAATCTGCATGCGCATGCGTGAAGATTGATGCCCTTTAACGCCATAAATTACTCATGTTTCTTGCTTGTTTCAGTATAATAAATGTAATGTCAATATCATAAGATACTGCTGTAAAAAGGAAAGGTAGGCGACTTTCGATTGTCAATAAATCATGTCATTGATCAAGCAGCTACTACTACTTTCGGGCTGACTACATATTAGAAAGCGAAAACGAAGTCCTCGTGACCAGATTGATCATTGATAACGTGCATTGAGGAAAAAAATCGAAACACAAAGGAGAATTTTTGGCAAGGCAAAAATTCGGTGAGTGGGGTGATTTTTGCCAAAATACGCCATGTCAAATTTAAAATATTTGCTAAATTAAGGTAACAGTAATGATTTCTTATCTGTCTGAATTGCTTAATTATTTACTCAGTGTTTTATTAATACGATTTTTTTTACTATTTCCTAAAAATATAGGCCTTAATACATAATAAAATGATTTTAACTAAATACTAAAATTGCTGAGTCAGCAAAAAAAATTATTAAAAAAGTATCATAAACAAGAAAAAAATCGGTTTCTACGAGCTCCAACTTTTTATAATCTCGTTATTTGTTATCAGCTTCTGTTTTTAAATGAACCTTCGATTAACCCTGTTAAAACGGTGTGCGGATTTTTTTGCTCATTCTTATTTTTTTTAAAAATAGCCTTTTGTTTTTTTTTCAAAAGATTCTTTGTTAGCATCCCCTGCTGCATCGAACGCTGTTAAAAGAAAAAAATTCCGAATAAAGAGATTTCCGCACACCGTATCATGGCTGCATGGTTCACCAAGCATGTCTGAAAATTTTAAAGTAAAACGAAAATGCTATCGAAAGTTAAAGCTCGTGAAGTGTAGCATAATGATGATCGTCTTAAATTTCTACGTAATGCGCCATCTTTGTTGTTATTAACGTTTCTCTTTAATGATTACGTCATTTCTTTCTGTACAGTTTCGCAAGCGCGTAGACTTAGACTATATTCGGCAGAACTAATTAATTATTTATGAATTTTATTTTAAAGAGAAATTGTTGAGGCTGAATATTTTTGGTGAAAGATAATAGTATTTTGGCCATAAAATCGGGACGAGTGTGTTGTAACAGAAAAAATATGGATATATAGTCTGAAAATAACCTTTCGTAACTTATTATGTAAAAAAAAAAATTTAAAAGGGTTACTGTCACCTTAAATTCACACCAAATTTAAACGAAAACTGCAAGAAACATGCTTCCAGTGAATTTCTTGCTTTGCTACTAGGAAAAAGAACTCATTAAGGAAAACTTCACAAGAACGGTCTATGAAGTCCATAATTATAAGGTGTATAATACTCTCGGGTGCTTCAAAGAGGGAGAAGGACATTTATTACCATTTGGATCTTATCTTACCCATCCCAACCCCGTTTCTAGATTGTCTGAATGAGGGAAAAGATGTACCTCAACTACAGGGACGTTTAACAGACTCTATTTTTAACTTCTTGGCCTAAGCCACAAGAAGCGCTGTAACAGATGTTGTCCATCCATTGAAGCGTGCAACCTAAAAATATGCATTCAAGCTGGAGGAGAGTCTGGCGTTTTCCAAGTAATATAAAATGAGGAAAAAAAATGCTCCAATCCTACAGCCCTGGAGGAAATGTTTAGTATAGCATAGTTAAAAAATTAGAGTTAAATAATGCCGGTTTAATTCTGTAAATTCTGCTGCTAGTCAAGGTAGAAGTGAGAGTATTAACAAAGCATGGTTTGGTCTAAATATAAAACAAGACAATCTTTATTCTTAATTTTGTTTTTCTTTAATTTTTTTTATCTTTTGTTGTATTTAAAACCTGCACGAATTTCAGTATAACTTTGCCCTATATTCGAAATGAGTCACAATTGTTAAATTAATGTAGGCTGCATTTCGTCGTTTTTTTAGGTGTTTTTAAATTTACTGCTTTGTTTCGCCACAATCATTTACGTCCCCATTGTATCCATGTATTGTTTTTCATTGACAATGGTTCAACTTTTTATAGCAACATTTAATTTGCACCACCAATACTTCACCACCGTATTATTTTAAGAAATCGCAAAATTGACTTCAACCAAATTGAAACCCTCCTCCTCTAATATCTCCTGCATATATGAGATAACAAATGATTTAACATGCTCTGCAGGCACCATATTTCTCGATTCGGTAAGCCCTTTTCTTGAATAAGCTCACAACTAGGGACAGAAACTTGAACAAAAACTAGAACAGAACAGAACAAAAACATTTTGCAATTTGACATGTTATCACACTTTGTATCCTTTTGTTATATTTTTCCTGTCTTTAAAGGACAGAGAAAGGACAGAGAATACAAAAGGTGCAAATTTGATTGGCTAAAAATCTTCATTTTGCAGAAAACTTAAAGTTAAATAAAATTTAAACTTTAGAATTTTTCTCCTGTGTAGTAGCAATAAACGTTCCAACGATTGATTGCAAAAAAAATTCCTGTTCTACGAAATATTTGTTGGGGTTAGAATTCACTGTAGGCGGTTTGGCATCAACTAGTAATTTTGCATATTGTGCTATAAGATTGTAATCAAAATTTTAAGTTAAATGTCGCAATCCTTCTTAATGTCCAATGTCCTTCCTAAGATAAACATAAAAATTCCCCTGGAAATTGTCAACCAATTATTTATTCTTTTCTTCCAACTGTGTCTTCTTCGCGTCCATGTTTGTTAACATACACCCCTTCGATTTGTTCTTTGCTTCTTTTTTCATACAGAAAGAAGTATAAAACAATTAAACCAGTCATAAAGCCACAATTAATTGATGACACTCTAAATAACCATCTACCACCGTATTCATCATAAATAACTCCTCCAACAATATTTCCAACAATGTTTCCTAAACTGTAATATACGCTGGTGACAATAGTAAACATTGTCACAGAGATTTTGATGGGACTTATCTTGTTTGTGTATTCCACAGCTGCTGCCCAAAATATTGCAAACCCAAAAAACTGGAAGAGTTGGATAGGTACCATCAGATAAGGTTCTTCAACAAAAGACATCGATAAAAATCGCAAGCAATATGAGAATGTAGCAATAATAAAACTTGGATAGATACCACCAAATAACTTTATTAGCTTTGCTGAAACAGGAAATGCTAATATTTCAGATACTGGTGACAATGCCGAAGCTACACCAATGATGGTTTTTGTTGTTCCTAACTCTTTCTCCATAAAAATTGCTTGAAATCCATTGATTAAGGAATAATTGATGCCCATATGAGCCATGATGGTGATAAAGAACATAACTTTATGTTGACGGCATGTGTTGATTGTGCTTCTTCCAACTGATCTGTTTTGCTCACTTTTATTCTCTTTTACTGATTTTATATCATTGGTAGATTCGTCCTTAATGGAAACAGTTGATGGCAATTCAATATTCTTAGTGTATTGATTTTTTCCATCCCTTTCCGTTGAAATAGTTTGAGATTTCAGCTTAAACATGGTACGACCTGCGCTCTCAGAAGAACGAGTAAGAAAAATAAACGAAATAAATAGCAAAATGATAAACGGAAGGTACATAATAAAAGCTGCTGTATATTTCGACATACCCTCTATTTGATATTGATCTGAAACAAATCCAGCCAAAAAAGACGATGCAGCAAAACCGACTGGACCAAAAACTCTTTGATAGCCGAAAGTAGTTTTATTTTTATACTTTTTCACTAGTACCATAACATTGGCGTCTATGAAGCCGACGATGGAAAGGCCAAACACCGCAATCAAAGAAGCCATCGTTAACATTACGTAAAACAATTTAGACTTCTCGTCACTTGCTAAATCTTCGTCATCACCAATGATACTTTTTGCAATCCATGGTACTGGGAATGTCACAGCGATATGAATTATAAGCATACTGGGAACAATAAATCTTTTGTGGTCACTGTGATCAATAATTATTGCAATAAAAGGGGCTCCAATGAGAGATGCTATGGTGCGCAATCCAGTTATAAGTCCACTTTGAGTGACTGTTAAACCAACAGATACTAAGAAAGCATTAAAATATGGCAACACACATCCCATAGTCCCGTACATACCAATGTATGCTAATTTTGCGGGAATTAACTCCTTAATAAAATGTGGACCAACACAAGATCTTGTTTGTTTCGACGTTGATTCATCCATCATCAGCAAAGTTTACTCGGAAAAAGCTTAAAAATTTTGAATATATAGTATATTTAATTGCGATCTCCCTTTTAAATTTATGTTTGAGTTTCAAGTGATCAATATTTGTTAACTAATTTGTTTAATTTAGGTAGCTGTATATCGATCAATAATAATATTCGTAGACATTAATTAAACTTTTAAAATCCGTCGATGCGTGCAATCGTATGTTTGAGAGATTTACTAACTGATTTGCAAAATATTTTAATGACAAAAAAATAAGCATTGTATTTGATCTACAAATAATCTTGAGCGTTTATAATTAATTACTTTAAACAAATTATATTTAATTCAGGTTGGCACATGACAAACGAGAAATAATCGTTTTCTTTAAATGTAGTTTATATATGGAATTTCAGAACGTCAAGATTAATTCAGGAAAAAAAGAGACAAGAAAATTTTGTGATATGCAGAATGTAATGACAATATGGAGTTTTCTAAAGCAATACACCACATCAACAACATATAAATAGTCAACCATTATATTGCTCTAAAAGCAAATAAAATGAGCAAGTAACAAAGCTTTAACGTCATTTGGAATTGCATCATTACGGCTTGCTCTTTCTCTCCTTCGACTGTAACTAAGTTGCATTACCGCTAGAGATCGTAGAAGATGGCTCTAACTTGCTTGCCTAACACACAAGCCGGTTCACAGTCAATAGTCGAGTTAAGATGGACTGACAACACTGCATTTAAAGTGCATCGGAGTTGGGACTCAAACATGAGACCTTATGATTACAACACCACAATACCATCTCCGCTAGAAAGATTAAGCATTTATAAAAATTTCTAAGTTTCTTTTAAAAATAGAAAATAGAACAATAATTTGACCAAAGTGAGTTCGTAATGACCTAATAAAATATTATTTCAAGGCAGAGATTGTGGTACTGCCACGTTGAACTCAACACAACAATTAATTATGCACTGCGTATTAGAAAGCTTTTCTTTCACAGTTCCAGGCATAATTATGAGCACTTGTTCCTTTGATGTCTGAATGCAAGCACTACCAAGTGTTCCAAGTGTTACCAAGTGTTACCAAGTGTTACCAGGTATTAAAGTTGTTACAAATAGATCGTCCTAATGCATTAAATAAACATGAAAGATGAACGATACCAAAATCTTTGCTTATCCTTTAAGACATTTTTTACGCCCATGCTCATCTCTTTTTTTCCTTCTTTGTAATTGTATAATAGCAATATACAAAACCTTCACCAATTTTTCTTTGATTTAAAAAAAAACACGAAACAAAATTTAAAACAGATTTAAATATTTCAAATGCTGAAAAACATGATTGCATGATTCTTAAAAAATATTCTAAAAACCAATTATAGTTTTTAATTATTTGTAAATATTTTAATATAACATTTGTATCTTTAAACTTTGTAGTCGTTTTTCTATTTTTTCCATAATTTTCGTTTTACTTCAGCTGGAAAGGGCTTGGCTAACAACAACTTAGAGGTATTAAGTAAATTTTTTCATTATGAAGTATAAGTTTTGCCTCTAATAATAAACATCTTTGGTGGTTCGAAGTGTTTTTCACATATCCAAGTCTTCTTGGTAGATTTGAAATAGTCCATACCTTCTTGAATTTGTGTTAAATTATTAAATTACAACACATCTTTTTCTGTGGAAATGGCTCAGAAAAAAAGGTAATCTCTGTGGGTATTTTTTTTATGGTTTTTGTTGTAACAGCAACAATGAGGAGCTATTGGAGTGTAAGTAATCAAGCCACATAGCTCGGTTAGTTATTTTGAAAAAACTTTGGCCAGCATTATATCACTCTTTGTTGCAAAAAATTGTGAAAGTCCATTCAGCTGGTCGTCAAAATGCTAATACACCACTGAGCTATTGCACTGTTTCTCGTCATCCAACTGCTTTCTATCACTAGTCACCTTTTTTAGGTGAAACAATTAACAATTTGTATTTTCATCAGTATGAAAAGAGAAGTGAAAAGCAAGCGCAAGAGGTTTGTATGAATTTTTGTGCAGAAGAATAAGACTAACAAAAGCCGTTGATAAAACGTCGAATTTAACACTGACAACAACTTAATGGAGTCGAATAACTTCAGAGAAGCACTAAAAACAAGCTTTGTTGTTTTCTAAATTGTTTGTTCTTTATATGCACAGAAGCTTAAGTTTATTACATTAATATACATCAATGGCCCTAAGCGAGATATTTTTGGCATATATTATTCCCAAACGTTTTTCTCCAAATTTTTGATTTCACCACCAAAGATGTTTACTATCAGAGACAAAACTTACATTTCATATTAAAAAAAATTACTTAATCCTCCTAAGTTGTTGTTAGTCAAGCCCTTTTTAGCTGAAGTTTTAAAAAAAAAAAAAAACGACTACAAAGTTGAAAGATAAAAAGGTTATATTAAAAAAATTACGAATAATTAAAAACTAGTTGATAACATAATTGGTTTTTATCACAAGATCATGCAATCATTGACAGTCGAATGAGCTAACAACAGTTGCGGTTGTTAAAGGACAAACTCGCAGTTTTCAACAGTTAAATGAGGAGATAACAGTTATCTAAACAATATCTGCATATGGCTACTCACTTGTGTTTCAACCTTGGCGTGCAAGATCAGGTTCCTGGATTAATTTTGTTACTAATTTTAAAAACCCGCTTGTATAGATACTGAAAAATGAAAGAAGAACAAATAAATAAACCGTTAAATTCATCTCACCTTTCTTCAACAAGTTTGTTGTTAATTTCCTTTAAGAGCAAATAAATCATAAATGTTACAACAAAAGAACAATGAAAACCAATCACCCGTGAATTTTTCATAAGAAATTTAGTGCAGGTTGGTTGAATTTTTATTAATAAATGAAATAGACAATAAAACCGTTAGAAAAAAAGTCACTTCCTCATTATAATTAGCTATTTAATAAAATGGCGATTTCTTCTTTTGACAATAATAAATACAATTTTATTACATGTCTGAAAATTAATTTGAACAAACGTTTCAAAAGACAGCGACAGTTTTATAGTTTTATCGCGGAAATTTTTCAGCTTTTTTTAAAGAAAATTGTTGAAAGTTTAATCGACTTTGCTTGTTACAGACATACACACAGTGATCAAGTTTATCGCGCTTTTTGTGAGCTAACTTAAAAGTCGGTGAAAATCTAATTGATGTCAAATATAGTTACAGGCGCGGTTGCTTCACTGAGTGAAAAGATTTTTATTTGCTGTTTTGTTTTCTTACCCAGGGGCGGATCCAGACTTTTTCAAGACTTAGTCAAGACTGAGTCTTGAATTTAGCAGCTGGGGGCTAAATTTTAAGCTTTGCGGGTACAAAAATCGCCGAAAAATTGTCTTCCGATTTATCTAGTTATTAATAAAATTGACCAAAAGAAACGCTAAGCTATAACAAAATCTCCTAAGAACATCTTTTATAAGAATCAAATCTCCGTCTTACACGTCTTATTTTAGATAGATAAAACCACTAAAATTAACAGGGATTAACTACAATAAAGTGAGACAATTGTGAATATATTTCATTATTTATAAACTCCTGCTGTTTCTGCCAATATCAGGCTTCATCAGCATGACTAGGTGAATCAAATGATCACACCAGCCATGGACAGCAAAATAAAACACAATAATAACAAAAAAAATAAGAATATGGAAAGATCAGGATAATGAAGATGAAATATACATACATGTGATATGATACAAACACACCTCAACCCATGTATTTGTTCAGATATATTTGTTTATTCATAGGGCTAAACTCAAGTTTCGTTTGAACTTTGAAAGAAGAATTAAGAAGGGTTTTTTACTGCTTTTTGCATGCTGAAATAGGAAAATGCAACTTTCAGTTAAGAAAGTTGCAACCTGGAAAAAGGGGAACGTAATGATTTGGCTTGAAGTCTACACCAGACTTAACAATATCTTCATAACAAAATAAAATTTTTAACTGATCTTCATCAGGTAAAATAGATGGGTGTGGCAATATACACTGTGTAAAGAAAGTTGTAACAAACTGTAACAAACCGAATTGTGGGTAAAATGTGTTAATTTTTCTCTTTATTACTGTTGACAAGGCAAGTATTGACAGAAAAGGAAACCATGTCTTGGGGGTACAGTTGTTGATTGCTTCTGCTTTAACTGCCTCCTCAGGAGAAAGAGTCATATCACAAACAATATGGGAAAGGGAAAATCTGAATAAACTTTTCTCAGATATAAAAATATTTGCCTTTTGGTTTTTAAAAGCAAATTGAAAACAAGGATGATTGGAATAAAAGGAAGGATGCAAGAAAAGTTCTATGGATGTCAAGATTCTCAAAACATCAACAAGAGAATTATCACCTATGCCTATACCAACGATGCTGAGCTGTATAGACAGTCTCCTGATGGATTGGATCTAAAAATAATATATTTTACCATGACCTTTTACTCAACAAACTTGTTTCTTAATAGTCATTCGAAGAGTTGTTTATTTTCATCACCAACCTTACTTATCCAGATGTCAAGTTCTTGCTTCTAATAACAACACAAATATTAATTGAGAAAGAATTCCTCCGCAATGCTGAAAATTCTGTTCAAAGCTCATATTACAAAAACAATACACCTTTATGACAATTCAATTGTACATGCGTTCCTACGGCTCTCCATCGTTTTACAATATCGAAAAAAAGGAGGTAAAACTCGTGTTTTTATGAGAGTTTGTTAGAGACGAAAGCGTGTTTTCTCCAGTTTTTTAACTTCCGTCGTATCAATTTCTTTCAAATTTTTAGGAAACGTTAATAATAATAAGATACAACTTATGTGTACTTTTCATTAAAAACAAAACGTGGCAAGAAAAGTTATCACGAAAAATAGTGTTTTCTCCTTAATAAACTCTTATAAAAGTGTAATGTTTACCTCCTCTGATTGCAAAATAAGCTGCGATGGAGTGTTATTTTTTCCGAATTATCGTAAAGGTGTATTAGCCCTAGCTATTAGCTAATTAAATCTTTTTGTATTTGGTTTTAATTTAATAGTCTGTTGTATAAAGCTCTCCCCAACTAGCTTTTCGTAGCAGATATACTGAAAACCTTTAGATAAATGCAAGGTGTGTTGGAGAGTAAAAAACATACTTCTCACCTTAAAACAATAATTCCTTTATCCTCACACCTCGCCTCAGATGGAAGGTATATATCTGGACCTGAATTCCGATGAAGACTTTTACCAACCAAGGGATAAATATCCCCACACAACAAAAATGCTCGAGAATAAACACTTTCTAAAAGTTCTTTTTGCATTTTACGAACAGATTCAAAATTATCACACTTTAAATCAGTAAGCACCCGCGCCAACATATCTGCTGCAGCCATAATCAATAATAGTACGGAAAGAATCCAAGCCAAAAGGCGTGAGTCTTTGACTAATCCTGACGGATGGGAGTTAAAACTATAGCCTAACAGGTTATCAGTAACCACGCAAAACGGAACCTAAATTTCCTTCGCCGGCTGCGGGCCACATATTGTTGGACTACGCATAGAGTGTGAAAATTACGTCACGATTTTGACGTCACAGGCCCCTTAGGTGAGATGGGGAGGGTTGCGGGCCATAGCTATTTGATTTTTGACTGACTGAGTGACTGATTAGTCAAAATGAATCAGTCAAAATCTGTAAGCTATAATTTGCAACCCTCTCAGTCTATATGGTAGCGACGTCACAACTTTGACGTCAACATCGCTATAGGCGAATTGGAGAGGGCTGTGAACCATGGCTTTTCGCCGTAAAAAAATTACAATTTTTAACGCCCTCCGTTTGCAACGCCTTGATCGTCGACATCTTCGCTTGGCTAACATTTTTCGTCAAATTTACACTTAGTCACGCGACTTATCTGACTAACCCTGGATCCGCACCTGCTTACCCTCTTATAATAATATGCTTTTTCCTTTCTTTGAAATATGTCAATATTGTAACATTGCTTTGCTGTTTTTTTTACAAAAAGGAAGATCTAACGACAAAAGTTCTGGCGATGTCTGCAGATAGAATGAAACATAACTTTTATATTATTTTTTTGTTTCTAAAAAATTATTACTTCTCATTCATTGATGTGATATTTTTTATCTTTGAAAGTGGAGAGCTCTGCAAGGGTATAAACTTTCCTTTATGACATTTTATATTTTCTCAGATAGTGTCTCTAATTCGTTTTAGTTTTCCAAAGGTTTCTGTACTAGTGTCTTGCTGTATTCTCTAATTTAGAGCTGCATCATTCAATGTGAAACTGATAAATGCTGCGATGTTTTTTAACAAAAGATTATAATTTTAGAGTCTGAAGTGACGCAGCTCAAACCATTTATGAGATCTTTTATCCAGTTAAAGTAGATATGAACGATCCAATTGACGCGACCAGACTGATTAACGCTCCGTCACCACGTGTTATAAAAGCGCTTATTCCCGCAAAAATATGTTATTTTGCAATCTATGGAACTATGGGTTGTTTTTTACCATACCTAATAAATTTCTTCCATTCCATTGGTTTATCTGTTACGCAAAGCGTTCTTATTGCTGGTATAAGAACTATCTTCTCACTAGTAATATCACCTTGTTTTGGTGCAATAGCTAACCACTTTCGTAGAGAAAAATTGGTTCTACTGACATCCTCAACGATTGTACCTTTACCATGGATTGCCAAAGCAGCAGATGCTAAGATTGGGGTGGAGAACAGTGCAGGAGATAAGTTATTTTTTGTCATGCATGGGAAGAATCTTATGAAATATTGACCAATGATCAATGAAATATTGCCAAAATGAAAGTATATCGAAGCCATTGGTAACATGGCATAAGGACGTCACTAGTAGTGAAAAAAGCAGATTAGAAAAAGATGTAAGAGTAAAAGCAAAAGAGAAATAAAGGTAAAAGACAATAATGGTAAAGTTGCTACCTTTACTTTCGTGGAAAACAAGTGTATTGAAAACCAGGAATGTGAATGTGTTTCCAGCAAAAACAAAACAAATGTTGCAAAAACTTTATTCTCAACATGTCGCCAAATGAAAGTTATCTTCTTCTTGATCATTGTAGCACACATGGGAATCAATTTCTCTCTAATAAATGGATTTCAAGCTATATTTATGGAGAAAGAGTTGGGAAGAACAAAAACCATCATTGGTTTAGCTTCAGCATTGTCATCAGTATCTGAAATTCTAGTATTTCGTGTTTCAGCAAAGTTAATAAAATTATTTTGCGGTACCTATCCAAGTTTTATTATTGCTACATTCTCATATTGCTTGCGATTTTTATCGATGTCTTTTGTTGAAGAACCCTATCTGATGGTACCTATCCAGCTTTTCCAGTTTTTTGGGTTTGCAATATTTTGGGCAGCAGCTGTGGAATACACAAACAAGATAAGTCCCATCAAAATCTCTGTGACAATGTTTACTATTGTCACTAGAGTATATTACAGTTTAGGAAACTTTACTGGAAGTATTGTTGGAGGAGTTATTTATGATAAATACGGTGGTAGATGGTTATCTAGAGCATCATCAATTAATTGTGGCTTTTTGACTGGTTTAATTGTTTTGCATTTCTTTCTGTATGAAAGAAGAAGGATACACAGCTCAATTGATGTACCCATGAATGAAATCGTAAAAGAAATTCATGATGAAAGTTTGACAAACAAGGGCGAGAACTCTATTCAACAAAAATTACGACTGATGAAAATTATGCCTCACAAAAACTTTTGGTCAAATGTAAAACTTTATCCAACAAATATTATTTGTGAAAATTCGATGAAATTAATCACGTTTAGTATGTTCGTAGAAACTAGCACGCAAAAATTTAAGTATTTTCTTTTTCAATTAAAATCCACCACAAAATCGCAAAAAATATCGTTCTTTCAATTTTTCTTTACAATAATTTTTAACCAATACAGCAGATTTGGAGAAATTTCATTTAGTATTTAGTTTGTAGGATACAAAATTTGAGCGTTCTGTTAGTTGATCATGTATTATTTTATTTTTTGTTCTTTTCATTTTTAATATATTTTGAAGTTCGGTACTTTGACATTACATTATTTAACATGTTAGATAATTTTGTCATTTGTTCTCACAGACACTTTGGCTGTCGACTTTACGATTGGTCTCATAACAAAGAAAACAAACTCCGGAGTTATAGTTTTTTAAGAAACAAAGAGCCGATGCGACTTAAAAATCACGCTTTCGAACAAAATTGTAAGAGAATTTATGCAATACTTTTCGCTGCAGAAAAAATACCAATATCTAAATTTAATTTTTGGTGTGCAAACATGAAATGTTTGGCCTACAATAAAACGAAGACCAAAATCTCAGTTATTATTTTCAAAATGCTTTTTTTGTTTTGACAAAAAAAAACAGTTTTATTCAGACCAATTTTTGATTGGGTGACATATGTTAGTACCATCAGTTGAGCATGCGTTTTTGTTCACTGCGCAAAATGTTACAAAAAAAGTATTGTTAAATTGTGGACCTATTTTGGCCTAAAAATGGCATTTAGGTGACTAGAACGAAATTTTATTGCCACTTTCATTTTCATCTTGTAGAAAACGGCATTTTTTTATTTTTGACCAATCTTAATAACAGAACGAAGGTGACGAAAAAACAAGATTTTGACGTCACCATCATTTTGAGCATATTTTTTGGTTTACCAGTTATGCCAACCTTGTTCCCAAGGCAATTTTTTGCCTATTTAGCCAATATCTGAGATGACGCAAAGAAATGATAGCTGTGTTAATTTTCATCGAAAATAAAAACTAGCTCCATTAAACAAGTCAGATTCAGATCCAGGAAACCGCCGAGCGCACATGGCACTAAAACAGTGCTCCGTACGAACGAGACATTCATACTTGAAAGTAAAGCCAAAAATGGTCTTACCATGACTGAAGTTGGTTTTGATAAATCACTCTCCCTCAAGGCGTTATTTAATAAAGTATTATCGCATATTTACAGAAGCGATTGAGACATTTTAGAAACCACCTTTTTTAACTTTGCAACACCAGCATCCATAGCTGTAAGTTCCATATGACTAATCTACGGGAAGTTTTAAAATTGGTTTGGATTGTAAGTACAAATTATTTGTATGAAAGAAACAGCACTTCTTTTCTCTGTGTTACTTTTTTTTTGTTTTGTTTTTACATAGTCATTTTATGGGAATTGGGTATTTCAACGTTAAAAGCAAGACACCTTAGTACATTTAGAATGTTTTATTTCTTGGAAATAAATAACATTTTTAGGTTGGTAAAAAAAGCATATAAAAATACAAAAAAAAGTATGGGCGTCATCTATAAAGAACATAAATTTGCACAAACGACTTCCCTAAAACTTTGGTTTCCATTAGAATCTGTAACTTTCATGCAACTGTTGTAGACATAGAAAAAAAGATTTCATCTTAACAACATTTTTTGTGCAACTTCCGTTGTGTTGCTTTGTTTACAACTTGTATTTTCATCGAATTTATATCAGTGCCTGCGGTACAACAGTTGCTCAACAATTTTTATGTTAATGAAAACCAGCCTTAAGTACGCAGAAAAATCTATATTTAATATTTAACAATTTGCGTTCTATAGAAAGCATACAAACTACGTAGTCTAAAACAAACACACTAAAAGCTGTACCGCGATGGATACGTGTAAACAGACCTTAAGGGGTGATATTTTTCTACAAAATTTAATAATATAAAGGTCACTATGAAACATTATTATAAAATTATTTTACAATATATTATGTACAATGCAAAAAAAACATAGGAGAGAACAGTAACTTGACATATATAAAAAAAGTACCTGACACTGTTATTATTGAATGACGTAATGGTAATCAACACGATCTATTATTAAATTGATAATAGAAAACAAATAAACAAACAAATTGAAACTAACACCTCTACACATCATTCATACCCTAAGGCTACTAAACTATCCAACTACACAATAAACAAATAAACAAATAAACAAATAAACAAATAAACAAATAAACAAATAAACAAATAAACAAATAAACAAATAAACAAATAAACAAATAAACAAATAAACAAATAAACAAATAAACGAATAAACGAATAAACAAATAAACGAATAAACGAATAAACGAATAAACGAATAAACAAATAAACAAATAAACAAATAAACAAATAAACAAATAAACAAATAAACAAATAAACAAATAAACAAATAAACAAATAAACAAATAAACAAATAAACAAATAAACAAACAACACAAACATGAAAACACGATAAAACAAATAATTTTATCCTCACACAATAGGATGCTTCACAAAATGTGCATGCAACATTTCTTTGGTGCATTTGTTGTGGTGTTGTTAAAAGTTGCTTTGTTTCAATTGCTATGTGTGGCTGGAAAACGTGTAAAAATTAAAGGCCTCCGATGTGCATGGAAAAATGGACAAATGTTATTTTGAGACTATTACTTCATTGATGGGTCTTGTCCTTCATTGATAACTTCAATTGTCAATTCATTAAACCAGATCCCGCAGAATGTAAACCTTGCCCTCGAAGATGTAAATATTGAGTTCGTAAATATCTCCTTTGCTCAACCAAATGACGCATTCATTACCCTGACAACGAATATGGCGTATTGTAACGCCCAATAGTTAAATGTCAGTTGGTTTTGATTGATGGGTGTACATATGTCTGCGCAAGTCAATTTTTTGTTGAAAATCTTCCGTGCATATGCTACACCGAAACGGCTTGAAATTTTTATGTTTCTTACAGTGAGTAATAAGATTTGACGACTGACTGAATGACTTGCCACAAAAGTTACACCTGTGTGGTTTCTCTCCCGTATGTGTGTATGTGTGTTTGCGCATGTCAGATTTTTGATGAAACCTTTTGCCACAAAATGTGCATGCAAATGGGCGGATGTTGGCGTGTATCATCATATGTGTAGTCAAGGTAGACGAACGTTTGAACGCTTTCCCGCAGACCTTGCATGGATATAATCGGTCTGATACCTTATGTTGCGACGAATTTAACAACGGTGTGGGAGGGCGCGATTGAAATCCTTCTGGCATGTGATAGGGAAGATTGTGATGCACTGAATTGTAGTGATAAGATGGAGGGTGACGAAAAGGCACCAAAGGAGGAGATAAATGATTATTTTGTTCGTACTTTATCGGGATGGTTCTTTTTTGATTTGCAAAATTAAAGAAAGACTTTTGCAGCATCTCATAATTGATTCGTCTGGCTTCATTTCGTTCTTTTTCTAGACAATTTTCTCCAAACGATTCTAAACTCCTCTGAATCCTCTCATCATTGAGAAACTCTAAGAAGGAGTGTGGGTAGTCAACTCCATCTAAATCATCTCCTTTTATGATGTCACCTAAGGTTTGCCAAAAACAGGAAAATAATGAATAGGAAAATAGATAAATAGATAAATAAATAAATACACACATTGTTAACATGGTAAAACTTTTTTTTCTGATAAAACATTTCGTCCAATGTTACTTTTGCCAGCAATCAGGCTTCTTAGTTTTTGTTTTTACATCAAAAAATATCTTTGTAGATGCTCGACCTGGCACAAACATTTTAGTCAGTCAAAAGTGATGAAAAGAAAAACGCGGAAAATTTTTGTCCAGCGCAAAAATTTCAATCATTAATGAAGAAAAAAATCTGTTAAAAGAATGAATAACTATGTTTGCGATTCTACCTGTAAACTTTTTAACCCTGAGCGACAACTTTATATAAATGTTTTATTGGCAAATTATCCAATAGTTTCGATCTATTCAAAATCAAAATATTTTTATGGGATCCAAGCTTTCTAGAAAACCTCAAACCCGTAAAATTTATAAATTATACATTTTGTTTCGTACATGCAGCAAAAACACACACAGAAAAGAAAAACTCCAAACTAATATTTGTCCCCTGTTATTTACCGTAAAATTTCAACGGTCCTACTTCTGAAGGGTTTTATGTGTTAAACTTTGGTTATATTCCTTGATACATATTTACAGTATCTTCCTTTTGAACGTGAAGCATAATATCCAATCTAGTTAACGTACCAAAACAAAAAACGCTAAAAATTGACTTCAAATGTCAATACTTTGAGTTCTGATTTTATTTAGAGTGTTCTTTATATGGCCCTTGGCATTTATAAGGAGTAAATTCATCACGGCAGTGAGCTTGCTTCTTGAAAGGGTCTGTGACATCTTAAGCGCATTTTTTAATTTGTGTGTTACTCCTTAATAAACTGCTTCAAAACACAATGCATACGTTTCTTTATAAAAAGGGAGTTTAAAAACGTACTACTCATTTTTTTTATATAAAAACAGTTTTCAAGATATGTCAGTCAAAACAATCAATGTTTTTTATTTCTTGTTTGAGCCTTAATTTGTGTGAAATTGTTGTTGAAATAGAAAAAATCTCTACATCTTGTTGTACAACATCTCGTGTCGCTTTGTTGTGCAACATATGTTTACGTTTAAATTGTAACATCGACTTTTATACAACATGCACAAAAATTTTATGCTATTTAAAACCTGTGAATTTAATTTCTATGGAGAGTTATACCCCTCGACAATATTAGGCGTGTCGCTAGGCAACAAAAGTGGTTAAATGAAACAACGCCCTTGCAACTTTTTTTCTGATTCTACTTCCCCTTTTAAAAAGATTTTGGACAGACCGTTACCTAAAATTTCGGAATTTCAACTTAGTGGAACTACCGGATTTTGAAATATGATTGGTTTAATCTGGCCATATATTGGTCACTCGACGATACAAGGGCATTTTTCGTCTTTTTCTTCTCTCATATCAAAGAGACAAAAAACCCTGGGGACGAGGGTGGCATCAGATATTTATGTATATAATATATTTTGTCATATACTACTAACCTTTCTCAATTTGGGAGGTTTTGGTTCGATTTTCTTTTTCACTACTGCTACTTGGACAGTCACTGGTGTTGCTTGAGCAATCATCCCGATCTTCTTCAACACTGCACATATCCACTTTGCTATCGGTTTCTGTAAAATAAACAAAAAAGATTGGAAGGATGTTGGAAAGTTTAAACTTTATTTGTCATAAACTTGCCCAATTTAGTTAAAGTATATACGCTTCTGTAAGAAATCCGCCTAGCTTCAAACATTTTTTAACTTTTACCGCCATTTTGGCTAAGTGTACGGGCGTATGCAGCTTGTCCAATTTGACATTATTTAGACTGCTTCAAAATATCAGCCTTGACTTCAGAACTTTTTTTTAACAAAAAAAATCATGGGAACGAAGTTGACATAACTCAATAGTTTTTTTAGCAGTGAAGGGTTAGTTCTCGTGGATTTTTTAATTGTCCAAAACTAGCCTTCAATATTACCATTATATCACCACGTTTGCAAGTCAAAATATCGAAACTATGGAAGTATAGCCTAATAGTTGAACGCAGAATGCTTGGACAAAATGTTTGCCGAAAGGGTGCACTTTTGCTGCATAATTTATAATATTTTTTTTAGCAAAAAACATTCCTCCATATTCAACAAAAATTTTAATTAATACAACTGCGATGTTATATATTAATTAAGTGCATCATTAAGCTGCAGTGACAAGATTTAAAAATAATTTGGGATAGTTTAAGAAAATATGCCACAAAAATGCCATAACAATCATATTGAGCCTAATTTAGTGTAAACCTCACTCACCTATCCTCCACCCTTCATCATCACTTTCATATTCATCCTCATATTGTAAATCTTCTTTGAATTTACGTTTCAGCAAAAATGATTTCGGCATTGTATGTGAAGATGTTTGCCAAACATCAAACTGTCTTCACTTTTTTTTTGTTTCCGTTTTTTCGAAAAACTATGCTCACTGTGTGTATCTCTCGTTTTGTTTTGTTTCGCTACTAATTGAGCATACTTATGTTCGCAGCAGTTTATGTAAAACAGTTCTACCTCGTGACGCCCGTACATGAATACGACTGGTGGTTGTATGTCGTTTATGAATTAAACATGTTGAAACATACTGTCGTTACTCTATTTAAATGCCACTCAAGCTGCATTGAACTTACTGTTTTGTTGTAACGCAAACAAGATAAATTGAAATGCTTTTTCTTCTTCATAGATATTCAAGAAAACAAAAAATAAAAACATTTCTGAATATAAAATTATAAAATTATCTTAATGTATTTTTTTTCTTCTTTTTTTTACAGTTACAGAGCATTTAGGATGAATTTTATGTCCGTATTTTTTTTTAAAAAAAATAAAGTTATAAATGACAGAAACAACGACGACGCTTGCATTCTGTCGTTAAAATTCAATTTACGCTGTTACGATAAACATGCCGAAAGTTTATTTACGCGCTGCAAATACGATGCCTCTGCAAAACTGCAAAGAGTCGTTACCTCGCAGCTATAACGGTAACAATAACATTAACTGTTCGCAACTTGAAGTTTGGTAGTTTTTATCGCTGTGTCGCGTTATAAAAAGTATCGCAAAGCGTTTTTTATCAAACCCTATTGCAACAATATTTTAAACATAACTAACGCGGGACACACCCATTTTTTTAAAAAAAAATAAGTTATATAAAAAACAGACTGTTTTTGTTGTTATATAAACAATATAAGAACACTCAACTTGATGGAAATTTTCTCTCAACTTTTTCAACATGAAGCCTCAAAATGTTCTTAAATTGTTATTGTTATTGACAAAAGCCTTGAATGTTCTTAACATGTTCTAAATTTTGGACCTCCGAAGCTATAATGCTCTTATCTTGTTTGTTCTCATGTAAAAAATGATGTATATATATTTTTTTTTACACTCAAGAAAAAAATAAAAAATAGATACAAAATTTATTCGATTTTGCTTGGATCAAGAAGACGTGTACTTCTATCACTGCATGATTAATTGGATGCGATTTATTTTGCATAATTTATGCAATTACGTTCGTTCTTACTGTAATATATTTATGAGTCTATTTTTGAAGTGAATCGTTATATATTTAAAAAGTAATAACTCTGAAAATAGTCTGTAGAATTGCGTAGATTTCCATTTATTCTCGAAGTGAATTGACTGCGCTATAAAATCAATCAAACCGAATGACGCTCATCGGTTGATGTTCAAAACACGAGACTGTGATTTCAGCTCACGCGAAAACATTTTGGGAATATTATAAATTGAGTAAAAGATCATGACGTCATACGTACTTATTTGATTTCAAAACATGTTTTGAGGCTAAGAATACATACGTTTCACAAACACGCATAACTGAGTTTTTACTGGTTTGAATTAAACTGATTTTTTATTGGCTCAAAATCGGTATAATAGTCGACTGCTGGTTACGTAAAAATAGATAAGTTAAATCTGGTTTGAATTCCGTAACAACATCTAATGCGCACACCATCATGTTTTAATAAAACCTTTGACTTATGTTTCGCACAGCATCAACCTCGTCCCCACGGCTTTTTGTCCCTCATTGGCACAGCATATTTCTTTGAAACCTTAACCTCATGTGCAAGTGGTAGTTTTTTTTTATTTTCTTTCTTTTTTGAACAAAAAATCGAGAATTCTTAGTCTGATCAAGGTTCTTAAATTTTATTATTTATTAGCTATCTAAAAAAGACCACGTGCGTATCCATTTGACACCGAGAGTGATAACCCTGAGATATACGAAATAAATTACATCCTTGACTTCAAGGCTTTTTTGCCAATGTAAAAAATTCAAGACCCTGGACACAAGTTAGCTGTCCGTATGATTAACAGCTAGATCAATGTCACCTTAATATTAACGTTGATTGAAACGTCAAATCTCTTTTTGAATAAATAATCACGTACTTACATCTAGCCATTCACAAATCTGTTCAAATGAAAATCAATGCATAAACAACCTGTCACGTGACTACCACACCTAAATGAAAGAGATGTTCATCAGTGTGTCATATTACACCTGCCCATAATGGTGCAATGAATGCAAGCACCAAATATGTTTACCTTTTTTTTTGATTTAAAATGAATATTACATCACCAATCCCCTCTGTATACTCAGGTGCATAAAAGCCATGGAAAATCTGTTAAATCAAATCAGTTTTTCAAATAAATAAACCTGAGACGATGTACTGATAAAATGTGGATATGAATTTCCTTACTACCTGAAGATTTCTCTATCCTTCTATACTAAACGGGGGTGTGAATGACAATTTGATGTTCTGTTAAATTCTAATAATTGAAATCGCAATTTCATGTGCAACAACTTCACGGTGTTAACAAAAAGCGTAAGTGGTACGACAAATGCACGCTGCATGTACAATCTCGGGCAGTACAGAGCTTCCTTAAAAGTATTCATGTTTACATTTACCCCCTCCCGCGACAGTTAATTTTCATTTCTATTTACAAAATGATATCTTAAAGCATCTACATCCAAATGTCATCTACACCAAGATGAAATTAGACAAAAAATATCCTAAGAATATGCTCATCTTGAAATTTTGCTTGCATCCTATTACGAATGATTTTTCTTCTTCATTAACTGATGTAACAAGGTTGTATTCTATCATTGATGTAAAATGTATTTTACCAGTTTTCCATTATAGTGTTAAAGTGTTTCAGTTGAATTAGGCTGCTTAAACAACAGTGCCTTTGGATGAATTTTTACACCAGTTTGAATCTTTGAATCTTAGCTGTGCTGAAAATATATCAAGACGAATTTTGCCCGAAAGTTAAGAATATTCATGCTGAAACGAAAAAACACTATTCTTATAAAAAGCATAGCTTGATTTTTTAGTTTTCCAAGGTTGATTTAAACAAAATTGTTGTCGTATAGAGAAGTTTGGGCCCTGTGCAAACTAAGTCGCCTTTAACAGGGATTTCGAGAAAAGATCTGCTTCTTAAATTTAGCCAGCATAAAAGAGCGTTTTTTAATCAGTAAAATTTTTTTTTTGGCTGGGCTTGACTTGGATATTCACTTTGAATTCAAATTTGATTTTAAAATTTACTTTCGACTTGAATGTACTTTTGCGAAATTCATTTATCTCGTTGGCACTCCTCGGCCACCACACATGTCCACGAAGGTCGCGAAATTCAGGAAAAATGATCGCAATGACATCAGCAACAATTAACATGTTTCAAGAGAATAGATTTAACAAAGTAACCTAAGATTCGAAGTCCAAGTCTGCTGTAAACATTGACAAGCAAGTTTAAAATACGGGACTCTGATACAAAACCAAACAACTTAAGGCGGCGAATATCGAACTAAGCCGTCCTGTTTTATTTTGAACATGATTGTAAAGATTAACAATATTCAGGCCAACTTTTTGCAAAGTTTGAAAAGTGATGATGGAGACATTGTACTGTCACAAAAGTTGACAGAAATATTTGTTAGCACATTGGAAATGACGTCATCATATATTTTTGAACTCTACAACAGGCCAAAACGATGGAACGTAAAGTTTAGAATAATAGAAACGGGGGCTAAAATCACCCCAGCCCGAATAGGATTAGCAATGTCATGTTTGCTAAACTGGTATTTAACATGCTCAGCTTCTCATCGGCTACCGTCATATTGTCCACCGCATGTGTTTTTTTGCCACATTTATAAATACACGTCTTTGTGAAAACTGATATTGATTCTTTTTACAGGAAGTATACTCCATCAATGTGAAATTGACACGTCGCTCAAAGCATAATCTTAAATGCTGAATGTGATTAATATGTACCTTTATTACCCAGATATTCAAAGAAACCACGATGTAAATGAGGGCGAAGGGTCATTAAATGATAATTTAACTCATTAAGGACCGCGTGTCTTTTGTTGTTAATTGCAAGATTCATTAAAAAAACCATTGTTTTTAATTATAACACTAACAAATCAATAATATAACATACTCTGCATCAAAAGAATCATTGCAAAGCATTGTGTGATAAAGTCAACAGGTATCAGAAGTCTAGCTACTTTGTTTTGTTAATGTTAGAAATTAATTTTTTGAGTTTTTGAGTATTGAATGTTGTATTGAACCTCTTCACGAAATTATTGGCTATTTTGTGATTAAAGACTGTAACAAACGTAGAGTGTCTATGAAGAATTTAAAAGGCTTTTTTATATATTTTTTTTCTTTGCTTTCTGTTTGAGTTTCAATTTAACTTAAACAAGAAAGTTTTGTAAGTGCTGCAGGAATTTGTAAGTACTCTAGTATAGCATGTAGCTATCACAAAGGCGTGGTATTTGCATGAGACGTACATTTAGAATATGATGAAGTTAACTTTGTTTAAAAAGTGATCAAAACTTAAAATCTACATTTAGATTTTCCAATCATAATGAAGTTTACTGTGTCATTATTGCTAGTCATTTGTTTGGCAAAATGTTTCGCACAGGAGGGCCAACTTCAAGAAGAAGGAATGGAAGATGCACCTGCTACATACCTTGGTGGAATGATGAGTAAGTGGGTACTTCAATAAGATTTAGTGTCTGCGTCCTGCAATTTACAACCTTGATTCCAGGGCCTGTGTTTTCTTTTTGATGTCTAATAACATCTGAGATTTTGATATCTGCGACAAAAAGCTTGGGAGCGAGGTTAAACGATATAGCAAGCTACAATATTGACATATAAACAAATAACTTGGTTAATTAAATAGAAATACTGATATTATTAGCAACCTCGTCCCTAGGGCTTCTTGGTTTTCAGTACCGCTGGAATGCAGTTGTGGCAATAACAATGGCAACTTCTTAAGCACATATAAGCTAATGAAGACTTTATTGCTTTTTAGGCATGAGTTTTAGCTATAGTCTAGTAACGGGCTAATTTAAGATGCCATAAAAGTTTTTCTTATAAAGTAGCTTAAAATAGTAAAGATTTATTTAACGTCATGCTTTTCAAAATTAATTAGTGTTAATGACTCGCCAATGAGCTCTGTAATGACTTTGCTAAAAAGTTTATATAATACTGAATCGCAAGTCAGGTAACTAAGCAACGGTATGTAGTAAGTATTTTAAAAAAACACAGACAACAAAAGAATTATACTTTCCCTTTCGCCCTCGATAAGAAAGTAGGTAGTACCATTTGCAGCTAGCATTACCCCTGCCCGCCTTCCTGTGCACTTCTCTGTTTAAATTCTGGAAGTCTTGGATGGCTTGTCGGCTGCCTGTTTTTGTGCTCGAGCTCGTTGATAGGATATGACATTATCGAATGCCTTACACAAAAAAACCCAACTTACTTTTAGGTTCCTTTTTCCAACGCTTCGAAAAAATGAGTGATAGCAAACGCAGAACAGAATTCAATAAAGTGCTTCCAGCCATTGATGCAAACAACGATGCAGAAATCACCTTTGACGAAGTTAAAGCTTGGGTTTTAAAGAATGTTGAAGATGAAGCTAAAAGCCTTGATTTCTCCAGGTTGGAGATTTTGAACATGGATACAGATAACGATGGAAAATTATCGTGGAAAGAAATGGAAGATGACCATCGTAAACAACTGGCGTAAGATTACAAATTATATCTGAATTTACTTCTAAAAATACCTTACTTGTAATAGTTTTCGCGCAATGAAGCTGTTGCGTAATTTTGAATGTATTATTTTCGACTCAGCGCCACTTAAGACTGTTTCACATTTTAATTTTCTGCGCTGTATTGGCTCAAACGAATGAAGAATAAGGAACTTATAGCAGAAATTGCGTCTTATTGGTCCAAATTTTGTCGATCCGAAGTGACAAAATTTTAGAAAACAACCAAGATTAAAATTACGGCCCATAAAAATTATTTGGTACGACGAATAATTTGGGTCAACTTAAATTTGTTTTTTGATGTACTTTGAGAGAATTTGCCAGAATCAACTCTCGCAACTCAATAAGTAATAATGGTTATGAGTGTTCTGACAAGAAAATTGATTTAAATTTTCTTGACATTATTACATAATTCCTAAATAGATACTGTATAGATAGATTCGCCTTAGTCCATTAGGCTTATGTTTTCTGAAAGTACTTCCCAGCTTAATCTAATGCGGGGTAAGGTTCTATCCTCCTAGAAATGCCAATTGAATATCAAATAATTTTTTTTTAGTCAAACCAGTGGAAAGGATGGTTATTTTCAAATGGGAAAAGAATTGAAACGCGAAAAAGTTCGATTTGATCACATTGATAAAAACAAAGATGGTTTTATTACTCCAGATGAGTTTCCAAGACTTGTTTTGCCAGACAACTTTGCAGATATGAGTGAAGTCGCTGTTGATCATTACGTACTTGGTGAGAAACAATTTCCGTGAATTTCTTCGATATATAAAATTCTTTTCTTCACCTACTCGCAAAATTAAACGCCCCCATAGTTTTAAAAGTGAATTTCGTGGAAATAAATATGCCTGAAGCAAATATATATTCTTTCGTTTGACGAACTTAAATACCTTCAACCGTCCCTGATTCTACTTTAGAATTGTCACGTAAAATGATTATTCTTGCTTGAACTAAATTTCTGGTTTCCCCCGAAAAAGCTCTTTATTTTTTCAACCGTTGACCGAAGTTATTTTACCTCTATGCCAAAATTTAAGTCTCCCTCCATGTGATAAAGCTACCTCCCTGTGATAAGGCTGTCAAGTTTACAACATGTTCTTCCGCTATGATTCTGTTGCACATTATAATTCGTATGCTTGAAAATTTAGATTTCGACGAAGACAATGATGGAGAAGTCTCAAAAGCTGAATTCATCAAGCATGCAAGACGTGATCCAAACATTGACGATCCTGAAGAGCATTTTAAAACGCATGATAAAAACAAAGATGGTATCCTCAGCAAGGATGAACTTCGTGATCATGCTCTTGAAAGCACCTCATCATCGCATCTCAGTTATGAGTTGATGGCGATATTTAAACTTTTGGACAAAAATGCGGATGGCGTTTTGTCTTATAACGAGTTATCAAAAGGCTACAAATATTTTACTGATCTGAAGGAATCGCTTCCAAATGATGCTATCGAGAACGCTCATAAAGACGAACTATAAACAATTATAAATGTTTAAGATTCACAGCCAATATAAAAAAAGAAACTTAACAACACTTTTGGAAATGGAAACGAATGAGTTTTCTCTAATATCTCTTTTTTATCCTTCTAGGTTTTGTATGTTAAAACGAAGATTTTGTAGTTAGTACTAATAAATAAATATTAATCTTCTATTGAAAGAAAGTCTGTTTTTTGTTTAAATTTGCAACACAGATGCAATCTACCATACTTTATTTATGTGATTAAAGAATAATGTGGATTAAATTTTGCGAATACTTATTTTCGCGAGTTTCAAAAATATTCATTTGGCGAAGATTTTTTTTCGCGAATAAACCATTTTAAGGTTTTTTGCAAATAATATTTTTACGAATCTATTATTTTTTTGCAATTTTAATTTATTTTAGGTCTATTTATTTGGGATAAGTTAACCTTTAAATAAACTTGTTCATATCACAGAGACTGGCCATTATTTTATCAACTACCAAAAGAAAATTTGCAGAAAAAATCTGTAGAAGAAAAAAAGAAAAAAACCTTTTTTAACCAACAAAAACTCTAAGCTATTAGAACATTAAAACATACCATTAAGTAAACCTGCACATTAGCTTCCCAAGCGTTGCAAAGACTTACACCCACAATCTCTCGCTTACAGACTGCGCTAACGATTCAGTGCCATCTTCCTAGCACATAGTAGATGGGATGAGGACAACTACCTCCTTGCGACAAAGCACGAGCGAGAGCTATAAATGAGCCACAATTCCGCGAAATATTTCGTCATATCATATCATCAAAATCAATTCCAAAAAGTATTATCACATTTCTCTACAGAGTTCAAATTCTGGAAGGAAGAGAGTTTTTGAACCAAAAATTGCTCTTATGAGCTATGGTAAGTATGCGGCAAAGGATATACCAACATAATCAAAACTTGATACGTTTTTATCGTGTTTCAATTCAGCACTAAGATTCCGCGTTTTTTCTCCTTTTCAAGACATTAAAAAGAAAAGACCCATTTTCTTTTCACCTCCAAATATCCGATGGTTTTTTTTATCTTAACGAATAACGTAGCCCTCGAATTAAAATCGATGCACGACTTTTAAACCCAGGCCTGCCTTTAAAATAAAAATAAATAAGAGATGGTTAACACATGGGGACAAACTTATCCTTAATACAAATATTGCACCAATATGTTTGTATTCTTACGGAAAAATATATATTCTGACAATATCTCCATTCTGTCTGCGCTATGATCACATGTTTTTTTTTATATGCACGAAATAATAAATGCAAATATGAATCCTGACCAATCAGCAAGCTTTCACGACCTTGACATGCTAAAAAAAGGATCAGAGCTATGGTGACTATGGCTTTTTTTAATAGCATGGTGTTTAGGTTCAAAGGTTTTTTGAGAACATATTACTGTTAGCGGTCCGATAAATTTGCGACACACTGCATACCGGTACTACAGAGCTCCACCGGGACGCGTGCTACGGCTTACCTGTACCTAAGCGTTCAAGCGGGCGTTCTACCTCGGATTACATAACTAGTCTATGATATTAACACACGTATTTCATTTGTGTGAGCAAGAAAAACGTCGTGCTACGTGCACACCAAATAGCAAATATGATAATTTCCGCGGATATTTTGACAAATATATATTTACCGTAATTATTCTAATTTAGTGCGGCCGAAAAAATAATTATTTTGGATGCATTCATAATTAGAGGAGATAAATTACCATCAAATCATCAACTTAAGAGCGCGCTTATAATAAGAGGAAAATTTTATCATTACCGCACTTGATAAATTTTTAATTTTTTTTTAATTATTTGCTTTTATTTTTTTGGTTTCTTTTTATTTTTCTTCTCCTCTTCTTTCTGCTTTCTCTCCTTCTCAAACTTTTCAATTTCCACCAATGTCTTTTTCATCATTTGATTAAATAAAGTCTCGTTTGATGTTTTGAAATAAAACCCGGCTGGTAGCTCCAAGCCACCTTGTTTAAGGGCCACCGAGTATTTTCTCGGACCGTTTGCTTCGATTACAACCTTACCACCATGTTTAAAAAAACTATGTCAGCTTTGACGGGAACTTAGGAACATGTCCAACCATTTTTTAACGGAAATGGCGAATTTGTCTTCGACAAGCGCTGTAGGTCTATTGCCCGGGGCAGCGTTTAACTTTGTTCCAACTTCAGCGGTCCATTGAGCTTGGTAGATATTGTAGCCTCTGATACACAACAGTAAACTATAAATTCCTTTTCAACAATGACAGGAATTTTTTTCAGAAGAAAATGTCAACTTGCACTATAATTAGAGGAATTTTTGACCCTTCCCGCACTAAATAAGAGGAAAATTGAAAATTACCAACATTTTATCCGCACTAATAATAAGAGGTATATAAATTGTTAAATTTTCAAAAAAAGGCCACCCGCACTAAATAGAGGCCGCACTAAATTAGAATAATTACGGTAAAGCTTTTTTTTTTTTATCTCTGTACTTAAAAATAGCCGTGGAACGTTGCACGCCCGACATGCCGTGAAGAAATAATAAAGAAAGAAATAATTTCATCAAAACTTGTTTTGTTTTCTCTTTTGCATTTACTACGCGTTTAATAAAATATATACAGTGAAACCTCTCTATAGCGGACACCATCGGGACCTCAAAAAAGTGTCCGCTATAGAGAGGTGTATGTCCGCTATATAGAGGTTTTTCCCAAAATTAGCTCAAATTCTCATTGTACTAAAGAAGTGGTGGTTGGTCATGTACCTAAAAATATATCTAAAGTCGTGTTTATGTTTCTATCCCTCCCTTATTGCTCTATGGAAATTATAGTGACTAGGAAACGCGTTAACCGCAGAGGTAGATACGACCTGAAAATCCCTGCAAATTTTCGTTTTTATAGCCCTGAAAAAGCCATAAACCGGCTGAAAGAAAACATACAAAAGATTGAAGAATTATTAAATATATAAAACATTGTCTTAAGCAAATATAAACAAATTCTTGACAAAAATTTTGTTTTGTATGACCCATTCTTAAACCTGTCCGCTGTAGAGAAGTCAGTTCCAGGGGGAAATGTCAATCGGGACCTTGAAATGATGTCCGTTATATAGAGGTGGCCGCTATAGAGTGTCCGCTACATGGAGGGTTTGTTATGAGAGTTTGACCGTCGTTTCATCCGTTCCCAAGAAAAGTGTCCGTTGTAGAGAGGTGTCCGCTATAAAGGATGTCCGCTATAAGGAGGTTTCACTGTATACCCATTCCCAGAGACGGATTTTACTTTTTGTTTTCTTAAAATAGGCTTAGATGCACATTTTTTGTGGCAACACGATATAATAGAGTTTGCAAAAAAATTTAAATTAGCCCAAATTATTCGTTTGCTCAAAATATTCGTCGAAATCAATTTTTTGTCGGCGCACATTTCGTCATCTCAAAAATTTCGTCACTTAAAGCCAACGAAGTTATGTGATAAAAAAATGTGACAAACCCCAAATTTATTTTAAAACAAGCTAATAAACAGCATAAAAAAGTCTTTATTGTTGCAACTCCTCTCAATTTGTTTTCATCATGTTCTCCTTAAAATCTTTATGTATAAATCTTCCTGTATATTTACTGAGTTCCTGGAATACAAGTATTTCTAGGTGTTCTTCTTCAATATATAAAAACTGCTATTGTGACTCTCCACTCCTCTCCTCTTTTTTTGTCACAAAATCTATATCTTCTTGCGTCTTTTTGTCCATGTCAACGTGCATGGTCTTGACATGACGGCCCGGAATCATGGCTAGTCCAAGCAGTCTTGGTTCTTCAGCATTTTCGTCACCTGAAAGAAAGTAATCCAAATGATAAACAAAATGACAAATTAATAAAAATGCAACAGTGCGAAAATAGAAGGTAGCCAAAGTTGTAAACAGGAAATAAAAAAAATTCTGAAATCTGACTACCTTATTACACGAAAATAACTAGTCAACTAATTACCGCGAATTTGAAAATTTCACGTTTATTAAAACCATGTTAATTTCATACCTACATAGATTTCACCTTCGTTAAATAATGCTTCACGTTAAAAAAAACATCTGCATATTTCAACGCATCTTATTTTTTATATGTACCTTTTGCAAAATGCCTTTCAAAAATATAATTATATGATTTCGAGATCTTCTTTTTAATCTAAAAAGCGGTCAACAAAACATAAAACGGAGAGATGGACTTTTCTTATTTCTAACAAATCAACAGTCCTTACAAGCAATATTATAAATATGTAGCGAGTTACTCGTTGATCACGTGATCTGCTGTGGGAGCTCGGCTGCTGTGCAGTTGTCACGAGCTAATGGTGACGTTAACAGATCGAGGCCGCCTTCTAACAGGAAGAAGTGATTTTACGTGCGTTGTAAAAAGTGAGCTTTATTTAGTTGTATATATAAGAAAAAGAGTGTACATAGAACCATTTGTGAGTAATTATTGTCGTGACTCGACGCAAGATCCCGACAAATATATCAAGCGACCAAGATTGGGATGTCACTACCATTCAAGTTGGCCTTCGGTTGTCAACTTTAAAGCCGCGCCACTTAAAAGTCATGAAGGTGATCTATGAACATTTCAAATCAGAAAAGGGAAGAAGCATCATCAAGGCGTGATGGAAGGCAGCGGTATCAGAGACACTTTAAAGGAGGCTCGATAACGAAACCAAAATTTGATTCGTTTAAACCCCTTTAATGTTTTATGTTATACCCAATTGCTGTTGTTTTTTCTTTGCTTTAAATTCATCTAATTTTGAGAAAATGAATTTTTTAATGGTTGAAAATTCGCGTTATATAATGTCGTTTAAATATTTGCTTTTTTAAACTCGCGTTATTTACCACGCACTTAAATACCAAAATTTATAAGTTCGCGTTAATTTCATGATCATACGTAATCTCACTTTATTAAGTTGTCTACTTATTTTTGTGTAATAAGGTAGTTAATAAGCTTTTGTGTTTTTGTTCAACATTTTTACAAATAATTTTGACTAATTAAATGAGTCACCAAAGCGCAATTTTCATTATCGGTTTGCTTTATTCATTTTGAGATTTTAAATCCAGTGAACAATTAGGGTTTATTGCAAGTCGGAGTTGCAATAAAACAAACGTATTAACAGTGTAGCGTATTGTTTTTAGCAATAAAGTGTATCCGCATAATAAGATTATAAGTCTCCCGTGACTGCTAAATCATTCATTCGTCTGTGCTACTATCAGGAATTAGCTAGCAGTTCCTTCAACATCTTAATACTAAATAACTAAAAAGCTCAACATAGACGCAATTAAAAAAGTTTTGTTGAATTAATATCGTCTTCCGCACCGAACGTATGATCTATGGCTTTTTCAGAGATTCTCCGCAGCACGTCACTTTAACCTACCACGCTGATTCCTGGTTTTTTGTTGAGATGTAACCGGCTGCATGGCAAAGAAATAAGATGGAATGGAATATGTGTTGCCAGCAGGTTACATCATAAATACATAGTATTTTTTCATCCAAAGAATTAAATGACGAATATAAAATTGATATAAGGTTAATCTAGCAAAATCAACAATTCCCAAGAATCTGATAATTATTTTGTTTTCAAATGATAAAGTGCATAAAAAAAGGCTTTCGGATAATCACTCCAAACAAACCTTTTTAAGTTACAAATTCACTCATTTATTATTAGTATCAAGTTAAAAGAATATAAATATAAATTATAGTCCTACTTGGATTTCCAATAAACTCTTGACAGGATCCAAGTATTATATTTTCATCAGCATCAGTGCAAAGAAATTGACCAATCAATGTCCTTCCGTCAGATATTTCGACTTTCATAGATTTATTCAGAAGTAACTCCAGATACATTCGACCAGTGGTAGCCTTACCACTAACAGGTAGTTCCTAATGTACAATAAAATAAGTTTTTATAACTTATAAACAGTAAAGATCTTTGACGCTAAACTAGATTATTTGCCAAATGAATGAATAAATGAATGAATAAATAAATAAACGTTTAGGTCCAACATCTGATCTATAATTTCAGAAATAAAATGCTCAGAAATTTCAAGGTCCATATTTTTGGTAAAACAAGACAGATGCATCACATTCTCTGCTTATCACAACTCACTTCTTAATATAAGATGTTTTTAGATGAAATCCTTTACTTGCAGCTTTTAAACTTTTACTCGTTACTGAGTACAAAATTTTACGCATTTCTTTCATAAATTTTAATATATATATTTCTGTTCCCTCACTGAGTTCTCTTAGGGTAAAGGACTGATAAATTGGTAAAATATATTAAAAAAAAATAATCTTTATAAAAACTGACCTTATCTTTTTTGGAAATTTCCTAACAATGCATCTACACTATCTAAAATTTCTGACCTTGCTACACTGAAATTTTAAAAATTGAAAATAACATACCAGTGGTTTACCTACATCTTCATTATTCTGTAAAATTGAAGGTTCCATTTCAATTATGATAGTCACATATCCCTGTTAGTTTCTTAACACTACCTGTAAATAAACAAAATGCATTATATATATATACAAATTTTTACAAAACCCAAGAAATTTTCCTTCAATTGGATATGTTCTTATTTTCTACATGTTCAACCTGAATTTTATTTTATTTCGTTCATATATTGCTGCATTGCTTGTTAATAATTTTTAAATAAATTTTGGGTTCAGATCAAATGACGCAACAGCTTGAAATATTTGTCTTTCACACACTGAAATGAGCTACCACACACATCACTCTGCTTACTATAAACCTTGTTCTTCATACATCCAGTCATTGTAATGTTTCATCATTTTCTCCTTCCACCTTCAGTTTTTATGAACCTCAATTTTGTCAACCTAATCTATCAAATATATAGCTTAGTGATCACTATAAAAAACTCAAAAGTTTTGGAATTCATAAAAACATATGGATTGACAACATTACTTTTAAATAACGACCAGTGTAAAAACAAAACACATATCCCTATAAACTAATGTCTCTGATAGAATTGTGCTCACAAAGCATGTAATATGGCAGCAATTTCTTTATGCAATGTGAGTGATGTCTTCTTAATAATTAAAGACCCTGTTAAGACACATTTCATGAATACATAATAAATTACACCTAAAAATGTATATATATAATTAACAATTAAATAGGAAAAAAATTGTATGATAAACGTATCATAGATTTGAAAAAAGTAACTAACAGGTGGTACCAAACTAAAAATAGATGTCTTATATTTGTTAGGTGCAGTTCTATTTTTTGCGCTAGTGCACTGCATTCTTTTATTCGCAATGAAAATAGATTTTTTGTATTCTTTTATTCGAAAGACTACAAAGAATAACTGTGAACCCACCTTTACAATAAGATGGGCAATGTTGTGTACAATGAATTTCCTAAAGGATGGTTACCACATGTTTAATGCAACCGATCATTCATAGCCCTGTTTCCATGCTATTTGATCATTGTGAAGACAACTTTATAAGGAGAAAATTTGACATAAGAACCTTACTGGGGATAAGCCTTTCTTCCACTATATTTACATATGAAAATTTTGAGAACGTTATATAAAATCCGATTTGCAGTGAGAACCTTGCATGGGGGACCCCTTTTTTTAAGTTTTTTACATGTGAAATTATCACTAATAGAAACCATTCAGTCCGAAGTCTGCGGAAAAATATTGATTGCAGCGTAAATGCAGGATGTTCTCTGAGCTGGAATTTTGTTTGATTGTTTTAGCCTCTTACTATTAGGGAGACAAAAATAAACATTCTGGAGCAACCCAACAAAGTGAAATGTTTTTTGTTCACATTCTCTAAAACTAGGTCTCCCAAATGTATATAACAATCCTGGTGTTTTGAGGTGTGCGATCGCGCCCCCACACCTCCGCACGCTCCTCCAACAATGGAGCAGCGTTTTCAATCACGCACCAAAATGAAAAAGGTTTACAATACAGCAGGCTGCACTGAAGTATCTTGTCTACAGGGACGGTGGTTGTCAAAACTGGGATTCGGCTCCCAGAAGAAGGTGCTGAATACACTTTCTTGCTTCTTACAAGCACGAGTACTGTCCAACTTGGACCTAAAACTATTTTTTAAAAAAATCGTAAAGAGAAAAACAATCCTTCTATCACAAACATATGACACAAGACAGAGCTAACAACATAAATGGACTGGTTACAGATCGAACACAAATAGAAAAAATGTATATGTCAAAAATATATTAAAATAAAAAATAAAATAAATAAAACCCTCCTGAGCGCCAGAACTTGTGAATCTGGCTGTAGCTTTACACATGTGTTACAGGGCCCCAACACTCAGCCTTACACAGGAGGTTGTCACGACTGGACCAGCCTGTCGATATTTTGACTTAGGACAGCAGGGTTGTCAAGCCTGAAGACCAAGTTAGTAAACTTGGGCACCTTACTTAGCAATTAAGTTTTAACTTTAAAATTGCTGTCTCAATTTTCTCACCATGATGGTAGGCAGATTTATTGTTTCTGATGGCCGAGGCCAATGTGCTGTTGTCAAATCCTAACCTAAATCCAAATGTAAAACCAGAAATAATAAAATTTATTAGAGCTCTGTTAGGGCGAGAGGTTAAAAAGTGACTTAAAACATGAACTTTAATGGTTGTTGTGACCAAAGATGTGATAGGAAAAAACCTATCTGGAACCAAACTTAGAGGGCCGGGATGGACACTGCTTTGTTTTTTTTTGGAACAGTTTTGACATCTGTGGACAAGCGTGCAGGGGTATCGATAAGGAAGCCCTTGATTAAAGTGAATGCATGGGTTGCCATGTGTGGGCGACCAGGCTCTAGGAGGGGCATTCCCAAACTGTGGGGGCGATGACTACGACCCAAACCTATGTGGGCAATGCGAAGCAAAATGTCCGGGGCCATTACAAGAAAAACATCTTGGAGGTCCCACAGGGGAAAACTTCTGCGACAACACTGAAGGGGCCCCCTAAGGTGCATATTAAACAGTGCATCGTTAACAACATCCCACCTACGGGAATGATTATTTGCCAGCTGCAACCGGTGAAGTTGGTCGTAGGTGTAAACAGACGCAAAAGCATACTGGGAGGCAAACTGGTTAATGAAGGTTTGGTAGGCTAACATTTGTTGGACAAGATGAAGGTAAAACCAAACCATGCACATCATATCGGTTGTCCAGGCAGAAACTCAAGAATTAAAATCCTCAACATTACCCTTCCCTGGCATTTTTTGGGATAAGGACACCTTGGGGGCACCGTCCACATTTTGGATATTCAGATCGAACTCCCCCAGATTGTCCATGGGAAGAGAAGTACACAAAACAGAAGAGTGTGGAGATGGAGGCAAAAGAGCATCAAGATTCACGTACTCAAGCGACTTAATTTTGTCCAAAAACCGTTTGGGAATGGGCGGCAGACACACACTAGAAATAGGATCCAGAACAATAGCGTCATGCTGCAGAGCCTCGCTGCGAACGACGTTGGCCTGCTGGAAGTCAACATTATAGATAGCATGCTGCAAGAGTGAACCGGCGGCCTAAAAGTCAAAAACGTGGAGGACGAGGCAGCTGGCCTTGCCCTTGAGGCGAAACAAAGTTCTGGGTGCTGACCAAATTTTGCAGCTCTTTTCGCAAAAAAAACTTTCATGTTGTGGGAAAAGTTTGAAAAATCCGCATCCACACGTTTTCAAATTTGCTTTTTTGTTCCTAAAATATAAAACTGAACAAAAGATGTAACAAAATGAAGTTTAATTATTCTAGGGTTCTCAACATAAGAAAGTAAAATTTTAAAATAAGCGCCCAGTTTCTTAAGGTAGTTTTTGATTAAGCGCCCCCTTTATCAGGTGGGCACTTATTCGAAGGGGTCACTTAATAAGCGCTGGGCGGAATCATTACAGCATTCGAAGAAGAAAAATCATTCCTTTTGTTGGAAATTTAATTTTGTCAGCTTAAGTTAAATCGAAAACATTTGTATATATATATAAAAAGATTCAATGCCTATTAAATCTCTCAAACATATAAAAAAAGGCTATAAAAAGCTGACCAAAAGAGTTAAGTCTTTCCGTTGCAGGACAGACCAGCATTCATCATGTAAAATTTAGTCGGAACATACACATCCTAATGGAAAATGAGGACCTGGCATCTATTTAGACATGTCATCACATAAGATTAATGATATTTGTTTCAATTTAACACTTTTCTTTGTAGACAACCCTAAGAACCAGAATTTTTATATGTAGATTTTTTACTTTTAATTTATGTAGCTAATTGCACTGATTCTGTGTTCATTATTAGGGTTTAATTGACTCTAACAGTATATATTTGGCCATGCTATATACTCCACCGTTCCACCGTTAAGGGCCCTGTTTGCAAGGCAAAATAATATAACAACCATCAAAGAAAATTGTCGCCCCTGTGTGGCGGTTACGTGTTATAGCAAACTTATTCTCGTTCTTTACTAAAAGAAATTATAGTCTATATTGATTATAAATAAAAAAGTAAAAATATGAGTTGATAAAAATAACAACAGAAGCGACCTTTGGTAAGGGTTTATTGTACAATCTGGCGCGCCCTATCATATTTTTGTAGTTTTGGCTTTCAAACAAATTTTAATAATGGTGGATATTTCACGCTTGATGTTGGTTCAAGTACAGCTTGCAAATAGAGCGGAGAAGCATCCAGTGTGGCAATTAAATTTACGACCCCAAAGGTGTAGCTAGCTGGCTACTGCCCCTCTCTGCCTCTCCCTCTTGACTTATCCCCAACAGTACGAGGGGAACAAAAACAGTGCAGAAGGTATTCATTCATTCATTTGGTATTCTTTAAAACTTAGCTAGTAGGATAGCTAGATAATGTTTTTAAAATAAATGTCTATTCAAATGGCATGCATGGGAAATAATTATAGTGATAATAATAATTTTTTTTCCATATTTAAAGCGGCTAGCCCAGAAAATCTCCTATAGTTTTAGTATAGTGGGTTGTTTCCTATTACTCCCTTTTTTATTTCAATCTTATTTACTGTTGTCAAGCCTTGGGTCAACCTGTCTCTACCCTTATCAAACGTATCTCAATATTGCAAAATAAGGCTGTTTGATTGCTAACTTTTTTTTAACCTACTGCTACAACAGATCCTATTTTCTATCAACTTGGTCTTTTAAAATTTTCTGATATTGTACAAATCTCCAACATTCTCTTTATTAAAAATGTTCTCACTGATTCCACTCATATAGCTCTAACAGAAACCTACGATATCAAAATCCATCAACACCACTACAATACCAGGAACAAAACTGCTGGAATGCTGGACTACTTTCTCTCAAACACTACTATACCATGGGACCAACTCAATTAGATCCCAATGCACTACTGCCTGGAATAATCTACAAAAAATTACCTCTTTATCCTTTATCACATTGTCAAATTCTGTTATAAAATATAAACTCAACAGATTTTTTTCTGGACACTTATGAAATGACCCTTCGGTAGTGTGTGTGCATTTTTGTAGATAGATAGATAGATGTGCATATTTTACATGGCTAGCCTCACAAATATCGAGGGATATACCCTGTCTATTATTCCCAGGAGGAGCCATGGCTTAAATGGAGAGTCCTAGAGTATTTAATGCTCATTTTGAGCTACGCAGACCCCAATTAGGGCCAGTGCTCTACTAGACAACTCCCGGCAACATCCAACGTCCCACATAGTGTGCCATCTCCCCAATTTCCCTCATATGGCTTGGGTTAACTTGGGGCTATGGTAACATTCACTCGCCCATGTTCGAATCGCTGTCAAGAGGAATCAAACCCTGGTCTCCCCCACAGAGTTTGAGAGTTATAACCACTAAATTATGGCGTAATGTACGTGCTGTGTATGTATGTGTCTGTCAACATGAATTTCTATGGACAAGTGCATCTGTTGTGAGTGTGTGTGCATCTGTGTCAATTTTTTTCGTCCTATTATTATTATTATTTTTACCCTTTTTCCTGATGGTTTGTATCGGGAAAATGGAATAGTATTTTCCCTCCCTATACACTTAAAGGCGCATAATCACCCTGTAGGCCCCTTTTTTTAGAGGTGCCTATTTTATTGTAAAAATTGAAAGATATACATAAGAAAACATTATCCTGAAAATTTATTGAAAACTGACAACCAGAAGATGTTCAAATGTTTCATAGAAATAACAAACTCACCTCAATTTCTCTTCGCCTACAGAACTGCCATTGCATTTCATTGCACGAATCATGTGATAATAAACGAACGGCAAAATCGATCACATGGTTGCTGGATTCATGCCATTACAGAAAAAATAATGAATGAGGGTGAGTATCCGTAGCTGTGTTTCCATCGTAATGTTTTTATAAATGTTTTCACAAAGTTCCGAACATGATAAATCAGATAAATCAACCAAAGTTTCTGTGTTATTCTTTATTATTTAATTGTTTTAACTTACTGAAATCAGACTTCTTTGCAACACTGACTGTAATGTCTGTAAAGAACGTACGGTATGTATCAGTAAACAACACAGTTTTATGCTATGGTATCCGCCATATTCTATATTTCCAGCTATAACTCTTAGCCTTACAAAATAGTCAGAGCAAAGTGGATATGGACGGAGATATGATTGCCGAGCGGAACTAACGGACATCACACTGACCACTTCTTGTTGTTGTTTCTGAAGACAGCTTTGCCTCGCTAGCTGTCATTCCTTTTTGATTATTTTCCTTTCAAACAGTTAGTCGTTTCCTTATGGACACATTATCAGATCTAGACAATTAGAATACCTAAATTTTAAGAATTTCCCCTTTCATGCTCTAGATAAGCATAACTATCATAATTAATAACCACGAGTCAATACTGTAATTTTATCGAGCTCCATCTCTGAGCTCATATAAAGTTAAGGCCGTTTGTTTACCTATGGTTTCACACGAACATTTTGCGACGGCCCGCTTATTAGACAAGAATAAGAGATCAACAAGATCGTTAAATATGGCGGCTGGAAAACAACAATAATAAATTAAAGATATTAAAGCACCATTATTTTCATTTCTAGTATGTTTTACATCCTCAAATTTTCAGGAAAGTCATTAACTCCGTCTAAACTTTGAAATAAATAAATAAAATGTATATGTTAATTTATTTCGATAAGGAGATTACGCGCCTATAACCCTTTTTACTCCCCAGTGCTATATCGGCCTTCACGCTACTATTAGCCTTGCTATGGTGTTGGTCTCCAGCCATTGAAATATAACTATATGTAACTGGTTGTATTATGCCTACTGTAATTTCAACTTTTTCTATGACAAATAAGTAAATTGAATTGAAATTGAATTGAATCGAATTCCACTGGGTGGCTACTAAAAAAGAAGATTCTCATTGGAGGAACCATAAGAGTCTTAAAAAAATGAACAATGTAGATATTGTAAGCTTAGAAATGGAAACCCAACTTATCGTCTAAAACAACTTCTTGTTTGCTTTCTCTCTTTCTTACAACTTCTCGTTGTTTTTTACAACGTCTCGTTGTTTCCTTTTGTCTTTTTTACAATTTCTTTTTGTTTCCTTCTTCTCTTTTTTACAACTTCTACTTGTTACTTTTTTCTCTTATGTATTTTACAACTTCCTTTGTTTCATTTTATTTCATTTATTTTATTTTTCACACACGTACACCTGAAGCACAAGCACCATACTCTCTCAGGAGGACACCCACAATGACTCCCCATCTACCAAGGCTTGCAAAGCAGTCCAGCATCCACACCAAAATAACAAAGAGAATCCAAGTGTGAAACAGGCAAATTGCTTCCACTACTGGATCAAAATCTGGGAGATTCATGACGCCAAATAAAACCAACACAATTCAACGGGATTCGAGGTGTTAAGATTTTATCCATACTGATCAAATAAGGTTGTTGCTGGTCCAGCAAGCCAGTAGTGATAAGTGTATAACATAAAGAAATATAAAGAAAAATATTAAGAAGCAGTAATATAAGTAAGAGAGATAAAACCCAGTGACCTGGCTAATTGAGATAATAGCATGGGTAGACAAAGCAAAAATTTTAAACATTTTGGTAATTTTTATTATTTTTAATCCCTTAACTCACAATTACTCTACACATAGAATCATGTGACAAATTTTTACTATCTACGAAATTGGTGTTTCATGTGTGAGCTATTCACACATACATGATTCAACATTAAGTAGGACCCGGGGTTATAGCATAAAACTTTTTGGATGCAAGTCGCAAGTCTTAGATGAGATCAGATTTATTTAAAAAAAATCAATAGTCTTTTTTGACATTTTTCTAGGATAAATTTGTTACGTCTAGGGTTATTAATAAAATTAACGAATTATTAGACTGTTAAAAATGTATGAAATTTATTTCACTCACGTCGTAAATTTTTTTACTTTAAAAACAACAATTTTTTGTTGCATGCATGCTGTGTATGTCTTGTTTGGGCTACCCAAAGTTTATTTCTTGAATAGAATTTTGAATCGCATCATCAACATTCTCAGCTTAACGTCCGCTTTCTGTGGTAGCATTGGTCAGGTTTTAAGATTCAACTTCTTGTGCAATGCCGCATCTAACAAGTGATAAATATTTTCCCTTGATATAATAGCAATAACACAAAGTGTTTTAAATCGATAAATAAAATGTTTATTTACAACGATTCTCCAATATTATTCTACTGGCAGACATTATTTTTAGGTTCCAGAACAAGTGTTCCCTTTTAATTTAAAAAACAGAAGAGTTTAACTCTCTTCAGCAAACATGTGATACTTATCAACATCATTTTGACCTAGGAATTGTTGCAAGGGGGCATTCGAAGTATCTGGATCCTGAAGGGGAAGGGATGTCTTGTAATAACAAAGTAACTTGTAATAATAAGTTTTACAGTCTAAACATGAACAGTAGGTTAACAATCTTCCCCAATCTTTATGTACACTATTTACACATCGCCGACTTGATAAATGCTAAAGGGGTTTCAATAGTCCCTCAGCAAATGCTCCTCTTTTTGTCAGACAATTTGCAATTTGTTTTTTGTTATCAATCCACTTTACATCTGTTATTTCTTCTCTGTCAATCATTTCTTTAAGTATAGACAAATCTGTCCATAGTCGTTTATTCACAACAAATTTGATCGAATGAACTGCTTCAAATAGTTGTTGACTCTCTGTGTATATAACATATAATGGAATTTAAAACATTACGACCACATACTTCAGTCAGTAAATTTGATAACCAAAATGCTGCTTCTGCAGCTTCAACTTGAATTAAAGTTTCTGCAGCCATTGTACTCTTTACTACTCTTTGCAGGCGCTTTGACTGCCACATAATGGGTGATAGATTTCCACAGTCGTCTTTCAGAAATATTATATATCTGCCTTGAGATCCTCCGTTTCTAAGGTTTGCAAAGGATGCGTCATTGTAAACTTAAAGAGTCAAAATTTTCATAGTACCTTTAAACTGTAAAATAAAATTTTCGTTTTTGGCTTTTACCAGAATTTTCCTCGGGCTAACGACTAGTAGGTTCAATTTCCTCAACATATGAATTTTGGTTGATTTGATTGGTAAAGTCACTGTGCTGGTTCAAGCCTAATCGGAGATAACGAAAGATAGTTGCACATCCAGATCCAACAAGAAGCACTCTCCGTAAAGGTTATATAACATTTTAGACGAAATCCTCATTCCCGCCCCAACATGCGTGGCCATTATACTCCTGATAATTGTTGACCATGATGTCAGTAAAATATTGCAGGATCACTCTTGCTCACCGACACATTAAGATTTATGAGCTCTTCTTTTACATGCAAATACCAACAGCAAGAAGCATCCACCAAACCATAAATTCATTTCTTAAGCTTCCACAAAGAATTTCCATTATCAGCTTCTTTAGGAGGTTCAGGTAAACAGTACTTTCAATTTCCTTTCCTTGTAAAAATGTGGATTTGATATCAATAGAATTGCATCTCCAATTATTGTAAGCAATGAGGGTGAGTAACTTCGAGCAAGCTGTGGAGTCTTTTAAAATGTCATTTTTTGTCTCCTCGAAACACCGTGCAACTAATCTGGCTTTCATCTTTTTCTTCCCATTCAGTATGTTCTCAGCCATGACCCATCTCACAGACAATTCCTTTTGTCCATGGTTTTCAACATTTTCATAAACATTGTACTTTTACCATTTTTCCAATTCGCCAATTTTAGCATCTGCAATTTTTACTTGCGAAAGAAGTACCTCTTCTGTGTTTATTGGCTGTCAACTTTCAATTTCCTTTCAATTTCAACTTTCAATTTCCTCCCAATCAACACATGAATCTACATCTCGTGTATTCAAATAGGATTTGCATTGTCCATTTGCTTTACCACCTCTTGATGTAATTTCCAGATCTCTAACTGTATCACACTCCTTGAACTTTACACTTTGCAAATTAGTTAGCTTTGGGTTTAACGGAACCATCAAACCCCTTTTGGTCTTGCGTGTCACTGTTTGTTACATCTAAAGAAAGTCGACTTATGCTACTGGTTAGATTTATTATATCATTTAAACTTTTGCCAATTTCATTTGATGCAACTTGTCTCTCCTTTCTAATGGCATCCCTTCTTTCTGGTTCATCACTTTGGGAGTTTTGCAAATTAATATCAGAATTCTCTTCTTCACAACTGTCACCACTATCTCCATCACCTACTATTTCTTTATTCACAGCATTATCGGTGTCAGTTAAAGATATTATTGGTTTACTTTTGCAACTTTCTATGGGAGTAGCATCAATCAGAGAAGAACCTTAGTCTCTATGGATAGGAGAAGGGTGTACACGGTCGTACGAACTGCCATGCTTTTTTAAAACCTGTTTGCCATCCTGTCCTATGACACTACCTGGACCTTTCCAAGCATTGCTTGTGTTTTTTTATAAAATACCTTGTCCCCAGTTTCAAATCTCTCATCACCTGACGTTCTTGTTTGATGCCTTAATGCTCTTCTAACCTTTTCCGCTGATTCACTTTGTATGACTGCTTTCTGTGCAACATTCATAGCATTTAGACTTGTTGCAACAATCTCACTGGTCGTGTTTCCTTCTAAAGCTGGTAACTTCGCATTATCTCAGTTCGGAAGATTTGGGTGGAATCCAAAAACAAGTTGGTTCGGACTGTAGCCATTGACATTTTTCAGGGAATTTTTGGCGCTCACTGACTAGGCCACTGCCATATTCAAATTGACTGTGACTTTATCCTCCATCATCTTGCTAACATTATAACCAAGAATAAAATTATGTCTTTCCACCAAACCATTGCTCCAAGGGCTTTCTGCAGCTCTTGTGCATGTTCTGATGTTGGCATTTTCACACATCGATACAAAATCCTCATTTGCAAATTCTTTGCCGTTATTGACAAGAAATTTTTCAGCGGAACAAAATATGGAAATCCATATTTGAAAAATTTGTTTGATTATTCTTTCTTTCCTTTTTGTTTTGATGACGCACGAAGTACTGTAGCGAGTAAAATGGTCAACTAAATGCAAGAACCAAGCCTTTGGCGAATCTGACCATTCTTTCAGATCTAATGCTACTGTTTCATTGAATCGTCTTGCCATTGGAAAACCTACGATCAGGGTTGGCTTTGGCTTTTTGTATTTCAAACAAATTTGGCAGGAATTCTCAAGCTCATTATTGCAGATAATTATTATAAATAAGATGCAATTTTTAACAGATGTCACATGTTTACCACTTCTAAACCTGAATATTGTTGCACTTTTTCTTTCAATCACAGACTTTAACTCTCTATCATTCAATGTGTTCAGATAGCATTGCAACCATTCTTCGCCACAAACAATGAAAAACAATCTATTCCTACCTGCAAATCTTCGGGTATATGTTCTTCTGTTATCTCTAGATTGACTTTAAGTTTAATTTTGTCTGTTAGTAGCTCCATAGTAGATGTCTTCAGTCTTCTTGATTTTGATATCATCACTAGCTACCTTGACCAGTCATAAAATTTGAAGGATTACTAAAAATCTTTTTTAGCTGCTCTTTGGCTTTAGTGTATTTCAGTTCTGACAAAGTTACTCTAATAAGGTGCTTATGACTTTCCGAAATATTTGAACAGTTAATGAAACGATAAGGTAAAACTCATTCAGGTAATTCCAGATCGTAATTCTTGAGCTTGTTGTATAGTCTTTCAAACTCAATAATATGATCATTCATTGTCATGGATGAAGCTCTACAAAATTTTTCAAACTTTTCATATGCTTCATAAGCTGAATGGTGCAAGTCCTTAAAATAAAAGGAGTCTAACTTCTTCACGAGTTCCTTAACACCATCATCAGAACTTAAAACTTCAAGTTCCATCTCTAAAAATTGCTTCTTGTGCGTGACCAGTCAAAGTCAAAAAAACAGCAGGTGCCTGCTTCTTCTTCTCCAGCGAAGTAAATAATTGCCATATCTGTACTTCTTTTTTCCAGTTCTTATAACACATATCAGTGTTATCACCAAGTGTCGGTGGGGCTTTGTAGTGTTTAACAGGTAGTACACCCTCTGCTACCTGTGTTAAAGCAACACAACAGCAACACAGCATTGTAATATCTGTACCAAAGTATCAGATCTGCACCAAACAGTAACTAAAAACCCATGCAACACTATTGTAATTAGTTTTACAGTCTAAACACGAACAGTAGGTTACCAGCTAGATGTATAAAAATAATGACCACACAATATTTGCTTTCGTTAATAGTGTTTAAGTACACATTGCTGCCTCATTAGGGAATGAAGTAGCATTGTGTTTTATTTGGAAAGGGGAGGGAAGTTTTAGGGAAGTTTTAAATATGTACGCACCATAGAGGGATATGTCAAAAACTAACTTGAACGATCAAGGATGAAGATAAAATCTGAGCTATCGGAAACTTCTGCAAGTCTGTTTCTTCTCCATTTTTTTAAAGGTTTCTCATTATTAGGGTCATCTAAGCACTCAAGATCATCCCAGAATCTATGGTTATCTTGGATGCTAAAAAATTGTTACCTGTTACCATTTTCCAAGGCTGACTTTATATAGCGGATTATTATCAGAAAAATATAAAAATTATATAAACAGCTTGAATTAGTAAATTGCATAGAAAAGAAACCTGCGTTTATAATGTAAATAGAAAACTCCATCACATTGCAAAGATTTTTTGATTTTACATATTTTTTAGGCAAATTCTAACAGAGAAAATGAACGCTGGCTTGTTTCAACGAGTTTATTCCAGGACAGTTCGCATTGTGGCAGGTATCTGTACAACAGCTGTATTTGGAATCAACACTTTACCTCATTTTTTCCCAGAAAAAACAATAGCAGCGACTCAAGGAATATACGAAGAAGATGTTAGTGATCACCACAAAACTTTGCTAGATGAGGCTTGCAAATGTATGAACATCGATGAACGATGTGTAAAAATTGTGTACACCTCTGGTTTCAGTACAAACAGTGCGGGAAGTGTTTTTCTACCAAACAAGGCTGTCATAGGGCTTCCAAGAAATGCTGTGTTCAAGAACCCAGAGGATGTGACAAGGGCAAATATCACATTTGAAAACAAACCTATAGATTGGAACTCGAACGCTGGTAAAGCTTTAATAGACTCGGTTTTATTAGATGATGATAATATCAAGTTTTTAATTGGTCATGAACTAACTCATATCAAGGATTTGAATTTTCTTCAAACGACGGCACATGCTACTGGCTGCTTTTATGGTTTCTACAAAGCAGGAGTCTTTCTCCCAACTTTAGTAAAGGGACAAACTTTCTTTGGTATAATACTGATGAACGTGTTGATTTGGACAATAGGATTGACTGTTTATTTTGACACTAGAAAACAGTTAGCACATCGGGCAGAGTATATAGCAGATGAAAAATCAGCACTGTTAGGTCGTGATTACTGCACAGGTGGTATAAGCTACATGAGAAAGAGGTTGAAAAACAATCGTGTTATTCGCAAATTGCGTGGCGTGGAAGGCGAACAAGCATACTCAAAAGTTGGTGATTATTTACAGGAAGATTCAACACATCCGAAGCGTACAGATAGACTGAAAAAATTAAAAGAGACAATGTTAGAATATGATAATAATAACAACAGTGTAGAGGAGAAAACATTTCGTTGAAGTAAACTTAAATTGTTAATTTGGCTTAAATATTTGTCGTTCACAACATTACTCTAGGAAACCGTAGTAGGGGGTCGGGGAGATCTGTAACAATTGAAGGCATTTTTGAAGAAATTTCGAGGAAAAGCTTTGCGGTTGCTTTATTCGATTAATTGATTTTTTTTTAACTGCTGATATACTTGACTCCATGTTAATAGACTGCATGTTTCAAATGAGTTCAATACTTGCTCATCTAAATAAATTAATTGCGAAAGCCGAGAATATTTTTTTAATCTTAAAATATCTTTAAAATCAAAAAAATTCAAATCAGAAGTATTTTTCAAATTCAAAAATGTATTTCGGGAGTTTTTGTCAATTTCGCAAAAATTATTTGGAAATTTAATTTCCGCGAAATTTTGTTTATATTTTTTCTTTTTAAAAAAATGATTTGCATTACTGATTAACCTAGAACAACATACAACTTTAGCAGCCTTTATTTTATGTCTCCTACTATTAAAGTCTATATAAACTGCAAAACAAAATTCTTTCTCGCAAATTCGCGAAATATAAAGACTTGCCAATTATACAGAGATAGATAAATAGATATATATATTTCGCCTAAAATAAAAAGTTACATATGCGATAATTATTCACAATAAAATGGCAGGAGCAAGTAGAAGTCATTGAGCCTTATCACCAAAAATTAATTCTAGCGAAAATTAAACTATGAAATATTTTTCGAGATTTGAAATATTTTTTGAGATTGACTCTTCTCGGTTAAATTGGCCTTTTTTGTATGGTTTAAAAAATCATCCTGGTCTCTTCCATAATCCCATATGCGGGATTGCTGTATTTTCCTTAAAGTATGTACGTGTTTCAATATTTCCTTCACATCTAGCATCAATAAAAGTTTCACGCACGCATAGCTCTGTTTTATTTTTCGTTGATAATTATATAGTTCAACTTCCATGCTATAAAGAAAATTATCCTGTCTCTCCTAATTTTCCCGCCCTTCCGGCTTTATTTCTAAGTTCGAAACGTTTTTTCTGCAGCTGAAATAATAGAGTAAATACATTTGAAACCTTTTAGGGAGGCGTCACGGGTTGCAGAAATCTTTTTTAAGTAAATTTCTTTTTAATTTTGCTGTTAGATATTGCCTAAATGGGAGAATGTACTTCTTAAAAGGAGTACAAGGTTGTTTTATCCAAAAACGGAAAGACTAGCAAATATTTGTGAAGTATATATTACTTTTTCATTATCTCGAGGATTTGCTGACAAAGACATGGAGCAATTTTTTAAATGTGATATGCCTGAACGAAATAAAGTTGCATGCTTTTGCCAATAATAATGCTATGTTATACATTATTGTGTTCCTATGTTTTCCTGGTTCATACTCGAAATCAGAAAAGTAACAAGGTAATTATTGCTTGGCGCGTAAAGAGACGGCTATTGGCTGAACAAAAAAGATTATCATCCACCCGTAAGCAAATTGCTCTGTCGAATAATTTTCGATATTTCACGTTATCCTATATCTGTTTCAGCTCCAAGATATTGTTACAAAGGGCTTGACAATTCTGTCAGCCTATGTGATAGGCGTAGAATAATTTGTGGACGAGGTTGCTAACAACCTTGTCCCTAGGGTCTCGTGGCCGTCAGACGCCGCTATCGAATTCAACGACAGTGGAAAAATTCCCTAGGAAGAACGACGTGAGGTTGCTAGATTAATTTACAGAAAAACTTTCAAATCTCAAGGGTGCAAGAGGTTAGCAACGGTCTACTGTGCATGGCCGAGTCGATCTCATTAATAATAAACTGGATTATTAATGAGATCGACTAGGCTTAATCGTACTTTAATGCTTATCGTAATTTTATATTATACTCATGTTATTCAGCTAAAAACCTTTCCAAATCACCTATCAGCCCTTCTTACGCCGACCATATGAGGCGTATAAATTTTATCTATATGAAATACATCATTGAAGATTTCATTGTGGTTAAATATTTTTGGACGTGTGCAGGGGTCGCTTTTACAGCGGCCACTTTTTTGTGTCCACGGCTGTTAACTTTTGGAGTTTTCCCTGATTTTTTTCAATTTTACAGAAATAACAGCTTGTTTTAAGGTGCGACGAGAAGAACGGCTGAACGTCGAAAGAAAAACATCAAAAAATTTGTACATGACAACTTTCACGGAAATTTGATCAATCATTAAATTTCACACAATGATGCATTCTTTTATTCAACTTCCTTTTTGAGATCGCTAATAAGATTAACTAATTTAAATGTCCATGCTCCCCCGCAGCTGGTCAATCCTGTCCATTCACACATTCAAGATAATTAATACAGGATCAAGGAGATCTTTCTTTTGAAACAAGAGAGAAATATAATTTAAGCCAAGTTACAATAGCGATGCCCAGGCCTTTCTGATGCGACAATGTCTCCTCTGACACGAAAGTGATATATGAAAGTAGGACATTAAATAAAACAACTTTCAGTTTCTTTTGACGTTTCTGTCTTTGCTTAAAAATATTTACAAAAGAACATTTTTTTATAACTTTTACAATGTAATGTTTTTTTAAAACATACAAAAAATGCATTCAACACATACATGTAGACAATACAAACACGCAAAACACACATCAATGTTTTCTTTTCAAACATACACCTCTACAACGAAAATGAAACACTCTTAGAAATGATTGCAAAGAATGTTTCGGAAAACAACACAGAATTACTTGTTTAAACATGAAACCTGATTTTCAGGCTGACACCACACAAAAAGGAACTTTTTTATTAAAAAAGCCATAATCAACACGTAGACAAAACATCTTTTTGAAGAAAACGACTCAAATCCTATATATAAAGTTGCACAGCATATATCTTTTATATATATACATAGGATATAAGCAAACATTTATATATATATATATAAAGACATAAAGTTTCCCATGAACTAAAAATATGGCATTTATAATCTGACGTTTTAATCTTGTTTTGGAAAGAGACGATCACTATTCTTTTGATCTCGTTACATAAACAATAAACAATGGCTCGGACGGAAACAGGAAATTACAAAATGTTGCCCTTTGACCACAGTTCCCTTTGTTCACAAAAGCGGGGACGTTGTTTATTAAAAATGCCGAAGGCATAGTCATTATTAAAACGCAACCGCAGTGTATTATTGTTTGACGAGTTAGGTTTTTTATAATTACCAACTATTGAATATTTATTGAAATGTTTACAAGTTTCATTGTGAATTCTACCGAGTTAAACTGTTTCAACACCTTTAGAAATCACAAATTTATTCTTCACGCAGCTGTAAACGACCAATGTGTTTACAGTTCATTCTTATTGAAACTCAACCATGCGTGTCTATTTCAGTATGAATAATAAACCGATGGTGGGGTAAAATCAAACATGAATAATTGAACACTCCAACAATTGTATAGCATACGTCAAATTTAAATTCAAGCCTCGTTGAACATGCGATATTTTTTTATGAATCGAATTTTTAAGCAAAAATAATGACACTTTAAAAGAAAACTTTGGTCTTTGTAATTTCGAAAAAGATTCTTTTAAACTTCCGAGTTTCTGAATCAGATCATTTGCCTTTTGTATTTTTTTTACAAAAGGGACATTCCCACTCGTCTGAATATAATACACCAATATCACGAGATCTTTATGAATCATACTGGCTTAAATAAAGCCCTTTATTTGTTTCAATAAAGCCCTTTATTTGTTTCGACACAGCATGGATTTGGATGATTAAACGTTTCAAAACATCAACATGCCACCATAGCAGAAACAAATTTATTGCCAAAATTTAAGGTAGCCATCTCGCTATCTGTGTTAGCAACAAGACCACCAAACAATGAAGCTAAATTTGTAACTGAATAACCAAGTTCTTGTGCTTTTGGACTCACGTTTGACGGCCAAATAGAACGAAGTTTTTTACTAGGACAACTTTGATCATCACTCTCCGTTGAATGAATTCTCTTTTTACGAAGTTTTGGCGTGATAATGTTATTTAGTTTACATTCACAAAATATATCTTCTTTCTTATTTTCCTTCTGTTTTGAAATATCATCGCTGATTAAGATATCATTACACAAGGAACTTTCAGTCTTTCCAGCTAGAGAACGAGAGTTTAGTTTCGCAACAAGCGAACTAACTTTTTTGTGTTGTGTTTGTTGTTGTGGCTGATTCAAATTTTTAAAATCTTTAGACGATGGTAACTTATCCATGTCATAATCTTCCATGTCTATATCAACCATATTTTTAGGTTCTCTGTAATTCATTAAGGGTTTCTTGACCTGTAAGTTCTTGTCTGTACTCCTCACACGATTTAACAAGGTATTTACTAATAAATTTCTGTGTAGTATGTTCGACTTTCCATTAATTTTCTGTGTTTTCGTATTTTCTATCTTTGCCAGGGATATTTCAATAATTTTTTCCATATCTCCGGACATGGTGGAACTGTATTGTGTGATGTATAAATAAGTATGTAAGCCAAGAAAGTTTAAAGCTGTTTTCTACGGTAATAACAACAACCGACTAATATAAAAATGAATGAAAACTAGCGTTCAAAGGGCGGCAAAAGCATGTGAATTTTCTATTCTTTCGTATCAATAACTTTTATTAGCCAATCAAATCAAGCCATTTTTAAATTTCAGCCAATCAAATTTAACTTGAAAGTGTTGTCGTATTTGCAGATTACGTAAAGAAAATAAAAGAAAAAGCTCAGCAAATCTCCCCCGTTGGGGCCTTATGTAGAGTTTCCTCAGACAAAATATAAAATTTAATTATTTTGTGGGTAAGTCCTTTTAATTACTAACCTCAAAACATTTCAGACACATTCGTCATTTTATATCATGGCGTGTTGTTTATCATCATTTTCGTCACAATAAATACGTTTCCAAGCCATTTATACATTGTTCTTTTTATCCAATGTCAACTGCTTGTGTCGTATTTGCTAATATTGGCGCGGAAGAAAAGAAGTGTAAACAAACCGGTTTTTGCCGTCTGAGTCAGTGAGCCGAGCGTATTTGCCCTAAAGTTCTTTCAGAACTTGTTACATTGGCCATTTTAATGCGAAAGTCTGGCTGGAAATAAATGGAGTGAAAGTCTTTTTTGATTTTGACCAATTTAGCATCAAAATCTAAACTCCTAACTCACCCCTAGGCGGAATTATTAATCTATCATCTTTGTCTGCGAATAGACCAGCGCTTTTACTTGTGTGTTTTGTTTGATTTAGGATAAATTTTAATTTTCTGTGTAAAATAATACTCGTGAGTTTCAACTGTTGTGTGCAGACGAATTTCTCTTGTTTAAGTTTTCAGCAGCCTCTAGATTGAGAGGTCTTTTTCCAGCAGATTACTTTTCAGCGAGTGTTGATATTGGAGAAAAAACAAGGCAAACCTGGGCCAATGTGGTGGTTGTCCAAGATCCTATCTTGGTTGCCTGGCAGAGCGAGGACCCTAATTGGTCTGCATAGCTCAAAATGAGCATTAAATACTCTAGGATTACCCATCTAAGCCATGGTCCTTACTGGAAATAAAGACAGGGTGTATATATCCCCCCTGTGGGGCTAACCATGCAAAATTTGCACATCTATCTCTTGAAATATACTTGTTCTGGGATCTTGGTTAAATGGGCTGTTTTTCCCTACATGAACGCAATATTTGAGTTCAGCACCCCTGTCAGCACAGCTATATAATATTTTGTGCATGATTAAGTTATGCCAAATGCCAAAAAGATTGAAGAACACACTTTTTTATCTATGGAATTATGTAAATTTATGAACTATTGGTTGAAAATTGAACTAAACTTTAGAATATATATTTATAATTTAAAATAAAAACTACGATGCAGATATAACCCAATTACCGTATTGGCGTATCTGCATTGCTTCTTTTATATCATGCTTGGAAATTCTCGTTCTTTAAAGTGCATATCTGTGTATATCAAGGTTCGAATTAGAAAAGTAAAGTCGGTTCACCAAAATTCTGGCACTTTGTAATGAAGTAAACCACCATATAGATGTGGCCTGGGAACACGTTAGATCAATTACTATTTTTCTATCGCCGTCCTTGGTTTTTAAGTTCTTAAAGTGCAATCTAAAAAAGCATTTTTATCGCCACTTAAAAATATTTGATTTGCAATTTTATCATTTTCTTCGCAAAATGATTCGCAAAAATGGCATTTCCATTCGCAAATTACAAATTGCAAACTGCTAATTTGAACCCTGTATATTTGTGTTGCAGCTTTTATATTGCTCAAAAATTTTTGTTTGTAAAATTGCATATGAGTTGCAGATCTTATGCGATGCTCGAAAATTCTTGTAAAATTTCATATATCAGAAATAATATTTATGCATGGAGAACAACAAATGTATGGAAGCAACACATAAAAATAACACCTAGAATTCATTGTGATGTTTTAAATGTTGTTCTGACAAAAAGCCAGCATTTATCAATATTTTCATGAATTAACATTATTTTGAAGAATCCTTGTAACCTAAAGTCACTTCAAAACGCTTTGTAAAATATAAACAAATTTCATGACTTTTTTTAATGCACCTTACAGGGTCAGCGTATCTTATGTCAAGTTTAAGAATAATAAAGGTCCTAACAATACTTTTGTGCATATATCTATCTTCTGCAGGCCTTACCACTATGTGGGATGAGGGGCACCTCCATATTTTTGCTAAGTCACTACTACATTGGACATGACCAAAATAGCCCACATAGAGACTTTAGTTCCTTCCCACTTTGAAAACTGTGTTGTAGCGCCTGTTTTGTCTGTAGTACATAAGAATTATTCAAGTTTGTTAAAGCTATATTCACATGTAAAATTTATATGTAGGGAATGTAAGAAAATTTTATCTTTTGTATAATACAGTTTTGTTAACAGGCATATAATTTTGTTAACATATGTTAGGTAGGTATGGCATGGCAAAAAAAAAAATGTGATAAGTGACCTATATAAATTAGGGTCCCTCCCTCTATTTGTCCATAAGTAAAGGCTTTTCTCTAGATCCTCTCATTATTTTTTCTATTTTTTACACAAAGTTACTTATCAATAAATTCTAGGAAGTGACAAATTTTGATTTTTAAAAAATCATAATGGTGCCATTTTAACTCCAAAATAGGTTTTGTAGTTATTCTCACTTTCCTTAATGCACACTTTTTTAAAACTAAATGTAATGCAATGTGACACAATTCTGTCAAAATAAGTTAACTTGATTGGCCAATTTTCTACCTGATTTCTGCACAAAACAAACCTGTCCGTTTTGTTTCTTGATGTGGAAAACAGACCTACTAAAAGAATCCATAAAAGTATGTCAGCCCCATCCCTTCTTGTTATAAACTATAAAAATAGAAATGTTAGGTACATTCAAAATTTGTAATTTCTCACAAAATTAGCGCATGATGTATTGTGTACCTACTTTGTGGTGTAAAATGTGGTGTACAATGCGTCAATGTTGGAGAGAATATAAATATTTTAGCTTAAATGTTTAATTTATTTGAGGTGATTATTGGTTGACGTAATGAATTCCAAATGAATTAAGACATTTAGGAAGAATTCATGATCAATATGTATCCTGTTTTCTATATATACAGCAGACACTCATTATTCATTTGCCTACAACATAACTCTTTATATTTTTTTACATTTATCTTTATAGTTATTTATAATTTTAGCATCATTAATAAAACTTTTTTCACATGTCTTTAGATTTACCATGTTACTTTATTTCATTTGTTTAAATTTTTTAGCCCAAAATATGCACATTTGTAGTAAATTTGTTGCATATATTTTCCTGTATTGTGAAAATTTTTCAGACCCCAGTTTTTTCCCAATTTGCTCCATCAGAATAGGCATATTATATATATTAGTGTTCAAGTTCAAAAAATAAGACAGTCATTTCGCAAACATTTACTTACTACAGAAAAGCCTCTTTGTAGCTGTGGTCTGTGAGCATAGTAGACCACTTCTCATGGATATACGTGACACAAAACAATTAATAAAAAAAAATAAAAATGGATGAAAAGATTCACAATTTTTTTAGCATTTGCATTGTAAATTGATTCGCAAAGATAGAATTTCGAGTCGCAACTCGTAAATTACAACCTGCTAATTTGAACGCTGTATATATATGTTTTTTTTTAAGAATCTTTGAAATATACTTTGAAAGAAATATGAAGTTAAAAATTTATAAAGAAATTGAAAGTGATATCATTAAAATGCCAATGAAGAAAGAGAAATGTTTGAATTATTTGCAAGATAAATATAATACTGTTAGCAAGGATACATTAATTAGCATTTATGCTCAGCTTAATCAACGAAAAATTAAAAAGAATTTCAAAAAACATCATCGTAGAGATTCGGTAGCAAGATATTATCAACAATATTGCACTGCATCAAAAAGCAGTGAATGTGAAGGATTTTTATGCAGACAAGCTGATGCAGTTGATTTTCCACCAACATTATTTGCCAGAATAATATTAGAAGAATATGCTAAAAGAAACGATTTCTTAGAGATGGGTATTGTCCCAAAAGGTTATGTTTCAAAGTGGATAAAAGACCCTAGCCAAATAGAAGATAAAACTTTGTCCCAGGAATTAAAATTGTGTATTCAAAATGATGACTTTTGTGGACCAATAATCGAAAACATCAAACGAGAAACTGGTTTAAAATACGAGAAAATATTACATGATATATTGACTGCAAAAGGAATACCTTATTATGATGAAGAGATTTTACGTAAGGAAGGATACGATAAAACGCCAGATTTTAAGTTAGTTGTGCCAATCGTGTTAAACAACTATGTTGTAAATTGGATTGAAAGTAAAGCATCTTTCGGAGATGAGGAATCCCATGCTGGTTATCTGCAGAATCAATTTTGGAGTTACACAAATCGATTTGGACCTGGTTTGGTTATTTATTGGTTTGGTTTTATTGATGAATTAAATATAAACATGGAACGTGGGATTTTGTTAGATGATAAATTTCCACAAGACATTTTAAGACTAGAAACTTTGTTAGATGATCATGAAAAAAGTTTTTGTTTAACTTTTTGAGAACAAACTTTTGTGTTTTTTTAGCCTAGAGATAAATGAATACACAAAGTTATTTAAACTAATGGTTCTTAATTCTGAAAAATCTAGTTTTAAAGAAATAAATTGCTATTTCTGTGATTTTTTTTACACTTTAAGATTTTTAATTATACCTAAGTTATACCTACCTTTTATTTTTATATAAACATCTTAACCGTAAAAAGTAGGTTAAAAATGATTTCAGCTTGTCTTATCGTGTCACATGTAATGGTATATTCATTCCTGATGCTTATCCTATCGAAGGTCCCAATACTGTATTTGTAGAAAGTGTATTTTGAAAAAGCTACATCAAATTACCAGTTGAGACAGTAATAGTAAAATTGAACTAAATTTTATATGTAGTGCATATGATAATGAGTTTTTCTACTCCTGAGCAAAAACAACCATCACAGAAGAGATTCACTCCATACAATAACAGGTATTAATTAAATTATTTTTAAGTTTAGCAGTGTACCATGGTGTGCAAAATTATACAATATATAATCCTCATTACTGCTGCATTTAAAAATATGAAATGGTGATATCGACGTCTGGTATAATGTCGATAAAAAGAATCTTACAATGCAATGTTTTTTTTTAATATTTTCTCATCATAGAAATAGATTTAATGTTCGGCTTCTTTTGTTTCAGACGTAAAAGCAGTTCCGGTTGTTTTGCTCCATTTAAATCCCCAGGTGCTGTAAGTATATTGTTGACATTACATACTTAGTAACATTATTCAGATTTAAACTTTCGTTGGTTACTTCCTCCCATTTTCAGTGACTAGTTGTTTATAACTGCTTAGATTTTCGGCCAACTTGGTTGGTTATGAAAAAAATAAATAACTCCAGAAGCACATATTCATGGGTTTTATATGAAAATATATTTAACTTTACGAACTGCCCTGATATCTCTAACACAGCATCTTCATTCTGTACACATTAAATTTTCGCGTAATTCAATGCGAAAAATTAGTATTTTCGCGCAACCAGCGGCTCTGCACAAGTATTAGATCTTCGCAAAAACTTCGTAAATTATGAACTGGTAAAAAAATGGTTTTTTTAGCTATCAATTTAGTCTTGATGTTTTGTTTTTAGAAAGCAACAGGTAATTCAAAGGAAAGCGATTCTGACGCAAACAAGGTTGAACTAGCACGCGAAGTTTTGGCGCTGCATAAACAAATTGAAGAAAAAGATAGAGAAATTAAAGAACTTAGTGAAAAGTAAGACTACTATTCAGTCTCGTCTACTCTTCAAGCAGAAGAAACTATATGTTGTTAAAAACAGAAATCATACAAATTTTCGTATGATGACTTATGATCTAATATTAAAAGCCAATCCTTGGCATATCTTTCTTTTAACCATATTCTTTTTTGTTGTTTGGGCATATTTTTCGTTTAACCGTTTTCTCTTTATTGTTATTAAGTATGTTCTTTTAAAATGTTACTGTTTTATATTTAAAAGATCTTTATGTGGTGTTTCTTATGTTCTTTTGCCACAGTATTCAACAAGAATATAGACACATTGATATAAATTTTGTAGTTAGCCGAATTTCTAATGATGAAATCAAATTCAATTCTGCAGCTTAAGCAATTGACAGCTTTTTATTAGTTTATTAAGCGTCGTATCATTTTTTCTGTCTTTAGTTATTCTATAAACGAACTTCAACAACATATTGATATGCTTCACGAATACAATGAAATCAAAGATGTTGCACAAATGGTCATTGGGAAATTAGGTTTATCTTTACTTGACATGTTTTTAAACATTTATAACTCAGATGTTAGCACAGCAGCAGTGTTTATTTTATTTTTTAAAGTATTAATGATTTATCACCAATGGAATCAAAAAAAAAAAAAACCGGAAAAAACCGAACTAGCGAAACGTTGTCCCCAGTTTATGTAGCAAAATTGTGTTAATTGTACTTTCTAACACGTTTGCTTTACGGAATACAACTCACGCTAGGGCCCACAATACTCCAACATCTGAAAAAATAGCCATGCTAACGCCAACAACAATTAGCACATTTTGTGAGATTGGATTTAACTAAACAACCTAGTCCGCCGTAGAAGCTGACAAATTGCGTGACTCTGGTATAAAAATGGCCTATTTTAATACTTGTAGGGACAAACTTTGAGATTTGCCACCTTTTCCTAATTTATTTATATGTAGATATAAAGTCTATATATATATTATTACACATCAAAGCATTGAATATGTTTGTCATAATTTCATTATAGCTGAGCATCGTGGAACCACCACTAAAGAATTGTATTCTGAGTTTAATCTTGAACTCGACGATTGATAGTGGTGGCTTATAAAAAAACCCGCATTGTGTGGTATTTCAATGAAAACGATATTGAATGCAGTCACCTACAAACTTTTTTCTCGAACCACAAAATACTAAAAACATGCGAGAAGTTCGCTGTATCACTGTTTCTGTGAAAAAGAGATTTTGCCTCTTATAAATTAACGCACTGGGTTATAAGTTGTAAGAGGTAGTCGATATGTTCACTTATTTATATTAGAAGACTGGTTCATGAGTTGTGAGAGATATTTGTTTTGTTAATTTATATATATAAGAGGAATGGGAAGTTGTGAAAGATATTTGTTGCGTTAATTTATATAGATAAAAGAACCAGTTGGTTTTGAGATACCTTAAGGGAATTAATTTTGGCGAATTTAACGAGTTTTTGTCAATTTCGCAGAAAATTTCGCGAAAAATTAAATCCCGCAAAAACATATACGTGGATTTCAACTTCGGCAGTCTATATTTTATGTCCACTTCATAAAAACCCTTTTAAAATGCCCTTAAATTCGCGAAATTTATTTATTGCGAGATATTAAGAACTTACCAGCTTCACAAAAATTAGTTCTTGCGAAAATTAAATGTTAGTTTTAAAAATTTTTCGCGAAAATTAATTTCTTTAAAGTAATTATTTAAAAAATTCATTTGTCATTGGCTCACCTAATGATGGTACTAATTTTCGCTGGTAGATATTTTCGCGCCTCAAATAAAAATAAATAAATACATTTCGCGGTTATTCGCGGATATTAATCGATTTTATAACGTTTTACGGGTTACACCTTTCCCGAATTTCATAAATTATAATAATTATGACGTCTTCTAAAATTTTAATGGTTCTGTGGTCTTTAAATAAGGATATTCATAAAGAATATTAAATTATCATGACAAAAATGAAGTTTTTAGAGCAATATAATATTCCGGTTGGATTTTATTTATTTTGAAAACAGGCTATTCTTAGGAAGCTCGGCTATATGAAGGGTTTGACCGTAACTTTCAGCCCAATATTGAGGCACTTAACAAACAGAAATATTTACGAAATTAGGTAATTCGTTCTAGCTTTTGCTGAGGAACTTAGGGATAAGAATCAATTTTAGTATCGACCTCTTTAATTGAGTTTGGCATAATTAGGAAATGCGGGAAAGTCTATTCCCGAAGATCATTTTGGTCAATAAAAATCGATGGCGTAAAAACAATTTTCTAAAAATATATTTACGGGTGTAGAATTAGTTTACGAATTTCAAGGTTTTACGCAACATACAAAGTGTGAGGTGGTTTTACACTTTGTTCGCGTCATGATTATATGACGTTATATGACGTTTTATAATTTCTAAATGTAAACAGATCTTATGTAACAGTTTTGGACGCTAGTGTGAACTACCACTGTATACATTGCGGTTGCGCAACATTTCCTGCATCCATGTCGTTTTTTAGCTTTGTCCAGTGCCCAGTCCAAAATCAGGTGCACAGGAAATTACGCGGCAAACTTAACGTGTGTTGACACATTTTTGTTATTACGGTGGCCGACACGATACATTGTAAAACTTCATGGTATAAAAAACTAAAACCACAAAAATAATGAGGTCGACCGGCATATCGGAAAAGTTGGACGCGAGACGCAAGACATTCTGTTGAGTCGGGACGCGGGACAATAGATGCGAGACTCTGGACGCGGGGCCCTGGAAAATACATATTTAAGCGTTTCGCGGGACTGTAGATCATATGGAATCTGCAAATTAAATTTTCGAGCAAAGGATCTTTAAACTTCTGTCAACTTATAGCAAACGATAAAAGTTTGGGTAAGCTGAAATGCAATCTGCTCGGCAAAGTATAACCATAATCACGTGACACTTCCGAATGTTTATATTTTGGTACGCTGTGTAAATATTGAGTTTTTCAGTGTTATGCTATAATCAGTCGATATATATATAAGCTGAGTTTAATTCTGCATATAATACATTTTCTGCACTTTAAATTAAGCTCAATAAACCTTTTACAGCGAGAACTTTGTTTTATCAACCGCGAATTTCCTTTCCAGCTTTGTGAATTTGAAGTATATTATGCTTGAAAGGATGAAGAAATCTAAAATTAATACCACTTTTTAGGTAATATTTATTTACATTGTAAATTTTTACAGAATGCACAAATAAATATATGATATAAAAACTCTTTGTACATTGTTTTATATTATAATTCATAATAAGAATAAGAATAATTTTAACAAATACATCTCGACGTAGAGTTTAGTTTTTGCTGAATTGCGTAAACATGTAATATGGCAAGGTTGTAGTAACAGGAACCAAGATTAATGCTGCGTCTTTATAATGATAAACAAGACTTGTTTCGGCCGTACTGAAGCACGAAACGTTCATGGATAACGTGCCGCAAAGAGATTCTATCGACTCTTAATCTATTGATTAGATCATTTTCTATCCTTTTACATAGGCTGAAAACTTTGAACCAGAAATCTAGAACTTGGAATTTAGAGCGATTTAAAATATTTCAAAGTAAAAAGCAAATTTTAGTCAAATTTCACTATGGCATAACTTTTATCCTAAAAAGGTCTGAGGACGAAAATGTTAACTTTGTATGACCTAACTATGTACGTAGCAAGAGAAAATAGATATTTTCTGCGAAATTTATTTTTAAGCAAATTTAAAAAATATTTTTTAAAAAACAACATGGTTGCTAAGAAACTCATGCGTGTTCTGTCTATTTAAATTTCCTGCTGTCTCTGTTTTGTTTAGGCTTGTTGCTTTTGTAGTTTAAATTAAAAATCATTTAGCAGTTTGTAATATCGCTTTTTTCGCGGTTTGAAACTTAAAGATAGTTTAAAAGATTCAAGAAATTTATTTTCACGGTTTGCAATAAAACCTGATATTTAGCGCAATTTAATTTTCGAAATTACTGCGAAACCGCAAAGTTTTCTTACCGCAAACATTTTGAACAATAAAGTACTTCAAGCGGAAGCGCAACCGAAAAATAAATAAATTACAAGTTTTTATCAACACACTAAGGCTGTTGTAACTTTGTAACGAGAAGATGTGAGTACATCTTTTTGAAGTATACTTTGAAGAATCATTTTAAGATCTTCCACCCTGTTTATTTTGATAATTGGTAATTAACAGACACAGCTAAATTACCAAACCAATCTGTTTGCATTTCGATCTCCCGTCTGAAACGGTGGTTAAAGACAATTAATTCTGATATATATCACAACCAAATCTCGGTAGAGGTTAAGGGAAATAGCAAAGCATGGTTTTTTTTGTTATGTGGTGTCATTCGTAAAGAGTGAGCCAATGACATAAATTTTTAGGATTTACGTACAGGGCACTTTGATTACACTCATAACCGCAAGAAATGCACACAAATTTTGGTACTTATTACAAAAATACCACTGGGTTTGTTTACAAAAGAAAACAGCCTTGACGTTGTTTTATGTTGTTCTTACAGATGTGGTGTCATTCGTAAAGAGTGAGCCAATGACATAAATTTTTAGGATTTACGTACAGGGCACTTTGATTACACTCATAACCGCAAGAAATGCACACAAATTTTGGTACTTATTACAAAAATACCACTGGGTTTGTTTACAAAAGAAAACAGCCTTGACGTTGTTTTATGTTGTTCTTACAGGTAGCTTAGCTACCCAGCTACATTAAGGATTAAACTAGCATTTATTACTTAATACTCAGTAAAATAGGTCAAGTTTAAATATTAATTTTTTTCGCTATAGCTAGCTAGACTAAGTATGAAAGGACAAGGCTGAGCTTTTTAGCTGGGTTTAAAATCAAAACTTAAGAGGAAAATTACATCGCAGTTTTTAAAATTATATAACACATACTACAGAACACCTGCGGGAAATCTCATTGTTCATCAAGTTACCCCATATGGGTAATATGGAAGATTTCTTCATAAAAAACCTCAGAAACCTTTTCAAGTGGATTACTTTCACATTAACAAAAATTGAAAATTTTTAAGATGAACTTTTGCGATTTTGTCATTTATTAGTTTTCAAATTTCTCGCTGGAAATTTATAAGGTTTAAAACCCATGTCGCACAGTAACTTTTTCGTCCTTATCATAATGTGATATACATAAGCTATGGAACAACTTTTGCAGGAAAATAAAAACACATAAATAGAAAAAGGTTGTTATAAAAATAATATAAATTAACTTCAAACCGATTAGTCCGTGCAGCCATTTTGGTGTCAGCAGTATGAAAAACTATGCTAAAACCATAATAAGTAAAAGTCCTATTACTTCAGTAAAAATTGAAATAATGACTTGAAACTTAGTATTATATGTTTTTAGACCAGTTTGATGAAATGAACCCAAAAAATTTTTTTGCTACTATTATAGTTCTTGAGTTCCTGAATTTAGCCATTTTTGGGGACTCCGATAAACCTTTTTTGAAAGCATATTATTTTGACAAGCCATGTGTACAGATAACATTCAAAGTGATTCTCAGGATTTAAAATAATTCAAACAGATAAAATGTGTCCCAGGTTTAGGACCATATACCTTATCCAGCTCTATAAATACAAAGTTGTTAGAAGTTATTTTTTTGTCCACCTGGATCTGCAACACGTTTACTTGCACTAATCGCTCAGCCTGGTGCCACTCACAATTAATTTTTGAATATCTACAGGAACTTATTATGCAAAATGAAAAATGCTAAACAACTGTATTTGCTTTGCAGAAGTAACAATAGGCTTCATCATAAGTCCTGTGAATGTTGGTTTATGAAAAATGTATTATACCTTTATGCTATAAGCACTCCACTGGATTTGTAACACATTACACTAAGTGTCCTCCGTATGACACAGTTTACCCTTTACTAAGTCTTAACCTGGACAGAGACTTTACGTCTTCCGGCTCCAAGCGAATATTACTTCTGGCTATACTTTCCAAAATTTTGTTATTTCATAAAAGAAACCTGAAAATCTACAAATATTTATTTATGAAAAACAGGTTTCTGTTCGATAAAAGAAACCTGAACATTTGCAGAAATTTATTTATGAAATATAGGTTTCTGTTTGTCGTGACAACATATTTAACCAACATGCAATGCCTTGCACACCTAACTAGCTATATACTCAAGTCTTGACTGTTCACTGTTATGGGAGGTCCAAATTGCTAGGAAGTAGCTATCTTTATTTAAAATGACAGAATGCCTTGAAAAATCTCTTGTATAGCTAGCCTCATAAAACTAATATATTTAGCTCTTGTACTTTATCACTTAATTATTTAATAACAAATGTGCCCCTGAAGTGCTGGCATGGTATTAGCTAGGTAGCTTAAAATCACAAAATAAATATTATCCAGATGTGACCATCCCTCATCATCAGACATCAGAAAGGCGTTTCTGTTCTTTACTTCTCATTCTGGGGTACCTCAAATTCTTGTAAATCCAATGAAAAAAAATTACTAAGACTTCCTCTCCTTTCCCTTGCACGACTCATGGCATTTCTCAGCATGTCTTCAGTTCGAAGCCACGATTCCTTAGCTTCCAACTGCGTCTCGTTCACAAGTTTCAGCGCTAGCCAATGCGATGGACAACGTCGAGGAACCCTGGGTAACTTTAAAAAAATGTGGTTCTGCCTTATGATTTTCAGATTTTTGCTGCTGATATCAGCATATTTTAGCCCTTGAGTGCCACACCTCCGTATATATAGGAGTTAATTATCTTTAAATTAACTTTTTTTAAAAAATCTCACTTGTACTGTATCACCGTAAATAAAAATAAAAAAATAAGAAATCTATTAAAAAGTGAATTGGTCGTTCACATTTGTGTAATATTTCTAAAAAAAATTTCGCTGGCGAGGATAACAACTTGCAAATGGTAGTTTCAACACCTGATATGTTTTAGCACTGGAAGCCGTTGATCACTTTTGAAAGTTGTAGTTAAATTGTTTTTGCTGCTTTGGCTAACAGCTCTTGCAAACCATCTGCAAATGTAAACAGATTCTTTAATTTCTTTAATCCTAAATCTTCTTTCAGCATGCGGAAAAAGGTGTCAGGACTCTGAAATACAAGAATCGGTATTTAAACCATAAACAACAAAAACAAAGAAAGCGATCGCAACGCCAATAACAACGAATATAGCAACGAATACAACGACAGCGAAAACAACAACAACAACGACGACGACGACAAAAATGTCACCTCCTTTCTCAGGTTGTGAAGATGAACCAAAACGGATCCATCCAAATCATTTTTAACGGTCGCGTGTAATAAGTGATCAAGTTTTATGTTTTTTAGCCATTCGTTTACTTCTTTTGACGACCAAGACTTAACAACCGAAGTTAATGGCTGCTGTTGTTGTAGAGGAAGCGAAGACTCCACAACGCTGATTTGTTTGTCTGTTAATATTAAAAAATGTCATTATTTTTCTTGTGACAGGCATATATTAATCTTTCTGTTAATTATTAAAAGGGTGGAGCTTAATTAATGAGCGTATGGGAATTTATATTTGAAAACTAATAAGCAAGGGGGTATTTATCGCAATGTAATGGGATTATAGAAAATAAAGTGTAAGGGGAAGGAAAAAACTTAAAAGTTAATAACCACCCGAGACAGACGTACCTTTAACTACGTCTTTATTGATTTGTGCCTCTATTTCACGAAGAAGCGCTTCTAACGAATCTCCCATATTTTCTTCCCTTTTAAAATCTATCCAAAACTTTGCACCAACGATAAAACCTAACCAACCGTCAGCAACGTAATTGTTTTCCATCATTAGCGGTATTATGGGACGCTGTAGCTGGAACGCATACTCAGCCTCTATATTGAAAATTTTTTTCAGTAAATCTTTTGGGAGAGAACTTCAAATCTCTTATTGCGAAAGTTTTTAACGAAATATTACAGAATTTTGAATTTCCAAATTAGTGGAAATCCTCTTTTTTAGATTCAACTGTTTCCTTTAAAGAATATTTTTAGTTTTTGCAACGCGAAATATTATTTAGGCCCATTTGCAAATGCTTCAACGGTGGAGCACCTTTCTTGTGAACGTTTTTGCTTGTGAATTTAATCGTCAACAGGAGATAAATGCGGACTTGGGGCGTACATTCAAAACAAAAATATACCTGATCTGCAGTTTGCACTTTCTTTGTATGCTCTAGATACTGTTATTACTACAAGACAAGCACCTTCCACGGCTTTTGCCATAGCTTCCAAGGTAGATCCACCCATCTGATCAACATCCATCCAAACTTTGTAGCCGTTGCTTCGCAGCTGATCTCTTACTTGCAACATGGTTTTTTGGTATGTCCATTGATAACTAATCATGATATGACCTTTTGTTTTACTCTTGTCGACATCTACCGAATAAATTTATCAACTCTGACCTTACACTTTAAATCATACTTGTTTTGTGCATGACCAGGGTTTAGACAAAAGCTGACAAAATAAATTCCCTGAGTTTCCCTGAGTTTTTGGTCGTTTTGAAGGCATCTTCCCCTGAAACTAACCTGCTTTTGGCACTTTTCTTCTCTGAGCAATTATAAGTAGGCAAAATGGTCAGATATAAGACCAGCATTTATTTGTTGAAAACAGTACATAACTTGCCATATTCAAAATATTACAGCTGGGGATCATCAATAGGTAAAATTATAACCCATTTAAGATTCTTAAAGATCAATTAGATTCAAACAGATTTAAAAGGTAAAAAGGTGGTAATGCTGACAAAAAAAATTCCCTGGGTTTTCCCTGAATTGTAAAAACAAAATTCCCTGAGTTTTCCCTGAATTGTGAAAAAAAAATTCTCTGGGTTTCCCTGAAATTTTCTAAAAAAGACTTTTTTCAGGTTTTCTAGGGTCTGTCTGAACCCTGATGACCATACTTTGCAAAACTATCACTTTTTCTTTAATTTACACGTGATACCAGTCAGATGTAAATTATACGGTCGATTATTATGTCGTATCTAATTTAATACTATTAAGCGCAGCAAAAGAGCGGTAAAACCTGACTTTTGTATTTATACGTGATGCTTGTTGAACTTAACTTAATTGAAGGAATGGAATGGCTGATATAAATCGGAGACGCCTACTTTAGCTGCTTTATCTGTATACCAAACAGCAAAAACGAAGAACAGCAATTTTTTACGAAGATTTTTCTCCCTGTTGCTACTAGTCTATCGACAGAGAAAACAAGCATTTGACTTGCTCACATCATTACGAGTAACGCAAGATTATTGCTTCATGTTTTAAAATTCATTTGAAAACTAAGGACGTTTATGCGAATAGTTTGTCTGAATTTGGATCGGAATGGCTGTTCCCTTACGCATCTTACGTATCGACGGCTCTTATTTGCCTATTAAGGCGATAATACACAATCCAATTAATCGAATTCGATTTGTGTCATTTATAATAAGCATTAAAATAAATTCGAAACTTGACAGGTAATACACGAGAACAGATTTTTGATATTTATTTTTATAATAAAATGTCTTAAGACAGCGAAGACAGAGTTGAACTCGCTGCTGTAGTAGTTATTATTTCAGCCACTAAATATTTAAGAAAACATTAGAAATGTCGTATGTGGACGAAACAATGCTGCATAAAAGACCTAATTTTGGTGTGTGTGCTATGTTATAAACGAATATCGATTAGAGCAAAAAGATTTTTTTAATTTTCTTTGGATATCTTCTGCTAATAAGCTCTCCACAGCGTTTTTTCCAACGTCCATTCACTGATAAAAAATCTCGTTAAATTCTCTTTTATTTTTTTTGAAGACATGATGTTTTTAAACGTCCTCTATTAATGCTATTTTTCATATCGAAAGCATACAATTTTTACATGACACACGATCCAATTTGTCGAATTCGGATCGTGCATCACCGCCTTTAGATGTCCCCTTTTCAATCGTATTGATGGCACTTGTTGATGCTAAAAATATCGTTGTATCTGGGTATCAATTGGAGCTCCTGGGAACGCATGATTCCACACATTTTCAATCAATAGATCTATGGCATAACATATGTGCAGGTAATACCTAATGTATCCCAAATTATAGATGATGCTGAGATTCCACCTTTAATTCCATGTGACGGAGCATTTTCTATGCGTTCTTGGATTATTAAACCACACGGGGAAGTAGTATTGACAGATAAGAGACGATATAGCAGAGCTCGCTTAGTTACGGGAGGAGCGCTTGGCAGACTAAAGAGCAGGTTTCGCGTACTTCATATAAAATGCAAGAGTAACAAAGAAACTGCGAAACTAAGGGGGGGGGGGGGGGGGGGCAGGCCCCCACTAGAATTTTAAAAGCATGCTATAAATTTAAAGCATGCTTAATAATGTAAACGCATTGTTGCTCTATTAAAAAGTAAAGAGTGCTTCGAGGTACACATTACTGGAAATGAAAAATGTTTAGGTTTTATATAATGTGAACACGAAATTCTATTAAGTTGGACAAAAGTTCACCCGTAAAATCCATGCCTGCCAATCTTTTGCATCAAGTTCGACAAAAAATGCTGGATTTAATTGATTTCCTAGATGTTTCAGTTTATACTTTTGTCGAACCTTGACAAATAATTAAATTAGATACGACATAATATCGACCGTGTAAACTTAGCCTTGAGATATCAATACACAAAACTTTTCGTAAAATACACAATGGATTTATTTTCGCACACAGCTTGTTCTCGAATGATAAGTAACGCATTGCCGGGGCAAAAAAACCGCTTCAAACGTGTAAAAGGGTAAATGAGTATTAAAATTGCAGAAAAAAGAGGATCCCTGTGCAGTAAGTTTAAAGATACCCACAATTTAAATGCACAAAGAAGTCGCGCGAAAAAGAAAATTACTTAAAATATTTCCTTCGCAGAATTGAGGTCAAATCGAAAAAATTCGCTGCAATAAAGTATTAGTATCCCACCTTTACACAAAGATATATGGTATAAGTTTTAAAACCTTAGTAAAGCTTGTACCTTCTCTTTCGTATTTCTCTTCCAACTCCCATAGTGCTCCCGCAGCAGCTTTTCCAAGACTTTTATTATTACCGCCTTTTATTTTCTGCAAATGATTCATTATGACATTATTTTCACAAATCAATTTTCGGTTGTTGTCATGAAATGATAGGATCCATAATGCTTTACAAGATTCTAGTACTTCCTTTTCTTCTTCCTCTTTGTCATTTGGACGAAATTCAAAAGCTAATGCAATGACATCAATACCTCCATTTTCACCAATCTTAAGATAGAAAGTATCCACGTGACTTTTCACATGCACTACATTGTGCAGATATAAAATTCATGAAATTCTTACAAGATTGCTTTGTCGATCAAGTATCGAGGACATTTTGAAAATGAAAAATAAAGTTCACAAAGAATATTTTTATCATATGTGTACAAAAACATCTTACAATCTGTTTGTTGACATCATTTTGAGCAATCAGTCGTAACCCATTGATCAATTCACTCAAACTAAATCCCAAGTAACGATGGTTTTTTGATTTAATAGCACTCCGCAGGTAGCTGATAATCAACTTGATAGGGTCTAAACACATAACGCTCTTCTTTTAAAACATTTCCAAACTTAAACTTTTGGGCCCATGTCATGTGTTATCTCGGAAGAGGGCTGTGGAAACAAGAGGTATGGGTCTCTAAATTTTAGTAGAATTTTAAAGTAATTATAAGCGTATAACAGCTTAAGTACCTTTGTTTGTCATGATCACGTGATTGTTTTCTTCATCGATCAAATAAGAGAGTATTAATAATGCTTTCATTGAAAATATTTGTGTCATAGCTGTAAGAAATGGTACCAGATTTCCAATACAGTCACTATACTCAAAATATTTTCTACTAGCAGGATATTTTCCAATGTTGTGAAGGCAACTGAAGATGAAACTCAAAATTCTTGTTCGTCCATTTTCTCTGATGTTCATGGCCGTCAAATCCTAAAAGAGATTTGCACTATGATTTATTAATTTTTAATTTTTGGGCCATTCCCTATAACCCAAGCGTGTCAAAGTAAACGTAATGGCTAAAGTTCATTTCCACAAAATTGACAATTCATATTTTACAACAAGCCCTCTAAGCACCCGGGCAGTTTATCTTTAACTTTTCAGAAAAAAAAACAATTAGGGGGAGGTAGGCAGGGAATGCACATTTAAAAGTCTGAGAAAATCTCTTACCTCGATTAAACTAGTGTCACCAACGATATTTGTACCTGGTCAATTTGATAAATTTTACAGATACTTGGAGATACATAAATATGTGGAAGATCATTTATTAGAGGATCTAACATTTTTAATAATGAAGATTTTTTACAATTGGAGCAATCTGGTACAACCAGATTGCTCTATTTGAGTTTAAAAGTACTATATATATATATTATATCTATAATGTAAATTTCAAGTATACCTTTTTGTCTTCCTCACTTATAATTGGCATGTACAAGGTCAGTGAGTCAATCAAGATTTTCACCATACCAATACTACAGCACTGAAAACAAAAATCCACATCCACATCAGAACAATTGATAATCATCATTAGAAAGTTTCCCAAAATATTTTGCACATTCAATTAATGTAATTAGGAAAACTGAGAAATTATTGATATCTATTAAGCTTTATTTTTCTTTATAATAATTCCTAAAAATCAGAATGTATAATGTATATATTTTGAACTGACGCTGCTTTTTGTATTAACAGTTGATAACAAAATTAACTTTTAGATATTTGAAGTTTTGTTTTCATTAGGTATTGAGAATGATTTTAAATTAGGAGATATATGAGTAGTTTTAGGGAGATGTGACAACCCAGATGATATCAATAATACCATGCAACTATAATGTATATTAGTAGCTAACAAAAAGTAAAATTATGCAAAACTGTTTGTTTTGTTAGCTTTTTGTGATTTTCATAGATCATGTGTGAAAAAAGTATATCCTTAGGGTACAGTTCATAAAGCTTATTAAAAACACTAATTTGCCTGAGACTTTATTATCGCAATATTCTGATGTTTAAATTTTTAAAATGTCTCCTTAGAACTACTCACAGACAGAATGCGTGAAGTGACAGGCTTAACAGGAACAATTTAGGCCATGCAACCTTACCGTAGCTTAGGGATGGTCTCCAAGATCGTTTCAGTTTTGATACGAATTGATACGATTTTCATCGTATGGAAATCGTTTCAATGTTTTTTTCACAGCGTTTCATAATCGTATCATGAAACGAATTAAATGTTTCATATTTTATTTGAGCAACAATTTTGTATAAACTTCGTAAAAATGAAACGATTGTGAAACGATTTTGAAACGATTAAAAAAAAATTCTGAACGATTTGATACGATTGTCAAAATATTATTTGTGATACGATGTAAAAGTCTTTGAGGTTATTGAAACGAATTTTGAAACGATGTTGAACTAATTAAAAACCAATTAAACTTATATATAAATGTCAAATTGTTGTTTCTCTTTCTTTTATTCAACACAACATCGACATCATCAACAACATCTTTTATCGCAAATATTGTAAAACAGTTTTTCAAAACTAAAAAAAAACAGTTTTTCTTAAAACTAACAATTTCCTTTAAAATTGAAAATATTGCGATGAAAAAAAATTTAAGAACGAAGAACAGTGATAGAAATGCTTTTTGAGATCGCATTTTAAAAGTTTAAGAACAAAAAGCAGCGATAGAAAACCTATGTGACAGCGCGTAGGTTTTATTGAGAGACCTTTATTAGATTAATAATTTCTATTATTCTTTTATGTTAAAAGAATGTAAAAGAAACACCTTGAAACGATTTTGAAACGATCATAATGATACGATTTTGAAACGAATTATGGTATGTGAAACGATTTCAAGTAAATATAATAAAACAATCTTAAAAAATTATGAAACGATTTTATTTTTTAATGAAACGATTTCCATACGATCTGAAACGATTTCAAAAAATTAAACATTACTTTAAAATCGTTTCAAATTCGTATCATGCTAATTAAAAGCATGATACGAATTTGAACACTATGCTAATTAAAAAATGAAACGATTTGAAACGATTTTTTTTGAAACGATCGATGTGTGAAGTGACAGCTTAACAGGAACAATTTAGGCCATGCAATCTTACCGTAGCTTACCCAGCTTTTAGAATGGTTGTCCACCTCTGGTTGATCGCACATTTTGTATAATTGCCCTTTGTCAGTCTATCCGTTCCTTGGCAAGTTCTTTTTGAGGTCTTTGAGATCTTTTGTGAAAACATCACTTAATGAAGTTGTGGATGGCCATTTTGTAAAAATATCACTCAATGTAGTTGTGAACACCAATTTTTGTACATTCTCTGAAGATGACCAAAGTATTTAAGTTCACACAAAGCTATCTCTTTAGGAATGCTGATAATGGCAAGCTATTTGTGGAGTTTTTGTGTTCTAAAACATCGTGTAAGACTGACAGCACAGATCTAGGAAACCATACCATTGTCAGTAGATGTTAAATGCCTGGTCAATTCACTTGACTTAGACCATTTCATAGCATAATGCTATGGGTGGTAATTATTGTAAATAGACAACCTCTAAAGCAGTTTCATGCTGCAGTGATGTGTGCAAAAGTTGCATCTACTCAACAAACTAATTCTCCAATTACATTACTGATGTATTAAAAAAAAGTTCAGGGGCGGATCTAGGATTTTTTTTGACTGGTGTAAAAAAGCCTCAAAGAGAAGATCTTACAACTGGGGGTTTGGGGGCGTCCCCCAATGGGTCCAGGGCAACGCCCTTAAACGGCTAAAATAGCTTAAAATCATCTTTCAGACTTATCTTTGATAAGTAGGTATATAGTGGGTTTTTTAGTTTTTTATATTTTTGAATGTTTTTTTAGCTGAAGAAGATTATATTTTTGAATATTTTTTGTACAACTTGAGTAATAACGAAGATTATAATTTTGAATGTTTTTTTAGCTGACGAAGATTATATTTTTGAATATTTTTTGTACAACTTGAGTAATTAAAATGTTGTTTTTTAAAAATTTTGATGTCATGCCTTATTACTTCTAGGGAATTTATATATGGGGACATTTAAGCAACAGATAATAATATACAAGATTTATTCCTTTTTTATCAAGACTGCTACACTTTTAACCGTCGTTCAGGATATTTAACATTTTATTTTTTACCAGCATATCGATTATGTCATCTAAATTTATTCTCATCTCGTTGTGGATATTTAGCAACACCAAACCATTAAATTGACCCTGAAAAAAAGTTTCAAAATTATAATTAAATGTACGTAATGTGGTGTTTCACAATCAAAACAGATAACCCAATAAATCAATTGGCAAGATATATACGACAAGATTAAAAATGTCACATTCTCCCTAATACGCAACGTCATATTGTAGAAACATACCTGGGTCATCAAGTTTCTTGAATATGTCTTAACTCGTCGTAGCGTTGATATAGATCTCTCACAGAAAACTGGTCGTTACTGGCACTATGGCAAGGCAAGTATATGTAAAATCTTGCAGATATTTGGGTACAACATAAAAATATGTGTAGCTAACGCATTATTAATTATTTCCAAGAAATAAAGCTGAATGTTTACTTGCAATGTATAGAACTTTCTCTTTTAAAAAAACAAGCAATAATTACTTCTTACCTTTTAAACGTTTTGTCTTTTTTCATGGTGGTTGGAGGTATATACAAAGTGATTTAGCTCAAATAACCCAAATTGCATTTTTCTCACCTCACCCATAATGGTTATACATTCGCTCGTATATTCTGTACTTGTTCTTGAGGTAATCAACCCATTATTAAAACTTCCATGGATGTCACCTATATCATGAGGGTATATGGTTTTAATATTTTTCCTAATAACTGTTGCAAGAGCAAGCATATTCATTAAAGATCAGAATCTTGTATTTTTAGGATTATAAATGGCTTTCTTGATGACACATGACTTCCTATCTACGTTTTTATTTCCTGTAAATTCATCAACAACATGATGGGGAGATATTGATGCAAAAAGTCCTCTTTCATTACGAGGAAAGTTCTCCATAATCTTTTTGTCAACATTATGTGAAGCATAGCAAAGGCTCTCATTTCAAACAATTAATAGAAACAGAATTGTATAAACAATAGATCCAGTAGATCTAAATAAAAATGTTTTTTCTATTATTTATAGATGATAGTTAGCTACAAAGTTTTCTGCAAAAAAAAAATGTTAAAATGAAAAAAACAAAAAACAAATAAACTATATAGCTATAATAACAAGTCTAAGCTATTGATTGGACGCATTTATCGAAGATAAAAGATAAAAGTTCAAATATAAACAAAACACACTGTTCATAACAATCTGCAGAAATTTTACTTGCTGGTATTTGAACTTATCATGTGAGTAGCTAGGTAGGTAGTTACAATTTCTGTATTTAAAAATTATATTAAAAAATACACAAGCAAACAAATAAAATTTCTTACCTTAAACATCTACAAATAGACTCTGTTGGAAATTTTACCAAGGGAGCATTCAGTAGTGTCTGTGAGATTCAGTCCAACTTTTTCTTCCCAAGTCTTGCATCCAAAAATGATACTTCTCCAACACATGTCGAAATATGGTGCTTTACTTTACATCTCGCTCCAAATCTTCGAAGAAATAAATCAAGTAAAAAAAACACTGACCTGTTTCACAGCGGTCGTAAAAGAGAAAGTTTGCAGACCACTCACCTGAATATATGTCCTGGATCGTCATGCCATATAATTTTTATTTTACACCAGTTGGCTACACCAGAGAAATACACCAGGATATTTTTTGCCCATAAGAATGCGCAGCTTACACCAGTTGAACTGGTGTAAATACTGATGCCGGTAACGATTAGGATATCAAAAATTTCGCAGGATGAAACAGCCGCATTCGGCTAAATTGACACAAAAACAGGACCACGAAACCCAAACGGCGGGGGGGCGGGACACGAATATCAGTTTTATACGCGACAGACGCTGGCGGCCGTTATTCTAGTTCAGTTTAATAATGGGCGTAAAAATCTGAGAGCAAAAGGCTCACAGAGATACACCTTAATTTTTTGAGCAGAATTTTTGCTGGTGTATTTACACCAGTACACCATAGCTAAATCCGCCCCTGAAGTTGACAGCTGCAAATGTGTTTTAAACAATGCACTAGAACAGAAAATTACAGAATACAAAAGACATCCATATAAAAAGAAAATGAAGCATGTGAATGTGCTATGCCAGTCATAGAAGTTAATCGAAATTTAAAACTAGAAATATCATCCTTTTGACATAATTCAATTATTTTGGATCTCATTATTTTCTTTAATTAAAAAAGCATGTTTCTTTTTTAGCAGATTTTGTACAAATGATTGGAATTTAACATATTATAACGTATTATATATAAACTAGTCGATAAGGCCCGTGGAGAAATCCACTTAGTCAGAAGGACAATGGAAAATAGGTTGTTTTAGATGTTTTTTGATGACGTCAGCAGTGCAGATACAAAAAAAATTGGTGAAGTTTAGTTTATTCGTTGCCTGTAATGTTTAAAGGTTAAAACGCTGATCAAAATAATGTGTAGGATCATATGTTTTCGACAAACGCCTAAGGAGATATAACGTTTAAAAATTTCGCTGACGTCAGCAATGGCCCGTCAAAACCCAAAAATTTTTATTTAGAAATTTCTATACCTGTTGCCTTCATCGTATAGATCTTGAAACGCTGATCAAGAAAATGTATAGGATCATGTACTTTCAGCCCTCGAAATAGCGGTCGGACATCGGACATTGTCCGACCCAGACGCAAATATGTCCGACGAAAATCAGTTCTGGCCTGTCATTTTGTCCGGCACGTTTCTCTAGCTACATCTCCCCTATTATAACTGCAAAAAATAAAAATTGAAACATGCAAAAATAACGAGATAATTTAAATATAATCTGTCTCTTTTAATCAATCTTCGTTCCGCTTCACTTTCGTTTTGTTTTCATCTGCCATGTGCCATCATGGAAGTTTCTTAATCATGATCACACACACCACAAATAATAAATGTGGTAAGGCGCCGTTAAAAAAAAAAGTAAGGCTGCGCATTTTGATAAGCCAATTAAATCGCAAAAAATGCCGTCGCTAAAGAATACTCTAAAACATATAAACAAAATAGTTTTTAAGTTTGTATTTTTATAATTATTTGTAAAGTCATCACAAGCAAATAGGAAAAAATATGCTTCGTTTTCAAATTAAAAAAAAAATGTTTTAAGTTTATCCACGTGGCTTAAATTTTTAACAAAATTTATACAAAACAAAATATTATACCGCACGTGGGTTTCGTTTTTAAAATTGTTCGAATAGAAATAGCACTTGCAGCATTAAGAAAAAATCAATTAAATGGGACCTGCTATGGTTTCGAATTGTTTTGTCAAACGAAGAAAAAAATTTTCCTTTACCTGCAACACTCCATCGTCCTAAAAAATTATTTAATTCATTTTAATATAAAACATCTCTGAGTGAGATCATTCGACTGGTAAAAGAACGCCGGTCGCTTGCGCTTTTATAAGAAATGAAAAAGTGTTCATTTCACATTTATCGCATGTAAGTTAGTTGCTCCTTCAAGTATGAGTGAAATTAATGATTTGCCTTGTTGTTTTTGCGAAAGAAGCACGAAGTATCGGTGTATATCGTGTCAAAAAACATCTTGTAACATATGTTCTACCGGTGTTAACAGTACAGTCAATGGGTACAGCGAAGAGGAAAAACGTGTTGGTAGATGTCCTGATTGTTCTGTTGTTATTAATAAGCAGCCGAAGAAAATCCAAAGAAGCATATTTTCAGCCTTTGGAAAAAACCCACCAACATTAGCGAAGCAATCAGCAACGAATATAGTAATTCTTTACTCTGTTATATTTAGTACTTTAATTTTCACAATATCTTTTGTGTCTCTTTAATTTGTTTTAATTGTTTATTTTGCAGACTACACCGCAGACCAAAGGCAAAACAAATCCGAAACAACACAAGCAAACAACATCAACAAGAACCGTAACACCTGCTACTGTTGAGAAGTGGAAAGCTGAGCTGGCACAACACAGCGTTGCTGAATGGCTGCTTTATGATATAAAAGATGGCAAGGTTAAGAACATGCGCTGTAAATTTTGTACGACGTATCAGTCCCAGATCAAAACATTGCCAAATTACAGCAACATCTTCGTTGTTGGCACCCAAAACTACAAAAAAAGTGCAGTAGAAGACCATGCCACGAAGAGTAGACAACACTTAAAAGCCCATAGCCTGTATTTGAAAGCAACAGGAGTTTCCCTGGATGAACGAGCTACAACGTTGTCTGCGGCCGATTCTTCCAACGTTGTCGCTGGTTTGGCCAAGATGGATGAAAAAGATATGCAACGAACGAAAAAGAAATTTGAAGTGGCGTATTTTGTTGCTAAAAATCGCTTACCGTTGACAACATATCCGGAGTTGCTGAAGTTAGAGAGAAAGCATGAAGTTGACATTGGTATAGCGTATAACACTGACCGCGCTTGTGGAACATTTATTGATTATATGGGTAAAGATATGAAGCAGCAACTTAATGCTGATCTTGCGAAAGCCAAGTTTTTTAGCGTACTTTGTGATGGTTCTACAGACAACGCAGTTGTTGAAAATGAAGTAATATATGCATTACATTTTGATCCCACTCCAGTTAACTCAAATTGTGTAGAAGTTAAGGTGTCTTTTCTCAGCATGACTCACTTAAAGCATCAACATGCTGTCGGTGTTGCAGCTGCTCTCGCTGAAAGCTACGATGACATGGTCACGCTAAAAAGTGCCATTGAAAGTGAGTTTCAGTCTATCGGCATAATGCCAGCCAAAAAACTGATTGGATTTACTTCTGACGGAGCAAGTGTAAATCGAGGGAATAAAAATAGTGTAAAAATGGTGTTACGAGAGGAATCGGAGTGGCTTGTATTTATTTGGTGCATCGCACATCGGTTGGAATTGGCCTTATCTGATGCGTTGAAAGGTACCGACTTTGATATTGTAGATGAGATGCTACTAAGGACATACTATTTATATCAGAAAGCACCAAAGAAACTTACGTCAGATGCATGATCTTTACGCTCCTGCGATGGACTACATAGAAGGAGGGGTTAAACCCAAAAAAGCAAACGGCACTCGTTGGATCTCACACAAACTGGCCGCTATGAAAATTTGTTTGGATAAATATGGTCTTTTCATAGAGCACTTAGAACATCTCAGTCAAGATAAAGCGGTGAAAGGAGAAGATCGTGCAAAAATGAGAGGTTATCTAAACAAGTGGAAGCAGTCTAAAGTACCATTAATGTTGGCAATGTTTATCGATTTGCTCGAAATACCATCAGCGCTCTCGCAAGACTTCCAACGTGACCAAATTGACACAGTTTCAGCGATGAGATCACTATCACTTACCAAAGATCGCTTAGCAATGTTTGAGCGCAAAAGTTTTGAAAAATTGCCACACGTGCAAGACCTGCTAAGTAGAATAGAAGACAAAGATGGCGATAAGTACTACCAAAATGTGAAAATGACAAATTTTGTAGCAGCAAAGGAGCATGTCAAGGCAACGAAAGGGAATTTTGCAAATGTCATTGTTGAGAATGTTACATCACGACTTGAAGAAGAAGATGACAGTAGAGATATCTTCAGATACGTTAATCAAATTTTAAACACGGAAGGTTGGCTCCGAGAGAAGCAAGACGAAGATGGAAATGTTATTACAGATTACGAGTTTGCTGACGAAGGTTTATCAAATTTAAAACAACACTTCGATATTCCATTGAGACATGCCGGCTTCAGTGCTTCAACAGCAGATCTGTTAAATCAATTTCACGATCTCCTACGATACTCACACGAATACCTTTCTGTTTCGGCGACACCATACAGGGTCTGTTGGAGAAGAATTTTTTCATCATCCAGAAATCAATCGTGGAAAGATTTATTAATTCTCGTCGAATTGTTATTCACGATCCCTGTAAGCAATGCCAAGTTGGAGCGCATGTTTTCCAAACTCAAAACTGTCAAAACTATCAATAGGGGTTCATTGTCACAAAACCGACTAGAGTCCCTTTTGAGGATTGTCGAAGACGGGCCGTCTATAGAGCAGTATGACCCATCAAATGCTATAAGAATGTGGATGGAGGAAAAGGACAGACGACCAAATCAAAGAAAACGGTGTGGATACAAACCACGTACAGGTTCCAAAAGGAAACTTCCCTCGCTGAGTGACGGCAGTTCAAATGAAGAGAACGAAGATGTGGATGACAATGTACTTTTAATCGATTTATTTGGCGATGACAACGAATATGTAGACTTTCTAGGTTTTTAAATACTTTGTATTTCTCTCCATAGTTTTTCTTTGTCTTCCCAATTTTGTTTTATTTTGTATTTTCTAAACATAAGCAAAGTGATCAAGGCAAGTTAAGGCTTAGCAAACAATAAGTCTCCTTAAAAAATACGGCAGCGATAAAAATTCAAGTGCAAAAACGATGGCGAAAATAAATTAACATGAAAGATCTTTTATCACTCAAATTTACAAAAATGACTTTTAAAACAGAAAAGGCTTTTTCAAAATATAAAAAGAAAAGAACACAAAATTATCTACAATTAAATCCATGATATAACGTCTGTTCCGCCTGTAAGTGCAGTTTTGCAGACTTGCTTCATCCGTGCTCCGTCGGCGTTCACCTCCGCATTAGTTAAGAACCGCATGGCTGGATTTCTTGTGTAAGACCTGGTTACCAACGACGAAGGGGCCAGGCAATAGAGATTCATGTCTACGTAGTTCTTTTAACTAAGTCAGGAGTTGGTGAATTAGCTAGGATGGTCAGGTTGGCTATGAATAGGCTTGCTCGTGGATTAAAAGGACTAGAACTATTCAATAATTCCGAGATCTAAACAAATGGAAGTGTCCGACCAAGACTGAAATCTATCGGACGTTTTGTCCGACGAAAGTTTAAAACGGGCTACGGACATGTCCGACCAAACTGGAAATGTGGCGGACATTTTGTCTGACGAGTCTCCAAAAATTATTTCGAGGGCTGACTTTTGATAAACGGTTGCAGAGATATTGGGGTTTGAAGGTTTTTTGATGACGTCATCAACCCGTCCAGTCCAAAACAAATTCGGGGACCCAGGTTTGGGAAAATATCCCAAATTGATCCTAGGTGGTCCCTAGTTACCCACGCGGTGAAAAATCATTGACGTCAGCACCTCGTTTCCAAGTTATTTGGCCTCAAAATTTTAAGTGCACTGTAACGGCTTCATTAATTTAATATAGGATATTGACGTTAAAGTAGTGTTATTGCCCTCGCGCCGTAACGTCAGAAATTTAACATATTAGACATGCATTTTTCGGTAAGATCAAAGGAAAAGGAACATATCCACTTTGCCTGTTACAGACACACGGAACTGGCGTATTATTATATAGATTGATAAAATCTAACCTTAAATGTACCAGGCCTACCAATAAGGGCAGAGCAATTGCTCCTGATCACACAAAGGCTTGTCCAATTCTGAGAAATAAGAAACTAACTGAGCCATTATTTGCTCACCCAGATTCTGGCTAAGCAATATCAATTCATTTTACATGGAAATCAATGTTCTCTTTCTTATTATTTACAGTATATAATAAAGAATCAAAATATATAAAAAAAGATAAAATAAAATGTGATGATTCCAGGGAATTTAATAACAAGCCATATAGCGATAATTTTCACTTATCTATATGCTTTATCACTATATTGCTAACAGTAAAGAGGATTATCTATAATTGTTAATATCTATTGGAAATTATCGCTAATTATAGCTAAGGCTATCACTAAATTTATCGTTATATTTCTTACAAATTTATCGCTGCATTTATAATCATAAAATGGCGGCGTTAGCTGAGAAAAACGCTAGCTAATGTAGCTTTGTTTTTATTATAGCTATCGATAATTATATCTTGATATCAAATTTCCTGCAATCGCCACGAATAGATAAAAAAAGACTGTGATAAAATATGCGTTTATAAACTCGCCCAGTTTACATTATTGTAACTTTAGGGGAGCAATTTATTGCTTGGGTGATATTTTCTTATTGATAGGCCTGATGTACGCAACGTAAAATTAGTCAATTAGTGTTTAATGTGAATACATTTTAACATTTCTTATTGAGAAAAATCTATATTTTTATTATTGCCTCCTTTACAGATTCTCTTTGTTATTTCGCTTGGGTCAAGGTTTCCCAATGATGTGTCTGCTTTTTTATAAAAATTAATTCCAGCGACTTTAGAATCTTGTGCTTTTAAATAATCTCTATGAATTTCAATAATAGCCATTTTGCCCCATATATGTTTTTTTGCCTACAGGAATCTGCAAAAGTTTGTAAATTTTGTAAACATTGTAAAATCTCTATATATAATAAAAACCATGAAGTTATTACAAAAACAAATAAATTAAATTTTTACTTGCTAGCTAGCTAAGTAACTATGCATGGAAATCCATTAGACGCAAAGTTTGCACCCACACAGGCCCACACACACATCAACAGAGGCATACAATTTATTGCATGCCAAACAAGGTTTTTGCTCAATCACATATAAAAACCAAAAATGTTAGAACTAGCTAGCTATATGAAAAAAAAAGTAGCAAATTGGTTTTCTAGAGCGCAAAATTGTCCCTAACCGCAATGCATAAAGAGTTATTGAAAGCTCAATTTAAAAATTCAATGTCAAACATAATCAGCTTTATCATTAAAAACAGCCTAGCTTAAATCATCTGTGGTTTTCTACAAACACAGTCAACAGAAAACACATCATATACCAAGTTTTACAATTTTTACTAAAGTTATATGTGTATCTTATGCAAAAAACGTGCAGTTTTAAACATAAATTACTTTTTTTATACCACTGACTTTGTTTGGCAATTGTAGCTTATGTCATTCTCCTTTCTTTGTTCTAACATTGTATAAGATTTGCTTTGCTTTAGTTAAGTGAAGTGGTTGCCAAGGTTGGGGAGTTAGGTCTACCATTTACGTTTTTGTAAAATTCTCCGTCGCCGAAACACTGAAAAAAATACAGTTGACTCTCTCTATCTCGAACTCGCAAGGGACCAGAAAATTTGTTCGAGATAGAGAAAGTCCGAGATAAAGAAGGGAAAATACCTTAGGCAGACCACAAAGGGACCGAGACTTTAGTTCGAGATAGAGAGATTCCACTGTATATCAATACGACATGTTTAACAGGGGCGGATCCAGCATTTGTAACATGTCAGTCACTTTTTTTGCGAAGCAAAAAACAGCGCAGCAATTTGCTGCGCCCAGAACAGCTGGGGGTCATGGCGGGCGCTGTAAGCCCCCGGTCCGGGGCGCAGCCCCGGAAACTTTCGCTATTTTAAGCCTCTACGCACTATAAACGGCCTAATTAATGTCCAAATTATTAGCTCTGTTAGAGACGTTTTTTGCTTCGAATAGACAGCAAAAAACAAACAATCTTGTAAAGGGTTGCAAAAAAGTGTAGGAAAAATAAAAACAACGGTTTAAATTCATATATTTTAAGACTGTTTCGCCCAATATCAGGGCTCGTCAGCATGCCTAGGAAACAGCTAATAACGTAATATTAGCTATTCCAGACATGGACAGTCTGCTCCAATCAACCGAGTGCTATCAGCTGGAGCAAGCCGAACTCGGAAAAGGGGGGGGGGGTTAAAGAAAAGGAATTGATATAAAAATAGAAAGTTATTAAAGCCCCTGACAGGGGGCTCCTAGAACAGGTACTATCAGCCGGAGCAAGCTGAACCTGCAGAAAGATAACGACACAACGTAAACAAGAGGAAAGGGAATTTATTTTATATAAATGGTTACTATTTTTTTCAATTAGGAGTGGGTAAGATTTAATTATTTATTTATTTATTCATTAATTTGTTCTAGATTGTATAGTGGAAAAATTTATATTAATTCAAGTCTTCTTTTATCTTTAGCAAATTTATTTAAAACTTTATCAACATCTGGCACTATTTCTTTGTGAATATACATAAGCGCTAGCCCGTTGAGGCGTTCAGATACCATAGTAGTGCGAGTATAATTTTTAAGTTTTCTCATAGCAGAGAAAGAGCGTTCACATTCACATGTGGTGACAGGAATAGTGGCTAAAATTCTTAGGGCCACATGCAAATTAACAAAGACATTTGGATTAATAGACTTCAACGTTTGAGCAATAGTTTGGGGTCTATTTCCTTTAAAATCAATCCAATACTTCTCCCAAATTTCTAATTCAGCATTAAGCCCAAGTATATTTGGAAGGTCATCTTCATAGAAAGAGACAAAAGACTTGAATTTCTCCTTCCAGTTTGTTTTACCTCCAGAAATCAAAGAAACCATTTTTGCTGGAACAATGCATAGGCCATTATAAGCATTTAGAGAAAACGGTTGAAAACGATTCTTCATTTCACTATTTAAATGGTCTAAAAGAGGTTAGTAACTGATTTTTTATAGTAATCAGAAGTTGAAAAAGAAGGATGATTATCTCTTGTGGTTTGCCTTCCAACAGTCCTCTTCTTCTCCTCCACAATTCTTACTTTTTCACAAAGAGAAAGAGCCTCCTCATACCACCTATCATGAAAATGTTCTACATTATTTCTGGTTTGAAGGAGAACATTTTTTAATGTTTGAATAAGCTCTATGCTGTCCATAACATCAATTGTTCTATTTTGTAGCAATTGAGTAACTGGAAGTGTTATGTCAAATACGTTCCTTGTGATCACCAGAGTGACAAGAAATTCAAAATTAGCTATTTGGTGAAAAAAACCAACAGCTTGTTTTGATGTGTCATAATTGAACTGTCGATTTAAGTTTAATTTCATCTCTTCCAAAGTAATATAAATAGGCACATATAACTCTTGAAAGAGATCTAAACCAGTAATTCGTTCAACCCACCGAGTACGGCAAACATCCTTTAATTTAGTTTTTTTAGAAGTCGGACTATATTTATCTATGTTAATCATAAGGGATTGCTGTCTTTTTTGAGAATAGTTAAAGAAATAGGAAATGTGTTTTATTTTAGCCATCACATGGGCAACTAAGCTGATTGTACAAGATTTTCCAACTGCTAAATTTAAACGATGACTGTTGCAATGAACATATATAGCCTTTTTATTTAAATTAAGAATATGGGCAGAAAGTCCATTCTTATACCCAGCAACAGCACCTGCACCATCATATGCTTGACCCCGACAGTCCTTAATATTTAAAGTCAGGTTATGAAGTGACTTTAAGGGAACAGACTTCAAGTCTTTACCTGCCAGCCCCTCATCACAATGAATATATTGAACAAACTCCTCACGTATATTAAAATTACTGTCAACAAAACGTAAAACTAAGGACATTTGCTCTTTATTAGATAAATCAGCAGCTTCATCTGCCAGAATAGAAAAGAAAGTGTTTGATTTTACTTCTTGGATTATTTCATCCAAAATTACAGATCCACAACAGTTGATTAATTCATTCTGGGTTTTAAGATGGTCAGCAAGAGCTGTATCTCCACCTTGTACTCTACTCCGCAGATGGATATACATATGTATTTTAAATTAAAATACATATGTATATCCATCTGCGGACAGAGTTCGCATATGATTAAAATAGTTGGCATATCTTCCTTCTTTCTTTACAACTTTCACGTTTGATACATGGGCACACTCTCGACACTGAAAACAAGAGTAACTTTATCGATTATTTCTTGTTTCAGTGCAGAGGTTGTCATGTTTACCTTTTCTAAAAAGCTTATAAAATGTACTTTCCTGTGGATGCAAAAGCAAGTCCAAGTTTTTCTTGGCCATTGAAAACTGATTTTAAATTAAAGTTTGATTTTTACCATTTCTATATCCGCTACTTTGAATTGGCCTCCTGGTCACGTGACATATTTTATTGATTTAGTTTTAGTTAGCTTTTTTGCGATATATACTTTTATTGCGTTTTCATTAGTCTGAAAGAGGTTACAAATAAATATGTTAACACTATAGTGACGTAATTTTTCTGTTTTCAAAAAAAATTTAGGACTTCAAAGGTTTTAAGACAATTTATTTAAATGATTTCCAATCCGTTGTGTATGATATGCAATGTTTAACATTTAAACTCATATCAGAAGATGGTAGGACCACACCCTGAGATTTTAACTCTTGTTAAATGTTACAAAGTGGTCATACGGTTGCTGTCAAAAATGAGATGCATTAGTTACAGAAGAAAACAGCTCCTAAAAATTACCAGCGGTTGAAGAGTTTTGCGAAATATGAATTAAAAAGAAAACCAACGATGAAAACTATGAAAGCTACTATGAAAAGTGTTTTGAAAATACGTATGATTGATATGTGCGTGTAGACTTTGAATTTCACTCAAGAGCGCTAAGCATACCTGGCAAGAACGTACTCGCATACACAAAAGTTTTATTACGATACCATCATAATACTTACTTGGTGACAAAAAGCCTAGCCAACTACCGAGGATAAAAAATATACCTGGCATTAAATTAAGGGCCAGGCGGGTAAGTAGCAATATGATGGGGGACTGTCTTCGTATATCGGAACGGAACGATCGCACGGGAGAAACTTATCAATGTCTGTATGCCATAAAAACGCAGAAAAGTGTGGTATAAAGAAACTGGGTTTTTCAGACTGTCAAAGTTGCTTAACAAATATACCTTATTTTATAAATCGAATTATTTAAAAAAAAAAGGGCTAAAAAAAGGTGATAAGAAAAACAGCAAAAGAGTGCTGGAATCAGTACGTAGATGTCTAAGACAAATATGTCTTTCTTGATAAATATAAAATCGAAGCTTTTTGTAGACAGTTTGGAGCATATAAACGAGGCAATATGCCACTATAAAATATCAGTATTGATTGTGATAATTACAGAAAAGAAATAATGTTTTTTTATCTATAACAATATTTCGTAAATTATTGATCCCACGCGGTTTTGTACAGTGCGCAGGCCCCCGAGTATTCGCGAATAGCAGATACGGTAAAATAGTGACCTCGAGTTTTCGCCGGCATGTAACTCGGTTTACCGTAGAAATGTGTAACTCCCTAACTTTGCAACTTCCTAGCTTCCCGGTTTTGTAACTCGTCGCTTTGACATGATTGTTACTGAACACCTTTCGTTGATCACGTCTGAAAATATAAGTGATGATGATATAATTACTTCTTAGAATTTAAAACTCTACGGTGGAGAGCATATATGCATATTTTTTCGGATGTCGGCATTTGAAATTTTTTTCTCACAAGCTCACCGACCTCACGCCTCGCCAACTCACCAACTTACAACTAGAACACTTACCAAACTCCTATGTAAACCGGAGTATGTGTAAAAAAAAAAAGAGAGAAAATAGTATAGAATGTATAATAAATTTCTGCCTCAGGGGCACCTAGAATGATATGACCATTTGAAAATTATGTAGCCATATTTGCACCTCAAAGAACCAACAAATAGTGACACTCCCAATTCTGTTGTTTAATTCACATTTGGGAAGTAGTGTGGTGGAGACAATAAAAACTTAAGACGTCTAGAGTTAGTCACTAAGTTTTTCGCATATTTAAAGCAGCTAAATGGGGCAATCAGCGATATTTTTTAAAAAATAATTTTGTGAGGAAACAATTTTAAAAACGTGATGGTTAAACGGTACACACGCTTCATTTATAAGAATATTAAAATTCAAACTGGGCCTGATTTTTATAAAAGCGTGATGCATTATCACCAAAATAAACAAAGGGGCGACGGTGGTTGTGCAGACGAGTGTAAGGGTTGCTAAAAAAAGCAAAATGAGCAAAACGGTTGTGTAGAACAACTTCAAGAAAAGGGAGAATAGTGTACATCTACATGTTTTTTTTAAGTACATGCTTTATTAGAATACTAGGCTGGAATTTTTGGTTAAACACAATTGGTCTATTGTTTAAATAACAAAGAAATAAGAATAATGACCAGCCTGGTTACAATTTTGATGTTCTTATACACAAACCATGTAATAGATTTCAAATGAAATATATGCGCCGAGTTGATTTACTGCGTCTATGCCTTACGTTAGCTGGTATAAAGAAGGGAAGTTACGAAATTTAAGACTTTGATGCACCTGGTCAAGGACCTGGACGTTGTGTTCAGTATTTTGAAGAAAAACACTTTGTGCTCGGGAATGTTAATCCACATGCGAAAAAATTGTCCGTTGACGGACACCCCGATCATTATTCAATGCGAACATAAATCCATGTTGTATATTTTTTTACAATTTTGCAAAACCAAGGTAATGCTAATGCATACTTTTAGAAGCTGGTAATCCATTCACAAAACTCTTGCACCAGACGCAATAATATGTATAAAATTGATACGTTACATTTTAAAATAAGTTCTGCACGTTAAGCAATTCTCTTTACGCTATCTTCCCAAATTGTTTCTGTAGTCTGCACAATACAATCGTCATTCTTTTTTATGGAGAAATTTTATTGCATTTTAAAAATGCTGACATTGGCGAATAAACAACCGAACAGTTATTAGAATGCTTTTCAATCGCCTATTTTTTTTTCAAAAAATTGCATTACAGAGTTTCATACCGCGCAGGTGTGGGCTTTGCTGAATCAAAGATTTTATCATCTTCTTTTCCGATATGCCACCTTACACGTGGAGGTTTTGATGTTGTCAGCATAGTGGTAAGACGCAGGAAATCTTATTTCTCTTTTAAGTGAAATTCTACGAAGTTGCAAAAAAAACGAGCCTTTCTTGCGCTGCAAACAAATTGAAAAAATGTCCTCTGAATAAACGTGACTACGCTTAAGCTAGTATTGTGTTATGAAAATCTTTATCAATTCAACATTCCCGTATTTCAGATAACTTTTGCTTAGCATTTTTTTGTTAATGAAATAATCTTATATTGTAAATAATCAAATGGCGTGCAAACAATAGCAACTTCTTATTCTCCTGACAGTTTTTGACTAAAATTTACTTATTTCCTTATTATGTGTTTGAACAGAACTGAAATTTAACTCTTGACAATTTTTAGAACGGTTCTGATTGATCGCACTAAATTTTTTGACATTCTCATGACATACCAAAGAAATTGTTGACATTCCTGACTTCTTTCTCTATCATTACGACAATATTTTGAAAATACATGACAGAGTGACAAACGAGAGCTCAGGAGATGACGAAGTGTCCTCAAAAGGAATTTAATAATCTTTTTTTTTAATCATCATTCTTAAATGCGCGTATGCACGCCAATGTATACATTACAACGATCGCAACCAAAATTTGCTTAATTGAGATTTTACAATCTGTAGATCAACAATGAAGGCGGTCCGTCCTTTTCCTAAAGGTTCTCATCTTGGATCCTGATAAAAATTTCGCAGTAATATATTAAATTATCCTAATCTTTTGATAAAAATTCCTAATTTGATGTTATATACAGTATAAATTAGCATAAATACTTAACGATACATTTAAAAACAAAACTCATGGCTTAACGTTTATCATCGGATATATACGTCACTTTAACACAAAACGTCTCTTCATTTTTACCATCGCGATCATTGATGAAAATAAGCACTGTGGTGGAGCCCTCTGACTGCTGTGGCAAGAAAAAAAGACCAATATTATGCGTCTCTCCTCCTCCCAGCTGGAAAAAAAAATAAGTGTTATTACTATTTATTTTTTCAGTGAATGAAACATTATGCGAATGCTTAAAATGACTTCTACGAACTGTTGTAATAGCTTTACTTTAGTGACTTACACGAAAGTAAATTTGAGCGATAGTAAAGTTCACCAGAGCTGTTACAATTTAAACGTACTGTAGTTCGCCATCTACTAATCCTGATAAGTCACGGCAGTAGCACTTTTTACTTGTTACCGTCAAAAATAAGAAGACGAAAAAAGAGAATCGAGTACATCGCTAGAACCACGCGAAGCGGTTCGTAGTCTTTCAAAGCAAACACAATCGACATACCAATACACCATCTTCTTTAAACTGAACCAAATCATCACGATTTGTTTTAAAATAAAAGTTCTTTTTCACCGGGTAGGGGTTCAAGAACGATATTTTCTAAAGAACAAGTAAATGCCAGATTTAAAATTTAGTTTGAAGTATTAAATAGTACTAAGAAAGGTAAAAAAGTTACTTTGTTTGAGCCTGCTCCACCACCAACTCTTAAATGGACTTCAAATGACTTCGTTATCACAGGAGGAGAGCAAGTTGTCATTACAAGCCAAGATTTTACCAGTTGGTGGAATTCTTGATCTAATTAAATACAGAAGAACAAAATTAGTTGCACTAAAAACTTAAACTTGCTGTTAAATAAAAAATCAGCAACCAGAATAAGCGATCTTCACGATCTTATTGTGGCGCACAAAACATTTATCTCTGTATTTTAATATCCTCAAAACAGCCAGTTCTGACGATAAGTTTTCTGTCAACTTTTGGGGGACCAAAGAAATCCTTGACAAAATGTCTATAGATAAATGGGCAAATCTCAAAGTTCGTGGGCAAATCTCAAAGTTCGTGGCCAAAAGCAGTTATGAACACACTTTCTAAAACAGTAATTGCAACTCGTTTTACGTCAGACTTGAGAAGTTTTGAGGGCTTTTAATGGGAATTTTCAACACTTAATAGTATAAAACAATTAAAAAAAGGACAATTTCATATTTTTCACAGAAAATTGAGAATATTAAGTAAAGAATAAATTTTTGCTGTATCCCCATGTAGAATTTCTATGTATTCTACCATATTGAAAAAGAGGACGCGTTGTGATAGATTTAAAAGTGATATAAACTTACCAACTACATTCACAAACATCATTCGTTTACCAGAAACTAGCGGTCGTAGGGTGAAACATACTTCTTGTACGCCGTTTGACATCAACATGAAATGATCTTGAGGCGCTACCTATATCACAAAAATTTTATATCTCAGCAATGACAAACGGTTGGATTAAAAACATCTTAAAATTTTAACAGCCTAAAAGATTGAGTTTTTATTACAGATTTTGAAATTTTGACTTAAGAAAATGTCTTTTTAAAAACGTTTCCTAAAAACTCAAATCAACAAAATCTTTCAGACATGAAAGCAAACACAAAAGGTGATGTTTATTGGAGAGATTCACCTTGGTCACACATACCTTCAATTCATCAGGATTCGATGAAAAACATTTCACCATTCGAGATGATTGCGTCCCTTTTAGAAGGATAGAGAGCTTGCTGCTCTGTCCCTCCGTGGCATTGATATCAACTCTAAAACACAAACATAATACACTTCTGCTTATTAAGGTTGTTGTTATGGCAACATAAGAAATAGCTTTTCATGTTACATACCTTTGCAATGAATGCACGTAGAACTGCCATATTTGACATGGTTTGGTACAATACTTATCTCTAAAGAAACGGACAAAGACTAAATTTTCGGAAGCAATTTATCAATCGGAAATTCGTTCAATAGCTTGAATGGTTACAATTCAAATAATTTCAAAAAGGGTTATAAAATTTTAACATTTCGACTTAATTTGTAAATGTTTTACGCAAGGTACTGTACTTACATAAAGACCAAAATAAAGAATCTATTAACGCTAGGTGAAATACCACATGGAACCTTAATGAACACTTCGTGTGGTTCGCCGACGCGCTAAAAATAAAAAAGAAATTAATAGGTAACCCAGGTAAGGGTTTGAAACGATACGAAACGAAATCCTTTTTAGTATAACTTACAACTTGGTGCGTTTCACAGATCGCTCCATCGTCACTACATTTTGCAACCACGCGAGGAGGAGTGCCGTCAGTAAGTATGGACGAACCTGATAAAAACAGGCATGTGCATATTTTCTCTTTACTTTATCTATATCTGCTCCAACCTTCACTTTAACACAGTGTTTTACTGTCGCAAAATATAGAAAGACCTACTTCAAGAAAGGTTTGCAGGCAGAAAACGCATTAACTTTCGCGAGAGATCATGCTTTTTTTGCAAACTTCGAGAAAAAAAAACTTTAACGGTTAAAGAAAAATGTGAAACAAGAAGCTTAAATTTTGATATATTTTCAGAGTTTTACCCCCGTCGTTACTTTTATCGTGATTCAGAAGTTCGGAAGAGAGGAATAAGGGAGGTGGAGGGAATTTATGTTATAAATCACGTTGTATGTCGCGAGGGATTAAAGATTAAAGATAAGGGTGCAGCACTGCCTAAGCACTGCTTATTTGATAATAGGTAAAAAATAGTAGAAAAAAACTTTAGTAGAGAATCATCTATAATTTCGCGAATTTTTTGGAGTTTTTTGCACGAAACTTTCTGTCTTAAAAAGTATTTGTCGAGGTTTTGTCGCAAAAACCCCTCCCTCCGTTAAACAGGACAATTGCTTAACTTTCATCTCCTAGATGTGAACTTACTTCAGTAATACGCGCGCGATTATTCGCGTGCTAAAGTTTTTTTCTCCGAATTTAAGGCATTTGTTTGTTCGCGAAATTTTTTCCTTCATAATACATATTTCTAAATCAGCATAACATCGACCCTTCGAGAAAACTATCAGGCTGTTTAACTGACATAATATTTACCTGGTAGCGTATGCCACGGTGGCAAGCGAATAGCTTTCTTTAAGAAGGTTTGCTCAGGTTGATAAAATCGAAAGGTTTGGTTGATCGTGTGAGGGTGAAGTTCGACATGAAGTATAAGAATTGCCAGTGTTTTGCTCTCGTTACCATGAAATAAAACCTAAAATTACAACTCATGTTTATTTTCCATCCCGCCAACCGTCAAAGATTTTTTACCGACCAAACTGTTTTATTCATATTCCTTCTACTTTGTACTTCAGTAAAAGCAGGTAAAATTTTATATTCCCTATTTTATGATAATTATTCCAATTATCATTCTGGACGTTGACGAACCTAAACCTTTCAAAAGTACTTAGGTACTCTTTACTTCGTTTTCCTGAACATACAAAATAGAATACGAATATGACAAGAACACTCCTTTAACAGGAAAACTTAAGACAATGTTTTAACGCGAAACTATCATGTGGAAAGACAAGAATTGTACATCTACTTGAAAAGAACGACACAAGATACATGACGTACGACGACATATGACGTACGACAACATATGACGTACGACAACACAAGACGTATGACGACACATGCCGTACGACGACACATGACGTACGACAAAATATGACGTACGACAACACATGACGAACAACGACACAGGACGGTGTAGTCTTTAGATAGATTTAAAAGAATAAAAGTAGAGCATTTTAATTGTGAAACATCTGATTGGACGCTTATTGTAAGGACGGTGCTTAAAAGACGTAAAAAGATTTATAGGTTGCCTTTATATCTTTTGATGACAAAGTAGTATCTTTCCCAAAAGTCTGTAGTGAATAATCATTGGACTTTGTGTACAAAGGATGAGACGGACCCTAGAATAAAAAAAAGTTAACCCTTGAGAGATAAGTCTTTGCTTACAGCTGCTTGAAGTAAACAAGTTTTAGTACATGTTCAAACAGAAAAAACAATACCATTTCAGGTGCGATGTGTTGCGAAGTAAAACTTTGAAACTTGAATGGTACGTGAACAGTTTCATTTGCTTGTATGAACAGTTTAGTACCCGCTTCGGTTGATGACGTGAACATTTGCTCCTCGATTGCTGAAAAGAATTTGCATACATAGAAAAATATAAACATTTCTAAAGTTTGGTTTCCATCTGGCGTTAAATCGCGTTAATTTTTTCGCGCTAACTTCTGACCTCAGAGTTAATCATATTGAGTCTTTAGCGCAAGGACGTTTCCATTAAGCTTCGTTTCCATCTGGCGTAATTCGCGGTAAGTAGATGCGCTAATTGGAGTTAATTTTTTAACGCCCAATTGAAACGTCGATGATGAATTAGCGCACCTATTGTAACTCCAATTAGCGCGCGGGCTAAATATCAATTTTTTTTGATACTTTAACGCGATTTAGCGCGAACACACTTTTGTATAAAAGGATATGTGTTCAAACACTATTTTTGCAAACATTTTTTTCACAACAGTGGGTAAAAAATGCTATATTAAAAAGGTATTCCTCCAGAAGATGGTTATATTCTCCATATTGTCCCTCGTTTGATAAGAAATTCACGTTATAAAAATCTCGACAGTTTTCTTTTTTGGTTTTTCCTTCTCCTTTTAATTCGCCTCATGAAAATCCATAATATAATGTGGATGTATTTCATCAACAAAATGAATAAACCAGCGTCAATTTTACTTCAATTAATGTACCTGCTTAGTGCGAATTAACGCCAGATAAAAACCAAGCTTAAGCAACATTTTAGACACATGACGCTTTAAAAGGAGGCATATATAGATGATATTCACACACCTGTGTTTGTCTCCGTTTGTTGTTTCAAATATCGCCATTCCTGTGGATTCACAACAACTCTAGAAATAACAAAAAAATATGTGATTTTGGCTCGATCAATATATCATTCCAAGTAACAAGCTTCGGACTGCAAAGTATTTCTTTATTGTTTCAAAATTCTACTACCAAAGTTTGTTATTAACTTATTAAATACTAAATTATTGATTCGTAAGTGTCACCCTTTTTAGTTGAAGCTTGTTTTTAAATAGATAAAAATAATTAGAATATTAAAACACCTGTTAAATTTGGTGAAAGTTAAACTGTTGATTTTCACTTGATATTTCAAAACTGACAAACCGCGCATTTATTTGAGAGGTGAATAGTTCCTTCGTAAATAATGTTAAATTTAGTAAGAACTTACTGTAGTTCTTTATCGTCGAGTGTAATCATGACCACGTGATCGTTGGGATAAGGATTCTTCAAAGCGAACTCAAAAAATTCTGCATGTCCTAACGAAGAGTGGATCATATGATGGGTAGTGACGTTCTCTTCCAAGATCGATAAAATGTTGTTTGATTTGTACTTCTCTCTGTCAATAAGAAACAACGGCAAATAGTCAAAATAGTTAAAATAAAAAGCTTACATACTGTTCACAATAATAAGAAATGAGCAAGTAGAAGGTATTAAGTCTACTCAAGGTTGTACAGTGAAAGATTCTCAACAGAGGACTGGAGTTTCAAATCGGTTTTACAAACGATGAGAATGCCATTCATTGAGTGCTAGGCCGGTCAGATCTAGTTGAATAAATAGATAAATAAATTAATTCTCACCTGTACAGTTGGATTGTTCTGAGATCTCTCGTTCTTTGAATTTTCTCTTCTTTCTGGAGCTGAAAAGAGAAAGAATCACCTTCAATGAAGAAATTCTAAATGCTTTTTTCTTTCTTTTATTTTCGTGATCGTGCATTTGTGAGGAAAGTTTTTATCGCACAGTTGTCAATCTAAAGACGAACTAAACATCTAGTCACAAGAAAAGGCAAAAAAAAAAAAAAAAAATTAGGTAAAAAAAAGATGTTTTTAGGATTTTAGTTACGCCGTTCACAAAAAAAATTCTTTGCTACATCCTGGACATCAAGCCTAAGTTTTGTAAAAATATTTTAAAATCTTTTCTTTATACGTTCAAATACAAGAAAAGTTTGAAACTCACTATGAAAGGCGAAGGTATTTCTTCACCACCATTTAACTGACGAATTGCTTGCATTCTTTCTATTTTTCTAAATATAAAGCTTAGCAGTAATAAAGCAGATTTTACAAAAGAAAAATTTGAGGTAACAAACCTGGGTTATTTAATGTCTTTAAATATATTACCAGTAAACCACATTCAAACAAACATTCAAACATTCGCCTGAGTAAGTTTTCCCCAAGAATGGCAGAATTTTCAGTTCTTAATTTAGCTACTAATTCTGAGTTTCCCAACTCTTGAATGAGCTTCAGGGAGACATATATCCTGTACTGACTCAATCAAACTCTTACAGGAGCCGTTATAAGTCACCACACCTCACCTTTTGCGTATTAAATTTGCTTCATTTTCTTTCATTTTCTTCGTTTTACCAGGCACGTCTTTTCTCGTCAGCAAAACAGTAGCAAGCTCAGCATCGCAGTCAGAAACCAATTTAGCTGTGGACGTTGCTGATTTTTTAAACTGCTGAGAAGAGGGATTTCGTGATGATGTTAACAATGGAGCACTTGGAACAACAGTTGATTTAAAAGAGGGTGGTAGTTGTTGCAGTTTTTCAGAATTCGTATCAGGTAGACAACCTATGTTGGCTAATCGCAGAAACAGTTTCGCTTCCAAAGAAATCTTTACACCAGGAGGCTGAGTAAGACCAGTTTGTAACACATCGCCAGCTAGTGTTGGATTATCTTCTGAATATTCCATAAAAACCACATCCAACTCCTCTGACACTTGCACAGCGGGTTTACCTTGTCGAAGGAGGTGCTTTAAAGCAATCGACGTTGAACCAATGAGCAGAAGCGAGTCTCCATCCCACATGTCTATATAAAGTCTTTGCTGTAATAGATATTTGAGAAATGAAGTTTTTTCGCCAGGTTGCAAAAACGAAGGATCCACAGTGTATTTTATCTAAATAAAAATGGGAGATTTATTTTACATGTTTTTTTTTATAAGAACTCCAAAATTTTGGCTGAGGATGTGATTATTAGGGATAAAATCAATCTTATTAGTATTTATCAAGGTGTATTTTTATTTTTTATTTACGTGTTTACAAATGTAAGCCAAACTTTAGTTTTAATTGCGTTTTTCGCAGAAAGATCTCGATATACGTCTCAGAAACTATTGTTGTTTTTGCCCCTTTTTTATTTTTATCGACTCAAGCTGTAGCTTGCGAGTTGCTTTTTTTCTTTCTTGAAAGATTTGAGCCTTAACCTGCTTATAAAATGCTGCTCATAAAGAATAAAAAACGTGGATGTGATTCACCAGAAAGCGGTGTAACATTACTTTCATTTTTTATAAATTTTTATAACCTTGAACATTTACTCCAAGTACAGCATTAATCTGTTGTTTACTCTTTCGCCATATTAAACTGAATGCAACCATGTCAACCTGAATGTTTATGATCACAAAAACACGCGGCTACAAAAAACATAACCAAATGAAAATTCTAATGAAAACTAACATAACAAGATGTATATATTTCTTACCATTAATCCCGGAGGAGAGTGTGTTGATATTTTTCCATCCCTGGTGCTTTTTTGTAGTATAAAAGGAATGTCTCCATGAACCCTATCTGCACCATCAAGTTTTTTTAAATGTAACCTAAGGTAAGATAAGCAAAATAAAATAATATAGAGATAAAAAACAATACAACAAAATAACGACAATAAAATAACGACAAAAACAACAACAACAACATCAACAACAACAACAACAACAACAACAACAACAACAACAACAACAACAACAATAATAATAATAATAATAACAGCAGCAGCTTGAGCAAGATGTAACAAATTAAATTTCTAAAAAACAGTAAGAAACTTAGCTATATTACCTTTCTGTAGTAGTCTGCGGAAACCGATAAAACTGAAAGGTGAAAAAAGCAGTTCTATGACCGCACCTAAAAAGGGAACAAATAAAACTAAATATAAAAAACGGAAAAAAATTCTACTCTATCAATTTCAAATTATTTCCCGAATGCAATCTTAGATAATGAGGTTTTAAATACCACCGTTTTATGTGTTATTAAAATATTCAGTCATAAAATTTTATAAATTCAATAATAGCAGAAATGATAAGTATGGGCATTGGATTGACTAAAAACTAAGCAGGATATATTGTTATTTCAGAAGACTACCTTCGTAAAATTTTCCAGGAAGACTCATCAGAAATTATACCTTGATGCTGCAAGGAACTGCAAGATAATTTCATTTGCATGCAAAGGATCTCGATTCTCACGTGCAATTTCATATTTCACAATCTCCTGGGGATCGACAATGAAAGGGTGATTTCCCTGTGTGTCTGATATCTTCGGATACTCCACTGTGTGTAACAAAGAGTGTGCAACTCGACTTAATGCAACTGGCCTAAATTTATTGATCAAGAACATTAATATTTAAAGACAAACAGAAGTACACATTTAAAAACTGCAACACCATCTTACTTTTTGCTTTATGGCAAATTGCTAGCTTAAGAAAGACGTATGGAAAAAATACACTTTAGTCTTATAGCTATTGAAATTTTAGGTGTTTATATTTCAGACCAAGCAGTAAGAAAAAATAGCTGTCTTACTTTGGTGTTTCCATAGCTGATACGATCAAAGGGGTGTATTGTTGAGTACGTGGTAGTTCCGTTAAATGTTGGACTTGTTGCACATAACGCGGAGTCATCATTCTAAACAAAATTGCAGACATCACATCACAGAAATAGAGGAACACTAGTCCACGGACAAGGTGTCAGAAAAAAATTTGGGTATAAAAATGTGCTGAAGCTTAATGACATGATAATTTTGTTCTACAGTTTTTTAAAAGGATTCAGATTGTCCACTGTATAGATCGCAATTAGTCAAATACAGCTTTGTTGTGAATATTTCATTTCTGTTATGTTGCCTATCTGTATAACCTAAGTTACACTTTGAAAAGTTAACTAATTGCTAAAATTTTTGCCGCATAAAAATACTAAAAAATATTTGTGCACAGTGTGCAAAAAGGTCTCAATCCTAACATTTTAGTCACGACATTTAGGCAATCAAAAATTACCATGTGTGACAATTTTTGCCACTGCACGAAGTTTCGTAAAATGGGATATTTTAGGGCGTTTCAGGCCTTATATTGATACAATTCTAATGAAGTAAAAGCAAGTTGAACTTACTGGGACTGCTGGAATGCAGGTGGTATTGGAGGCTTGTTACCAATAGACGATATCTGGTTGATGTCAGTATCAGTATAGATAGATCTTTCATCAGTAGTTGGGGTAGAATAAGAACGATAAAAAGGTTGCTCCAATGGTGCAAGATATCTATTCGGTGACACATCTTGTGCTTTTTTTAACTTCGGTTGAACAAAGTCAAACGAAATCTTTCCAAGCGAGTCAAAATGCTGAAATACAAAAACTAATTTAAAAAAACTAATTAAAACTTGTTTTTATGGTTGGGCAAATGATACAGTGTAGCGCATCGGTTAGAAATATATAATGGTTATCATTTTATTTGGCTCGCACTAAGCAGTTACTGACAGTTAACAGAATTTAAAATTAATATGATCGATAGCCCATTCAGAAGTTCAGGGAAATTTATATATCTAATGTACGAATTCCTCACATCTCTATTTCAATCATCTTTAGCACAAAATAGCAACTTGGCATCAATTTTGATTAGGAAACAGGTATTAATATATGAGATGGGAAAGTCTGGGTAACATAATTATCAAATTTTTTTATTGCCGCCCCATGGGGCGGCTCTTAGTCCGCCAGGCATGAATAAAAAACATTTTTTTGCTGAGCGAAATCTTGCGTTTCGTGCTGTGCTACTTGATTTCGTGTAAACAAACTACTTAAGTAGTACAGCTTCAAAGTAGCACAAACTTTAAAATAAACGAATAGAACCTAAGAAAAATTATTTGTACTTAAAGGCCAGGTTTGTGACATCAAACTGTCATGGGGGCGACCATAGATTTGAGTGAGTATCACTGTGTAACTGACAACGCGATGATGACAGTGATCTGGACGAATCTTTTAATGATGACAACTTTATACATTCTTGCATTACATAGCTGTGAAAAACACTTTGTTGATAATGTTGATAGCTAGTGGATCAATTTCCATGCTGGACTCATCATTTGAACACTGCTAAAAAGCCTACACCCTGGAGGTAGCTAGCTATATGTCTATGTAATGTAAGTAGCTGCAGTATTTTAATTGTTTTTCTTTAAGTGAAGTTCTGTAAATTCCTGTAAAGTAGTCCCCTAAATTTCAGCTGTACGAAAAGAATGTGTAAGTTTGGATTTGGGAAAGAGAGAGCACTCCCACTCTTCCACAAGCCCAATTAACGTTCGGCTAAACTTCAGAAAATGTACACAAAAAAATATAATAAAATATAAAAAATGCAACACAGTTACGCACTTACTCAGAGTCCACTTGGAAATTCTCATTCTTTGTGTGTAGCTAACATTGCGTATTTGCGTTTGCAGCTTTCAAATGATGTTTGGATATTTTTGTTCTTTTAAAAATGAGTATCTGCATTTGCAGCTTTTATATGATAACCAAGATTTTTCTGTACAAATTCTAAAGCTGCTCCTGGCGTTCTTCACGAAACCACCCACCCACCATGAAAAATGTCCATTTAGCTTACAGCAACAAAGGTTTATGGGGTTGTTTACAAAAAGTAATGTAGCTAGCATGCTCAAAGAAAAAGGAGGCTGAGAGGTAGTCTAATAGCGTATCAAAGTGTACAAGGGGAAAGGGTCTTCGAAGGGCTTACATATCTACGCTTTAAAATATTATTGCAGTTTTTTTCTGTATCTTTTCTGCAAAAAAAATGCCTGGTTATTTCAACTTTAATACCTTAAACCTGCCGCAGTTACCAATATTGTCCTTTTTTCAATTAACGTGTTATAATTAATAATCATTAAGTTGATTTTTCAGGCAGGGGTGATCTGTACATTGGGGAAAAGGGTAAGTCAAAAGCAAACATACAATGAAGTATAAGATTGACGATTTATAGTACGTACACATTTTTGAATAGACCCATTATAGTAGTTGTTGACAAATGATTTTTGTCTGTTTTACTTGCATTTGACTGGTTAATCCTTCAACTATAACTTCATTTTTGGATTGCTTATTTGATCAGTTATATATATTTTTTAGAGTCAAAAAGAGGACAAATTTGATGGAGATCCTAACTGGAATAATAAATGACGTACTTGTAATTGATTAAAGAAAAAGTCCTTCTCATGCTTTACAACCAGTAAACCACAAGGTTTTTTGGCTTGAAGTTGCAGAAAAACTTGCCACCATTAACATGAACTGATGCATATATCAATAGACTTTGTTTTTGCAGATTTAGTAGTTTGTTTAGCAGATTTTATAGATTATGCCTTTAAATTTTTTGACCTATTAATTTGATTTAAAAATATTAAAGCTGCACTATTATGGTAACCGTTGGCCTGATTTTTTTTTATATTTTATGTTGTATCATATATACTTTTACATTTTTTATGTACGTGCCTGAACAAAGTGTTATTTTGTCCTAAAATCTTAGTTTTTGATGGGATTTATTTTAAATGCTTAACAAACTGCATTTTAAACATTTTGAAAGTTTCAATTGTGCATACAAAACAGTATAAATATAATCTAATTGATAGCGAGGTATAATGTAGGAAGAAATTCGGCTATTATTCACTGTATATAATACTGTGCAAAATAATTCTTAAAAAAACTTAACTGGAAATATTTTGCTATTCTTTCTGAATCCTAATAGTTATAGACTGTTTTCTGCTCTTGAAAAAATCCACTAGAAACAAAATCGAATGTGCATGTAACTTGCAGATTTAAACCTAGCATAGAAGCTTGCGGAGGTAGAATGTGCACAGGTGATCAGATAAAATGCACTGCGTATCGTTTCATTGTGTACTTTGCGTGTTGGTGCAACCTCTACCCCAGGGTTTATAAAAAGATAACCAGCCCTGGGGTCAAGATTGGTGCTGGGGCTAATCATCGCTCTGGAAAAAAAAGGGTGCATATGTATCAGCTTTGAAAGAACAACTCTCGTATCATGGTAGACAAGGGCGGGAAGTAGTTGCAACTAAATACTAGTAATTCAGTACAAAACAAAAATTTTTTTTGCAATCGTTGGGCACTGCGATAGATTTATACAAAAACTGTCAAAGATAGCAAAGAAAAAGAATTGGTAAATACACATTTCACATGGGTAAACTGATTTTTCTCTGATTATTAGCTCAAAGTCAGCCTAAGTCATTTTTATTTGTAATTTCTTTCTGTTGGACTATAAATAATTTTATCACCAAAGTAGCAATAAAAAATGATCTTAAAACATACCAAGTCTTCAGGAAATTCGTACATTTCTGCAAAAACCATATTACCAAAAGGATTGGGACCAGTACCACCATTTAATTCAAGCGCAATGTTGCTTTTGTTCATCTTTCCATTTTCAAATGGAACCCAAATCACAGACCGAAGAGCAATCTCAACTTTCTTCGCTAATGGCATACTTCCAAAAGATGAACCAAACTTTAAAAATAAAAAGTAAAAAACGTGATACAACAAAGCATCAAATAAGCCTGAAAATAGTTCAAAATAAGTCCCTCCTGAAAATATTAGAAAAGGTATATCCTGTAATATTTGTGAGGCTAGCCATCTAAAATATGCACATCTATCTCTAAAAGCCCCCTCCTTTTAAAAATGCCCACCTTTACAATGTAAGATACAAGTAACTCTGAAAATCAACTTGTCAATTAGAACTCCTTATTTAAATAAATAGCCAGTGAAAAATTTCAAAAGCTCTGAAGTGGCTGATTATGCATCACAATAATTCTTAAGCACTAACAATTTTAACTATATTTCTATAGCTTTTCTATACGTAATGGCTTATGCTAAAAAATACAAGAAGAAAAAAGACAGAATCACAAATAGTACACTTACTTTACTTCTTGCCCTTCTTCCAGTTGGTATTTCAGGTTGTATGACTGGTACGTTAACCACATATTGCAGTTGAAAAACAATAGCAAACAATGGGTGTTTTATCATCTCATTCAGTTCCAAACGACTTGTTAAAATTAAACCTGAACATTCTTCTATAAATGAAAAAAAAAGTACTTCAGGGTTGCCATGTACAGCAAGTTAAATGGAAATTGTATTAAAAATCCTGGATATCAGTTTCATAGCAGCTTCATAAATAGAATTAGTTGAGCCTGTAACAGGAAAATACATTATCATTAATTTTTTTGTTTAAAAAAATTGTTAAAAAATCAAGAACAATGATTTGTATTTAAATCCTTATTTGATGAAATAAGGGAAAAGTTTTAGTTAACTAATTTTACAAAATGTGCTCTTTTGAAAAGAGAAGTTTAACATAGCATTACTTGTTGAATTAGTTGAACCAGGCCTTAAACTTTGCTTCTTGGACTTTATTGACATTGTGTTTGGGTACTCTTTCTCCAGATAAGTAATATGAGGTGATTTCACAAACTTCCAACCATTGTGCACACCAACCTGCAGAAAAACAAACAATCAAAATGGTTAAATGATTTGCATTTAGTTGTTTCACACTTATCATCAGCTGTAAAGACCTTTCAGCAAGATAATGATTTGTAGTTATATTCAAAGGTGTTTTAAGTTAAAATTTAGCCTGATTATGGCATATTTTTGGTATAAGTGTTTAGAAGCATGTCTTCCAGAAATAAGAAAAAAAAGAGAAGGAAGGAAATTTCCATGTAGGCTCATATATATGCTCACAATTTGTTTTTAAAAGAGGGAAAAGCTATTTCAGTGACTTGTCCTGAAATGAGGTAATCTAAATCATTGCTTCAATGTGAAGCAATGGTTTAGATTTAGGAAATTTTTATTTTGGAAAAGGAAATGCAGTGGTGGTTTGTCAGTGCAGTACTCATTTCAAAGGGCAGAATAACTGCCATATGCTATCATATGGCTGAATTTTTTTTTGCATTCAACTAATCTACACAAAATATATGTTATATTTTTATTTCCTTCAGGAAATAAGTGCAATTTTTACTTATTTTTAATTATACAAGGCAAAAATATGACATATTTTTTTCTTTGATTTACTGAAATAGCAAACAAAAAGCTTATCTTTTTTTCTTGATTGATTAAAATTAATGTATTCCTAAAAAAAGAAAGCTTTTTTGAAAACTGATTCCAAAATGAAAATATGGTTAAATAATTCTTTTGTTTCCATTTGGTCATAAGGGATCCAGTGCTCTCCATGTCGAGAATGTTTAGGTGTTTAGTTCACCTGTGATTTCAAAGATATTTATAAGACATAAGAGAAGTAGACTTATTTCAATTTCATTATTCTATATGTGGAAATTTATCATAAGGCCGTCCTTAATTAATTGTTGGTTTGCCTTTTTTCAACTTATACTTTTGTTGCAGGCTCGTTTGGCAGATTTTTTTTGCTGTCTACTCTGGGCTTCTCATGAACCTCGATTTACTGTATTACACTGGGTCTATTTTTTGTACCTCTGGACTTACCGATTTGTTTGCTATATTTTTTATTTAACTATACTTATACTTTATGTAGAAATAATTTGAGTCAGTTGTTTAACTGTTTTTTGGGTCAGAAATCAGCAAAATACTGGGAAAATAAAAGAATGTTGAAAAATCCGGAACCAAACTTTTTGTGGATGGCTAGAAATTGCAAAAGTCGGTTGGAAAACGACAAATGAAATAATTTTTAAGGACGGCCTAAATTACATAATATTATCTTGCAATAATTTTATTTGCTGTTGAACAAAACACCATGACTTTCTGCTTGGTAGATAAACAATTATTGCACTTTTTCTTGAAAATATCATATTTTTTATTTTTTAGTTCTCTTATATTTCTATTTATGTAAACGAAACATAAAAAAATAATAAAATAGTATGTATTACTCTGCACTGTGCCATAACTACAACTTAAATTATACTAAACAATTTATCCCACCTTTAGTTTTCGTTCACAAATCGTTATAACACTACCATCGGCTGTTACAAGATCTTTTACGAGTCTATCTTGTTGCAACAGTTCACAAAGTTGTTCTTCGAATTTATCAACAGATGGAAGAAGATTAATGCATAGCTATAAAAACAACAACAGTTCGATTGTACATAAATCTTTTTTATTGGAAAGTAAAAGTTGAATAATCCTCACCTTATTTAAGTGACAAGGCCAGCATTTTATTGGCACAGGTGATTTTAAAATATCTATTAATCCATCATCTGTATAAAAAAAACAGAAAAATGCAACAAGTAACAACTGCAATGTTTTAAAACTACAGACCAACTACAAATCCTGCACAAAATAATGATCACCTTTTTCATCGGTAAATTTCAGATCAGTCTTTCAGACTATCGAAAATATACATGTACCTTGTTCTCCTTCCTCAGCAACTCCTGGCACAAAATCATCCCCACTAAGAAACACATTCTCTGGAAGTAAATGCCTAATCTTCTCTAAAACTTCATGAGTTTGCAAAGTATAATGCAAAGTACAATTGTTTAGCTTCTTCAAATGTAAATATTCTAAATATAATAAACAACTCTTTTAATTTTTCGTAACACCAAAGAAACAACCAACCCTTTATTGTTAAAAAAAATCCACACACAACATCAATACACCTATTTAACATTATGCGATTACGTAATCCCGGCCGGGAGTCTCGGTACCATTTGGGGGTGCCGCTAAGATTCAGTACACTTGAGAAAACGAAGTATAAACATCGCGCTATAGCTATCAAATTATTTACCAACTTTTTAAAACATTTAAAACAAACATGGATTACGATTTAATATCAAAAATGTCTGTCGAAGAGTTGAAGAACTACTTGAGAGTTAGAAATTTAAGGATAAGTGGAAGAAAGGAAGAACTAATTGCTCGAGTGTTTTCAGCAGCTGAGAACTTCGTCCAGCCTGTGAAAACTGCTCAAGAAGTAGAGAGTAATTTAAAAGAGGAGTATCAGAAGAAGCTGAAAATAAACGATAGAACACTTCCAGATCCTTTTAAAATACCTCACGGTTGGATGGATGAGCAAGAAGGAATAAAGTTTTGGCCCATGGTGTTGTATCCTGACATCTTTAGCTACCTTATGTTTTATCCATCAGAACTAGGTAGTTCAGATTTAAATGACTACAAAAACTCAAAGGCATATAGCTATTATAAATCTGGATGGCTTCAACCTCTCGCCTATCATGATTTATCGGGAAGTAATTTTTGCATTTTTAAAGGTACATGCAGAAAGTCGCAAGCGATTAACGATCCTTTCCATAAACTATGGTTAATTCTGGAAAAAAGTGGTAAGATAATGTCGTGCCATTGTACATGCATGGCTGGAATGAGTCAGACATGTAATCATGTTGCGGCTGCTTTATATCGCATTGAAGCTGCTGTCAGAATTGGACTTACAAATACAGCTTGTACAAGCACCGCTAACGAGTGGCTTCCTAACAGAAAGCAAGTAGCTCCAACTAAAATTAAAGACTTGAATTTTAGCAGAGATAACTTTTCAGACAGAGGAAAGAGAAAGCGCCCTTTAGTATCGACACCTAAAAAGAACTTTGATCCTCTTCAACATTGTGGCGAGAAATTACTTTCTCTTAACGAAATAGCAGACGAATTAAAAGAAATTATTCCTGAAAGTATTTTATTTACTGCTGTACCAAAACCAGAAATTGACTTTGTTAGAGAGTGTTTAAGTATTTCTGATGTAACTCAACCATCAGACATATACAGTATAAGTGACATACTTGCAATGTCAAAAACAAAAACTGAATTTGAATGCAATCTAGTGGCATATGTAACACCCGAGAAAGTTATTCATATTGAAAAATTAACCCAAGGACAAAGTGAGAATACTGGTTGGTATAATTTTAGAAAGCATGTAATCTCTGCCTCAAAAGGCCATGAAGTTTTAACAAAAATGAAAAAAGTTAAATCAGGAGGTGGAGGATCCATTAATATCTGGGCATTAAACCAGAAAGTTTCAGGCATGTCATTTATTAGCCCTAATATACCAGCACTAAAATATGGTCGTACAATGGAAATAAATGCTGTTAATGCATTTAAAGACAACTTCTTACAAGGGCATAAAAATGTGAAGGTTTTAGAGTGTGGCTTGTATTTAGATAAAAACACACCTTACATTGGTGCAAGTCCAGACAGAATAATAACATGTGATTGTTGTCTGCCAGCATGTTTAGAAGTAAAATGTCCTTTTTCGATTAATTACACGACGCCAAAGGATTTAAACGTAAAACTACCCTACTTGACGCACATGGAAGAAAAAACAGTATTGAACAAAAACCACAAATATTACACACAATGTGTTATGCAAATGGGAGTAACTGGCTTTTCCCAATGTCATTTTGTAGTTTGGACACCTCATGGGATGGTGCACGACATTATAAACTTTGAGCCTGAAGTGTGGAATTCTATGAGAAAAACTTTTATAGAATATTACGACACATTTTATTTAAAATCCATATTTTCAGGATGATTTATTTTATGCATAAGCTATCGAAAATTATTTTTGTATATATTTGTCTGTTTAGAAATAAAAGTTTGAAGAGCATATTTATCTTTCTTTGATTTGAACGTGCTTTACAAATACATTTCAACCAATTTTTTTAAATGCCATCTGTAGCCTGATGTTTCTGCGTTAAAATGACCATGTGTCTTCTAATCAAAATATTCCCTTAAGAAAAGTATTTGGCATAGGCTACCTCTCATTTAGGCATTAAGTACATACAGTATTTTTTTATATTTCTTTAAACGTTCCATGAGGTATTCTGATAAATTTTTGTGTGGCCTCGATTTTCCGACACTTACGGCCATTAACTTTAACTATTTCAAGTAGGTAGGCGAGCCCGAAATATTAGAATGAGTGCGCATGTAAACAAAGGGAGATACGAGTAGATAACAATAATTAAAAAAACAGAATAACTTAGACAACTTTTTTTGGTAAAAATATTAACAAAACAAGCAAAAAATGTGAAAAAAGAAAATTTACAAAAGTGTTCAAGTAGTTTTTTCTGGTTTCTTTTTAATTAATACAGGCTTTAGGTTACATAATGCAGCACAGCATTTAACTATATGATCTGCATGTTGTAACATTGTAACAGGCAACACTCCCTTGAGTATGCGGTAAAACTTAATTCTGTTAATTGCTCGCTCAACATGAATCCTTAAATTTGCTACATCTTTAGTTTTTTTACATTCAGCACTTGTCATCTGACTTTTTACACGTGCACCTGGTGGAACAACTAATTTGCAAAAACGTAACATTAATTCTTCTCTGATTTGAAATCCACGATCTGCCATAACTTCATCATCCCTTTCTAACAAATCGTAAAATCCAGAGTCATTTGTAATAAATTTATCAGACGCGCGCCCACCATAACAATCAGATAAAAAAGTTATATATCCAGAAGGGCTTATACCAACAAGAAATTTTAAAGTATTGTGATGTTTATAGTCTGACCAAGTAGATGCTTGATTTGTTAAGGATTTTGGTCTGTCAATGAACACCTCAGCACAATCAATTATAACCCGACATTTGGAATAACCTGCTTTGGCAAATGTTTTAGGCAAGTTATCACGAATGGCTTCTCTTGGCAGCCAGACAACAAGTGCATCACCCAAAACTCTACTTATAATTCTAATCCAAGTTACAAATACTGTGGAACATGTTGATGGTGATATTCCAAAACGATCTGCAAGGTCCTCTGTCAGTAAGCCCAAACGAAGTTTCATCAAAACTAACAGAAACTCGTCACGCTGTGTTAACTTTTTCACATGTTTAGTTTGACGCTTTATTTTAGTACTTAAACATGCTCGTTTTGACCCCCTCCAATAATTCACTTGCTGTAAGTAAGGCTTTAATAACAATAACAGAGTGTTAAATAACATGATAGAAGATAGACCAGTGTAATAATTCATTTTGGAATCACTTTTAATGATTCTCCAAGTCATTGTTGTATTTTTAACAATTTCAAAGGCTTTGCCTCTATACTTCTTTACTTGTACAGTTAAGGAGTTCACTTTACTGACCAAAGATTTGATCATTTCGCTCTTGTCTTTGCATGATTCACATGTAGGCGGTGAAGAAATAGTGTAAGAGTGGTCTGGTATTGTCGGTGAAAAAAATCCTGATGCGTCAGAAATATTTGAGCAACAAGGTTCCTCTTCTTGGGCTTCATTGCTGGGAACATCTTCTGAATCAAGAGATGACTTTTCCAGAGAATGTCGAAATAGTTCCCTCCTAGGTTTTTTAGTAACAGGAGTGTCGTACCCCAATTCTAGTGTTGGGTCTGGATACTTTTGGGAAGGTGTTCCATCAACAAAATGAACAGAGCATACCCTGTCACTTTGTTTTGGTACCCAATCACTTTTATCTGGGTTAATTCTTCTCATAGCTTTTATCCAACGCTGTCTCTGTTCGTTATTTCTAAGGACGCTTGGAAAACAATACAAACTAAACGGTCGCTGACATGAACATTCTTCATGGTTAACTTCGTGAATTTCACATCGTTCCTTCTTCCATTTTCGCAGCTTCTTAGTGCTATTAAAACAGCCAATAACAGCACAGTTTACACTTGGCATGATAAATAATTCTTGAAATAAAAGATTTTGTGCAGATAGATAAATGTAAGCGTGTTGTTTATACTTCGTTTTCATCAAGTTTAACTAAGAAGAACACAAGGAAGATTTTATCAGGCACCCCTTCTTAGAACCCAGTTCCCTTCCCTAGCGCGGAATAATAATGGCGCGCGTAATGTTAAATAGGTGTATTAATTAATACAATTAAAGACTTCACATTTTTGAAAAAAATTGGGAAAAAGGAGGGGGTTTATTCAAAAACATAATCAGTTAGAAATAAAACTGATTTAACAACCTTCAACAGGTTCAGGAATATGCAACAACGCCATTGGGGATCCATGGTAAAATTCCACCCTAAAAATAGTAATATTAAAGCATGATTTCATTAATCAAATTTGATTTAATTAAAGAGAAACCTGCCAAGAAATACACAAGAAGAAATTTTCATCTTTATTTCCAAAAAAACGAGTAAAGATGGTTTTTTGCCACAAATTTCAAAAAAGAAAGACTAATAACGTCACGTGTGCAAGACCTTTCAAATTATTTTAAGGGATCGTCCACAAATTTCGTCCCATTAACGAGACGCTATAAGACGAAAAAGTTAAAAAAAATTCGTCTCGTTTTGTTCTTAATTGAAATTGAGACGATTTAAAAATCGTCTCATAAATATCAGGAGACGATATTTTGTCAATTCGTCTCAGAATAAAAAAAGTGGAACAAAATATTTTAAGACGAATTGAGACGAATTGAGACGCTGCGGTAAAATCACGGAGACGAATTGAGACGAATTAAGACGCTGCGGTAAAATCACGGAGACGAATTGAGACGAATTAAGACGCTGCGGTAAAATCACGGAGACGAATTGAGACGAACTAAGACGACAGGGTTTCTTAAACACGAAAATTTATTTAAAAAGCTAGTGTTTTTTAAAGTGGTTTTAATGTATTCAGATATTTCAGATAGCGACAGCGACCTAGATTGGTTGTTTACGGACGATTCTTTGTCCGATGATGAAAATGAAGATTACATCAACGAAATTTTACAATGCGGTAAATATTTATTTTTATCTCGTCGTAAAATTTTCAGCAACGGTCTTGAAAACAAAAAAATATATAATTGCCCAATTTATCTTGTGATTTTTCCGTAGTCATGAGAAAAAAACTACTATAATTATAAAACTATATATTTTCTTTATTCGTAAATTTAAAGCTCGATGATGCAAAATCTTTAAAAGATTTGTTGTTTTTTTACCAACAACACACAAATATTCGAAAAACCTCACTATTTTAACTTTTCTCTTCGCACATGCCGGTGTGAGCATAAGAAGTAAATAATAGCAATTGAAGTTTGTTGCGATATTGCTTCTGAAAATTACGAAAAAAAACTATTTTTGCTTTATTATTTTTGTCAACTTGCACTGTTATATTAACTTAATGTATAATTATACTTATACAATTGATTATGGTGGGCTGCACATTGCAAAAAAAAAATTATTAACAATTTTATGTGACAGAAACGGCTTGTCAGAAGCAAATAATGTTCCGCAAAAAAACTGTGTGACGTGCGGTTGCATTACGTAAAATGATTTCAGACAAATTAGATAGCCGCTTGTTTAGACACTCAGTTGAGCAGCCTAGTGCCCATGGATTAAGATTTGAATCATTTTTTGTAAACTATCACAAAAAAAAATCAAATGGATAAACTTTTTTCCTTTAGCCTTCAATTTTGTCAATTCAATACGCGATTTGTTTTATAAAAACTGCGTTTTTAAGAGCGTTGAGGCTGAGATTTTGCCAATAATTAAGAACATATTAAAAACGTACTCAACCTGAATTCCTTCACAGATTATAAGAACAAAATAATGTATTCCAGTAATCTTTTTTTGTTTGCTTGAATTTTTTATATTTTGTGCTGGACTTAAACATATTATCTCATGTATATAAATACATAAATTTCAGAAACTTTGGGAAAAATATATCAATAAGAACAAATAGAGGCTAAATTCTGAAGTCGTGTTCTTACTATTAAGAACAAAATAAGAATAAAACAGACTGAAAGTCTCAAAAGTAAGAATAGCCAGCCTCAAGTCAGATTTTACTAAATAAACATTAATAAACTTGTTTAGTAATCACTCGCGTCATTATTTGCATTTATAGAATAGTCTTTTTCTTATTTTAGCTTCAAAAAAACGAGGCAGACCAGCGCTACACGAGCAACATCCGGGCTTGGTTCCATGTATCGCATCCTACATAAGTCAGAACTCGGCCGAGGCCCATTTGAGGCGCAGAGACAGTATTATGTACACAAATGGTGTAAGCTTAAAAGATATTGTCTCTCACATAAAAAGTACGCTCGGGTTAAATGTGAGTAAGAGCGCAGTGCATTACCTCATGAGACCGAGGAGAAAAAAAACCACTTCGAGCAAGCGTCACAAATCGTTGGTTGATGCACGTGTTCCGCCCAAGCGCAACACGGGAGAAAAAAAGATCCATGAAGATTTTCATTTTTCTTGCTCCCAAGTTAACTTGGTTAATGAGTTAGCGCAGTTATGCAATGAAAACACAATCTCCTTGTCAGTTGACAACAAAAACAAGGTGGATGTTGGTATTCCCGCCACGAGTAGACGTGCGCAAATCCGACGTTATCACATCGAAAATGAGGCTCCCATTTACAATGACCACGACTTCCCCTATCCGAATAGTAAATTAACCCCAGCAGGTTATCAACAATTAAAGGTGAGAATAACAAGATCACGCTCATTATCTCCAACCCGCCAGCCTTTAAAAATAAATAGAAAAAGGTCTTTGTCTGAAGGAAGCAGTTTTCTGGTCCTAAAATCAGAAAGAACCAAGGACAAAGTTGGTAGAAGCAAAATCAAATGGTCCCGTAAAGGTCCGCTTTTCATACATTTATATCCTTCACGTTTAGTAGAAGCCACCAACGTCATGCATGTAAACTATCTTCTTCATCTTTTGCAACAAGAAAAAAAAATTAAAAATGTTTATAACGTCGTTGCAATTGCAGATGGAGGCCCCGACTGGTCAACAAAAGCAGTAGTTAACCTGATGTCGTTGGGTTATTTGTGGTTGAATTTACGTTTAGATTGTTTGATCGTTCAATGTTCAGGCCTTTCACTATCTAAAACCTTGCCTGACCATTTACCATCCAAAACATCGCCTGATCATTCACCTTCTAAAACTTCGCCAGCCATTAATCTTTTGACTCCGGAAAATTTTCTTTTTAATATCACACCAGAATTACCGTCAATCGTGTCCACTTTAAAAAATGATCCTGCTACCGTCTCCACAAGCTCTTTCATTGCTGATTGTGTTCAAAACATTCCAAATTTTAACATTGCCGACCATGAAATCGATTTTGAGTCCAACAATCTGGCACAGGTAATCCACGAAACAAAAAGAAACACTGATTTGATACTGGGCCTGTGTCAGAAGTTGGACACAAAAGTAGATGCTATAAGCGCAAGAACTGCTGTGCTTGAGAGTTACATCATGAAAAAAAGAAACTTATACGAGGCTAAAAATAAAATTTACCAGGAACCATTGCCCTTGCCAGCAACAATTACCCAGCCACCGAATAGTTATGTTGAGATGCTGGAAAATAATTTTGATCCGCTACTTTTCTTGCCCACAGAACATGATGACATGGGCATGGAGACCACGCATGTTGAAGCACGGCCGCAAGTCGCAACTCCGCAAGCCACACCACCCGTTGGTAAAAAAAACCCGCTACGCAAAATTAACCCATGCTCCGCGTTAATTAAAAAAGAGCTGGGTAAGCGTTTCACCCTTGCCGAATTAGCAGGTGGCAGGTTGAATGGTGGCAAAAATAAAAACGTGTTGTCACCACGAAGAATGGGAATAATTTTGCAGAAGGCCAGGAAGGAGCATAAGGAGGAATTTGAAAATAATATAAAAAACAATTTAAATGAAATCATTAACTCAAAATGTCGAAAGGCAAGTCAGAAAATAAGGGACACCACGGATTGATAAAATAAATAGACGAAATTATTTAGGTCAATTCTCACGTTCCGAACTTTTTTTTTCTCGCATTCTATAAAAAACCTTAGGCACAGAAAGGTCAAAGTAAAAGTGTTTTTGCATACGTATTTAGCTACGTATTTATGGACTGGTTTCTTATAAAAAAAACGTGCATAACGTAAAATGTTGAGATGATTGATTTCCTAAAACCGTGGAAATTTCAGATAAAATTTTTTAGCTCCTTATTCTGACTTGTCTTCGTATTTTAAGTTTTTATTTTAATATTGTTTGAAAAAGAATTTGTTCTAATTTATTCCGCGCTTTTTTATTCTCGCACTTTTTTTATTCCCTTACAAAATAAAATGTCTTACAAAATAAATTTTAGATATTTCTAACTATGATTTATCATAGTTAATAGAAATATCTAAAATTTATTAACTCCCTATTTTAACTTTTCTTTGGGTATAGGTTCAGCATGTTTATGTTTCTCATAACATACTTAAAAAAAGAATCAAACTGATAAAAAAAACGACAACTCACTCGCACGTGTGCTCTGACCCTCTGAAACCAATGAATGAATCACGATTCGAACACAGAGCAGAAGATAAAAATTGTTACATTTTTCTTCTTGAAAAATTCGAAAAGGACGGTTTCTCTTAGCTCCCCAACATAACATTTAAATGTATTAAGTTAAAAAGAGCTAATATACTGAAATGTACGAACCATTACAGGCAGAATACACCTAAATACACCTAAATACACCTGAGAACAAACATCTTGACATAAATTTTGCTTTTATCCCTGATCTGTGTACTGGTTTCGTTTAGTTAATGAATACCATGTTAAGGCTATTTTCTACCTCAAGAAAATTTTCGGCGATTTTTGATTGGCTAATTTTAATGTTTTTCGATGATGTGACGTTTGCGGAGGAACGCCAGCCATTTCGAATATATCTCCCAGTAAAGACGAGCTATGTTTCGCATCTAACTATCTATATTTAATATCTATATATTCCTTCCTAACAACATATTTAAAGAATCCTAATCTTAAAGAATATTTATGGCTAAATTCAGTTTCAGATATACTTACCAGTAAATATCGAAAATAACTCAAGATTCCATCTGTCACGACCAATAATAATATTTTTTGTGAGATTTGTTTCGCTTTTCCACAACATAGTTCCAGCTTCGAACGACGAAGTTTGCTGTGATAAAATGTTGCCAAGTTTGATAAATATACAGACCGTAACATTCAACAATCGAACGAGTACAAACAATGTAGCTTAAGTTAATCAGTAGCTGTGCCACTGCTAGCCAGGAGACCCAGCGTAATTTTTCTTACCACCGGGAAATCGGAGTAGTTAAGGTGGGAAAATTACGCTGGGTCTCAAACGATTTTTCTGCGGCCAAAATCTGGCCGCGCTTTTTGATTGGCTAATTCTATTGTTCTCTGCTCACGTGATTATTATCGGGGAAAGCCCTTTTCATCCCGAATATTCCAGCGAGTGGTTTCACTCACCCTAACAAACATTAGTATTCTACAAAGTTTTTACCAAAGTAAGATTTGACCAAGCTTGGTAAACAACTCACAGATAAATTAAAATGTCCTCCGAAGCGATTAGTCACATTGTTCGATTTAAACTCGGGGTTTCCGCTGAGTCATTCGTTCGCGTCTAAGCTTTAGTTTGAGAGAAACTCATTTTATCAACTGAAGAAGAAAGCTTAGTTAACTAGGCTATGCCACTGCCGTTCCGCTAGAACAATGGAATAATTTCTTTTTCACGGAACAAAATCACGCTGGGTCTCCTGGCCAAGATTTTTAAAGTTTCGTGTTAAACTCACGGAAGTGTTCGAAAATATTTTTCAACTTTTGAGACGAATTTATTATAGCAGAGACGAATTGAGACGATTTGAGACGAATTAAGAAAATTCATAGACGAAATGAGACGATTCGGAGACGAATTTGTTTTTAAAATATGATATTCGGAGACGAATTTGTGACTATCAGGAGACGATATGAGACGAATTAAGACGGTTAAGACACTACAATGTTATCACAAAAAATCGTCTCGTATGAAAGAGTTAAGACGAACAAAACAAATTTACAAGACGATTTAAAATGAGCCGAATTTAGACGAAATTTGTGGACGATCCCTAAGCAGTTGAATCAGTTCAAATTTTTAAAAACCATATTTAACAAGACTGAGCATGCCAAAAAGATACAATTTTTGTATGACATATAATTGTTGAATTCAACAAATGGAGTTTGGTATCACCACATTTACATAATTTACAACTTTTGAATATATAAATAACAATTACTCTTCAAAAACTAACAAACCTCTTGTTCTGTGGGAGAGCAGTTTCGCCAGTGTCAGTTAAAGATTCGTACTGTGAAAATACACGAATCCATGCCCAACCAACACTTTCAAATACATTACCAGCTAAAAAATATGAAATGAATTATATAACTCAAGAATTTTCATGCACACATGCAATTATTGCACAGTTCATAACATAAAAATACATAAGGATGTAAAATGAATATGAAAAAATCATGGAAGGAAAATCATTGTCATCTGAAATAAATGTTATTAACCACAACTCTTTAATTCCTCTCTTTTGTACGCATATGCATTAAAATACCTAATTTTAGAGACCTACATATACAACATTCCTATTATTTATACATTGCTTCTCAAAGTTAAACGGTGTGGCGTTTTTTATTAGTAAATTTTTTATCAGTCAAATTATCAAACCCTCCTAAGTTAGATCATCAAACAACATTAACATCAGCATTTGAGTGATTTACACTGGCAAATGTACCTATGGTCAAACCTATAGTCAAACAAAATGCCTTCAGCAAAGGCTTTGCCGAGTGCCATTACTGAAATTAAAGGGCTTATGTATATCCAAACGTTGCGTATGCATGCAAGAGCTGCAACTTCAGAGCTGCATATGTATCCAAAAGTTGCATATATATATGCAGTACAGCTTTTTCTTAAAAAAATATACTCACTTGTATTTACTAACTCCACAACAGCAAATGTAGTGTAATCATTCACAGATGTGTGGAAATATAGCGGCTAAATGAAATTCATAATGGTGTAAATGTTCGTAAGAAAATGCAATTCTTTAGCAAAAGCCACTTGCATGTAATGCTTCCTTGCAAATGTATAATGAGCGCATTACACATTTTAGATTCAGTATGATGAAATATCATGAAGAAAGAACATGCAATAGGCTGAATTATTAAAAAATCCCATACTTCATTCAGTGATAAAACGTGAACTCCATTCGAGTTAATCTGTGATTTAACAATGGCACCAATCCATGTACTTCCAAAGAAACAATGATTAGCTGCATCATAAAAAGTTAACTGCAGTTGAAAATCACTTTCAGTCTAGAAATACGGAAGACTGTGTTAATTTAGGATTTATAAATTTAATTGCATTTAATATGTATTAGATTGATGTTGTAAGGAATAATGTCAATTTTTTCATTTGCTTTTTTTCGCAGTTTTAGCTAGAGATTACTCCTAGTGTAAACAGCCTAAATAAGTTTGAAAAAAACCTTACAGTTATAGTTTACTTTAGCTCCTAAAAGGGACTTGGAAATTACAGCAACAAATTGTATTGTGCAATGTTTTAATCCATAAAAGCAATTGTAAAAATGAGACCATAATAATATTGCACAAGTGATAGTTTGGTACAAGTCTGTCACATGAGATACCAAAAATAAAAAAATAAAAAATCGAAACTTACTTTACTTGCAAATGACAGCTCTAAACTCTTTAGATTAAGACAAAATGGAAAGATTTGAGCTCCCTTGTTATTTTGAGAACCTCTTGAATGGTGGGGTGGTATCACATGATTGTTTTCGAAAAATTCTGTCCAAGACTCTTCAATCTCATCATCAGACATCACCAACATACAATTTCATTCTTCGTTATATTACTAAACATTATAAATAACTAGTCCATAAAGCCCAGTGAAAAAATCCACTTGGCAGAAGAACAATGGAAAGGAGGCAAGGGCCTGCCAAAATTCCTTCTTGTTATTGTGTAGAGCTTAAAATGCTGTTAAGAATTGATTGGGTCATGTGACCTTGACAAAATGTTATGTACTATGTACTAATTTGGTCCCAGACAGTCCCTAGTTACCCACACAGGAAATGATGTCAGTTATCCCCCCCTTTCAAGTTATGTAGCCTTAAACTCAAAAGCCCAATGCAATAGCTTCACTATTCTTATTTAATGAATTGATGTCAGTCTAAATGCATGACGTTGTGCCATAACGTCTAGACAGTTGACAAATATTTTTGGGCGACTTCAAAGGAAATTTAAGCGACTTGAAAAAAAAAATAAACACATCTACTACTTCGTATTATATTATATATTTAACCAAAAACTATTACATGGGTTACTATCTTTTGACTTTATTTTTTTCAGCTGTGTTGCTGATATTCCAGCTTTCTAAGGCTAATTTTTTTAACCGGGTTTATAAACAAATTTGTGAATAAGCTTACGTGCTTATTATCTTTTTTTAGCTGTAGCATGATGGCCGAGAACTGCCACACGAAAAAAACTCTGTTTAATTGCATTTTTAATTCAGGCCTTGCCATGAGCAAATAACCTCCCGAGCAATTAATTGCTTGCGTCAGAGTGTCTACGCGCGCAATTTTGCTCGCCATATTTTTCGCTAAAAAAACTTTACATTTAGTCTCTTTTTCAGGAGAGACGTGCGTCTTGGCACACACCTAAATCGTTTTGTGGGTGTGATTAAAACGTCCGCCACATTTCCAGTTTGGTCGGACATGTCCGTAGCTCGTTTTGAACTTTCGTCGGTTAAAACGTCCATTAGATTTCTGTCTTGGTCGAACACTTTCAGATCTCAGAATTATTGAATAGTCCTGGTCCTTTAAATCAACAAGCAAGCCTATTCATAGCCAACCTGACCATCCTAGCTAATTCACCAACTCTTGACTTAGTTAAAAAACTACGTAGACATAAATCTCTTTTGCCCGGCCCCTTCGTCGTTGGTAACCAGGTCTTACATAAGAAATCCAGCCATGTGGTTCTTAACTAATGCGGAGGTGAACGCCGACGGAGCACGGATGACGCAAGTCTGCAAAACTGCACTAACAGGCGGAACAGACAATTTATCATGGATTTAATTGTAGATAATTTCTTCATTTGATGAAACAATTGGAAACCATAGCAGGTCCAAATTTAATGGATTATTTTCTTTATGCCGCAACTGTTATTCAAACAATTTTAAAAACGAAACCCACATGCGGTATAATTTCTTTATCTGTATAAATTTTATGTACCTGACGTGTACCTTAGGAAGAGATTTTATTTATTAGTTTTATTTAAACCATGCGGATAAAGAATGAAAACGAAGCATATTTTTTCCTATTTGCTTGTTATGACCTGAAAAATAACCATTAAATACCATTTTGGACATGTAGAAAAGGAAGTTAAGATTGAGAGAGTCGCTATACCAGTAGACGCTCGATCATCGTGTTTTGGGTTCACGATTAAAAACGTCCCCCACTTTTATACTGCAAAATAAATGCACAACAAAGATTAACCTTAATGCCCGTATCGCAAGTGTATTATAAAATGGCGAATGAACTGTTGTACAATGGGTGAAAAATAATCAAACCAAATATCTTTTCAGTTTCACTTAAAAGACCAATCAATTCTTGAGAAAAATGTTTACACTTATCTCAAAATGTTAATTTTTACGCGAGCAATAGAATGCTCGAGTAACGAGCATTTACGCGAGCACTACGCGGGCGCGAGCAATTGCTCGCGACTCATGGCAACGCCTGTAATTGATTTATTTATTTATAAATTTATTTAATTTTTGTTTTTTATTAACTTTTATTTTACTTCTACTTTTAATTTAATTTGCTTTTTCTATTTTAATTTATTTCACTTTGCTTAAAAAACCAGCAGCTTTTATCCTTTTTTTATTTTGTTTTTAATTTACGGATCATCTCAAAATGTTCATATGTTTTTTTCGTATAATTATACGAAAGTACTTTGTTTTGTTAAACGAATGTCATACAAAGTGCTTCGTTTAAAATAAAAAATGTAAACAAAGTTTATACGAACTTTTTAAATATGATACAAACTTAAACGAAGTTTTTTTATCATACAAAATGAAATAATACGAAATTTGAACGAAGTTTCAATACGAAACCAGAAACAAAAGAATTAAACGGCTTTTTTTAAAATACGAAAAGAAATGATACGAACTTTACACAAAACCAGAAATAAAAGAAGTCAAATATACAAGGTTGACTTTGAAAGGACTAGCAAAATTGCATCTATCTACACAATCTACGGCAATCTTTTTGTTTTCTACGATGCCGTTTTTATGATTTTTAAACGATCTACGGTGATCTTTTCGTTTTCTATGATCCCGTTTTCATGATTTTTAAACGATCTACGGTGATCTTTTCGTTTTCTATGATCCTGTTTTCATGATTTTTAAACGATCTATGGCGATCTTTTCGTTTCCTACGATCCTGTTTTCATGATTTTTAAACGATCTATGGCCATCTTTTTGTTTCCAACGATCCCGTTTTTATGATTTTTAAACGATCTATGGCAATCTTTTCGTTTTCTACGATCCTGTTTTTATAATTTTTAAACGATCTACGGTGATCTCTTAGCTTTCTACGATGCCAAGGAGACAAGCCCTAAAGATCTTAAATAATAATAAATCCAATTAAAATAAACGAAGTTCGTAAAACAAAACGAACTTTATAATTGTTGAAAAAAATTCAATATAAAGAATATAAACTTCGTATTAGCAAATTATTATACAAACTTCTTTAAAAATGATACGAACTACATACGAAGTTTATTTTAAATGGTACAAACTTAATACGAACTTGTAATTTTGATGATACGAAAAAGTTTGTATTAAAAATAAAATCATACGAAAGATTTAATAAATTGATGCGAAGTTTTTGATACAAATTATACGAACTACGTACGAACATTTCAGGACGGTCCCTTAATGTTAATTTAAACTTGTTTTGCATTTACTTAAGGTTTTAATTTAAAAAAATAAATTGAGTTTAAGAATTAAATTTTAAAACCCGGCTTGGCCGAGAGCTGCTATAGTATACCATAGTGCAATTCAAACACCTGGTTTCTATATTGTCATAAGGACATGTAGTGTTAGACATCTTGTTGCTTTATTGTCATTAGCAGGTACACCTGGTTTCTATATTTTCATAAGCTCCTGTATTGTTAGACACGAACGTAACTTTGTGCTTAGTCCCAACCTTACTTAGACGCTATTTCAGGAGTGGCGTATCTGTTAATATATTTTACATGTAACAACACACAATACAAACAGTTCACCACCGTATTTTTTCTATAACGTATTTGTAGGCTTCGCTGAATTTCTTCGCTTCTTTCTCCTGTTTTTTTTTCAATGATCAGGAAATCATCTTCCACAAAATCAAGACCTGATTGCATTGTTAGAGCTATGCGGAAAAATTAAAAACATGCTTTGTAATTTTTCAATCGTAACTCGTGGTCATAGGAGATTAATTCCTGCGGACCTATCCTTAAATACTTTGGCTCGTTCCCTTGCACTCGTTAGTCTTTGCACTACAATTTCTTGTCTATCCAAAATTTCTTTAATTTTATTGCAAAACTTGTCCTTTCCAGCTGACGTGGTTGGTTTAGTTCTCTTTGCAGCAACGGCTTTTCGGAAAACTTTAAAATCAGTCATTCTAAATAAGGGAAGCATAAAAATTGTCATAATATAGTACAAACCTGTGTTTTGATAAAAGGGTTTTACACTGTTAATAAAGAATTTTGGGTAACTTCCATGGGTAGTTTTTGCCGACATACACAAGACAATGGTCAGGTTACTTGCGTCTCTATATAAAACAAACAGATGTTAGTAGAAAGATTAAAACCTGTAATAGCAGCTGAAAAGGACAATAGGAAGCCAGTTTCTTTGTTATAAAAGATCTCATTTATTTGTACGATAGCATCTTCTATAACTATCTTTTAATTACTCACTTTACAAATTGCTATCCAAATTATAGTTTTGCCGCAAAGAGAAGAATTTTTAACTTATGATTAATACACGGTTTTCCATATAAAATGAGAGGAGAACTAAGAACAATTCTCGTCTAAATGTTTGACCAATGAAATCCTTACATGTGCTTATGAAAAAGAGGGAATTTGAACCTTTATTCACTAAGCAACCTGGTGCTTACACAAACTACGCATTTCAATACATTGTCATAAAATAGATTTACCTGGATTTTCTTTTTTTTGCTACCTCTTGCGTCTGGAGTTAGTATTTTGAATTACCTTCCCCGTGCGCATGTGTTGTAAACTTTACTACTGGGCTGGTTTCTATGCCCTTGTTTTTACTTGCGCATGTGTTAATGTAGTCAAAATGCATTGTGGAATACTATGGCAGCTCTCAGCCAAGCGACAAATCAATTTTAAAATTTTCAAATAAAAACGTTTTTAAAAACAGAAAAAAAGGTAAAAGTATAATAAATTGAAATAAAAAAAAATGAAAAAATAAAAAAAATGAATTATAAAAATGAATTAATGAATTTTTTTAAAAAAATAACAACAAAAATTATTGAAAGTAAATGAATTGAAATTTAAAAAAATAAAAGAAAAAATGAATTAAAAGTAAAATGAGTTAAAAACGCAATTAAACAGTGTTTTTTTTGTGTGCCAGTTCTCAGCCACCATACTGTAGCTAGCTAGCTATATTTGTGCATATACTTAGTTGCATGAGTTATGAGAACTGCAGGTTATGTGCTACTTTGATTAGCAAGCTAACCCTACTGGTTGCACAAATCTTAGTTGGCAATCTCGCATTTTTTTGGAAATATTTCCAGGACAAAAAATTGCGATGTAATTTCCTTCAAAAAATCATTGCAAAAGTTTTGTCAAACGTATTTGGGGAACCTTTACAATTTTTAATAAGCTATTTAGGTTACATATTGCGCAGTTTGTTTACAACGTGTTGCCTAAAACAACTAGCTAGATGCTATTGTTCTGCCCAATCTTAGGACGCTGCCCAATCTTTGGACATAAAATTGCTCAGTCTTAAGACTGGCCGGCCAGTCTTAAGACTGGGCAGGGCGTTACAAGATTGGGCAAAAGACCATGTTAGGCCCACCTTTGGCGCCGTTTAGATTTTAAGGAAGGGATGCACCACACGAGCTCTGTTTTTTGCGACTCCCAACAAACATTCTTAGGCACATTAAAACATCATATTTTGGGTACTGTTGAATTGACCCGGCCTGTTTTTGGACACAGTAGAGTGAAAATCGTAGCTAGCTAGCTAGGTAGCTGGTAGAGCATGTGTTATACATTTAGCATTTATACACAGCTTGTAGTAGTGGCTAAATTTTAAAAATAAAATGTTTATATTTATGAAGTATCAGAAAAATCGTATTCAACCATATTATTAGTTAGCTAGATGTAATATCATAGTATATAGAAGAAAAACTTTATAGACTATGCTAAAATGGTTGAGTAGTTTCAATTTTTTATACATAAAATACATGGTATATATAAATTTTTGGCTTTTGATTTTCCAAGAAAGTTTCAATTTAAAGTTCCTATTAAGAGGTAAATTCTAAAAATTTTATTGTTCTGTTTGTCTTCCACAATTGTTCTAAGATTGGGCATATGTACGTCCATAGATTGGGCATTCCAGTCTTAAGACTGGCCACCCATTTGTCACTGTCGGAAGATTGGCCTGGCCAGTCTTAAGACGGGGCGCATTCCAAGATTGGGCAGAACACTATAGCTAGCTAGCTATAGCTAGCTTAGCTAAAATATGTTACCCTGAAACTGGCTTTACTGGCCACCAATCTAATTATGGTTATATCCATAGCTATATAAATAGCTATGTTTATTTTAGCCATTCTACTTGGCGTCTTATAAAGGGTGATTAGGAAAGGTACTGACTGACGAACAGAGGAAAAGACTGCTCCTAACCAGCATCTGGCTAGCTACAAAATGTCTCGCACAAAAAGGTAAACAACTACCATAGTTTGCAACTACGTACAGGTCAGTTTATTGTACATATATGGAAAGGTTAGTTGTAGTTACGGACTGGAATATACCTGCATGTAGGCTATACCATGTGTTTCAAAAAACAAGATGGCAGCTGTATGTGGTGAATTATGTAGCTGCAGAAACTTGAGGCATTTTCAACAAACAGGATCCATAGCAAGGTAAGCTTTAACGAGCCTAAATTTAGACAAATTTCCTCTAAAGATACTTTTCATTAGCATAGCTATCTAGCTTTCTTTTGTAAATTGGAAGCATTTGCAAAGTTTTTATTTTTACTTTTAAAAGAGTTTGCGTGAACATTTTGAAACTATGTAGCTACTGCTTGTTATTCCACGCCGTATCATGCCTGCCATAAAAAAAGAGCAGCACTTTCTATGAGTCATGTATATATATATATATATATATATATATGAATTTCACAGCAGTGCAACTAAAAAATCAGTTTTTTTAGTTAGGGTTAGGGTTAAAGGTTATGACACTACTTTCTGCGTGACACTTTTGTGTAGGTAAAAAAGCAGGAATCACGCAGGGTAAAATGGTTCTAATTCTTCTTAAAAAATTTCACATATGTCTTTTTTGGATGGATTTCTTTAATTATTGTGGGTCTGTTGTTTATATTTTCTGCCAACAGAAATTTTTGCGCATATGCAAAATAACTGCAAACTTTTTAATTTTTGTAAACATTGGCAAGTCATCTATAGCTAGGCTTGTTCTGCCCAGGTTATGTACGGCAGCTTGTCCTGTTTATAAGCAGGGCAGAAAATATATATTCGGGGCAACATAATCAGCTTATGTACGCCACTTATATTATTTGGCACTCGTGTACCACAGTTAAAAATATTATTTGGCACTTATAGAAACAACATAATCGGGTCAGGCTGATGGCAAAGTTGTTATTGTTCTCAAAATGAATTGTGTGGTAAATACAGTTTGGGATTCGCAAGTTTAATAACTTTTAACCAAACTTAATTGCCGCAAAACAAATAATTTACAGTACTGGAATCAGGACACCTGATATCGTGAGTGCATATCATGCGCGACACAGGCCATCTGCGATCCAATCGTGGCCATCGGGATCGAAAACATGTTAGCAAAGAACTTCGCGATAGTCCCAATGTATAAACGATGCTATCACGATCGTCATCATTAATCCTGATTGTCGCAATGGATAGTTTTTTTTCGGGCCAAGTCGATAATAGCTTATGGTCGTTGAAATAAAAATAATTTTATGGAGAAAGAGAAATAATAAAAAAATAACAACGGAGGAGGGTCTTATGACAAGCATAACGCACACAATTAATATTTTTTAGTTATGACGAAAAAATAATAATGATTTGTCTCACTAAATAAATGTAACTAGCACTCAAGCTGAAAAGATAAAAATACTTGCATGCTCAAAAACATGTTTTTAAAGTTATGCAGCAAGAATTTTTCCTATGTTTTTTTTAAGTTACACAGTAAGAATTAGTCTTGTGCTGTTTTGAAAGCTATACAGAATACACTTGTGTTGTTTTGAAAGTTATACAGCAGGTTATACTAGACAGTGCTTAAAATAACGGCCGGTCAACGGTCACTGACCGCCGAATTTTGTTAATTGACCGTCAGGATCACGTTACGAGTGGTCAGACTGACCGGCTATCGATTCCTTGCTTCGCAAAAAAAATTATTTATCTACTATTAAGAATAGATAATAATCTAAATATCTTGCTTCACATTTATTTACCATTGATTCATACACATTTTTTCATATAGACAATGGAGCAGCGTTTTCAATCACGCACCAAAAACACTTTAGTCGCTTCAATAATGTGCACCTGGAATGTCTGTAATGTTTGTATAAAGTAATTATTTACTATACTAAAAATCAAAGAAAAAAATGACTTAAAGTTTGGAATTTGAATGAAAAACATGCGCGTTTAAAAATGAATTATTTTTAGAAATTGAATACGTTGCATTGCATAATAACACCTGTTGTTCTTTTTGAATGTTACTGGCCTTTTCTGTTTCAAGATGAATTCATTAGGTTGTATATCGCAGAAGTCGCCGGTGGCATGCTTCGAAAATGCTTGTCACAGGCACAGCTTAACATAAAGCAAAACGGTACAGAAGAATTAAGTGTTAGAGTCTTCGCAGAACATCTCTTCTCACAAAACCGAGGGCAGGGCTGACTTATTGCCTGCTGTGTCGTGTGGGAGACAGAACTTCTGGACTTCTTTTTAATATGATATACATTTTTTTTCGATTATTATTACTAAACATATTTGATTTTTTAAACTTTATTTAACTTGCAGGGGTGCGCACTCTTCTCGCAGTATTCTCTGTGACGATGAAGGTCGGACTGACTTGTGGCATGGTTCCAAATGGTCTTCCGTCTTTCGTTCAAGTCTCAGTGTAATGCACCAGCCGAGCATAAGAGTGTCAGCATGAAGGAAAGGGGCCGACTTTAATGTTCTCTATACCTTACGTTCTTCATAAAAACACCAACCGTTTTTGATGGTTGCATTCATTCAAATTTCACAACAAAATAACACCAACAATTTTTTTGCCGACGCAACTGCGGTATCTTCGTGTTTTACACCGGCAGTGCCGAATGCGACACTAACATGTGCAACCTAGTTCCCAGGCAACTTTTTGAGTTGTATTTCATTAGGGAGGCATAAAAATAATTTAAAACATCAAAGTGGAATAAATATCAAATTTCGTGATTAAAACCGTTTCCCAAGGAATCACATATATTTTTGACCGCCGAAAATTCAATTTGACCGGCCATTTTGGATCTCTGACGGTCAGTATGACCGGCAGTGATCAAATATTTATTTTAAGCGCTGCTAGAGTTGTTTTGAAATTTATACAGCAAGTTATTCTTCTCCCACTTAAAATAAATAATGAAAAAAACAAAAGTTATTTTAATAAAAAAGTTTAGTGTTCTTTTAATGTTTTTTGTGCAGTCTTATATCAAATTTAAGTGCAAAATCTTTTTACGGGCTATAGCTTAGTTAACAGTATTTAAAGTCTTTCACCGCATTACAATTATATTTATTTAAAACTCATAACGGAGGAGGGTGTTACAACAAACGTGTACCTTGTTTTTATTATTGTTCCTTAATGGTATCGACTAAAAGTCTTGCAGTATTAGAAAAAACCAAAAAACAATTATTTATATTTAATGGCGTTATTCTCTCATAACACTAATTAAGTGATTATTATAATGTTTAAAGATGTATATATCATGACGATTGCAATGTGGATCGCGAAAATCATGATGCATCTTAAAAGTCAACCCCAATATGGATTGCAACTTTCCACTGCTTAAAAGTTTTATTATTGTGATAGCACCGCAAGTTGTGCGCGACACACATGAGACGCGGTCCATGATGTTAGGTGGCCTTATTCCAGTACTGACCATAATGACCATCCCCAGAATTTAATTCCTGCGAAAAATAAAAATGATATCACCCATCCGCAAAATCTAGTTCCGTGAAATTTAGTTACTTCAAAATATATGGTGAAATGTACTCACAAGAGGAGTTTAGACTAAGAATTATGTTGTGACTTTTTTTTGCTAGTTTTCAATAGTGTTTTATCCTGCTGAGAAAAATCATGTCGAGACTTTTTTCTTTCACCATGCCTAGTCAATGTTTCATTCAGAAAAGTTCGAAGAAAATGCCAATCACAGCCTGCCTGGCCAGCCATTATATTAGCGTTCATATTCCGGTCACCACAATCACTATCAGGGCAAAAAAACATAATCAGGCCATGCGTACATAAACCGTCTGTCCAGTTTATAAACAGGCTATTTTTGCATTCTGGGCAGAACAGGCTAGCTATAGCTATATAGCTACTTATTGTGGATAATGAAGGTACATTTTCATTTCAAAATCTCAGTTCATGTGCTGCAATTTTGTGGTTCAATTTAAATCTGCTATGACAAACAATTTATTGCAAGTGAAATTTTTTTGTATGTGCAATTTTTACAGGTTGTTTTTATCAAAATTCTTTTTCAAGCAAAGTTTAAAATTGAGAAAAAACAAAAAAGAAATAAGCACAGAAAGTGATTATACTACTACACTACTACTACTGGTATTCCTGTAGTCTAGAATTTAGATCCCTAGTTAACTTTAAATGTAATATATGAAAAAAGAATCGCGGCAGAATATGTATGTCATAACACCCTTCATACTTGGAGTGGCGCTGCAAAGTTTTTATTGCAGGGTTCGGGATTTTATAAGGGTGCTGATTTCTAACACATTAAAACAAGCAATCAATGACATGCCAAAAAACATTTAGGTGCTCTGTTTTTTTGATTTACAGTCACAAGATTATAAAATCATGGGTCATATGGGTTTAGCCTGGAAGAAGATAATGGTTTGGCTAAGAGTGATTTCAGATGGGAAGAAAACATGGCGAAAGGTGTACACAAAACGAAAGTGAAACTCCTTTTGTAAAAAATAAAAAATAAATGAAATGAAATGAAGAAATCAGGTGTATATTCAGTGAAAGTGAAAGGTGCTCAATGGCCGAGAAGGTTGAATTCACTGTAGCAAGATTTCTCAAAGCAGCTGTTTCAGAAAAATTTAAATTTGTTTTTGCAGCTACCTAACTAGCTTTTTTTCTAGGTACCAGGTGAAAAAAGAATTTTAAGGTGGCAATAACTGTTTCTAACTGTTCTTAGGCGATTCCAATTTAATTAGTTGCTCTACGGGCGAAGTTGATAGTACTTACGGTCGGTCAGTTAGCAAAATAAATGCGCTGTTTCAAAAGTTATGCAGCTTCTCCTACTTAAAATAATACTACTAAAATAATACTACTTCTTCTACTTAGAATAATAAAACAAACAATTTTAGTGTTCTTTTATTTTTTTTTGCGCAGTTTTATAGGAAAATCTAAATTTAAGTGCAAATTCTTTTTCGGACTATGGTTGTTTAGTTGAGAATATTTAAAGTCTTTCGCAGCGTTAAAATCATTTTTTTTTAAATTCATAACGGAGGAGGGTGTTACAACAAGCGTATTCTATCTTGTTTTAATTATTTTTCCTAAATGGTATTTGCTGTATTTCAGTTTAGCTAGCGTGATTTTAAACATATTAATCATAACGATGGAGGGTGTTACGGCAATAATCTGTGTTGTTTTTCACTTGTATATTATAACTACTTTAGCGAAAGTAGCTAATTTTTGTTATAAATCACATAATAATTTAAACTTCTGTTTAACCACGTAAGTATTTTTGTGATTACAAAATTAGCGCACTATGCATTTTAGTTTTATCGCTACAAATTACCATGAACAAAGAATAAACTTCCAGTGGCCTTACCAATGGTCCTGTGGTCTGTGGTCCTAAAGCAACGTTATTGATTTACCTTGTTTACTATAATTGTAGATGGACATTCAACCAACAAAAAATAACATCATTAATATCTTCTATGCTCATTATATTTTCACGAGATGGGATGAGAAAATGTTGTTTTTTTCATGTTTTTTTCTTTAAAACTTTTTTGCTTGATATTTTTTTTTTGTTTTCATGAAAGTTAGGGTCGGTCAGAGCCGTACAACAACTAATTAAATTGGAGTCACTTTATAGTTCCCTTTAACTAATTGGTTTATGGATACAAATGTTTTTTACTATATCTTTCATTATAAATATGACCTTAACACTCTGACTGTTTACAGCCTCATGATTTTCATTTTGCTTCTGTTTTAAATGAACTGTTGGTTAATCACAGTTCATTTAATTAAAATAGTGTGTGTAGTTAATTACAGTTTAGTTCCTTTAACATTTAATGACTATTTTTTTATAGCTAGTCATACATAAAAGATTTCAGCTACTCACTGTGAGAAGCATGTCATAAGGTGTAGGACACATTAAATTGAACTCATCAAAAGAGTAGTAAGCAAACATGCATATTCGTTTGTATCCATAAAAATCTGTGACTTACTTCACAACTTCAGAATTAAAATTGTCAGGGAGTAAAGCACAATTTATTACCTCATTCAAAGAAATAATGACATTAAAGAATTTTTGAAATTCACTAACAAATTTCACAACAGGTTTCACTAAAATAAATATGTAATTTAAATAAATCAAATTTTACTTTAGACTTTCAAGATCAATATTTTCCCTGAGTTTTTGGTCGTTTTGAAGGCATCTTCCCCTGAAACTAACCTGCTTTTGGCACCTTTCTTCTCTGAGCAATTATAAGTAGGCAAAATGGTCAGATATAAGACCAGCATTTATTTGTTGAAAACAGTACATAACTTGCCATATTCAAAATATTACAGCTGGGGATCATCAATAGGTAAAATTATAACCCATTTAAGAGTCTTAAAGATCAATTAGATTCAAACAGTTTTTAAAGGTAAAAAGGTGGTAATGCTGACAAAAAAAATTCCCTGGGTTTTCCCTGAATTGTAAAAACAAAATTCCCTGAGTTTTCCCTGAATTGTGAAAAAAAAATTCTCTGGGTTTCCCTGAAATTTTCTAAAAAAGACTTTTTTTCAGGTTTTCTAGGGTCTGTCTGAACCCTGATGACCAAACTTTGCAAAACTATCACTTTTTCTTTAATTTACACGTGATACCAGTCAGATGTAAATTATACGGTCGATTATTATGTCGTATCTAATTTAATACTATTAAGCGCAGCAAAAGAGCGGTAAAACCTGACTTTTGTATTTATACGTGATGCTTGTTGAACTTAACTTAATTGAAGGAATGGAATGGCTGATATAAATCGGAGACGCCTACTTTAGCTGCTTTATCTGTATACCAAACAGCAAAAACGAAGAACAGCAATTTTTTACGAAGATTTTTTTCCCTGTTGCTACTAGTCTATCGACAAAGAAGACAAGCATTTGACTTGCTCACATCATTACGAGTAACGCAAGATTATTGCTTTATCTTTTGAATTCATTTACACCAAAAAAGGGAACTTGTCGTTTTTTACTGTAAGAGATACCTATAAAAACGACCGTTTTAAGAAATCTTTTCGAATGTCGAGACAGACTTTATACTCGGTAAGATACAACCGAGGTTACAGATAGGAATTGTCACAGAAAAACCTATACAGCCAGATATAAGATTAGCAATCTGTTCATACAGGTTTTCAAGAGGGGATTATTTGTATACCATTTTAGAAATGTGTGGTTTGGCAGTTTCTACAGTTACAACATTCATCACGTAAGTTTGCAATGCAATTGTGGATAATTTATGGGATCATTTTGTTGCTTGTTTCTTCCCCAAAACTAAGGACATTTATGCGAATAGTTTATCTGAATTTGGATCGGAATGGCTGTTCTCTTACGCATTTTTTGTATCAACGGTGCTTATTTGTCTATTAAGGCGATGATACACGATCCAATTAATCGAATTCGATTTGTGTAAATTATAATGAGAATTAAAATTGAAACTTGACAGGTGATAAGCGAGAACAAAATTCTGATATTTATTTTTAAAATAAAATGTCTTAAGAGAGAGACAGAGTTGAACTCGCTGCTGTTGCCAGTCATTATTTCAGCAAGTAAATATTTAAGAAAGCATTAGAAATGTCGTATGTGGACGAAACAATGCTGCATAAAAGACCTAATTTAGGGGTGTGTGATCACGATGTTATAAACGAATATCGGTTAGAGCAAGAAGATTTTTTTAATTTTCTTTGGATATCTTCTGCTAATAAGCTCTCCACAGCGTTTTTTCCAACGTCCATTCACTGATAAAAAATCGCGTTAAATTCTCTTTTATCTTTTTTTGAAGACATTATGTTTTTAAACGTCCTCTATTAATGTTATTTTTCATATCGAAAGCATACAATTTTTACATGACACACGATCCAATTTGTCGAATTCGGATCGTGTATCACCGCCTTTAGATTTAGTCCCCTTTTCAATCGTATTGATGGCACTTGTTGATGCTAAAAATATCGTTGTATCTGGGTATCAATTGGAGCTCCTGGGAACGCATGATTCCACATATTTTCAATCAATAGATCTATGGCATAACATATGTGCAGGTAATACCTAATGTATCCCAAATTATAGATGATGCTGAGATTCCGCCTTTAATTCCATGTGACGGAGCATTTTCTATGTGTTCTTGGATTATTAAACCACACGGGGAAGCAGTATTGACAGATAAAAGACGATATAGCAGAGCTCGCTTAGTTACGGGAGGAGCGCTTGGCAGGCTAAAGAGCAGGTTTCGCGTACTTCATATAAAATGCAAGAGTAACAAAGAAACTGCGAAACTAAGGGGGGGGGCAGGCCCCCACTAGAATTTTAAAAGCATGCTATAAATTTAAAGCATGCTTAATAATGTAAATGCATTGTTGCTTTATTAAAAAGTAAAGAGTGCTTCGAGCTACACATTACTGGAAATGAAAAATGTTTAGGTTTTATATAATGTGAACACGAAATTCTATTAAGTTGGACAAAAGTTCACCCGTAAAATCCATGCCTGCCAATCTTTTGCATCAAGTTCGACAAAAAATGCTGGATTTAATTGATTTGCTGGATGTTTTAGTTTATACTTTTGTCGAACCTTGACAAATAATTAAATTAGATACGACATAATATCGACCGTGTAAACTTAGCCTTGAGATATCAATACACAAAACGTTTCGTAAAATACACAAAGGTTTTATTTTCGCACACAGCTTGTTCTCGAATGATAACGCATAACGTAACGCATTGCCGGGGCAAAAAAACCGCTTCAAACGTGTAAAAGGGTAAATGAGTATTAAAATTGCAGAAAAAAGAGGATCCCTGTGCAGTAAGTTTAAAGATACCCACAATTTAAATGCACAAATATAGTCGCGCGAAAAAGAAAATTACTTAAAATATTTCCTTCGCAGAATTGAGGTCAAATCGAAAAAATTCGCTGCAATAAAGTATTAGTATCCCACCTTTACGTTGTAAAACCTTAGTAAAGCTTGTACCTTCTCTTTCGTATTTCTCTTCTAACTCCCACAGTGCTCCAGCAGCAGCTTTTCCAAGACTTTTATTATAACCGCCTTTAATTTTCTGCAAATGATTCATTATGACATTATTTTCACAAATCAATTTTCGGTTGTTGTCATGAAATGATAGGATCCATAATGCTTTGCAGGATTCTAGTACTTCCTTTTCTTCTTCCTCTTTGTCATTTGGACGAAATTCTAAAGCTAATGCAATGACATCAATACCTCCATTTTCACCAATCTTAAGACAGAAATTATCCACGTGACTTTTCACATGCACTACATTTTGCAGATATAAAATTCATGAAATTCTTACAAGATTGCTTTGCCGATCAAGTATTGAAGACATTTTGAAAATGAAAAATAAAGTTCACAAAGAATATTTTTATCATATGTGTACAAAAACATCTTACAATCTGTTTGTTGACATCATTTTGAGCAATCAGTCGTAACCCATTGATCAATTCACTCAAACTAAATCCCAGGTAACGATGGTTTTTTGATTTAATAGCACTCCGCAGGTAGCTGATAATCAACTTGATAGGGTCTAAACACATAAACAACGCTCTTCTTTTGAAACATTTCCAAACTTAAACTTTTGGGCCCATGTCATGTGTTATCTCGGAAGAGGGCTGAGGAAACAAGAGGTATGGGTCTCTAAATTTTAGTAGAATTTTACAGTAATTATAAGCGTATAACAGCTTAAGTACCTTTGTTTGTCATGATCACGTGATTGTTTTCTTCATCGATCAAATAAGAGAGTATTAATAATGCTTTCATTGAAAATATTTGTGTCATAGCTGTAAGAAATGGTACCAGATTTCCAATACAGTCACTATACTCAAAATATTTTCTACTAGCAGGATATTTTCCAATGTTGTGAAGGCAACTGAAGATGAAACTCAAAATTCTTGTTCGTCCATTTTCTCTGATGTTCATGGCCGTCAAATCCTAAAAGAGATTTGCACTATGATTTATTAATTTTTAATTTTTGGGCCATTAATGGCTAAAGTTCATTTCCACAAAATTGACAATTCATATTTTACAACAAGCCCTCTAAGCACCCGGGCAGTTTATCTTTAACTTTTCAGAAAAAAAACAATTAGGGGGAGGTAGGCAGGGAATGCACATTTAAAAGTCTGAGAAAATCTCTTACCTCGATTAAACTAGTGTCACCAACGATATTTGTACCTGGTCAATTTGATAATTTTTACAGATACTTGGAGATACATAAATATGTGGAAGATCATTTATTAGAGGATCTAACATTTTTAATAATGAAGATTTTTTACAATTGGAGCAATCTGGTACAACCAGATTGCTCTATTTGAGTTTAATAGGTACTATATATATATTATATCTATAATGTAATACCCGTATACGTCTGTCTGTCTGTCACGGAAAATGGTAGCTTAGCTGCGCAAGTAGCAAGATGCACGCAATGTTGTATAAAAAGAACGGGCAAACCGACTAGTACATATATATTTATATATATATTAAGAATAAATCTCAAGTATACCTTTTTGTCTTCCTCACTTATAATTGGCATGTACAAGGTCAGTGAGTCAATCAAGATTTTCACCATACCAATACTACAGCACTGAAAACAAAAATCCACATCCACATCAGAACAATTGATAATCATCATTAGAAAGTTTCCCAAAATATTTTGCACATTCAAAGTTACATTTACTACAGTGTTTTTTTCTTCCTCGTCTTTATTAGTTTTCCCTCCTTCTCCTTTACTAGCTTCTTCTTGTTGTGATTTAAATTCCTCTTTTAATATTTTTTCATCTTTTTTAAAAAGATCAGTCATGTTAAGAACTGCATATTCGAAATGACTTTTAACAAATTCAGGAACATTTTTTTTACTAAATAATTGTGATACTACTTGTCTTTTCTTCCGAGTGAGTTTCTTGTTGTTAGAATTTATTGATAGAAATGCTATTTTCTTGGATTTAATTCGGCCTTCTTTAGTACCCCATATTTCTGGTTCTTCAATTGGTGCGAAAAAGGGTAGAACTTCATCCAGAACATTTGCTGCATTAACCAAAAAGTCATTGTCTTCGATATTTTTTGTTTCTTCACAATTTAATTGATTTACCGTAATATGTTCAGTTATTGATTCAATATTTTCATTCTCGCTCATGTTTTCGTTTTTATTTGCAGTACTCTCTTTTATATCTACATTGTTATTTTGACAATACTCTGTTGCCTCTCTCTGTGCAGTTTTTTTACCTTTATGCGCGCTAAAGCCAGAACCCATGCTCGTTCAATGACATTGTGTAGTAATTAGGAAAACTGAGAAATTATTGATATCTATTAAGCTTTATTTTTCTTTATAATAATTCCTAAAAATCAGAATGTATAATGTACATATTTTGAACTGACGCTGCTTTTTGTATTAACAGTTGATAACAAAATTAACTTTTAGATATTTGAAGTTTTGTTTTCATTAGGTATTGAGAATGATTTTAAATTAGGAGATATATGAGTAGTTTTAGGGATATGTGACAACCCTGATGATATCAATAATACCATGCAACTATAATGCATATTAGTAGCTAACAAAAAGTAAAATTATGCAAAACTGTTTGTTTTGTTAGCTTTTTGTGATTTTCATAGATCATGTGTGAAAAAAGTATATCCTTAGGGTACAGTTCATAAAGTTTATTAAAAACACTAATTTGCCTGAGACTTTATGATCGCAATATTCTGATGTTTAAATTTTTAAAATGTCTCCTTAGAACTACTCACAGACAGAATGCGTGAAGTGACAGGCTTAACAGGAACAATTTAGGCCATGCAACCTTACCTTAGCTTAGGGATGGTCTCCAAGATCGTTTCAGTTTTGATACGAATTGATACGATTTTCATCGTATGGAAATCGTTTCAATGTTTTTTTCACAGCGTTTCATAATCGTATCATGAAACGAATTAAATGTTTCATATTTTATTTGCGAAACAATTTTGTATAAACTTCGTAAAAATGAAACGATTGTGAAACGATTTTGAAACGATTAAAAAAAAATTCTGAACGATTTGATACGATTGTCAAAATATTATTTGTGATACGATGTAAAAGTCTTTGAGGTTATTGAAACGAATTTTGAAACGATGTTGAACTAATTAAAAACCAATTAAACTTATATATAAATGTCAAATTGTTGTTTCTCTTTCTTTTATTCAACACAACATCGACATCATCAACAACATCTTTTATCGCAAATATTGTAAAACAGTTTTTCAAAACTAAAAAAAAACAGTTTTTCTTAAAACTAACAATTTCCTTTAAAATGGAAAATATTGCGATGAAAAAAAATTTAAGAACGAAGAACAGTGATAGAAATGCTTTTTGAGATCGCATTTTAAAAGTTTAAGAACAAAAAGCAGCGATAGAAAACCTATGTGACAGCGCGTAGGTTTTATTGAGAGACCTTTATTAGATTAATAATTTCTATTATTCTTTTATGTTAAAAGAATATAAAAGAAACACCTTGAAACGATTTTGAAACGATCATAATGATACGATTTTGAAACGAATTATGGTATGTGAAACGATTTCAAGTAAATATAATAAAACAATCTTAAAAGATTATGAAACGATTTTATTTTTTAATGAAACGATTTCCATACGATCTGAAACGATTTCAAAAAATTAAACATTACTTTAAAATCGTTTCAAATTCGTATCATGCTAATTAAAAGCATGATACGAATTTGAACACTATGCTAATTAAAAAATGAAACGATTTTAAACGATTTTTTTGAAACGATCGATGTGTGAAGTGACAGCTTAACAGGAACAATTTAGACCATGCAATCTTACCGTAGCTTACCCAGCGTTTAGAATGGTTGTCCACCTCTGGTTAATTGCACATTTCGTATAATTGCCCTTTGTCAGTCTATCCGTTCCTTGGCAAGTTCTTTTTGAGGTCTTTGAGATCTTTTGTGAAAACATCACTTAATGAAGTTGTGGATGGCCATTTTGTAAAAATATCACTCAATGTAGTTGTGAACACCAATTTTTGTACATTCTCTGAAGATGACCAAAGTATTTAAGTTCACACAAAGCTATCTCTTTAGGAATGCTGATAATGGCGAGCTATTTGTGGAGTTTTTGTGTTCTAAAACATCGTGTAAGACTGACAGCACAGATCTAGGAAACCATACCATTGTCAGTAGATGTTAAATGCCTGGTCAATTCACTTGACTTAGACCATTTCATAGCATAATGCTATGGGTGGTAATTATTGTAAATAGACAACCTCTAAAGCAGTTTCATGCTGCAGAGATGTGTGCAAAAGTTGCATCTACTCAACAAACTAATTCTCCAATTACATTACTGATGTATTAAAAAAAGTTCAGGGGCGGATCTAGGATTTTTTTTGACTGGTGTAAAAAAGCCTCAAAGAGAAGATCTTACAACTGGGGGTTTGGGGGTGTCCCCCAATGGGTCCAGGGCAACGCCCTTAAACGGCTAAAATAGCTTAAAATCATCTTTCAGACTTATCTTTGATAAGTAGGTATATAGTGGGTTTTTTAGTTTTTTATATTTTTGAATGTTTTTTTAGCTGACGAAGATTATATTTTTGAATATTTTTTGTACAACTTGAGTAATAACGAAGATTATAATTTTGAATGTTTTTTTAGCTGACGAAGATTATATTTTTGAATATTTTTTGTACAACTTGAGTAATTAAAATGTTGTTTTTTAAAAATTTTGATGTCATGCCTTATTACTTCTAGGGAATTTATATACATATAATATACAAGATTTATTCCTTTTTTATCAAGACTGCTACACTTTTAACCGTCGTTCAGGATATTTAACATTTTATTTTTTACCAGCATATCGATTATGTCATCTAAATTTATTCTCATCTCGTTGTGGATATTTAGCAACACCAAACCATTAAATTGACCCTGAAAAAAAGTTTCAAAATTATAATTAAATGTACGTAATGTGGTGTTTCACAATCAAAACAGATAACCCAATAAATCAATTGGCAAGATATATACGACAAGATTAAAAATGTCACATTCTCCCTAATACGCAACGTCATATTGTAGAAACATACCTGGGTCATCAAGTTTCTTGAATATGTCTTTACTCGTCGTAGCGTTGATATAGATCTCTCACAGGAAACTGGTCGTTACTGGCACTATGGCAAGGCAAGAATATGTAAAATCTTGCAGATATTTGGGTACAACATAAAAATATGTGTAGCTAACGCATTATTAATTATTTCCAAGAAATAAAGCTGAATGTTTACTTGCAATGTATAGAACTTTCTCTTTTAAAAAAACAAGCAATAATTACTTCTTACCTTTTAAACGTTTTGTCTTTTTTCATGGTGGTTGGAGGTATATACAAAGTGATTTAGCTCAAATAACCCAAATTGCATTTTTCTCACCTCACCCATAATGGTTATACATTCGCTCGTATATTCTGTACTTGTTCTTGAGGTAATCAACCCATTATTAAAACTTCCATGGATGTCACCTATATCATGAGGGTATATGGTTTTAATATTTTTCCTAATAACTGTTGCAAGAGTAAGCATATTCATTAAAGATCAGAATCTTGTATTTTTAGGATTATAAATGGCTTTCTTGATGACACATGACTTCCTATCTACGTTTTTATTTCCTGTAAATTCATCAACAACATGATGGGGAGATATTGATGCAAAAAGTCCTCTTTCATTACGAGGAAAGTTCTCCATAATCTTTTTGTCAACATTATGTGAAGCATAGCAAAGGCTCTCATTTCAAACAATTAATAGAAACAGAATTGTATAAACAATAGATCCAGTAGATCTAAATAAAAATGTTTTTTCTATTATTTATAGATGATAGTTAGCTACAAAGTTTTCTGCAAAAAAAAAATGTTAAAATGAAAAAAACAAAAAACAAATAAACTATATAGCTATAATAACAAGTCTAAGCTATTGATTGGACGCATTTATCGAAGATAAAAGATAAAAGTTCAAATATAAACAAAACACACTGTTCATAACAATCTGCAGAAAATTTTACTTGCTGGTATTTGAACTTATCATGTGAGTAGCTAGGTAGGTAGTTACAATTTCTGTATTTAAAAATTATATTAAAAAATACACAAGCAAACAAATTAATTTTTTTACCTTAAACATCTACAAATAGACTCTGTTGGAAATTTTACCAAGGGAGCATTCAGTAGTGTCTGTGAGATTCAGTCCAACTTTTTCTTCCCAACTCTTGCATCCAAAAATGATACTTCTCCAACACATGTCGAAATATGGTGCTTTACTTTACATCTCGCTCCAAATCTTCGAAGAAATAAATCAAGTAAAAAAAACACTGACCTGTTTCACAGCGGTCGTAAAAGAGAAAGTTTGCAGACCACTTACCTGAATATATGTCCTGGATCGTCATGCCATATAATTTTTATTTTACACCAGTTGGCTACACCAGAGAAATACACCAGGATATTTTTTGCCCATAAGAATGCGCAGCTTACACCAGTTGAACTGGTGTAAATACTGATGCCGGTAACGATTAGGATATCAAAAATTTCGCAGGATGAAACAGCCGCATTCGGCTAAATTGACACAAAAACAGGACCACGAAACCCAAACGGCGGGGGGGGGGGGCGGGACACGAATATCAGTTTTATACGCGACAGACGCTGGCGGCCACTATTCTAGTTCAGTTTAATAATGGGCGTAAAAATCTGAGAGCAAAAGGCTCACAGAGATACACCTTAATTTTTTGAGCAGAATTTTTGCTGGTGTATTTACACCAGTACACCATAGCTAAATCCGCCCCTGAAGTTGACAGCTGCAAATGTGTTTTAAACAATGCAATAGAACAGAAAATTACAGAATACAAAAGACATCCATATAAAAAGAAAATGAAGCATGTGAATGTGCTATGCCAGTCATAGAAGTTAATCGAAATTTAAAACTAGAAATATCATCCTTTTGACATAATTCAATTATTTTGGATCTCATTATTTTCTTTAATTAAAAAAGCATGTTTCTTTTTTAGCAGATTTTGTACAAATGATTGGAATTTAACATATTATAACGTATTATATAAAAATTGATAAAATCTAACCTTAAATGTACCAGGCCTACCAATAAGGGCAGAGCAATTGCTCCTGATCACACAAAGGCTTGTCCAATTCTGAGAAATAAGAAACTAACTGAGCCATTATTTGCTCACCCAGATTCTGGCTAAGCAATATCAATTCATTTTACATGGAAATCAATGTTCTCTTTCTTATTATTTACAGTATATAATAAAGAATCAAAATATATAAAAAAAGATAAAATAAAATGTGATGATTCCAGGGAATTTAATAACAAGCCATATAGCGATAATTTTCACTTATCTATATGCTTTATCACTATATTGCTAACAGTAAAGAGGATTATCTATAATTGTTAATATCTATTGGAAATTATCGCTAATTATAGCTAAGGCTATCACTAAATTTATCGTTATATTTCTTACAAATTTATCGCTGCATTTATAATCATAAAATGGCGGCGTTAGCTGAGAAAAACGCTAGCTAATGTAGCTTTGTTTTTATTATAGCTATCGATAATTATATCTTGATATCAAATTTCCTGCAATCGCCACGAATAGATAAAAAAAGACTGTGATAAAATATGCGTTTATAAACTCGCCCAGTTTACATTATTGTAACTTTAGGGGAGCAATTTATTGCTTGGGTGATATTTTCTTATTGATAGGCCTGATGTACGCAACGTAAAATTAGTGAATTAGTGTTTAATGTGAATACATTTTAACATTTCTTATTGAGAAAAATCTATATTTTTATTATTGCCTCCTTTACAGATTCTCTTTGTTATTTCGCTTGGGTCAAGGTTTCCCAATGATGTGTCTGCTTTTTTATAAAAATTAATTCCAGCGACTTTAGAATCTTGTGCTTTTAAATAATCTCTATGAATTTCAATAATAGCCATTTTGCCCCATATATGTTTTTTTGCCTACAGGAATCTGCAAAAGTTTGTAAATTTTGTAAACATTGTAAAATCTCTATATATAATAAAAACCATGAAGTTATTACAAAAACAAATAAATTAAATTTTTACTTGCTAGCTAGCTAAGTAACTATGCATGGATATCCATTAGACGCAAAGTTTGCACCCACACAGGCCCACACACACATCAACAGAGGCATACAATTTATTGCATGCCAAACAAGGTTTTTGCTCAATCACATATAAAAACCAAAAATGTTAGAACTAGCTAGCTATATGAAAAAAAAAAGTAGCAAATTGGTTTTCTAGAGCGCAAAATTGTCCCTAACCGCAATGCATAAAGAGTTATTGAAAGCTCAATTTAAAAATTCAATGTCAAACATATTGAGCTTTATCATTAAAAACAGCCTAGCTTAAATCATCTGTGGTTTTCTACAAACACAGTCAACAGAAAACACATCATATACCAAGTTTTACAATTTTTACTAAAGTTATATGTGTATCTTATGCAAAAAACGTGCAGTTTTAAACATAAATTACTTTTTTTATACCACTGACTTTGTTTGGCAATTGTAGCTTATGTCATTCTCCTTTCTTTGTTCTAACATTGTATAAGATTTGCTTTGCTTTAGTTAAGTGAAGTGGTTGCCAAGGTTGGGGAGTTAGGTCTACCATTTACGTTTTTGTAAAATTCTCCGTCGCCGAAACACTGAAAAAAATACAGTTGACTCTCTCTATCTCGAACTCGCAAGGGACCAGAAAATTTGTTCGAGATAGAGAAAGTCCGAGATAAAGAAGGGAAAATACCTTAGGCAGACCACAAAGGGACCGAGACTTTAGTTCGAGATAGAGAGATTCCACTGTATATCAATACGACATGTTTAACAGGGGCGGATCCAGCATTTGTAACATGTCAGTCACTTTTTTTGCGAAGCAAAAAACAGCGCAGCAATTTGCTGCGCCCAGAACAGCTGGGGGTCATGGCGGGCGCTGTAAGCCCCCGGTCCGGGGCGCAGCCCCGGAAACTTTCGCTATTTTAAGCCTCTACGCACTATAAACGGCCTAATTAATGTCCAAATTATTAGCTCTGTTAGAGACGTTTTTTGTTTCGAATAGACAGCAAAAAACAAACAATCTTGTAAAGGGTTGCAAAAAAGTGTAGGAAAAATAAAAACAACGGTTTAAATTCATATATTTTAAGACTGTTTCGCCCAATATCAGGGCTCGTCAGCATGCCTAGGAAACAGCTAATAACGTAATATTAGCTATTCCAGACATGGACAGTCTGCTCCAATCAACCGAGTGCTATCAGCTGGAGCAAGCCGAACTCGGAAAAGGGGGGGGGGGTTAAAGAAAAGGAATTGATATAAAAATAGAAAGTTATTAAAGCCCCTGACAGGGGGCTCCTAGAACAGGTACTATCAGCCAGAGCAAGCTGAACCTGTAGAAAGATAACGACACAACGTAAACAAGAGAAAAGGGAATTTATTTTATATAAATGGTTACTATTTTTTTCAATTAGGAGTGGGTAAGATTTAATTATTTATTTATTTATTCATTAATTTGTTCTAGATTGTATAGTGGAAAAATTTATATTAATTCAAGTCTTCTTTTATCTTTAGCAAATTTATTTAAAACTTTATCAACATCTGGCACTATTTCTTTGTGAATATACATAAGCGCTAGCCCGTTGAGGCGTTCAGATACCATAGTAGTGCAAGTATAATTTTTAAGTTTTCTCATAGCAGAGAAAGAGCGTTCACATTCACATGTGGTGACAGGAATAGTGGCTAAAATTCTTAGGGCCATATGCAAATTAACAAAGACATTTAGATTAATAGACTTCAACGTTTGAGCAATAGTTTGGGGTCTATTTCCTTTAAAATCAATCCAATACTTCTCCCAAATTTCTAATTCAGCATTAAGCCCAAGTATATTTGGAAGGTCATCTTCATAGAAAGAGACAAAAGACTTGAATTTCTCCTTCCAGTTTGTTTTACCTCCAGAAATCAAAGAAACCATTTTTGCTGGAACAATGCATAGGCCATTATAAGCATTTAGAGAAAACGGTTGAAAACGATTCTTCATTTCACTATTTAAATGGTCTAAAAGAGGTTAGTAACTGATTTTTTATAGTAATCAAAAGTTGAAAAAGAAGGATGATTATCTCTTGTGGTTTTCCTTCCAACAGTCCTCTTCTTCTCCTCCACAATTCCTACTTTTTCACAAAGAGAAAGAGCCTCCTCATACCACCTATCATGAAAATGTTCTACATTATTTCTGGTTTGAAGGAGAACATTTTTTAATGTTTGAATAAGCTCTATGCTGTCCATAACATCAATTGTTCTATTTTGTAGCAATTGAGTAACTGGAAGTGTTATGTCAAATACGTTCCTTGTGATCACCAGAGTGACAAGAAATTCAAAATTAGCTATTTGGTGAAAAAAACCAACAGCTTGTTTTGATGTGTCATAATTGAACTGTCGATTTAAGTTTAATTTCATCTCTTCCAAAGTAATATAAATAGGCACATATAACTCTTGAAAGAGATCTAAACCAGTAATTCGTTCAACCCACCGAGTACGGCAAACATCCTTTAATTTAGTTTTTTTAGAAGTCGGACTATATTTATCTATGTTAATCATAAGGGATTGCTGTCTTTTTTGAGAATAGTTAAAGAAATAGGAAATGTGTTTTATTTTAGCCATCACATGGGCAACTAAGCTGATTGTACAAGATTTTCCAACTGCTAAATTTAAACGATGACTGTTGCAATGAACATATATAGCCTTTTTATTTAAATTAAGAATATGGGCAGAAAGTCCATTCTTATACCCAGCAACAGCACTTGCACCATCATATGCTTGACCCCGACAGTCCTTAATATTTAAAGTCAGGTTATGAAGTGACTTTAAGAGAACAGACTTCAAGTCTTTACCTGCCAGCCCCTCATCACAATGAATATATTGAACAAACTCCTCACGTATATTCAAATTACTGTCAACAAAACGTAAAACTAAGGACATTTGCTCTTTATTAGATAAATCAGCAGCTTCATCTGCCAGATTAGAAAAGAAAGTGTTTGATTTTAATTCTTGGATTATTTCATCCAAAATTACAGATCCACAACTGTTGATTAATTCATTCTGGGTTTTAAGATGGTCAGCAAGAGCTGTATCTCCACCTTGTACTCTACTCCGCAGATGGATATACATATGTATTTTAAATTAAAATACATATGTATATCCATCTGCGGACAGAGTTCGCATATGATTAAAATAGTTGGCATATCTTCCTTCTTTCTTTACAACTTTCACGTTTGATACATGGGCACACTCTCGACACTGAAAACAAGAGTAACTTTATCGATTATTTCTTGTTTCAGTGCAGAGGTTGTCATGTTTACCTTTTCTAAAAAGCTTATAAAATGTACTTTCCTGTGGATGCAAAAGCAAGTCCAAGTTTTTTCTTGGCCATTGAAAACTGATTTGAAATTAAAGTTTGATTTTTACCATTTCTATATCCGCTACTTTGAATTGGCCTCCTGGTCACGTGACATATTTTATTGATTTAGTTTTAGTTAGCTTTTTTGCGATATATACTTTTATTGCGTTTTCATTAGCCTGAAAGAGGTTACAAATAAATATGTTAACACTATAGTGACGTAATTTTTCTGTTTTCAAAAAAAATTTAGGACTTCAAAGGTTTTAAGACAATTTATTTAAATGATTTCCAATCCGTTGTGTATGATATGCAATGTTTAACATTTAAACTCATATCAGAAGATGGTAGGACCACACCCTGAGATTTTAACTCTTGTTAAATGTTACAAAGTGGTCATACGGTTGCTGTCAAAAATGAGATGCATTAGTTACAGAAGAAAACAGCTCCTAAAAATTACCAGCGGTTGAAGAGTTTTGCGAAATATGAATTAAAAAGAAAACCAACGATGAAAACTATGAAAGCTACTATGAAAAGTGTTTCGAAATACGTATGATTGATATGTGCGTGTAGACTTTGAATTTCACTCAAGAGTGCTAAGCATACCTGGCAAGAACGTACTCGCATACACAAAAGTTTTATTACGATACCATCATAATACTTACTTGGTGACAAAAAGCCTAGCCAACTACCGAGGATAAAAAATATACCTGGCATTAAATTAAGGGCCAGGCGGGTAAGTAGCAATATGATGGGGGACTGTCTTCGTATATCGGAACGGAACGATCGCACGGGAGAAACTTATCAATGTCTGTATGCCATAAAAACGCAGAAAAGTGTGGTATAAAGAAACTGGGTTTTTCAGACTGTCAAAGTTGCTTAACAAATATACCTTATTTTATAAATCGAATTATTTAAAAAAAAAGGGCTAAAAAAAGGTGATAAGAAAAACAGCAAAAGAGTGCTGGAATCAGTACGTAGATGTCTAAGACAAATATGTCTTTCTTGATAAATTTAAAATCGAAGCTTTTTGTAGACAGTTTGGAGCATATAAACGAGGCAATATGCCACTATAAAATATCAGTATTGATTGTGATAATTACAGAAAAGAAATAATGTTTTTTTATCTATAACAATATTTCGTAAATTATTGATCCCACGCGGTTTTGTACAGTGCGCAGGCCCCCGAGTATTCGCGAATAGCAGATACGGTAAAATAGTGACCTCGAGTTTTCGCCGGCATGTAACTCGGTTTACCGTAGAAATGTGTAACTCCCTAACTTTGCAACTTCCTAGCTTCCCGGTTTTGTAACTCGTCGCTTTGACATAATTGTTACTGAACACCTTTCGTTGATCACGTCTGAAAATATAAGTGATGATGATATAATTACTTCTTAGAATTTAAAACTCTACGGTGGAGAGCATATATGCATATTTTTTCGGATGTCGGCATTTGAAATTTTTTTCTCACAAGCTCACCGACCTCACGCCTCGCCAACTCACCAACTTACAACTAGAACACTTACCAAACTCCTATGTAAACCAGAGTATGTGTAAAAAAAAGAGAGAGAAAATAGTATAGAATGTATAATAAATTTCTGCCTCAGGGGCACCTAGAATGATATGACCATTTGAAAATTATGTAGCCATATTTGCACCTCAAAGAACCATCAAATAGTGACACTCCCAATTCTGTTGTTTAATTTACATTTGGGAAGTGGTGTGGTGGACACAATAAAAACTTAAGACGTCTAGAGTTAGTCACTAAGTTTGCGCATATTTAAAACAGCTAAATGGGGCGATCAGCGATATTTTTTAAAAAATAATTTTGTGAGGAAACAATTTTAAAAACGTGATGGTTAAACGGTACACACGCTTCATTTATACGAATATCAAAATTCAAACTGGGCCTGGTCATCATTTTATTTCTCTATTGTTTTTTATTTATATTTCTTTTTCTAAGCAATAGGCTAATTTTTTGACCTGAAATACCAGCAAAAAAAACTGATTCTTATAAAAGCGTGATGCATTATCACCAAAATAAACAAAGGGGCGACAGTGGTTGTGTGGACGAGTGTAAGGGTTGCTAAAAAAAGCAAAACGAGGAAAACGGTTGTGTAGAAAAGCTTCAAAAAAAGTGAAAATAGTGTACACCTGCATGCTTTTTATTTTTAAGTACATGCTTTATAAGAGTACCAGGCTGGAATTTTTGGTTAAACACAATTGGTCTATTGTTTAAATAACAAAGAAATAAGAATAATGACCAGCTGGTTACAATTTTGATGTTCTTATACACAAACCATGTAATAGATTTCAAATTTAATATATGCAGTGAGTTGATTTATCGCGTCTATGCCTTACGTTAGCTGGTATAAAGAAGGGAAGTTACGAAATTTAAGACTTTGATGCACCCGGTCAAGGACCTGGACGTTGTGTTCAGTATTTTGAAGAAAAAACACTTTGTGCTCGGGAATGTTAATCCACATGCGAAAAAATTGTCCGTTGTCAGACACCCCGATCATTATTCAATGCGAACATAAATCCATGTTGTATATTTTTTTACAATTTTGCAAAACCAAGGTAATGCTAATGCATACTTTTAGAAGCTGGTAATCCATTCACAAAACTCTTGCACCAGACGCAATAATATGTATAAAATTGTATAAAATACGTTACATTTTAAAATAAGTTCTGCACGTTAAGCAATTCTCTTTACGCTAATCTTCCCAAATTGTTTCTGTAGTCTGCACAATACAATCGTCATTCTTTTTTATGGAGAAATTTTATTGCATTTTAAAAATGCTGACATGGGCGAATAAACAACCGAACAGTAATTAGAATGCTTTTCAATCGCCTATTTCTTTATAAAAAAATTGCATTACGGAGTTTCATACCGCGCAGGTGTGGACTTTGCTGAATCAAAGATTTTATCATCTTCTTTTCCGATATGCCACCTTCCACGTGGAGGTTTTGATGTTGTCAGCATAGCGGTAAGACGCAGGTAATCTTATTTCTCTTTTAAGTGAAATTCTACGAAGTTGCAAAAAAACGAGCTTTTCTTGCGCTGCAAACAAATTGAAAAAATGTCCTCTGAATAAACGTGACTACGCTTAAGCTGGTATTGTGCTATGGAAATCTTTATCAATCCAACATTCCCGTATTTCAGATAACTTTTGCTTAGCATTTTTTTGTTAATGAAATAATCTTATATTGTAAATAATCAAATGGCGTGCAAACAATAGCAACTTCTTATTCTCCTGACAGTTTTTGACTAAAATTTACTTATTTCCTTATTATGTGTTTGAACAGAACTGAAATTTAACTCTTGACAATTTTTAGAACGGTTCTGATTGATCGCACTAAATTTTTTGAAATTCTCATGACATACCAAAGAAATTGTTGACATTCCTGACTTCTTTCTCTATCATTTTTACAATATTTTGAAAATACATGACAGAGTGACAAACGAGAACTCAGGAGATGACGAAGTGTGCTCAAAAGGAATTTAATGATCTTTTTTTTAATCATCATTCTTAAATGCGCGTATGCACGGCAATGAATACATTACAACGATCGCAACCAAAATTTGCTTAATTGAGATTTTACAATCTGTAGATCAACAATGAAGGCGGTCGTCCTTTTCCTAAAGGTTCTCATCTTGGATCCTGATCAAAATTTCGCAATAATATATTAAATTATCCTAATCTTTTGATAAAAATTCCTAATTTGATGTTATATACAGTATAAATTAGCATAAATACTTAACGATACATTTAAAAACAAAACTCATGGCTTAACGTTTATCATCGGATATATACGTCACTTTAACACAAAACGTCTCCTCATTTTTACCATCGCGATCATTGATGAAAATAAGCACTGTGTTGGAGCCCTCCGACTGCTGTGGCAAGAAAAAAAGACCAATATTATGCGTCTCTCCTCCTCCCAGCTGGAAAAGAAAATAAGTGTTATTACTATTTATTTTTTCAGTGAATGAAACATTATGCGAATGCTTAAAATGACTGCTACGAACTGTTGTAATACCTTTACTTTAGTGACTTACACGAAAGTAAATTTGAGCGATAGTAAAGTTCACCAGAGCTGTTACAATTTAAACGTACTGTAGTTCGCCATCTACTAATAATAAGTCACGGCAGTAGCACTTTTTACTTATTACCGTCAAAAATAAGAAGACGAAAAGAGAGAATTGAGTACATCGCTAGAACCACGCGAAGCGGTTCGTAGTATTTTAAAGCAAACACAATCGACATACCAATACACCATCTTCTTTGAACTGAACCAAATCATCACGATTTGTTTTAAAATAAAAGTTCTTTTTCACCGGGTAGGGGTTCAAGAACGATATTTTCTAAAGAACAAGTAAATGCCAGATTTAAAATTTATTTTGAAGTATTAAATAGTACTAAGAAAGGTAAAAAAGTTACTTTGTTTGAGCCTGCTCCACCACCAACTCTTAAATGGACTTCAAATGACTTCGTTATCACAGGAGGAGAGCAAGTTGTCATAACAAGCCAAGATTTTACCAGTTGGTGGAATTCTTGATCTAATTAAATACAGAAGAACAAAATTAGTTGCACTAAAAACTTAAACTTGCTGTTAAATAAAAAATCAGCAACCAGAATAAGCGATCTTCACGATCTTATTGTGGCGCACAAAACATTTATCTCTGTATTTTAATATCCTCAAAACAGCCAGTTCTGACGATAAGTTTTCTGTCAACTTTTGGGGGACCAAAGAAATCGTCTATAGATAAATGGGCAAATCTCAAAGTTCGTGGGCAAATCTCAAAGTTCGTGGCCAAAAGCAGTTATGAACACACTTTCTAAAACAGTAATTGCAACTTGTTTTACGTCAGACTTGAGGAGTTTTGAGGACTTTTAATAAAAATTTTCAACATTAATAGTATAAAACAATTAAAAAAAGGACAATTTCATATTTTTCACAGAAATTTGAGAATATTAAGTAAAGAATAAATTTTTGCTGTATCCCCATGTAGAATTTCTATGTATTCTACCATATTGAAAAAGTAGGACGCGTTGTGATAGATTTAAAAGTGGTATAAACTTACCAACTACATTCACAAACATCATTCGTTTACCAGAAGCTAGTGGTCGTAGGGTGAAACATAGTTCTTGTACGCCGTTTGACATTAACATGAAATGATCTTGAGGCGCTACCTACATCACAAAAATTTTATATCACAGCAATGACAAACGGTTGGATTAAAAACATCTTAAAATTTTAACAGCCTAAAAGATTGAGTTTTTATTACAGATTTTGAAATTTTAACTTAAGAAAATGTCTTTTTAAAAACGTTTCCTAAAAACTCAAATCAACAAAATCTTTCCGAAGCAAACACAAAAGGTGATGTTTATTGGACAGTTTCACCTTGGTCACACATACCTTCAATTCATCAGGATTCGATGAAAAACATTTCACCATTCGAGATGATTGCGTCCCTTTTAGAAGGATGGAGAGCTTGCTGCTCTGTCCCTCCGTGGCATTGATATCAACTCTAAAACACAACCATAATACACTTCTGCTTATTAAGGTTGTTGTTATGACAACATAAGAAATAGCTTTTCATGTAACATACCTTTGCAAAGAATGCACGTAGAACTGCCATATTTGACATGGTTTGGTACAATACTTATCTCTAAACAAACGGACAAAGACTAAATTTTCGGAAGCAATTTATCAATCGGAAATTCGTTCAATAGCTTGAACGGTTACAATTCGAATAATTTCAAAAAGGGTTATAAAATTTTAATATTTCGACGCAAGGTACTGTACTTACATAAAGACTAAAATAAAGAATCTATTAACGCTAGGTGAAATACCACATGGAACCTTAATGAACACTTCGTGTGGTTCGCCGACGCGCTAAAAATAAAAAAGAAATTAATAGGTAACCCAGGTAAGGGTTTGAAACGATACGAAACGAAATCCTTTTTAGTATAACTTACAACTTGGTGCGTTTCACAGATCGCTCCATCGTCACTACATTTTGCAACCACGCGAGGAGGAGTGCCGTCAGTAAGTATGGACGAACCTGATAAAAAACAGGCATGTGCATATTTTCTCTTTACTTTATCTATATCTGCTCCAACCTTCACTTTAACCCAGTGTTTTACTGTCGCAAAATATAGAAAGACCTACTTCAAGAAAGTTTTGCAGGCAGAAAACGCATTAACTTTCGCGAGACATCATGCTTTTTTTGCAAACTTCGAGAAAAAAAAACTTAAACGGTTAAAGAAAAATGTGAAACAAGAAGCTTAAATTTTGAATTATTTTCAGAGTTTTACCCCCGTCGTTACTTTTATCGTGATTCAGAAGTTCGGAAGAGAGGAATGGGGGAGGTGGAGGGAATTTATGCTATAAATCACGTTGTATGTCGCGAGGGATTAAAGATTAAAGATAAGGGTGCAGCACTGCCTAAGCACTGCTTATTTGATAATAGGTAAAAAATAGTAGAAAAAAACTTTAGTAGAGAATCATCTATAATTTCGCGAATTTTTTGGAGTTTTTTGCACGAAACTTTCTGTCTTAAAAAGTATTTGTCGAGGTTTTGTCGCAAAAACCCCTCCCTCCGTTAAATAGGACAATTGCTTAACTTTCATCTCCTAGATGTGAACTTACTTCAGTAACACGCGCGCGATTATTCGCGTGCTAAAGTTTTTTTCTCCGAATTTAAGGCATTTGTTTGTTCGCGAATTTTTTTCCTTCATAATACATCTTTCTAAATCAGAATAACATCGACCCTTCGAGAAAACTATCAGGCTGTTTAACTGACATAATATTTACCTGGTAGCGTATGCCACGGTGGCAAGCGAATAGCTTTCTTTAAGAAGGTTTGCTCAGGTTGATAAAATCGAAAGGTTTGGTTGATCGTGTGAGGGTGAAGTTCGACATGAAGTATAAGAATTGCCAGTGTTTTGCTCTCATTACCATGAAATAAAACCTAAAATTACAACTCATGTTTACTTTCCATCGCGCCCAACCGTCAAAGATTTTTTACAGACCAAACTGTTTTTTTCATATTCCTTCTGCCTTGTACTTCAGTAAAAGCAGGTAAAATTTTATATTCCCTATTTTATGATAATTATTCCAATTATCATTCTGGACGTTGACGAACCTAAACCTTTCAAAAGTACTTAGGTACTCTTTACTTCGTTTTCCTGAACATACAAAATAGAATACGAATATGACAAGAACACTCCTTTAACAGGAAAACTTAAGACAATGTTTTAACGCGAAACTATCATGTGGAAAGACAAGAATTGTACATCTACTTGAAAAGAACGACACAAGATACATGACGTACGACGACATGACGTACGGCAACATGACGTACGACAACACAAGACGTATGACGACACATGCCGTACGACGACACATGACGTACGACAAAATATGACGTACGAGAACACATGACGAACAACGACACAGGACGGTGTAGTCTTTAGATAGATTTAAAAGAATAAAAGTAGAGCATTTTAATTGTGAAACATCTGATTGGACGCTTATTGTAAGGACGGTGCTTAAAAGACGTAAAAAGATTTATAGGTTGCCTTTATATCTTTTGATGACAAAGTAGTATCTTTCCCAAAAGTCTGTAGTGAATAATCATTGGACTTTGTGTACAAAGGATGAGACGGACCCTAGAAAAAAAAAAGTTAACCCTTGAGAGATAAGTCTTTGCTTACAGCTGCTTGAAGTAAGCAAGTTTTAGTACATGTTCAAACAGAAAAAATAATACCATTTCAGGTGCGATGTGTTGCGAAGTGAAACTTTGAAACTTGAATGGTACGTGAACAGTTTCATTTGCTCGTATGAACAGTTTAGTACCCGCTTCGGTTGATGACGTGAACATTTGCTCCTCGATTGCTGAAAAGAATTTGCATACATAGAAAAATATAAACATTTCTAAAGTTTGGTTTCCATCTGGCGTTAAATCGCGTTAATTTTTTCGCGCTAACTTCTGACCTCAGAGTTAATCATATTGAGTCTTTAGCGCAAGGACGTTTCCATTAAGCTTCGTTTTCATCTGGCGTAATTCGCGGTAAGTAGATGCGCTAATTGGAGTTAATTTTTTAACGCCCAATTGAAACGTCGATGATGAATTAGCGCACCTATTGTAACTCCAATTAGCGCGCGGGCTAAATATCAATTTTTTTTGATATTTTAACGCGATTTAGCGCGAACACACTTTTGTATAAAAGGATATGTGTGCAAACACTATTTTTGCAAACATTTTTTTCACAACAGTGGGTAAAAAATGCTATATTAAAAAGGTATTCCTCCAGGAGATGGTTATATTCTCCATATTGCCCCTCGTTTGATAAGAAATTCACGTTATAAAAATCTCGACAGTTTTCTTTTTTGGTTTTTCCTTCTCCTTTTAATTCGCCTCATGAAAATCCATAATATAATGTGGATGTTGTTGGATGTATTTCATCAACAAAATGAATAAACCAGCGTCAATTTTACTTCAATTAATGTACCTGCTTAGCGCGAATTAACGCCAGATAAAAACCAAGCTTAAGCAACATTTTAGACACATCACGCTTTAAAAGGAGGCATATATAGATGATATTCACACACCTGTGTTTGTCTCCGTTTGTTGTTTCAAATATCGCCATTCCTGTGGATTCACAACAACTCTAGAAATAACAAAAAAATATGTAATTTTGGCTCGATCAATGTATCATTCCAAGTAACAAGCTTCGGACTGCAAAGTATTTCTTTATTGTTTCAAAATTCTACTACCAAAGTTTCTTATTAACTTATTAAATACTAAATTATTGATTCGTAAGTGTCACCCTTTTTAGTTGAAGCTTGTTTTTAAATAGATAAAAATAATTAGAATATTAAAACACCTGTTAAATTTGGTGAAAGTTAAACTGTTGATTTTCACTTGATATTTCAAAACTGACAAACCGCGCATTTATTTGGGAGGTGAGCTTTACAAATGCATTGTGGTGATTTCGTAGTACACATTACAGGCCCTTACTAACTATTTACACTATGCGAACACAGCAATGAAGATATCAATTATCTCCTATGCGAAGTGCTGAACAAATAGGATATCACGTGGCTGAAGTTAGTTAAGAGTAAGAAGGCGAGAAACACAAATTGGTTAATAGTTCCTTCGTAAATAATGTTAAATTTAGTAAGAACTTACTGTAGTTCTTTATCGTCGAGTGTAATCATGACCACGTGATCGTTGGGATAAGGATTCTTCAAAGCGAACTCAAAAAATTCTGCATGTCCTAACGAAGAGTGGATCATATGATGGGTAGTGACGTTCTCTTCCAAGATCGATAAAATGTTGTTTGATTTGTACTTCTCTCTGTCAATAAGAAACAACGGCAAATAGTCAAAATAGTTAAAATAAAAAGCTTACGTACTGTTCACAATAAAAAGAAAGGAGCAAGTAGAAGGTATTAAGTCTAACCACCAAGCTAGGTCGTACAGTGAAAGATTCTCAACAGAGGACTGGAGTTTCAGGTCGGTTTTACAAACGATGAGAATGCCATTCATTGAGTGTTAGGCCGGTCAGATCTGGTTGAATAAATAATAAATTAATTCTCACCTGTATAGTTGGATTGTTCTGAGATCTCTAGTTCTTTGAATTTTCTCTTCTTTCTGGAGCTGAAAAGAGAAAGAATCACCTTCAATGAAGAAATTCTAAATGCTTTTTTCTTTCTTTTATTTTCGTGATCGTGCATTTGTGAGGAAAGTTTTTATCGCACAGTTATCAATCTAAAGACGAACTAAACATCTAGTCCCAAGAAAAGGCAAAAAAAAAAAAATAGGTAAAAAAAAGATGTTTTTAGGATTTTAGTTACGCCGTTCACAAAAAAAATTCTTTGCTACATCCTGGACATCAAGCCTAAGTTTTGTAAAAATATTTTAAAATCTTTTCTTTATACGTTGATATACAAAAAAAGTTTGAAACTTACTATGAAAGGCGAAGGTATTTCTTCACCACCATTTAACTGACGAATTGCTTGCATTCTTTCTATTTTTCTAAATATAAAGCTTAGCAGTAATAAAGCAGATTTTACAAAAGAAAAATTTGAGGTAACAAACCTGGGTTATTTAATGTCTTTAAATATATTACCAGTAAACCACTGTACAAACATTCAAACATTCGCCTGAGTAAGTTTTCCCCAAGAAGGGCAGAATTTTCAGTTCTTAATTTAGCTACTAATTCTGAGTTTCCCAACTCTTGAATGAGCTTCAGGGAGACATATATCCTGTCCTGACTTAATCAAACTCTTACAGGAGCTGTTATAAGTCACCACACCTCACCTTTTGCGTATTAAATTTGCTTCATTTTCTTTCATTTTCTTCGTTTTACCAGGCACGTCTTTTCTCGTCAGCAAAACAGTAGCAAGCTCAGCATCGCAGTCAGAAACCAATTTAGCTGTGGACGTTGCTGATTTTTTAAACTGCTGAGAAGAGGGATTTCGTGATGATGTTAACAATGGAGCACTTGGAACAACAGTTGATTTAAAAGAGGGTGGTAGTTGTTGCAGTTTTTCAGAATTCGTATCAGGTAGACAACCTATGTTGGCTAATCGCAGAAACAGTTTCGCTTCCAAAGAAATCTTTACACCAGGAGGCTGAGTAAGACCAGTTTGTAACACATCGCCAGCTAGTGTTGGATTATCTTCTGAATATTCCATAAAAACCACATCCAACTCCTCTGACACTTGCACAGCGGGTTTACCTTGTCGAAGGAGGTGCTTCAAAGCGATCGACGTTGAACCAATGAGCAGAAGCGAGTCTCCATCCCACATGTCTATATAAAGTCTTTGCTGTAATAGATATTTGAGAAATGAAGTTTTTTCGCCAGGTTGCAAAAACGAAGGATCCACAGTGTATTTTATCTAAATAAAAATGGGAGATTTATTTTACATGTTTTTATAAGAACTCCCAAATTTTGGCTGAGGATGTGATTATTAGGGATAAAATCAATCTTATTAGTATTTAATCAAGGTGTATTTTTATTTTTTATTTACGTGTTTACAAATGTAAGTCAAACTTTAGTTTTAATTGCATTTTTCGCAGAAAGATCTCGATATACGTCTCAGAAACTATTGTTGTTTTTGCCCCTTTTTTATTTTTATCGACTCAAGCTGTAGCTTGCGAGTTGCTTTTTTTCTTTCTTGAAAGATTTGAGCCTTAACCTGCTTATAAAATGCTGCTCATAAAGAATAAAAAACGTGGATGTGATTTACCAGAAAGCGGTGTAACATTACTTTCATTTTTATAAATTTTAATAACCTTGAACATTTACTCCAAGTACAGCATTAATCTGTTTTTTACTCTTTCGCCATATTAAACTGAATGCAACCATATCAACCTGAATGTTTATGATCACAAAAACACGCGGCTACAAAAAACATAACCAAATGAAAATTCTAATGAAAACTAACATAACAAGATGTATATATTTCTTACCATTAATCCTGGAGGAGAGTGTGTTGATATTTTTCCATCCCTGGTGCTTTTTTGTAGTATAAAAGGAATGTCTCCATGAACCCTATCTGCACCATCAAGTTTTTTTAAATGTAACCTAAGGTAAGATAAGCAAAATAAAATAATATAGAGATAAAAAACAATACAACAAAATAACGACAACAAAATAACGACAACAACAACAACAACAACAACAACAACAACAACAACAACAACAACAACAACAACAACAACAACAACAACAACAACAACAACAACAACAACAACAACAACAACAACAACAACAACAACAACAACAACAACAACAACAACAACAACAACAACAACAACAACAACAACAACAACAACAACAACAACAACAACAACAACAACAACAACAACAACAACAACAACAACAACAACAACAACAACAACAACAACAACAACAACAACAACAACAACAACAACAACAACAACAACAACAACAACAACAACAACAACAACAACAACAACAACAACAACAACAACAACAACAACAACAACAACAACAACAACAACAACAACAACAACAACAACAACAACAACAACAACAACAACAACAACAACAACAACAACAACAACAACAACAACAACAACAACAACAACAACAACAACAACAACAACAACAACAACAACAACAACAACAACAACAACAACAACAACAACAACAACAACAACAACAACAACAACAACAACAACAACAACAACAACAACAACAACAACAACAACAACAACAACAACAACAACAACAACAACAACAACAACAACAACAACAACAACAACAACAACAACAACAACAATAATAATAATAACAGCAGCAGCTTGAGCAAGATGTAACAAATTAAATTTCTAAAAAACAGTAAGAAACTTAGCTATATTACCTTTCTGTAGTAGTCTGCGGAAACCGATAAAACTGAAAGGTGAAAAAAGCAGTTCTATGATCGCACCTAAAAAGGGAACAAATAAAACTAAATATAAAAAACGGAAAAAAATTCTACTCTATCAATTTCAAATTATTTCCCGAATGCAATCTTAGATAATGAGGTTTTAAATACCACCTTTTTATGTGTTATTAAAATATTCAGTCATAAAATTTTATAAATTCAATAATAGCAGAAATGATAAGTATGAGCATTGGATTGACTAAAACCTAAGCAGGATATATTGTTATTTCAGAAGACTACCTTCGTAAAATTTTCCAGGAAGACTCATCAGAAATTATACCTTGATGCTGCAAGGAACTGCAAGATAATTTCATTTGCATGCAAAGGATCTCGATTCTCACGTGCAATTTCATATTTCACAATCTCCTGGGGATCGACAATGAAAGGGTGATTTCCCTGTGTGTCTGATATCTTCGGATACTCCACTGTGTGTAACAAAGAGTGTGCAACTCGACTTAATGCAACTGGCCTAAATTTAATGATCAAGAACATTAACATTTAGAGACAAACAGAAGCACACATCTAAAAACTGCAACACCACCTTACTTTTTGCTTTATGGCAAATTGCTAGGTTAAGAAAGACGTATGGAAAAAATACACTTTAGTCTTATAGCTATTGAAATTTTAGGTGTTTATATTTCAGACCAAGCAGTAAGAAAAAATAGCTGTCTTACTTTGGTGTTTCCATAGCTGATACGATTAAAGGGGTGTATTGTTGAGTATGTGGTAGTTCCGTTAAATGTTGGACTTGTTGCACATAACGCGGAGTCATCATTCTAAACAAAATTGCAGACATCACAGAAATAGAGGAACACTAGTCACACGGACAAGGTGTCAGAAAAAAATTTGAGTATCAAAATGTGCTGAAGCTTAATGACAATTTTATGATAATTTTGTTCTACAGTTTTTTAAAAGGATTCAGATTGTCCACTGTATAGATCGCAATTAGTCAAATACAGCTTTGTTGTTAATATTTCATTTCTGTTATGTTGCCTATCTGTATAACCTTAGTTATACTTTGAAAAGTCAACTAATTGCTAAAATTTTTGCTGCATTAAAAAATACTAAAAAATATTTCTGCACAGTGCGCAAAGAGGTCTCAATTCTAACATTTTAGTCACGACATTTAGGCAATCAAAAATTACCATGTATGACAATTTTTGCCACTGCACGAAGTTTCGTAAAATGGGATTTTTAGGGCGTTTCAGGCCTTATATTGATACAATTCTAATGAAGTAAAAGCAAGTTGAACTTACTGGGACTGCTGGAATGCAGGTGGTATTGGAGGCTTGTTACCAATAGACGATATCTGGTTGATGTCAGTATCAGTATAGATAGATCTTTCATCAGTAGTTGGGGTAGAATAAGAACGATAAAAAGGTTGCTCCAATGGTGCAAGATATCTATTCGGTGACACATCTTGTGCTTTTTTTAACTTCGGTTGAACAAAGTCAAACGAAATCTTTCCAAGCGAGTCAAAATGCTGACATGAAAAAAAAAACTAATTTAAAAAAACTAATTAAAACTTGTTTTCATGGTTGGGCAAATGATACAGTGTAGCGCATCGCTTAGAAATATATAATGGTTATCATTTTATTTGGCTCACACTAAGCAGTTACTGACAGATAACAGAAATTAAAATAAATATGATCGTTAGCCCATGCAGAAGTTCAGGGAAATTTATATACCTACTGTACGAATTCCTCACATCTCTATTTCAATCATCTTTAGCACAAAATAGCAACTTGGCATCAATTTTGATTAGGAAACAGGTATTAATATAAGAGATGGGAAAGTCTGGGAAATATAATTATCAATTTTTTTTATAATTCAGTACAAAACAAAAAATTATTTGCAATCGTTGGGCACTGTGATAGATTTATACAAAAAGTGTCACAGATAGCAAAGAAAAAGAATTGGTAAATACACATTTCACATGGATAAACTTATTTCTCTGATCAAAGTCAGCCTAAAGTCATTTTTATTTGTAATTTCTTTCTGTTGGGCTATAAATAATTTTATCACCAAAGTAGCAATAAAAAAATGATATTAACACATACCAAGTCTTCAGGAAAATCGTACATTTCTGCAAAAACCATATTACCAAAAGGATTGGGATCAGTACCACCATTTAATTCAAGCGCAATGTTGCTTTTGTTCATCTTTCCATTTTCAAATGGAACCCAAATCACAGACCGAAGAGCAATCTCAACTTTCTTTGCTAATGGCATACTTCCAAAAGATGAACCAAACTTTAAAAATAAAAAATAAAAAACGTGATACATCAAAGCCTGAAAATAGTTCAAAATAAGTCCCTCCTGAAAATATTAGAAAGGGTATATATCGTAATATTTGTGAGGCTAGCCATCTAAAATATGCACATCTACCTCTAAAAGTCCCCTCCTTTTAAGAAATGCCCACCTTTACAATGTAAGATACAAGTAACTCTGAAAGTCAACTTGTCAATTAGAGCTCCTTATTTAAATAAATAGCCAGTGAAAAATTTTAAAAGCTCTGAAGTGGCTGATTATGCATCACAATAATTCTTAAGCACTAACAATTTTATAACTATATTTCTATAGCTTTTCTATACGTAATGGCTTATGATAAAAAATACAGGAAGAAAAAAGACAGAATCACAAATAGTACACTTACTTTACTTCTTGCCCTTCTTCCAGTTGGTATTTCAGGTTGTATGACTGGTACGTTAACCACATATTGCAGTTGAAAAACAATAGCAAACAATGGGTGTTTTATCATCTCATTCAGTTCCAAACGACTTGTTAAAATTAAACCTGAACATTCTTCTATAAATGAAAAAAAAAGTACTTCAGGGTTGCCATGTACAGCAAGTTAAATTGAAATTGTATTAAAAATACTGGATATCAGTTTCATAGCAGCTTCATAAATAGAATTAGTTGAGCCTGTAACAGAAAAATACATTATCATTAATTTTTTTGTTTAAAAAAATTGTTAAAAAATCAAGAACAATGATTTGTAATTAAATCCTTTTTTGATGAAATAAGGGAAAAGTTTTAGTTAACTAATTTTACAAAAAATGTGCTCTTTTGAAAAGAGAAGTTTAACATAGCATTACTTGTTGAATTAGTTGAACCAGGCCTTAAACTTTGCTTTTTGGACTTTATTGACATTGTGTTTGGGTACTCTTTCTCCAGATAAGTAATATGAGGTGATTTCACAAACTTCCAACCATTGTGCACACCAACCTGCAGAAAAACAAACAATCAAAATGGTTAAATGATTTGCATTTAGTTGTTTCACACTTATCATCAGCTGTAAAGACCTTTCAGCAAGATAATGATTTGTAGTTATATTCAAAGGTGTTTTAAGTTAAAATTTAGCCTGATTATGGCATATTTTTGGTATAAGTGTTTAGAAGCATGTCTTCCAGAAATAAGAAAAAAAAGAGAAGGAAGGAAATTTCCATGTAGGCTCATATATATGCTCACAATTTGTTTTTAAAAGAGGGAAAAGCTATTTCAGTGACATGTCCTGAAATGAGGTAATCTAAATCATTGCTTCAATGTGAAGCAATGGTTTAGATTTAGGAAATTTTTATTTTGGAAAAGGAAATGCAGTGGTTTGTCAGTGCAGTACTCATTTCAAAGGGCAGAATAACTGCCATATGCTATCATATGGCTGAATTTTTTTTGCATTCAACTAATCTACACAAAATATATGTTATATTTTTATTTCCTTCAGGAAATAAGTGCAATTTTTACTTATTTTTAATTATACAAGGCAAAAATATGACATATTTTTTTCTTTGATTTACTGAAATAGCAAACAAAAAGCTTATCTTTTTTTCCTGATTGATTAAAATTAATGTATTCCTGAAAAAAGAAAGCTTTTTTGGAAACTGATTCCAAAACGAAAATATGGTTAAATAATTCTTTTGTTTCCATTTGGTCATAAGGGATCCAGTGCTCTCCATGTCGAGAATGTTTAGGTGTTTAGTTCACCTGTGATTTCAAAGATATTTATAAGGCATAGGAGAAGAAAACTTAATTCAATTTGATTATTCTATATGTGGAAATTTATCATAAGGCCGTCCTTAATTAATTGTTGGTTTGCCGTTTTTCAACTCCTACTTTTGTTGCAGGGTCGGTCGGCAGATTTTTTTTGCTGTCTACTCTGGGCTTCTCATGAACCTCAATTTACTGTATTACACTGGGTCTATTTTTTGTACACTTAGGCTTGGCGATTTGTTTGCTATATTTTTTATTTAACTATACTTATTCTTTATGTAGAAATAATTTGAGTCAGTTGTTTAACTGTTTTTTGGGTCAGAAATCAGCAAAATACTGGGAAAATAAAAGAATGTTGAAAAATCCTGACCCAAACTTTTTGTGGATGGCTAGAAATTGCAAAAGTCGGTTGGAAAACGACAAATGAAATAATTTTTAAGGACGGCCTAAATTACATAATATTATCTTGCAATAATTTTATTTGCTGTTGAACAAAACACCATGACTTTCTGCTTGGTAGATAAACAATTATTGCACTTTTTCTTGAAAATATCATATTTTTTTATTTTTTAGTTCTCTTATATTTCTATTTATGTAAACAAAACATAAAAAAATAATAAAATAGTATGCATTACTCTGCACTGTGCCATAACTACAACTTAAATTATACTAAACAATTTATCCCACCTTTAGTTTTCGTTCACAAATCGTTATAACACTACCATCGGCTGTTACAAGATCTTTTACGAGTCTATCTTGTTGCAACAGTTCACAAAGTTGTTCTTCGAATTTATCAACAGATGGAAGAAGATTAATGCATAGCTATAAAAACAACAACAGTTCGATTGTACATAAAAAATTTTTATTGGAAAGTAAAAGTTGAATAATCCTCACCTTATTTAAGTGACAAGGCCAGCATTTCATTGGCACAGGTGATTTTAAAATATCTATTAATCCATCATCTGTATAAAATAAAACAGAAAAATGCAACAAGTAACAACTGCAATGTTTTAAAACTACAGACCAACTACAAATCCTGCACAAAATAATGATCACCTTTTTCATCAGTAAATTTCAGATCAGTCTTTCAGACTATCGAAAATATACATGTACCTTGTTCTCCTTCCTCAGCAACTCCTGGCACAAAATCATCGCCACTAAGAAACACATTCTCTGGAAGTAAATGCCTAATCTTCTCCAAAATTTCATGAGTTTGCAAAGTATAATGCAAAGTACAATTGTTTAGCTTCTTCAAATGTAAATATTCTAAATATAATAAACAACTCTTTTGGTTTTTAGTAATACCAATGAAACAACCAACCCTTTATTGTTAAAAAAAATCCACACACAACATCAATTAATTAATACAATTAAAGCCTCCACATTTTTGAAAAAAATTGGGAAAAAGGAGGGGGTTTATTCAAAAACATAATCAGTTGGAAATAAAACTGATTTAACAACCTTCAACAGGTTCAGGAATATGCAACAACGCCATTGGGGATCCATGGTAAAATTCCACCCTAAAAATAGTAATATTAAAGCATGATTTCATTAATCAAATTTGATTTAATTAAAGAGAAACCTGCCAAGAAATACGCAAGAAGAAATTTTCATCTTTATTTCCAAAAAAACGAGTAAAGATGGTTTTTTGCCAAAAATTCCAAAAAAGAAAAACTAATAACGTCACGTGTGCCAGACCTTTCAAATTATTTTAAGCAGTTGAATCAGTTCAAATTTTTAAAAACCATATTTAACAAGACTGAGCATGCCAAAAAGATACAATTTTTGTATGACATATAATTGTTGAATTCAACAAATGGAGTTTGGTATCACCACATTTACACAATTTACAACTTTTGAATATATAAATAACAATTACTCTTCAAAAACTAACAAACCTCTTGTTCTGTGGGAGAGCAGTTTCGCCAGTGTCAGTTAAAGATTCGTACTGTGAAAATACACGAATCCATGCCCAACCAACACTTTCAAATACATTACCAGCTAAAAAATATGAAATGAATTATATAACTCAAGAATTTTCATGCACACATGCAATTATTGCACAGTTCATAACATAAAAATACATAAGGATGTAAAATGAATATGAAAAAATCATGGAAGGAAAATAACAAATCATTGTCATCTGAAATAAATGTTTTTAACCACAACTCTTTAATTCCTCTCTTTTGTACGCATATGCATTAAAATACCTAATTTTAGAGACCTACATATACAACATTCCTATTATTTATACATTGCTTCTCAAAGTTAAACGGTGTGGCGTTTTTTATTAGTAAATTTTTTATCAGTCAAATTATCAAACCCTCCTAAGTTAGATCATCAAACAACATTAACATCAGCGTTTGAGTGATTTACACTGGCAAATGTACCTATGGTCAAACCTATAGTCAAACAAAATGCCTTCAGCAAAGGCTTTGCCGAGTGCCATTACTGAAATTAAAGGGCTTATGTATATCCAAACGTTGCGTATGCATGCAAGAGCTGCAACTTCAGAGCTGCATATGTATCCAAAAGTTGCATATATATATGCAGTACAGCTTTTCCTTAAAAAAATATACTCACTTGTATTTACTAACTCCACAACAGCAAATGTAGTGTAATCATTCACAGATGTGTGGAAATATAGCGGCTAAATGAAATTCATAATGGTGTAAATGTTCGTAAGAAAATGCAATTCTTTAGCAAAAGCCACTTGCATGTAATGCTTCCTTGCAAATGTATAATGAGCGCATTACACATTTTGGATTCAGTATGACGAAATATCATGAAGAAAGAACATGCAATAGGCTGAATTATTAAAAAATCCCATACTTCATTCAGTGATAAAATGTGAACTCCATTCGAGTTAATCTGTGATTTAACAATGGCACCAATCCATGTACTTCCAAAGAAACAATGATTAGCTGCATCATAAAAAGTTAACTGCAGTTGAAAATCACTTTCAGTCTAGAAATACGGAAGACTGTGTTAATTTAGGATTTATAAATTTAATTGCATTTAATATGTATTAGATTGATGTTGTAAGGAATAATGTCAATTTTTTCATTTGCTTTTTTTTCGCAGTTTTAGCTAGAGATTACTCCTAGTGTAAACAGCCCAAATAAGTTTGAAAAAAAACCTTACAGTTATAGTTTACTTTAGCTCCTAAAAGGGACTTGGAAATTACAGCAACAAATTGTATTGTGCATGTTTTAATCCATAAAAGCAATTGTAAAAATGAGACCATAATAATATTGCACAAGTGATAGTTTGGTACAAGTCTGTCACATGAGATACCAAAAATAAAAAAATAAAAAATCGAAACTTACTTTACTTGCAAATGACAGCTCTAAACTCTTTAGATTAAGACAAAATGGAAAGATTTGAGCTCCCTTGTTATTTTGAGAACCTCTTGAATGGTGGGGTGGTATCACATGATTGTTTTCGAAAAATTCTGTCCAAGACTCTTCAATCTCATCATCAGACATCACCAACATACAATTTCATTCTTCGTTATATTACTAAACATTATAAATAACTAGTCCATAAAGCCCAGTGAAAAAATCCACTTGGCAGAAGAACAATGGAAAGGAGGCAAGGGCCTGCCAATGAACAAAATTTTTTTATCAGAAATTCCTCAATTCCTTCTTGTTATTGTGTAGAGCTTAAAATGCTGTTAAGAATTGAGCCTTAAACTTAAAAGCCCAATGCAATAGCTTCACTATTCTTATTTAATGAATTGATGTCAGTCTAAATGCATTGACGTTGTGCCATAACATCTAGACAGTTAACAAATATTTTTGGGCGACTTCAAAGGATATTTAAGCGACTTGAAAGAAAAATAAACACATCTACTACTTCGTATTATATTATATATTTAACCAAAAACTATTACATGGGTTACTATCTTTTGACTTTATTTTTTTCAGCTGTGTTGCTGATATTCCAGCTTTCTAAGGCTAATTTTTTTAACCAGGTTTATAAACAAATTTGTGAATAAGCTTACGTGCTTATTATCTTTTTTTAGCTGTAGCATGATGGCCGAGAACTGCCACACGAAAAAAACTCTGTTTAATTGCATTTTTAATTCAGGCCTTGCCATGAGCAAATAACCTCCCAAGCAATTAATTGCTCGCGTCAGAGTGTCTACGCGCGCAATTTTGCTCGCCATATTTTTCGCTAAAAAAACTTTACATTTAGTCTCTTTTTCAGGAGAGGCGTGCGTCTTGGCACACACCTAAATCGTTTTGTGGGTGTGATTAAAACGTCCGCCACATTTCCAGTTTGGTCGGACATGTCCGTAGCTCGTTTTGAACTTTCGTCGGTTAAAACGTCCGATAGATTTCTGTCTTGGTCGAACACTTTCAGATCTCAGAATTATTGAATAGTCCTGGTCCTTTAAATCCACAAGCAAGCCTATTCATAGCCAACCTGACCATGCTAGCTAATTCACCGACTCCTGACTTAGTTAAAAAACTACGTAGACAAAAATCTCTTTTGCCCGGCCCCTTCGTCGTTGGTACTAGGTCTTACATAAGAAATCCAGCCATGTGGTTCTTAACTAATGCGGAGGTGAACGCCGACGGAGCACGGATGACGCAAGTCTGCAAAACTGCACTTACAGGCGGAACAGACAATTTATCATGGATTTAATTGTAGATAATCTCTTCATTTGATGAAACAATTGGAAACCATAGCAGGTCCAAATTTAATGGATTTTTTTCTTTATGCCGCAACTGTTATTCAAACAATTTTAAAAACGAAACCCACATGCGGTATAATTTCTTTTTCTGTATAAATTTTATGTACCTGACGTGTACCTTAAGAAGAGATTTTATTTATTAGTTTTATTTAAACCACGCGGATAAAGATTTTTTTTTAATTTGAAAACGAAGCATATTTTTTCCTATTTGCTTGTTATGACCTGAAAAATAAACATTAAATACCATTTTGGACATGTAGAAAAGGAAGTTAAGATTGAGAGATTCGCTATACCAGTAGACGCTCGCTCATCGTGTTTGGGGTTCACGATTAAAAACGTCCCCCACTTTTATACTGCAAAATAAATGCGCAACAAAGATTAACCTTAATGCCCGTATCGCACGTGTTTTATAAAATGGCGAATGAACTGTTGTACGATGGGTGAAAAATAATCACACCAAATATCTTTTCAGTTTCGCTTAAAAGACCAATCAATTCTTGAGAAAAATGTTTACACTTATCTCAAAATGTTAATTTTTACGCGAACAATAGAATGCTCGGGTAACGAGCATTTACGCGAGCACTACGCGGGCGCGAGCAATTGCTCGCGACTCATGGCAACGCCTGTAATTGATTTATTTATTTATAAATTTATTTAATTTTTGTTTTTTATGAACTTTTATTTTACTTCTACTTTTAATTTAATTTGCTTTTTCTATTTTAATTTATTTCACTTTGCTTAAAAAACCAGCAGCTTTTATCCTTTTTTTATTTTGTTTTTAATTTACGGATCATCTCAAAATGTTCGTATGTTTTTTTCGTATAATTATACGAAAGTACTTCGTTTTATTAAACGAATGTCATACAAAGTGCTTCGTTTAAAATAAAAAATGTAAACGAAGTTTATACGAACTTTTTAAATATGATACGAACTTAAACGAAGTTTTTTTATCATACAAAATGAAATAATATGAAATTTGAACGAAGTGAATTGCTATATGATGTTGAAACTTCAAAAGTACCGGCTTAATTGCATATAATTATTTCAATACGAAACCAGAAACAAAAGAATTAAACGGCTTTTTTTAAAATACGAAAAGAAATGATACGAACTTTACACAAAACCAGAAATAAAAGAAGTCAAATATACAAGGTTGACTTTGAAAGGACTAGCAAAATTGCATCTATCTACACAATCTACGGCAATCTTTTTGTTTTCTACGATGCCGTTTTTATGATTTTTAAACGATCTACGGTGATCTTTTCGTTTTCTATGATCCCGTTTTCATGATTTTTAAACGATCTACGGTGATCTTTTCGTTTTCTATGATCCCGTTTTCATGATTTATAAACGATCTATGGCGATCTTTTCGTTTCCTACGATCCTGTTTTCATGATTTTTAAACGATCTACGGCGATCTTTTTGTTTCCTACGATCCCGTTTTTATGATTTTTAAACGATCTATGGCGATCTTTTCGTTTTCTATGATCCTGTTTTTATGATTTTTAAACGATCTACGGTGATCTCTTAGCTTTCTACGATGCCAAGGAGACAAGCCCTAAAGATCTTAGATAATAAATCCAATTAAAATAAACGAAGTTCGTATAACAAAACGAACTTTATAATTGTTGAAAAAAATTCAATATAAAGAATATAAACTTCGTATTAGCAAATTATTATACAAACTTCTTTAAAAATGATACGAACTACATACGAAGTTTATTTTAAATGGTACAAACTTAATACGAACTTGTAATTTTGATGATACGAAAAAGTTTGTATTAAAAATAAAATGATACGAAAGATTTAATAAATTGATGCGAAGTTTTTGATACAAATTATACGAACTACGTACGAACATTTCAGGACGGTCCCTTAATTTTAATTTAAACTTGTTTTGCATTTACTTAAGGTTTTAATTTAAAAAAATAAATTGAGTTTATGAATTAAATTTTAAAACCGGCTTGGCCGAGAGCTGCTATAGTATACCATAGTGCAATTTAAACACCTGGTTTCTATATTGTCATAAGGACATGTAGTGTTAAACATCTTGTTGCTTTATTGTCATTAGCAGGTACACCTGGTTTCTATATTGTCATAAGCTCCTGTATTGTTAGACACGAACGTAACTTTGTGCTTAGTCCCAACCTTACTTAGACGCTATTTCAGGAGTGACGTATCTGTTAATATATTTTACATGTAACAACACACAATACGAACATTTCACCACCGTATTTTTTCTATAACGTATTTGTAAGCTTCGCTGAATTCCTTCGCTTCTTTCTCCTGTTTTTTTTCAATGATCAGGAAATCATCTTCCACAAAATCAAGACCTGATTGCATCCATGACTTCTTCAATTTGAGCAATATCAAATTCGACAGTTTTCATATTTGGTGACCAGGACATCGCATTTTACAAAAATAATGTTTAAAGATGTTAAGTGATGGAGTGTTTTGGAGCTATGCGGAAAAATTAAAAACATGCTTTGTAATTTTTCAATTGTAACTCGTGGTCATAGGAGATTAATTCCTGCGGACCTATCCTTAAATACTTTTGCTCGTTCCCTTGCACTCGTTAGTCTTTGCACTACAATTTCTTGTCTATCCAAAATTTCTTTAATTTTATTGCAAAACTTTAAAATCAGTCATTCTAAATAAAGGAAGCATAAAAATTGTCATAATATAGTACAAACCTGTGTTTTGATAAAAGGGTTTTACACTGTTAATAAAGAATTTCGGAGTGTATATTCTGCCGGTACCGGCAGGTTAAGGAAGAATATTAATCTGCCGGCAGTAAATTTCCCGCCAAATCGCGTACATTAACATCATTCAGGCATTATCGTCATGCATGGCGGATGCGGTTGATGTAAGTCTCCCTTTCGGAAAGGGAGACTTACATCAACTTACATATTTACTGGAAAGACTTTAAACTCGCCGAATCAATTACCCCGCGTTATTACCCGCCCCCTGGTGGCCATTCTGTACGAAACGCGAAAAGTCAAAAAAAAAGTAATGAATTTTGATCGGTAAGTACTGTCGTAAAAAAGAATGACTATAAACCGTTATTAACATTTAGTAAAAGATATTTAGACTGAGCCTGTGGAAGATAGGACAGTTGGTAGCTTATTTAAATTTGTGATGACTTTACCACCGATGGTAAAAACGCCTGAAACTACCAAAAAGAGAAAGATACAAATAGCAGAAGGGAGAGAAAATCGTGACATCAGGAAAATGTGCAACTCTGGAAAGAAAAAAAAGACACCAAAAGTTATTGTAATTGATAAATGATTAAAGAAACATTTGTTTTAATAGCACAGATTGGAATATTTGCTTTTTTAACAAAGTTTACAATACAAAAGTCAATAACTCTTTTGTCATTACATTCTTAAAATAATGTTACCATATTCTGTTAGGAAAAAGGAGATGAAAAAGCAATCGAGGAAGGTATATAGCCGGCATTATAATTTTTACCACTTGACTCGTGTTTTCCGCTATTACTGCCGGCAGACTAATGTTTTTCTTTATTCTGCCGGTAGTTGGTTACTGCTGGCAGAATTAATAGTTAGCAATATGTTGTGTTTATCGTAAATTAGTCCCTCGTAGTCATATAATGTTCTAGTTATTTTTGTAAAATTATGTGTAGTTTATTAAAATAATTAAAGGCTTGGATTAGTACCACAATAAAAAATGATTAATGCCCCCTTTATTCTACCGGTAATTAGTGCCGGCAGAATAAATACTCCCACCTATTCTGCCGGTACCGGCAGAATATCCACGTCCAAAGAATTTTGCGCAACTTTCATGGTAGTTTTTGCCAACATACACAAGACAATGGGCAGGTAACTTGCGTCTCTATATAAAACAAACAGATGTTAGTAGAAAGATTAAAACCTGTAATAGCAGCTGAAAAGGACAATAGGAAGCCAGTTTCTTTGTTATAAAAGATCTCATTCATTTGTACGATAGCATCTTCTATAACTATCTTTTAATTACTCACTTTACAAATTGCTATCCAAATTATAGTTTTGCCGCAAAGAGAAGAATTTTTAACTTATGATTAATACACGGTTTTCCATATAAAATGAGAGGAGAACTAAGAACAATTCTCGTTCTAAATGTTTGACCAATGAAATCCTTACATGTGCTTATGAAAAAGAGGGAATTTGAACCTTTATTCACTAAGCAACCTGGTGCTTACACAAACTACGCATTTCAATACATTGTCATAAAATAGATTTACCTGGATTGTTTCTTTTTTTTGCTACCTCTTGCGTCTGGAGTTAGTATTTTGAATTACCTTCCCTGTGCGCATGTGTTGTAAACTTTACTACTGGGCTGGTTTCTATGCCCTTGTTTTTACTTGCGCACGTGTTAATGTAGTCAAAATGCATCGTGGAATACTATGGCAGCTCTCAGCCAAGCGACAAATCAATTTTAAAATTTTAAAATAAAAACATTTTTAAAAACAGAAAAAAAGGTAAAGTATAATAAATTGAAATAAAAAAAATGAAAAAATAAAAAAAATGAATTATAAGTAAAATGAATTAATGAATTTTTTTAAAATAATAACAACAAAAATTATTGAAAGTAAATGAATTGAAATTAAAAAAATAAAAGAAAAAATGAATTAAAACTAAAATGAGTTAAAAACGCAATTAAACAGAGTTTTTTTTGTGTGCCAGTTCTCAGCCACCATACTGTAAGCTAGCTAGCTATATTTGTGTAGCTATATACTTAGTTACATGAGTTACGAGAATTGCAGGTTATGTGCTACTTTGATTAGCAAGCTAACCCTACTGGTTGCACAAATCTTAGTTGGCAATAATGAACAATAAAATTTCTCGCATTTTTTTGGAAATATTTCCAGGACAAAAAATTGCGATGTAATTTCCCTTAAAAATCATTGCAAAAGTTTTGTCAAAAGTATTTGGGGAACCTTTACAATTTTTAATAAGCTATTTAGGTTACATATTGCGCAGTTTGTTTACAACGTGTTGCCTAAAACAACTAGCTAGATGCTATAGCTAGCTAGCTATATAGCTAGCTTAGCTAAAAGATGTTACCCTGAAACTGGCTTTACTGGCCACCAATCTAATTATGGTTATATCCATAGCTATATAAATAGCTATGTTTATTTTAGCCATTCTACTTGGCGTCTTATAAAAGGTGATTAGGAAAGGCACTGACTGACGAACAGAGGAGAAGACTGCTCCTAACCAGCATCTGGCTAGCTACAAAATGTCTCGCACAAAAAGGTAAACAACTACCATAGTTTGCAACTACGTACAGGTCAGTTTATTGTACATATATGGAAAGGTTAGTTGTAGTTACGGACTGGAATATACCTGCATGTAGGCTATACCATGTGTTTCGAAAAACAAAATGGCAGCTGTATGTGGTGAATTATGTAGCTGCAGAAACTTGAGACATTTTCAACAAACAGGATCCATAGCAAGGTAAGCTTTAACGAGCCTAAATTTAGACAAATTTCCTCTAAAGATAATTTTCATTAGCATAGCTATCTAGCTTTCTTTTGTAAATTGGAAGCATTTGCAAAGTTTTTATTTTTACTTTTAAAAGAGTTTGCGTGAACATTTTGGAACTATGTAGCTACTGCTTCTTATTCCATGCCGTATCATGTCTACCATAAAAAAAGAGCAGCACTTTCTATAAGTCATATATATATGAATTTCACAGCAGTGCAACTAAAAAATCAGTTTTTTTAGTTAGGGTTAGGGTTTAAAGGTTATGACACCACTTTCTGCGTGACATAGTTGATTTAATTTTATTAGGAGAACAATGAGCATGCACCCACTTTTGTGTAGGTAAAAAAGCAGGAATCACGCAGCGTAAAATGGTTCTAATTCTTCTTAATAAATTTCACTATTTTCTTTTTTGGATGGATTTCTTTAATTATTGTGGGTCTGTTGTTTATATTTTCTGCCAACAGAAATGCTAAATAATAATAATATTAATAATAAATATTTAAAGTGGCTAGCCCAGAAAATCACAAAAACCTATAGTTAGTGGATTGTTTCCACTGGGGGCCACTAGAACAAAAAAGAAACATTAATTGCTATGGTTCTGAAGCAACAACACGAAAGCAAACAACAACAATGACAGATAATGTTAGAAGTATATTTCTCTTGTTTCATGTCATAACTACACTTGAGTTTGGGGAAAGGGGGGGGGGAATTCAGGTTTGGTATCAGGGGGGCCCAAACCAGATGCGTGTGTTTCCATCCTTACCCTTAGTAAGACGTATCTCGTGGAAACGTCTGCGTACCTCGTGGAAACGCTAACTCAGCAACTCGCTTGGAAATTGCCTATATCTGAGCGACTCACTTGGAAATCGCCTACACCTCAGCAACTGCTTGGAAATTGCCTACCTCTCCGCGACTCACTTGGAAATCGCCTACACCTCAGCAACTCGCTTGGAAATTGCCTATATCTCCGCGACTCACTTGGAAATCGCCTACACCTCAGCAACTCGCTTGGAAATTGCCTACTACCTGCTATGGCGTATCTCGTGGAAACGCACCTCATTTGTTAGGGAAACAAACGCATCTTCATCCCATTTGGCTGACGAAGAAAGCCCGACATCCCCACCAGCGCGGGTCAACAGTGCTTCTACCTCTGGACAAAAAACTTGGCAATCGCAAGTAGCCAAATTTGGATCACCAAGAAAACCTTGAGGCAAGAGCACTGGTGTAAGCGAGCGCGCGTCTTTGATGCCAATTGATCCCTCCATCTTGCGTTGTAGATCGTTGCGTGTTGTAGTTCGTAGTATCGTTGCGTGTTATAGTTCGTTGTAGAAGACCCTCTGGGGCTACATCAATTGGTATCGTATGCACTCGTCATGTGTCGGATGATGGTCCGGTTATCGAGTTAACATAAGGGTTGTGGTTGATTGTAGAATTAGTTAATATGGTGACAGTTGTGGACATTGATGCCAGTACATGAAGTGATTGATGTACATAAAAGAAAAAGAAAAAATATATAATAACAGGGTGGGTGGGTGTTCAAACCAAACTATTAGCAAAATGTGATGATGGAAACTAGTTGACTTTAGCTGCTCCCAATTTATAGGTAGGCAAGGCAATCTTAGGGGCCTGGATCTACAACAGTATTGGTTAGTTACCTTGAGGGCCCCTAGTGTTCATGCCTTGTGACCACCCTTTTCACTAGTCTACCATTCTAGATTTGAAATAACATTGAGTTTCTAAAGTATATCCTTCAATGATGCTAGTAGCCATCTTTGTTGACACTTGAATACTGAATGCAATCAAAGCCAAGCCTCTCAACAAGGTATAAGTACTTACTTCAGGAACCGCAATTAACATGTGGTGAACTGTTGGTCCACCACCATAAAAATGATAAACCTTAGACTGCCTCAGCTCAATCAAACATAGTAACATTTATAATCTGTGAAAATTGAAAAGAAAAAGAATAAAAAATAAAAATTAAAAAGTTAAAAAGTGATCTCCATTAGAATTTGCCAAATACATTAGAGATGGAAGTCTTAAACGAAAGCAGACTTCCATCACAGGTCACTTGGTCTGGAAGATTATTCCACACTTTTGCAGCTCTAAATGGGAAGGCTTTTTTGCCAAATTCCGTGTTGACCAAGGGAAGTGTGAACCTGTTTTTTGAAGCTCCTCTTGTTTGATGATTATGACAGTTTTTTGTCAAAAGGAATTTTGAGCGCATGTAATCAGGAGCAATGTGATTCATGGCTTTGAAAACTAATATGGCATCGTTTTTGATGAGTAAATTATTCATTGAATATTCCCTCTCTTTCCCAAGAAAGGTACGGACACATTTTAATCGTTTTTCTAGTTTTCCCAATCTACCTTAGGTGGCACAAGCCCATGCCGAGGAGCAGTAGTTAAAATATGGCATGACAAGTGCATTAATTAAAAGGTTTTTTGTGTGAGGTGTTAAACAGGATGCAATGGTTCTAATTTTAGAATATTTAATTAGTATTTTTCTATTTATGTCATTAATGTGCTTTTCCCATTGCATTTTTTGATCAAATGTTACCCCAAGATATTTAACTTTTTCGCTCCTCTTCAAAGGAATACCCATATAGTTGATAGTTTTGTTCTCAACTTTTTTTAACTGGCTGTGGTTGCCGAAAAAGATTGTTTCAGTTTTGTCCGTATTAATAGTCATTTTGTTATTATTCAGCCAGAGGTCGACTTGCGAAAGTTCTAACTCGACCTGGGAGACAAGGGTATCCAAGTTTTTATGAGACGAAATAATTATTGTATCATCTGCATATAGATGGTGGTAGTTTGAGTTGATGACAGATTTTAAGTCATCAATATACAAAAGAAAGAGCAGGGGCCCCAACACAGATCCCTGCGGCACCCCAAAAGCGTCTTCATGAAGCAGATCTGATCCTGTGTTGTTTACAAGAGTCAGCTGCATTTGGCCCGTTAAGTAGGACTCGAACCAGTCAAAGGCAGCATCTCTGATGCCAAAACACCATAGTTTTTTTAACAAAATTTTATGATCAACAGTGTCAAAAGCTTTTTTAAGGTCAATGAGCACAGCACAAACAAAGTTATGTTGGTCGAGCTCAGTAAGAATAAAATCAGAGACATCGACTACTGCAGTTTCTGTGGAAAAGAGTTTTCGAAATCCGGACTGTCTGTCATTCAGGAAGTTGTGCTCAGAAATAAAATGAGACATTTGCTCATGCACTAACTTTTCAAAAATTTTCATAGGAATTGGCAAAATGGAGATAGGCCGATAATAAGTAGGATCTGTTTTATTGCCACTTTTAAAAATAGGCGAGACCCTTTTAGTCTTCCAACATTTAGGTACATAACCAGTAAATAAAGATTTGTTGAAAAGACTTGATAAATAAATACTTAAAACTGACGAACCTGCTTTTAGCAGTCATGAACCAACTCCGTCCAAGCCTGTAGCTTTATTAAGTTTTAGTGAACTAATTATTTTTTCGACACTTTTGGTCTCAATACGAGCCCACCGAAAATCGTGTCCGCTAACAGGTGGATTAACATTAGTAGTGTCAGAAGAAAATTTAGAGGCTAGTTTGGCACCAACACTGACAAAAAATGAATTGAATGTGTTGGAAATTTCTTTTGGGTTAGAAGTTTCTGTACCATCGTTTTGGACTACTCGTTTTATCGAGGTAGTATTGCCTGACTTATCAGGAACCAGTTTTTTTAGGGTTTTCCAAAGTTGTTTTGGCCGTTTTTGAAAGTCCTGCAAAACGTCATTATAGTACTCGTTTTTAAGTCGATTTTTGAGACCTATTACCTGGTTCCTTTTTTGTTTGAAAGCTTCCCAGTCTATGATTGATTTTGTTTTTGATGCTTTCCGTTTCAAGAAGTCTCTTTCTTTGATGGCTATTATTAATTCATCAGTGACCCATGCCTCAACACGGCCAGAAAATCTATGTGTTTTGAAAGGGGCATGTTTGTCAGCCACTGTTTTAACATTTTTATTCAGTTTCTCACATGCTTCATCAAGGTCATCATAATTATTAAAATATGACCAGTCTAAATTCCTGAGGTCCTTCAGAAAAGCCTCTTCACTGAAGTTCTTGTAGCTACGAACCTTGCATGTTTTAGGTTCAAATTTTGGCCTTTTGAATTTTCTGATCACATAAACTAAATTGTGATCACTGATGCCTAAATCCATGACACCAGTTTTAGAAATACAAGAACTGTTAGAAAGTATCAAGTCTATAAGAGTGCTACTATTTTCAGTAACACGAGTTGGCTCCGTAATATGTTGTTTTAGGAAAAGAGTGGAGCATAATTCCTTTATTTTGGAGGAAAGAGCATATTTTGAAAGCATGTTACAGTTAAAATCTCCCAAGATAAAAACTTCTTTTTCTTTTGGGAGCTTGTTAAAACACTGTTTGAAATGAGTACACAGGTTTTCCGTACTCTGCAAATCACTACCTCCAGGTGGCCTGTAAACCCCACACACGTAAATAGGTTTAGTTTTTTTCAGGCACACTTTCACCCATAGTGATTCAACATTTTCGAAGTAAAGGTGTTTCAAAAGGTGGCTATCCAAGTTTTCATTAACAAAAATTAGAACACCCCCACCTCATCTATTCCGATCATTCCTATAACAGCTTGCGCATATGCAAAATAACTGCAAACTTTTTAATTTTTGTAAACATTGGCAAGTCATCTATAGCTAGGCTTGTTCTGCCCAGGTTATGTACGGCAGCTTGTCCTGTTTATAAGCAGGGCAGAAAATATATATTCGGGGCAACATAATCAGCTTATGTACGCCACTTATATTATTTGGCACTCGTGTACCACAGTTAAAAATATAATCGGGTCAGGCTGATGACAAAGTTGTTATTGTTCTCAAAATGAATTGTGTTGTAAATACAGTTTGGGATTCGCAAGTTTAATAACTTTTAACCAAACTTAATTGCTGCAAAACAAATAATTTACAGATAAAGATAAAAATACTTGCATGCTCAAAAACATGTTTTTAAAGTTATGCAGCAAGAATTTTTCCTATGTTTTTTTTAAGTTACACAGTAAGAATTAGTCTTGTGCTGTTTTGAAAGCTATACAGAATACACTTGTGTTGTTTTGAAAGTTATACAGCAGGTTATACTAGACAGTGCTTAAAATAACGGCCGGTCAACAGTCACTGACCGCCGAATTTTGTTAATTGACCGTCAGGATCACGTTACGAGCGGTCAGACTGACCGGCGATCAATTCCTTGCTTCGCAAAAAAAATTATTTATCTACTATTAAGAATAGATTATAATCTAAATATCTTGCTTCACATTTATTTACCATTGATTCATACACATTTTTTCATATAGACAATGGAGCAGCGTTTTCAATCACGCACCAAAAACACTTTAGTCACTTCAATAATGTGCACCTGGAATGTCTGTAATGTTTGTATAAAGTAATTATTTACTATACTAAAAATCAAAGAAAAAAATGACTTAAAGTTTGGAATTTGAATGAAAAACATGCGCGTTTAAAAATGAATTATTTTTAGAAATTGAATACGCTGCATTGCGTAATAACACCTGTTGTTCTTTTTGAATGTTACTGGCTTTTTCTGTTTCGCCGGTGGCATGCTTCGAAAATGCTTGTCACAGGCACAGCTTAACATAAAGCAAAACGGTACAGAAGAATTAAGTGTTAGAGTCTTTGCAGAACATCTCTTCTCACAAAACCGAGGGCAGGGCTAACTTATTGCCTACTGTGTCGTGTGGGAGACAGAACTTCTGGACTTCTTTTTAATATGATATACATTTTTTTCGATTATTATTACTAAACATATTTGATTTCTCTTTCCCCTTTTAAAACGATTTTTTAAACTTTATTCAACATGTTTTTTCTTTCGTATTACATACAGCTGTATTAAGGTACAGGACACCTAACCTCTCCCATGTTCTGGTTATATTTAACTTGCAGGGGTGCGCACTCTTCTCGCAGTATTCTCTGTGACGACGAAGGTCGGACTGACTTGTGGCATGGTTCCAAATGGTCTTCCGTCTTTCGTTCGAGTCTCAGTGTAATGCACCAGCCGAGCATAAGAGTGTCAGCATGAAGGAAAGGGGCCGACTTTAATGTTCTCTATACCTTATGTTCTTTATAAAAACACCAACCGTTTTTGATTGTTGCATTCATTCAAATTTCACAACAAAATAACACCAGCAATTCTTTTGCTGACGCAACTGCGGTATCTTCGTGTTTTACACCGGCAGTGCCGAATGCGACACTAACATGTGCAACCTAGTTCCCAGGCAACTTTTTGAGTTGTATTTCATTAGGGAGGCATAAGAATAATTTAAAACATCAAAGTGGAATAAATATCAAATTTCGTGATTAAAACCGTTTCCCAAGGAATCACATATATTTTTGACCGCCGAAAAATTCAATTTGACCGGTCATTTTGGATCTCTGACGGTCAGTATGACCGGCAGTGCTCAAATATTTATTTTAAGTGCTGCTAGAGTTGTTTTGAAATTTATACAGCAAGTTATTCTTCTCCCACTTAAAATAAATAATGAAAAAAACAAAAGTTATTTTAATAAAAAAGTTTAGTGTTCTTTTAATGTTTTTTGTGCAGTCTTATATCAAATTTAAGTGCAAAATCTTGTTACGGACTATAGCTTAGTTAACAGTATTTAAAGTCTTTCACGGCATTACTATTATATTTATTTAAAACTCATAACGGAGGAGGGTGTTACAACAAACGTGTACCTTGTTTTTATTATTGTTCCTTAATGGTATCGACTAAAAGTCTTGCAGTATTAGAATTCAGCAAGCGTAATTTTGAACAATTATAATAATTAATAACGAAGGAGGGTGTTACGACGATAATAATCTTTTTTTCCCGAGATGAGATAAGAAAATGATTGTTTGTATTTCTTTTTTTCTTTAAACTTTTTTTTCTGATATTTTTTTGTTTTCATGAAAATTAGTGTCGGCCAGGCCCGTGAAACAACTAATTGAGTTGGAGTCGTCTAAACAAGAAAGAAGCTTACCACGACTAAAATAGTTTTGATTTAAAAAAACCAAAAAACAATTATTTATATTTAATGGCGTTATTCTCTCATAACACTAATTAAGTGATTATTATAATGTTTAAAGATGTATATATCATGACGATTGCAATGTGGATCGCGAAAATCATGATGCATCTTAAAAGTCAACCCCAATATGGATTGCAACTTTCCACTGCTAAAAAGTTTTATTATTGTGATAGCACCGCAAGTTGTGCGCGACACACATGAGACGCGGTCCATGATGTTAGGTGGCCTGATTCCAGTACTGACCATAATGACCATCCCCAGAATTTAATTGCGAAAAATAAAAATGATATCACCCATCCGCAAAATCTAATTTCCGTGAAATTTAGTTACTTCAAAATATATGGTTAAATGTACTCACAAGAGGAGTTTAGACTAAGAATTATGTTGTGACTTTTTTTTGCTATGCCTAGTTTTCAATAGTGTTTTATCCTGCTGAGAAAAATCATGTCGAGACTTTTTTCTTTCACCATGCCTAGTCAATGTTTCATTCAGAAAAGTTCGAAGAAAATGCCAATCACAGCCTGCCTGGCCAGCCATTATATTAGCGTTCATATTCCGGTCACCACAATCACTATCAGGGCAAAAAAACATAATCAGGCCATGCGTACATAAACCGTCTGTCCAGTTTATAAACAGGCCATTTTTGCATTCTGGGCAGAACAGGCTAGCTATAGCTATATAGCTACTTATTGTGGATAATGAAGGTACATTTTCATTCCAAAAGCAGTCTATGTCAGGAATATCTCAGTTCATGTGCTGCAATTTTGTGGTTCAATTTAAATCTGCTATGACAAACAATTTATTGCAAGTGTAATTTTTTTGTATGTGCAATTTTTACAGGTTGTTTTTATCAAAATTCTTTTTCAAGCAAAGTTTAAAATTGAGAAAGAACAAGAAAGAAATAAGCACAGAAAGTGATTATACTACTACACTACTACTACTGGTATTCCTGTAGTCTAGAATTTAGATCCCTAGTTAACTTTAAATGTAATATATGAAAAAAGAATCGCGGCAGAATATGTATGTCATAACATCCTTCATATTTGGAGTGGCGCTGCAAAGTTTTTATTGCAGGGTTCGGGATTTTATAAGGGTGCTGATTTCTAACACATTAAAACAAGCAATCAATGACATGCCAAAAAACATTTAGGTGCCCTGTTTTTTTGATTTACAGTCACAAGATTATAAAATCATGGGTCATATGGGTTTAGCCTGGAAGAAGATAATGGTTTGGCTGAGAGTGATTTCAGATGGGAAGAAAACATGGCGAAAGGTGTACACAAAACGAAAGTGAAACTCCTTTTGTAAAAAATAAAAAATAAATGAAATGAAATGAAGAAATCAGGTGTATATTCAGTGAAAGTGAAATGTGCTCAATGGCCGAGAAGGTTGAATTCACTGTAGCAAAATTTCTCAAAGCAGCTGTTTCAGAAAAATTTAAATTTGTTTTTGCAGCTACCTAACTAGCTTTTTTTTAGGTACCAGGTGAAAAAAGAATTTTAAGGTGGCAATAACTGTTTCTAACTGTCCTTAGGCGATTCCAATTTAATTAGTTGCTCTACGGGTGAAGTTGATAGTACTTACGGTCGGTCAGTTGGCAAAATAAATGCGCTGTTTCAAAAGTTATGCAGCTTCTCCTACTTAAAATAATACTACTAAAATAATAATACTTCTTCTACTTAGAATAATAAAACAAACAATTTTAGTGTTCTTTTAGTGTTTTTTGCGCAGTTTTATAGGAAAATCTAAATTTAAGTGCAAATTCTTTTTCGGACTATGGTTGTTTAGTTGAGAATATTTAAAGTCTTTCGCAGCGTTAAAATCATTTTTTTTAAATTCATAACGGAGGAGGGTCTTACAACAAGCGTATTCTATCTTGTTTTAATTATTTTTCCTAAATGGTATCGACCGAACTCTTGCTGTCTTTCAGTTTAGCTAGCGTAATTTTAAACATATTAATCATAACGATGGAGGGTGTTACGGCAATAATCTGTGTTGTTTTTCACTTGTATATTATAACTATTTTTGCGAAAGCTAATTTTTGTTATAAATCACATAATAATTTAAACTTCTGTTTAACCACGTAAGTATTTTTGTGATTACAAAATTAGCGCACTATGCATTTTAGTTTTATCGCTACAAATTACCATGAACAAAGAATAAACTTCCAGTGGCCTTACCAATGGTCCTGTGGTCTGTGGTCCTAAAGCAACGTTATTGATTTACCTTGTTTACTATAATTGTAGATAGACATTCAACCAACAAAGATAACATCATTAATATCTTCTATGCTCATTATATTTTCACGAGATGGGATGAGAAAATGTTGTTTTTTTCATGTTTTTTTCTTTAAAACTTTTTTGCTTGATATTTTTTTTTTGTTTTCATGAAAGTTAGGGTCGGTCGGAGCCGTACAACAACTAATTAAATTGGAGTCACCTTATAGTTCCCTTTAACTAATTGGTTTATGGATACAAATGTTTTTTACTATATCTTTCATTATAAATATGACCTTAACACAGCTCTGACTGTTTACAGCCTCATGATTTTCATTTTGCTTCTGTTTTAAATGAACTGTTGGTTAATCACAGTTCATTTAATTAAAATAGTGTGTGTAGTTAATTACAGTTTAGTTCCTTTAACATTTAATGACTATTTTATTATAGCTAGTCATACATAAAAGATTTCAGCTACTCACTGTGAGAAGCATGTCATAAGGTGTAGGACACATTAAATTGAACTCATCGAAAGAGTAGTAAGCAAACATGCATATTCGTTTGTATCCATAAAAATCTGTGACTTACTTCACAACTTCAGAATTAAAATTGTCAGGGAGTAAAGCACAATTTATTAACTCATTCAAAGAAATAATGACATTAAAGAATTTTTGAAATTCACTAACAAATTTCACAACAGGTTTCACTAAAATAAATATGTAATTTAAATAAATCAAATTTTACTTTAGACTTTCAAGATCAATATTTTCTTCAAAAAATGTTTCGTTGCAAGCAAAAGAAGCAAACACAGGTACTTTTTTATATCAACTTAAAGTATTCACATTTTTCTTTTATCAGCAACTCCTTTTTTATTTTAACCACAGTTGATAGGGGAAATTTTGTTCTCAGCCTCAAAGTTACCAGTGTTGCTAAATTTCAGCTTGACATATTTTTAATGTTATTAATATTTGGAATAAGAACTATTTTATAGGTTGTGTGTTCAATTATGCAAAACTTTGGTTGCATAACTTTCCAATTTTTCAGCCTGGTTTGTTTAAGAGCAGCACTAAGCGGTTTTGACAACCATCTGAATCTTAGTCCACTTAAAATCTTAGTATGTATTTAGAAGCTGAAAGAACACAGACATATGTTTATGGAAGAAAGAAAAGGTATGCATTTAACAGATATAGACTTGACACTCACAAACTAATCATAACAAAACAAGGACTACTTTATCTGGCTTCCCTTAGTAGGAATATCTCTTAAAACCAACACAAGCACAGTCTTGTAAAACAAATGGCGCAAGAGATGTTGTCACAACAAATGTTACAAAGATAGCATAGTTGGACATGTACCAAAGGATATGTATAAAGTATAAATCGGCTCTTTGTATTTTTAGGGACAGGTTAACAGTCTTAAAAGCACTTTCTTCTACTGTTGGACAGGTAACTATAATACTTAAATCAAAGACTTTAAATGTCCTAAAATATTCAAGTGAGAATATATTTTATATGCTGTTTTGATATTAAAATATCCTTAAATTTCACAAAATACTATTTTTGATTTTTTATGTTTAAATTTTTGATCTGATAAAAAAGTGTTCAAACATATCCCTAACAAAAATAACTTTCTTTATTATCAAAAAGTATTATATTGACATTAATTGTAAGTAAAAGTAACAATAAAAACTAGAGAAAAATCATCCTGTGATTCTGTCATTCTTTTAAAAATTAAAAAATCTTTACATTGTTGTGCAATTGTGTGATCTTTTAAAATAAGTCTGAATTAAGGCGTGAGTATACAAAAAAGGTGTGATATTTTAAAATGTTTTTAATTCACCATTTTGATATATTAATGTATATGTTTTAGAAAGCCTATATGATTATCTATATAATGGTATAAAAATTATTAAGAAAAAATAAATTTGAAGGTTTAATAGACACATAAAAAATGGCCCCTCTCCTACAAATGCGATCTCTTTACAAAGCTACTAATTTCTCAAGTTTGCTGTTTGATTTTTTGTGATCACAAGACATTGATCTAAAAACACTTTTTAATTTTTTCTTAATGTTTTTTACTTTTGGAGTTATTTAGTATTAAAAAATTTTAACCTCTAATTGTCAGAAAACTCATCATAACTCGCGTTCTACTTATTCTCAAGAAATAAAAAAAGCGTTTTTAGATCGAACATTTCTCTCCACGCTAAGCGTGCTCTCCACCCCACATCCTTTATAGTTTTATAAAAGAGATTTAAAACGTAAGTGATACTCTCTTAAAAATTTAACACAGTAAAAAAGAGCTTTCGAATTTCTTACAGAAATCTTATACTTCTGCATAATAATTGATCACTATGGTAACGACTATTTGTTAACAGGTTTTTTTCACATCTTTTGTTAATGCTTCAGGTGTTCGCTTTTACACAGTTGAGTATGGGTAAAACAAAAACTAACTCTAGAAACAAAAATCTTTTCGACTAGTGCCAGCTTGGCGATCGGCAGCAGAAACCGTTTGCTTTAATCTTCTTTTAGCTGGCGAGTCAAATATTTGTGTTTTGGGTTTTCTTCATTTTTTTGATGACATAAAAGCTTTATGACGATAGGACATTTTTTATTCGCCGTTAACTTATAAACTGGTTTTGCCATGTTTTTCACAGTAAATTATATTCAACTTCTGAAGACAAAAAAGAAAAAAAAAATCCTTATGGGAAATGGAGAAAAACTTCAAAAGAATCTTTTAAGTACATATCATTTTCCTCTTTGAGTCCGCTATCATTTACAACCTTAAACATAATTGAGTAGTAAAACTTAATACCCAAGATGATTACGTGTGAACAAATATTTTTATCGCATAACAAAAAAGTAATTTATGAAAAAAAAATTTGGGGGGGGGGGATAATAAGCTATCTTGAATACATTTTTTTTTAAATATTTTTGCACACTTTAAAGCCCAGATCTTTTTCTATCTAATGGCTGAAAAACATTTTTTTAAAAAAAAAACATTTTTTTCGTATACTCACGCCTTAACATAAACGATATGACAGTGCACTTACTCAAATAATTTTTTTGGCAAGATTTGTTACTCTATTAACACTCAGTTGATTTTTAAATTTGGTTTAATCATTATTGTTCCATTTTTAACAGTAATTTGACACAATGAACTAAAGAAGTATTTAAAATTACCAATCAAAGTTTTATTTTTTTCACCTACTCTATGCCATTTTTAATTCAGAAATAAATAATCCCATTTTAGCAATCGTCAAGAATTCAGTATAATAATATCAGCACAATTTCCAAAACAAGATTAATAGAATGCATCATATTTTCTTGTTATTTTTTTAAAGTGTGAAAGTTTTGTAACCGTTTATTTCTTTAAGCTATTCTGAGGCATATCTCATATCTCTAAATACAGGGAAGACATTTTAAACCCTATCAAATAAATAATCTCTTATAGGTTCCAAATAAACCAGATTATCGCTTTTTTGATGATGTCATACTTAATCCACGTTCGCTTATGAAACAGGTTTGTACTGACTTTTTTAAAAGGCAATTTGAATTTGTTGATGATATCAATTAAATTTTCTACCCAATTTTCTCTTGCATAGCATAGGTTAACCTGTAGGTGAGATAAACATTTTACAATAGTCTTTATTCAAGTACCTATGCATTATTAAATCATTGATTTTTTTGCATATACAATTTCTGTAATTACTTTTGTTGTTTATAGTTTTTTGAGATCTCCTTCTTTTACATAGTACTAACTTTTACATAGTGCCAAAAGATGAAAGCAAATAGTAGAAGTCTGTCTGTGTGTGAAATACTCAAAATGTGCCTTGATCCCACTTTATCTCAAAATTTGATCTAGAACAAACCTTTTTGCAAGTTGAGATATAGTGATCCCATTGCAGGCGCACATGATACAGAAGATCTCCCTCCATCTTACACAAACACTTATTTATTGTTCTTTTTTATGCTAATTTTTTTTTCTAGAGAGAACTGCTGCTTGCAATGGAGTCTGGAACGAAAGCAGCTGAATATGTATTAAAAAAGTATCCTGATTTATTTCCAATGCGACAGCCAGTGCCGGTTTGTTATATAAAACTCTACAGGCTGTTAAATCCGACCTTAGCTATCCCGAATCCATTTGGATTTTTGCAATGACAACTTCGTGAATCCAGCGAATCTAGTTGGATTCTCGTGATTCTTACCTCTCGCGAATCCAATTTAAAATCTCATAAATTCAATATGCGAATCCAATTTTTATAGTTTCTTTCTCTAGTATTATTATGATATGAAACACAGGCCGAAATTCACCCTCGAGAAATGTGCCATTTTGATATTTTGTGCTTTGAGATTAAAGGGAAAGTACCGAACCCATGTGGGGGAACTATACCTTACGAAAATACCCTTTAAATACGGGTTCCTGGGAGAGACATTCATTTCATTCATTCATTCTCGGCTTAACGTCCGTTTTCCATGCTAGCATGGGTTTGACGGGGTATATTAATGACCCTCTTCCAATCTGATCTAGACTGTGTTAGATCTAAACTTAACTTCTTCTGTATTAAGTCTGTCCTTATAACCTCCTGCCAAGTCTTTCTCGGTCTGCCTCTGGGCCTTGCCCCAGGAACTATCAAGTCTCTACACTTTCTTACCCAATTAATTCTTTAATTCTACGGATACTTAGCCTGCTTCTTACACATCCACCTAACCATTCTCATATCATTCCTATCTAAATGGTCAAGATCTTCCTGCTTCACTGCCCATGTCCCACTACCGTACAACATAACACTTCTTACACAGGCCTCACACAACCTACCTTTTAACTCAATTGACAAGACTCTGCTAGTCAACAAAGGAAGTAACTCTCTGAAGTTTTTCCAAGCAGAACCTATCCTGCAAGTAACACTTCTTCCAACACCCCCTTCTCTGCCCAACATATCACCTAAGTAACAGAAGTTCTCAGCTATCTCTAATGAGCCACTGTTGTACATCATTGAAGCTGGAAATACTTCATTCTCTATAATCTCACCTTTGCAACGCTTACATACAAACTGAATGTCAGCTCTTAACCTACCACCAATACTACTGCACTTCTTACCCAATGCTTGCAAGTCTGACAAAAAATTGAGTTACTACCAACCCCTTTTCTGCAAACTCCACAAGACCACTTTACAACTACAAGGTCACACTTGGCTGCAATGCTACTAATCATGACTTTAGACTTTGCTGTGTTCACCCTTAGCCCTTTCTCTTCTAGTCCTTTCTTCCACTTCTCAAACTTTTCAACTAATTCTTCCATCGACTCTGCTATGAGAACCAAATCATCTGCATACAATAACTCCCATGGACAACCTGTTCTGAACTCCATCGACAGCGCTTCTAAGACTAGAACAAACAACAAAGGACTAAGTACAAAACCCTGATGTACACCAACATTTACACTAAATTCATCACTAAGTGAATTGTTAGTCCTGACACGACTTCTAGCATTGCTGTACATGGACTGTACCATCGTAACTACCCACTCATCCACACCTAATTTTCTCATAGCCCACCAAATAACTTTATGTGGCACTCTATCAAAAGCTTTCTCTAAATCTGCAAAGGCAAAATAGAGATTCTTTCTCTTTCCTAAATACTTTTCCTGAAGCTGTCTGAGTGAAAATATTGCATCTGTAGTGCCACGCCCTGGAACAAAACCAAATTGCATCTTATCTATATCAATTCTTTCTTAAGTAACTTATCAATCACTCTTTTAATAACTTTCATTACTTGATCAACCAACTTCAAACTTATATATAATTACCTCTTTCTAATATATCTCCCTTGCCCTTGAAACTATTCACTATTACACTCGACTGCCACTCACTCGGAATAGCACCATCCTTTATAATCTGATTAGCAAGACTTGTAATAAGCTCAACTCCAATATATCCAGATGCTTTTACCATTTACCATCTACCTGATACTCCTCCAGCCTTGATAATCTTCAATTTGCTAATAGCCTCCACTACCCATTCGGTCTTGATCTGCATAGCTGGCCCTTCTACAACATCATCATCAGACAAATTATCCTCATCCCAATCAAACTCAGTGTGAAGCAACCTCTGATAATAATTCTTCCAAGCTACCCTTTATCCTCCTCTGTGATAGCCAAGATACCTTCATCATTACTATACACTTCTCACCTACAACATCTTGATTAGTCTTCTTCATTTGCTTTGCTATCTTGAACACATCATTGCGCTGGTCTTCCCTTCTTAACACATCTTTCTCTCTGCTCTTGGTTTTGCCTTATGCACTGCTGTACATGCTTGACGCTTAGCTTCTAAGTAAATATTTTTTCTACTACCTGACTTCCACTCTTTCCAAAGTTTCCTCTTTTCCTTTATACACTGGTCAACCTCATTATTCCACCATCAGGTCTGTCTATGTCTAGCTGGTCCTTTCGTCCACCCACAGGTATCATCAAAAGCTTCTAGAAGACAATTCTTCAAAGTAGTCCAAGTACTTTCAACATTGTCACTATCACACTGACCATTGTGGGCTAACTGCTGAACTTTTGCACTAAATTGTCTTGCTGCAATCTCTTCCTTCGGCTTCCAGACTTTACAACGGGGCCTGTACATTCTCTTAGCTTCTTTAACACTCTTCAAGATAATATCACAAACCAGCAACCTATACTGGGAAACACACTCTTCCCCTGATATAACTTTCACGTCCTTCACCACTTTCTTGTCTGACTTTCTAATCAGGAAGTAATATATCTGTGTCTTACAGCCACCTGACTCATATGTTATCAACCTACTCTGTCTCTTACTGAATGATGTGTTGCAAACCACCATGTCCGTTGCCATTCCAAACTCAAGCAATCTCTCCCCTTCCTTATTTCTGCTCCCAAATCCATAGCCTCAATGCACACCTCTATAACCTTCAGATGACTTCCCAGCATGACCATTAAAGTCGCCGCCCACCAGTGTCTCCAAACTTTGATGTGACTGCTATCAACTCATCATAAAACTTATCCTTATCTTCCTCACTGAGTCCACACTGTGGATCATAAACTGACAGAAAAGTGACAATCCTATTGCCTATCAAAAACACTATAATACAACTATTAACACGCATAACATCTATTACTTTTCTACCCACTTCTCTGCAACGAATATACCAACTCCTCCATATCCATCACTATTACCAATCCAAAAAAGCTTAAAAAAAGCTATCTTCCACAACTCTCACTGAAGCTCCTTTCCACCTGACTTTCTGAACACAACACATATCAACAGATCTACGTTCTAACATTTCAACTACTTCACCTACTCTACCTCTCAGAGTACCAACATTTACACTAGCCATCCTCAACCTAGTGTTATCTACCTTGTGATGTGATAGCTGGGTAAAGGTCTGACAATGCTCACACCTGACATCTGTCCTACTGTGCCCGGCACCTTCACTCCTTAGAGTTCCAGCCCCGTTTACGCAGTTTGTCTGATCAGCCATTAATAAAGAGTTTTGGCATTGTTTTACAGCTGGATGCACTTCCTAGCACCAACTGTTCACAGACCGGACTGGGTGTTGGAGAGACATAGTAAACATATCATCGAGACGAGACGTCATTCATTTAATAAACTTTTAAAAAAGATGATAATAAAAAAAATCGCATACAAAAAAAAGCTCATGGGAAGGAAATCACGTTGCTACTCCTGTCCCGATAATTAGGTTCCCGGTGATCTGCGCGCAAGGGCTTGATGCTTGATGATCAGTAACCGTTCTGTAAAGTATTCAACTTCAATAAAGGGAAAAATAAAATGGTAACCATCAGCAGCGAATGGTGGACCTTGGCAGCAAAAGGAAGTGTTTTTTCGTAGATTCACCAATATTGGAAGAGTAGAAATATGGTGGCTAATGTTATTAATTGCGCTAATGTGATTGGATTCGCGGTATCAGAGGTCACAATAGAGTCGACACGTGAATGAGATTCGCAGATTCACGTCGGATTTGACAGCCTGCTCCAGTTCTTTTTTGTATATATATTTCTTACAATAATGTACTGAGATGTAAGCTCCTTTCTCTTGAATTTATTTACCCTAAATTTTATCCCATATCAATATCTTTTCTTACATATTCTTTTTCAGGCCTGGCCAAAAGAAAGTGTATTGATTGTTGACGATATGGAAGAAACTGTTGACAACCTTCAATGTAAAAAATGTCAAATATAATTCTGTTAATGGCGGGATTTTTTGATTGATATATCCATATATATTTATACTTTATTTTAGTGCTTATGACAAATGGTGACAACATTCCAAAAGTTATCAATCTCTATGAAAAGCTAAAACAGAAAGGTAAAACGAAACATTCTGATAGGTTTGTTAAATTATTTTTTGACATGTGTTTAAGTTGAAATTTATAACTTTTTTTTTCAGAATTATTGTCAATTGATATACACAACGATGTTCTGGATTTTGTCAGCTTCCACACAGTTGCAGGATCACCAATGGTAATTATAATTTGCGATCGGAACTGAAGGTGCTCTGTTATAAACATCTGTAATTTACTCAAACAGGGTTTTCTCTACTTTTCACTATAGAATGTATGCTATTTAAGATTTTTGCAATTTTTTTTTTTGTTTTATTCTAACTTTGTGTATGTGCAGGAACAAAATGAAAAAGCTTCTACAATGTCATCATCTTCTTCCTCTTCTTCTTCCTCTTCCTCAGAAGAAGAAGCAGATGCAACAATCCAGGTTAGATGACTACTCAGGGAGGTTTATTCATTAGGAAAAAACTGAAACCTATTTACTTTCTTTAATTATTTAAACTTTAATTATTTACTTTCGGAATTCGATTTGGATTTTTTTAGGAAAGTGAAGAAACTAAATCGGCCAAATCAACTTGGAGGTAATACTGTGTTTGCAGTTGAGATGTTTTTTTTTAATATTACACCTCAATAGTGCATCTTTATATTGATATGATAAATTTTGTCATGCTGTTATATACCTGAGCATTCATGCTTAACAATTCGGTGTATCTTACTTTTTTAGATAACGTTTTCTTTAAATTTATTTACTTACATCATACTCTAATGTTAAATTTTCATATTTTTTTAAAAAGAGTACCATTTGAAATTTAAGCCTTTAGGACCAATAAAATTGTCCAAACTTTCATTTTACTTTGCGAATGACGTTGTCACCTATATTTTACAATTTTTTTTCTCACCTTTATAATGCAGCATTTTGCTCGGATAAAATTCTCTCACTTTAAAAAATATCGATTTTCTCTTCCACTGTGTGGAATACAAGTTTGTAATACTGAAAAAAATCAAGGCAGGGAAAAAGTCACTTGTCAAGGCAAATGCAACATTAGTTTCGATACCTCCACAAGCAATAAATAGAGAATATGGTAGGAAACTTGTATTTTTGGCAAAATATCCATCGCATCCTGCATTTCCATTTGGAGCTATAAAATAACGGCAAATGAACTCTTTTTCTTCCTTAAGTAGCAAGACTAACTGTAGGAAGTATATCAGCACTTTATGAAGTCTTACATCATTTTAAAATATTGTGTTCTCCTAACATAGAATTGATGGTTATGCTGAAAAACTCTTTGCAGAATTAAAAGACCAGTCAAATAGTAGAACATATGAAGTTTTTATTCTCGGCTTAATCAAGGTATGTTTATTTCTGTGAAAACATATCAGTGGTGTTTGCCTTTTGTCTTTTTAAAATTAACATACTTTGCACAAATACGACAAATTAAATCAACACTAACATAATACGCCATTCGCCATATTAAATTAGCGCCAAATTGTATTCATCAATTCTTTAAAATTAAATACAACTTTAATCACTTGCATTTTCAGGATAATGCTGTCAATAAAATAATCGATGATGAACATGATAGACACAGCATGCTAGATTATTCAATTATCAAATAAAGCCTTTTTTCCTTACTGGCTAAATAAAATCCATGCCAAATTTAGAAAAATGTTTCATTTGCGAATTTAATATAGGCCACAAAAATCCCATTTCGGCCAGTCACAAAAATTAGTCCACTCTAAAGGCTAAAAGACACGGTAAGTTGTAAGAAAAAACTTTAGCTAAAAAGTTACTTTTTAGGTAAAAAGTTTGAAAAATCTCTTTTCACAATGAATATCAAAGAAAGAACACGTATATCTTTCACTGCGGTTATTGCTATTGCAGCAGCAGGGATAATCGTAGGGGAAAAAAGCGGACCAGAAAACGGAAAAACAGAGCTGCATAGGTTAAGTCAAGGCTTTTAAAGCGACAAAAAATGGTGCCCTTGAAGCACTATTAAATGGTTTTCGAAGAGAAGATTCAACAGAATTTAAAAATTTTCTTTGCATAGATGGGAAAACATTGGACTGGTTGTAATTAGAAACAAAAAAATATGCTCAAATCTTTAGTTTAAATAATAGCTCATTTATCATTCTTTTAATTTTAATAGAAAAAAATTAGCAAAAATTGAAAATTTCTAACTTTTAAAAAACCTTAAAAAAAAAAAGAAAAAAGCGTACATCTTTCCTGTTTACGCATTCAGTTTTCTTATCTTACATTTAAACGGTCCTATTAAACTTAAGCGTCTTCCATTCAAGGTCATCATATTTTCTTTTTCTAGCATGATGAGCAACTCAGAGCATTTCATTTGTTTCAAGAGTTTGATAACAACAACATGAAGGGTAATCTTTTATTTGTGTATTTTTATTTATAATTTTAAAGTTTAACTTAAGAACCTTTCTAGATGAAGACAAAATAACAAATTAAAATATTTTTTTTCTCTTTTGAGTTAAAATATGTTTATATATGATAAAAATCTTAAGCGTTTTTAGATATTTAAATACATTTAATACAGAACATCTCAAAGGTTCCTGATAGTTTTATGCTTTTACAACCAAGTATCCACACAAAACAAACCCTTGCTGATTTAATCATTTAGACACATCTTTATATTTTTTCTCTGTCTAACAAAAGAAAAGAAAATTATACCTCTTTGTTTTTTAGGTGAGATTGTTAGACTTTGTTTTAGAAATTATCTTAGAAATTATCTTAGAAATTATCTTGGTTTTTATCTAGGTAGCTTATTTTTCTATAACAGCCTACTTTCACAAGTGTGTAGCGTTAGAGAAGGAGATAAAAATCGATGGGATTTGGTTGAGGTAAGATTTCCTTATTAATTAATTAAACTACTGGCTATCACTTTCACGCTTCCTTATTACTCCTCAAATTCAAAAGGTCCCCCTAATTCTTAAATGTCCTCAATTTTTTTTTTAATTTGGTTTTTCTTCTCAAATTTCCTCAAAACAATTTAGACATCTCAATTTGTGGTTGCTATGGCCTGCAAACATTACTTATCTTTTGTAAGAAAATATTGAGATGCCAGTCTGTGTGTTCCCTCACTTTAACAAATGCAAATTTTTCTCCTCAAATCTCCTCAATTATGTTAACAAAAGCGCCTCAAATATCACAAAAATCTCCTCAAATCTTCTCAAATTTTTTTTTGAAAAAAGAGTGGGAACCCTGTTACACATCTCTGGAAGTTCTATGTTTTCGACAGGCATGTCTTAAAATTCCTCAGTCTGTTTGATCAGTATGCATCAAAAGTTGACTTATTTCATTACGTACAGGAAATTGTTGCTAGCATGAAGAGAAGCAAAGTTACACCCAATGTAGGTAGGTTGCCATCCTATGAGTTATAATTTTTATAATCTTTATTATTCTTATTCTTGCTGTGTTTCTGTTCGTCTACCCGTCTAGGGAGTAACAGTTGGAGAATTTCTGGATTTTTATTCTGCAGCATAGTGACTAGTTCGTTAAAAATTATTTTGAACTTGCTTTATCCTTGCTCTATCAAAAAAAAATTTTTATTTATATTTTATAGTTTTTATTATGTTTTTATATTTTATTTTATATTTATCCTTCTTTTTTTAGTGACATACAACGCATTACTTGATGTGGCATTCCAAATGAATGAAAATGCTCATGAGCTTTGTCAGCGTCTACTGCGAGAAATGAAAAAATTGAAAATAGGCATGTTTGAAAAACCTTGTTTTTCTACCTGGCTGTAGTTATCATCTGGAATCATCGGACTGGTATTATTTAAAGAAATTGATAATTAGTTTTTTGTTTTGTTTATTTTTCAGCTCCCTCACTTGGCAGTTATTATTATGTACTAGCTGCTGAAAGAAAACGACGTATGATTTAAAATTTACGCTATTTTTATAATATAGTGACTTTTATTTATGCAGTCGGTTATATGTCCCTCAAGCTCTAGTGTCTCATTCTCTTTTGCAACAAGTGTGTTTTTACACACTGTGGTGAATAGTTCTTTTAAAAGGGACATGTGTCTAAACTCTTTTTAAAAAACTCTAAAATTGCTGGTAAGAAATCGCTGCAAACTTTTATAAATCTTGTAAAAACTTTTTTATTTTTAAAAGAACCTTAATTTTCACCTGTTTGATTTATAAGGTGTAGTTATGATTAATCATCTAATTTAAGTTAAAGCAGAGTTTCATTTTTTTCGATCACTGTAGGTAAAATTTTGAGCAGATATTTTATAATTTTTCACAGATTTAATCAGTGTTGTATCCTTGTTAGGGTGTGGATGGTGTTGAAACATCGTAAACTGCAAAATGAAAGTGATTTTTGGTTAAAAGATTCCACTACCAAAATAGAAACACGAGATAAACCTTTAATTTTTCTTCCTCACCACTATAAAATCATATTTTGTTTTAGCTCGTCAAGATATTAAAGTTCTTGTGGAAACTGTAAGGGATGTCAAAAAGGGATGTGCTGAATTTGCCATGCAACATCCTGCAGATAGTAAGTCACCTGATCCTAAATTACTACTACCATCAAGATGACGTTTCACCAAGGCTCACGCAAAAGGCTGCGTCACAAACATACATCTTTCTATTCGTCAAAGTATAGGAGATTAGTCAGAGTATTTATTATGTATTATTTTTATTTCCTCCAGGGTTTAAATTTCGCAAAGATAATTTTTCTAATACTGAAAATAACTGATTAAGCGTCTTCGGCGCTTATTTAATTTTTGAACTAGTACATTGGGCGTTTATATCGAGCTGGTGATTATTTGGTCACTGGGAGCTTGTTGGAAATTTTAAGAATTGAAATACTGAGAATCATTAATAATAAATCAAGGATAAAATTAAAGAACGCAAAACGAAGGTCATTAATGTCCAACTTTTTTCCCTTTCCACATTCTACAATGCAATTTTGATTTAAAAATGAAAATAAAAAATTATTGTAAAAGTTTCCATATGTCAATAAATTATACAGGCGCTTATCCAAACTAGGCGCCCAATTAATGCATTTATACTAATATAAGACAGAAGTAAAAATGCAATTATTTCTTTATTCTAGTATTATTCTTCAACATTGCTATGGATTTGGTAGGAAAAGTTTTTCTGCTCTTGTAATCATAATTTACCAAGGTTCTGACCAGTTTACTAACCAAGTGATGTTTCCCTGTTACAGGCGAGGTACAAGAGGAGTGGAAGCATAGCGAGAGATTTGCTAGACATTGTTGTAAATAATGGATTACAATATTTGTTAGGTTCTAAAAACAGTAGCTTCTTGTAAGTGATATATGTTACTCTGTATTTTCTTTCATTTTTCAGTTCATATTAAAAATGTTTAACATTTTTTTGTTTTAGTGGCAATTACATTTGTGCGATAGCACGAACTGCTCCCGATCTTGACACTATAATTGAAGAATACGAGAAAATAATTCCGAAGGTATCCACGACTTTTTTATTTTTTTTTCGGTGTTTTTATATATGGTGATAGTAAGTCGAAAAAGCAAAGAAAGAAATCATTTTAGGAGAATATTTTTATTTCTCCGGTAGAAAGAATAAACTAGCTTTGTTTTCCTTTTTTTTAGTATTTTATCCCAAGAGATTGGGTTTTCCAGCAATTACTTTTAGCGCTACGTAACCATAAGAACGCAGAATATGTTCCAAAACTATACACAGGTATTGTTGTGTGTTTATTTTTAAATTATCAAATATGTACCTTCATCGAGATTTTGTTATTACACTTGTTTTACTAATCTATGTCACTGCTGGTAAAAGTAAAAACAACGCTTCAAGAACTGGCAAGTAACGTTTTTTCTATTTTGTTTATTTAGACATGGTTTCAATGCGAGTACCACTTACGGAAAGAGTAACAAATGCCTTATATGCAGCGTTGGACACTTACGTACCAGAAGAGGTTGGTGTAATTTTGCTTACGAAACTGACAACGGTTGTGAAATTTTGTATGTTTAATTGTTTGTTTGTTTGTTTATTTTTTGAGTTGTTTGTTTGTTTGTTTGTTTTAACGGTTACATTTTTTTAATAGAAAGCTGAAGAGGCCCTACGTGTTGTGAAAGACTCAAGAAAATGGATGAAAGTTTTTCGTGTACCGTAAGTTTTAAACGATGTCACACGCATCTTATTCATTATTTATTATGTCACAACTTCACTAATATGTCCCAAATTAACATGTAAAATCATGCTAAAATTAAAGTTAAAGATATTCGTCACTGAACCAAAATTTGGTGATTGTTGGTCAATGTTTATAGAGACAGCGAAAACACGAATTGATTTTGCCAATGTCGATTTTTCTTGTAGGGCAAAATAACTTTATTGACAACTAGAGCCTTTCCAAAAATCATAATTAATTATTAAGACTTTTTTTGGAATTGGAGCCGTTTTATAATTCTCTTATGAAAATTCCATTCAAATCAATGAAATTTTGTTGGAAAATTGATTGATCAAAATGGAAATTATGCCTTTAAGTTCCACAGAAACGAAATGCTCAAATCGATCGACGTTGATCGAAAAAATCGTGAAACAACATAACGGTTGTCACATGGTTAGCATCGTCGTCAAACTTGATGATCAATTTACGAAGTTGGAATTTTAAGATTTTCCTTATTTCACTTAAGACATTTCACATACAAATCGATAAATTTATCCTGAATTTCCCTTAAAAGTATTAAAAGTAAAATGTCTTATGTCTATCTGTCTGTTATTGGTGTGTAAATAATTCCATAGGATGACATCAAACATTTTATCAACAACAATCAAAGTACTTTGTCTCAACAAAAACTATGATGACGCCAGGTAGGATTTGCTTTCTTTTTATTCAATACCATCACCTTGAATGACGAAGAATTTTCTATTTGTTAAAACGCCCAGGAGAACCTTTCTAAATACGAAAGTTGGAACAATGTTATTGTTTTTAGAGAATTGATGGAGCAGTATAAAGAAAGTGAAATTGACATCAGGTAAGATGAAATAATGTTGCAGCTGAACCTTTTTTGTATTATCTACTTATCCTGTGATAAGTACACGTTTTTTGTATCATAAGAAAGCATTACATCTCAAAAAGTTAAAAAGAAATATTAAATTTAGTGGAACGTAAGGATTTTTAGGTTTTGCATGCCACATTTGCAATACGGCATCTTAGTATTGAAAGAAAGTGTTTCAACTAGCAAAATAGACCGTTTTCCAATTGTGAGCCATTATGGATATACACGAGTAGAGATATAGACCCTACGTTTTCGGTAACGAAGCATACGAAAAGGGAAAAAAGGAGCTTTTTCGAGTCATTTTATATTCCTTCGTTAATCTAAAACACGACGTACTAACTAACTGGATACTGGTATAAGAAAATGAAGGAAGACATACTGGAGTAAGCAATAAAACTCTAAGTGTTTTTAGGCTTCGTCCGACACTATTGAAATTTTTTTTGTAACAAATCTTTTATTTTTATTTCGATGTAATTTTTTTGCTTTCTTCAAGTTAATGCGAGGTTATAAATATCGGGAAAGTTTAATTGTTGAAGGATACAAAAGAGTTCTCGTTCTATGTCTTTCTCCGGTAGTTCAATTGAAAATTGATTTACGTGCACCTACATCGAAAAAAAGAGTAATTGTATCAGACCATACTGATATTATTCCTAAATAAAAAGTTATTTCACTTTACACCCATAGAATTTATTTATTTGCCACGCATCTTGTACACTGATGTGGTCGCGTTGACCAAACTTTGCTCCATCCACTTTCGCTTTGATCGTCTTCTGAAACGGCAGCTTTCCAAACGCAACAGAACGGTAGTGCATTATGGAGTCATAATCGTATGGGCTGCCAAGACTGTCGATCTGTTTGTGAGAATACTTTTTGAACTGCGGTTTGTATTCTAAAATGAATACAATAAAATCCTTGCATTTTATTAATATTCAATATAAAATATAATCCCTGGGATTGTTAACAGAAATTATTTTGCTCAAATTTGATCAAATGGTAAAGATATGGAGACATCGAAAACGTCACTATTATATTTGTTGTTTTTTTCTTTTCTTTTTCTTTTCCTCTTACCATTTTTCGGAAAACAAAGCGCAAAATTATAAAACTAATTTGAAATGAAAAGTGTAAATACAAAAAGCTGACAAAATCGCCAATGCTGTGACAAAAAAACTTGTAAACTTTTGGCGCTTTAACAAAAAATTCAATCAAGTGGTAACAACCGTTAGGAACAGAAATTCTTACTTGTTTTTATGTTGTCCCATAAGATTTCGACATATTGATCTCTATCTGGTCTCGATTGTTCATGATGTAATCCAAGCGCGTGACCAATTTCATGAATAGCTATTCCTTTGTAGAAGCATTCAAAACCTAAGGATAGTTTTTGCTTTCCTCCACTGCGACCAGCGTAAGAGAAACACCTAGTAACGAAAGACAATTTTATCTTTCAAGGGGTGGTAATGAATAAGCAAGAGAAATGTAGAACTTTCTGACCCTTCCACATTACTTTTTCCTCTTTTTCTTATTTTGCTTCACTTGCTGTCCAGCTGGTAACAGTGGTAGTATCGTTCCAAATAACGTTTTAGGTTATTGAGGTAAAACTTTCTAACAAAAATGCTTTGAATGCTTTTTTTTTACTTTTTTACCTGTCCTGATGCTTACCTTCTATGTTAATATATTCCATTTAAATACAACAACGTTGTCTTGGTCACACTTACCATTTTATGTACTGTATCCATATATAAGTTTGACCCTTTCCCTATTCAATCGTTGGCCTTTTCATCTTGTTTAAATACGTTGTTTTCTCAAGACACAAAGGTAATGGTGAAAAGATCTTAATTCTGATGTCCATGCTAAAACTTTTCATAGCTTAAAGCTAATGCCTTATTATACCGGCAGTTATAGGTGTTAGTTTTTGTGTAATGGCGTTAATAGGACTGGCAAGTGTATAAGCTTGCACAGTTCAAAATTTGAAAAAAATAATAAGCGTGAAACTGACTGGTATTGATTTGTAAAAAAGGTTGTAGAAAACAACTGACTTTCCATATCCATCATCCACGAAATTTAGATAATCCTTCTCATTGGTTCGTTCAACAAATCGGACACAGGTTTTGCTTTCCCATGCTGCCATGGCTTTCAGTACAGCCTTTTCTGTTGGACCCTTTAATCCAAGTTTATTTAATGCTTTATTTTCTAAAACGAAATACGTTTGATCATGTTATACTAAAATTTTTTGAAAAAAGGGTAAAAAGGATAAAACTGTTTTATGTGTCTTCACAAAGTACAAATAATTTTATGGTCATAAGAGAGAATTTTTCAATCTTGTTTTTACTTGTTCCAGTAGCTACATCAAAGACATATTTTGTTTGCCTCTGCTACAACTCGTAACTTATCGGATGCCTGTACTGTGTTGTACAGAAAACAAAGCAAGTCACTCACTTATCTCCGTGATGTTGTAAGGCACAACAGCGTTCGGCCACTTTCGATACTTTGAATTCATCAAGCCATACGCATTTTCACTGATCGAATCTACATCACCACCTTTCATTGCTATCTCGATTTCCGCTCTCGACATGATCATATCTCCCTGGAATAGGTACCCATCATGAGTTCCTTGCAAAGAACAGGTTTATATAAAAAATGTGTGACCACGATCATATTTTAATCAAAGCAATCACTTTACTAACCTTTAATTTTCGGAAAGATGGATTCAAATTTATCAAACGGCTTGCAATACACACAAACAAGAAGGACAGTTAAAGATATGTAACATCTCATATTGGCTTCGACGTGAGTCCTTACGTTTCTGTGTAAGAAATTACAATGGTTTCATGTAGTGGGTATTCACGAATCTCTTCTTAGTAAACACACGTGTCATACTTCGCACAACACTCGACTTCAAATTTGCAAAATGCTATCACTTCTCAATAGTCTTCTTAAGTGTTTGGACAGATGTGAGAGACGCGCGGATTGGAGGAATTGGAGCCCATGTACATAGCTATCGTCGTCTTCAGGATAATTAAATCAGTAAACAACCTGGTTTAACTTTTTAGCACCTTTTTAAGTTCTTTACCTGTTGTTACAATATAATTTACTTGTGAGTAAGTAAAAGGTTATAATGACCACTAGCCAGTCTGCCCTTTTCTTTGCTCGCCTTTGTCTGCCATTTTACTTTTTCTCAAAGGAAATTGCGGTTGTCGTAAATAAGGCGCATTGTGTAGTAAAAAAAGTTGTTAACAGTCCCCGAAAAATGGCTAGTTTTTTTTGCTTTGCCCTTATATAATTTGCATATTATCTTTAAGTACTAGCCGTTAACCCGTGGAAAAATCCACGGGGTCGCCCGTCCTTTATATATAGCATTTCGTGTTTCTGTAACAGGACGCGGTTTTCGCGGACAGACAGACAAAATACGACTATTATTAAAGAGACGATGTATGAGATAAGCAATAATTCAATAATAATATATATAATAACTTTTTTTTGTTCATTCCATAGTTATGGTGCTTTAAAAAATGTTTTGGATTTAAATCTGTTGCAAGAGGACAAGCAAGAAGCACTAGTAAGTAACCCTCCTAGTTACCAGACCTTCCACCGGAGCCTGAGAAGGAGTTGATGTCACTGTTTTCTGAATTTAGAGCACGTTGAAATATATGGCAGATAAAAAAGTTCAATTGAGCGACGAGATGAGAAAGTTGATATCCGATCATGTTTTACTTTCAGATAAAAGGTTTGCTTATGTTTTGTTTTTTTTACTTATAGATTTTTTAAAAATAGTTTAAATATTTGAATGAAAGCAGGATTATATATAATAATACAGTTAACTCCCGGTAACTCGAACTTTCAAGGGACTGAGGAAAATAGTTCGACTTAACGAATGTTCGAGTTAAACGGCTTTTTTTAACTCGAACACCCGTTAAGGTGGCAATAACCATTTTAAAAATCGGAATCTTTTTTTCACGTAATTAGTTACGAAAGATTGTTTTCGGACTATATATTCATTTTTTCTGTCATTTTTTCTGTTACACACTTGTCACGATTTTATGGCTAAAATACTATTATCTTTCACCAAAAATATTTAGCCTCAACAATATCTCTTTAAAATAAAATTTATGAATAATTATTTAATTAGTTCTGCCGCATATAGTTTAAGTCTACGTGTAAATTGTATAGAAAGAAATGACGTAATTATTAAAGAGAAACGTTAATAACAACAAAGATGGCGCATTATGTAGAAATTTAAGACGATGTTCATTATGCTATACTGCACGAGCTTTAACTTTTGATAGCATTTTCGTTTTACTTTAAAATTTTCAGACATGCTTGGTGAACCATGCAGCCATGATACGGAGTGCGGAAATCTTTTTATTCGGAAAATTTTTCTTTTAACAGCGTTCGATGCAGCAGGGGATGCTAACAAAGAATCTTTTGAAAGAAACAAAAAGGCTATTGTTAAAAAAATAAGAATGAACAAAAAAAATCCGCACACCGTTTTAACAGGGTTAACCCAAGGTTCATTTAAAACCAGAAGCTGATGAAAAACAACGAGATTGTAAAAAGTTGGAGCTCGAAGAAGCTGCTTTTTTCTTGTTTATGATACGTTTCTAAATAGAGATTTCAGTGTTAAGTTAAAATCAATTTTATTATGTATTAAGGCCTATATTTTTAGGAAATAGTAAAAAAAAAAGGTATAAATAAAACACTGAGTAAATAATTCAGTTATTTGGACAGCTAAGAAAGGGTTACTGCCACCTTAAGTCGAATTTAATCTAAAATGAGGTCATACTTCGACTTACAGCGATTTTTGGTGGAGGACGAAAAATGTGTCAAGTCAACGAATGTTTGAGTTTACGTATATTCGAGTTAACCGGATTTTTTTTATAAGAAAGTAAGACCAAAGAAAATTGTTCGATATAATGAAAATTTAAGTTATCCGTTGTTCAAGTTACCGAGAGGTAACTACTGGTTTTTGTTTGTGTGCTCAGATTGACTGCTAAATCGCTAGTTCCGTTCTTAGGATGTGTTTTTTTTATAGTGAAAAGATTCTATCGTGGTTTTAGGTATGTCTCTTTCGTACACTTTAAATAGAGTACAAAAATCATAGCAAGCGCACGGCTGTTGATTTGAAACTAAATTTTTGAAACAATTTACCTTTCCTTTCATAAACGTATAAAAATATTTTTAGTGGGAAAATAAAAAATGTTAGAAACCGTCTGCTGTCTCCAAAAATCGCAGTTATTTTTGAATATTCTGTTATCTCTCAGAAACGTAGTCATCTTTGAACCGTCTATCTCATCAGAAACCCAGTCACCTTTGAAAAAAATGCCTTATTTTAATCACCAATTTTTTCTTTAATTTTTTATCAAACAAGAAGATTTGTAAAAATAATTAACAATAGTGGCTATTTCTGAATGTATCAAATTCAAAAATTTCTTCTCGAATTAAATTTTAAAGTTTCGTTCACAATTCTTCTGTTCTTCACTGTGTAATATTTTACACTGTTTTTCACTATTTTCTGTTTAGGGTTGGATCAAATGATCATTTGTTTCGCTCGATAGAAATATTGTAGGCTTTGTTTTCTAAAATACATGGATTTTATATATTTTGCGTACAGACTTGTTTTGTTTTAGTAACTCCTACCTGGAAATGTTCCGGAGAATAAAGTTTCACAGCGAATTGATTTCGCGGATAAGCCAATTTTGAATTGAAATTCACAAGGCAATATGGCAGCTATTTAATCTATAAACTAAATTTTAAGTTTAATATATGGCTAGTCAAAAACGTAGGAAAATTGTATCAAGGAAAAAGAGAATATATTTACATTTGTTCTGTCAGTATTTTTGTTCAGGAATCTTTTTACACGTATTAACACAGTTTTTTTTTCATGTTCCCAATTTTGCAGTATAATTGAATTTCTAAAGCATTACTGACGATACGACCTTAATACGCTTGGTAGACATATTATTTATGTTCGAAGTAAAGAAACAATGAAGTTATTGGGATCAGAAATGACGTCATTTCGCTGATTCGATATTTCCTTCAAATCTGGTCTGTGTGTTACTCTTAGGACCCATATATGACCTTAGTAGCCAGTTGGTGAAAAATAGGGGACCAACAAGAAACTTTTCTAGTCTACATTTTATTAACGTAGCAGTCAATGCATTTATTTAACATCTACTGTTCTGTTTTCAAAAGTTGTAAAGTTCGGCATTCAAAATCACTCAAATTTTTGTCCTGGGTAACTTTTGTTCGGCATTTTCTAAAATGTTAGTAAAAAGTTGAAAATCGAAGAGACAAAATAGTTCTCCCCGTCCGCTTCTAAAATTCCGTACCCGCTAATACTGTGTTAAATTTCCACTGAAATTTTCTCCTGAGCACTGGTTTCCGTATCTGTATAGGTCCATACGATGCATGTAAACAATAAAAAAGAATTTTTTTAAACATGACATCAGTTCTATCATGACAAATAAGATATAATTGCTTAAGGAAGATTTTTGTCTCTTTGCGGCCAGCTGTTTATAAAATAAATTATTTGTACAAATGCGCAAGCATGGACTTGCGCAAAAATGAAAACGTGACGTCACTCCGCAATCTGTTAATTTTCATTCATATAAAGTACAAAATTTCTATTCAGCAACAAAAATAATCACCAAAAATAATGGCTTTCTTTCAACCTTGTCCCCAGAGCATCTTGTATCTTTTCTGACATTGCGACGGCGGTACGAACATGGCCTCGGAGAAGGTCAGCCCGAAATTTGGCTGTTCCGATACAAAAGAGAAGATAGGTGCTGGAGACAAGGTTGCTTTTAAATTGGTAAATGTATTAGTCATACTTCTACAAGCAGCGGATTTGACTTGGCCGATTCGCCACAAATATAAAAAGCAGCCCACCTATGGCCCTTAACAGGCGTTGCAGTCCCCAGTTGTGATGTATTAAACGCTAATGAAGAAAAAATAAGGAATGCTATGAAAAATAAATATCTAAGAAAACGAACACTATTTTCTATTACAATCGTTAACAAACACCCATATTATTTGCACATCGATAATAAATTTCTGATTTATTTTATGTAATTTTTGAGATAATTTTCGCCCCCAGACACACAGCAGATTTTCCAACTGTGAAATAGAGTAAATACTTCTCTAGTGGCTCAATTTTCCTCTTAAAAAATAAATTAAATTCACTTCAGTAAAAATCCTTTTAAAATACATTTTAAAAAAATTCATCACATACAATAAAAATACGTTTTCTTTAAAAAAAATTATCTACCTAAAAAAAATGACTAAATTTTGGCTTAATTCGCGTACTTCAGAGTCTAAGCGTTGATATTACCTTCTAGATAACGCGATAATTAGTTGTATTGATATGCAAAAAAAAAATTAAAACAATATTCACAAAAATATACATTTTAAAAAACAATCAAAATATATTACTGTAAGTTTTATTGTCATACTTTTATAATTTATAAAAAATATTAATCTCCTAGGAAAAAATGTGTGCAAGGTTTGTTTTTTGTAAATTCATTTTCAGCCGTAACACAAAAAGCTCAAGAGTTAGTAAGTATACACTGGGAAAAAATTCGAGATAACAAAAAAACCGTGAGCCTTTTAAGCTATAGCGAAAATGCAGTGAGTAGGAAACAAGCCTTAAATATCACCATGCTCTATGAACAAACATGCAAAGCTATAAACTTTCCCGCGTGAAAGGTCGTTAGAATGTTTAATAACGAATTGTGATTGGGCAATTATGAAAATTATGCGTGGTTGATAAAATATTTGATTTTTACATTGGCAAGATGTTTAGTTTCACTTACATACCTAAAGAGCTGGTAAAATTATATAGTGAAAAAAGGTGATGTCGTAATCAAAGGTTTCGTCTACCGACAATAACAAAATTCAACCACACCCCTTCACTCCCTTAATGACGTCATGCATTTTTTCCATGTCGTCAATTTCACGACGTAAGCTTCGTACTTGTTCTTTGTAGGATGCGATATCTTCTTTTTGAGTGGTAGAAAATTTTTTCAGGATCGTAATGGCTTTCTGGATATTCAAGCCGTCGAATAATTGACGTGATTCGTTAAAAGATTTCCGTAGTAACAACAAACTTGTCTTGTTTAAAGTAGTCACTGATTGAATGTTCACCATGAGATCAGCCAATCGCTTTTGATCTTGTTTTTTGTCCACCAATGAGCTCTCTGATATTGTCAAAGCCGTCTTCGATTCAACTAATAATTGGTTGGCAGTATTCGTGAGATCGTTGCATTTCTTAGCAGTTTGGATGTTTTGGCTAGTGATATTGGTTATATTTTGAATCAACTCAATAGATTGATTCCAGTTGTATGATAACTGAAGTGAAGTATGTGCCAAATTGGTGGATGCAATATGCATTTCTTTGAGCATCTAAACAAGATAAAAGGCTGTGTAAACTCAGACAGAGTCATATCATTCTACGGTGTGTTTCTTAGGACCGTTTACATGAGATTTCGTTACTTTAGGTGGTATTTCACTTTGGTTAAATTGACCAAAGAGAAATTTCAAACCGGTGCGAGTGAAATGCCGTTTTCAGTTAGTAGCCAGACTTTTTATTGTTGTGTAGAATTTCACTCATGTCACATCAGGTCTCTAATCAAAAGATTTCCATGCTCAGTTCAAAGAAACGTAAAGATTTAGTTTAGCTTTTAACATTTTTTCAGACTTTTTCCTTGTTATTGGAAAAATCTTCACGGTTGTTTGTCAATGTTTTTAACGTTTACGTTCTTTCCGTATTAATTATAATTAATTATAGTTATAATTAATTATAATTAATAATAGTTATAATTAATTATAATTAATTATATTTATAATTAATTATAATTAATTAATTCGTTAAATTGCAGTTGTCTTCCATGTTTCGTAGAAAACTTAAGAAATTCTAAACTTGTTATAAAATCTACCATTTTTAAATCAAAATGCTTACTTAACAAACAATTTTCATCATTTCAGTAAGGCATGACTTAAGTTGTCGGTATGGAAAATTTAAAAGCCGTACTTGGTTCTGAAAGTAGCCGGATCGCTACGTAAAGGTTGCACGAAAGAGCGAACATGCGCGACAAGCCGTGGCTCGCACTGGTATAATTCCGTTAAATCTTAACTAAAATATTACGTTTTAAAAAGAGAATTCAGGATAGATAAGAAAGAATAATGAATACCTGGTTTTGAATCAAAAGTTCATCACTAGCATTTCTGGACAAGTTGGATACCTTGGAAGCATTTCCCATGTATTCTCTTATAAGCAAAGTGGTCCTGTTTATTTCAGCAAAAACAAATTCATTTGTCTCGTTTACCTGAAAAAATATTAACTTGGAAGATAGTCAAAAAAGCACGTTGGTATATATAAGTTTGGATACATAAAAATCATCGAGTCAAACTCTAACCTTCCCAGCCATCATGATTGATTCATTTGCTGCTTGAGAAGCATTACCCAAAGTAACGTTGAAGTTCTTCACAACAGAGAGCAGTTGAATCGCAGTGGAATAAGTTTCGTTGGAAAGTTTGGTGGCGTTACGAACTATCGCTTGAGCTTGGTAAATTTCTGCAACTAACATTGACAAATTCTTGTTTCTTTCATGCGACAGTTGGAGAGTTGCAGATGATGTGTTCATATATTTATTTACCATACTTGAAACTCTGTTCTGGCTGTTATTCAAAGTTTGGTGAATTTCACTCAGTTCATTGATTTGCCTGGTAATTCTATTAGCTTGTTTTGCAATGTCCAATATGGCAAGACTAGAGTGATTGACAGTTCCATTTCGAACGTCCATCAATGTGTTGTTAGCAGAATGCAAAAACAGAATAGATGACTCTAAAAATGTTTCAGAGTCATTAAGAAGACTTTTTACAAGTACATTCGTGGGTTGGATAGCAGCTTTGAGGTCGTTAACTTCCGCTTGCGTCTTATTTAAGCTCTCTTCTATATCATTTCGAACCTTTCTAGCAGTAGAGGTTCGCTGTAAAACGTAATTTGTTGTGTTTAGGATCAGATATATATCTCTTAAAACTGGAGAATACACACTTTTGTAGGCTAAAGATATATTGGAAAAATTTCCCGCTATTTCTTGTAAACTGATAAGTTTTTTAGGAACAACTACAAGAGCAGGTTCAATGTTTGTATTGATTACATAGACACTTGTCCAAAGTAGATTGTACGTTGTGTTGACAATGAAGCTGGATATGTTTTCATACGACAACATCGAAGGAACTCGAGAACGTATTAAATCGATGTCTTGCGATATGTTTATTTTAAGTCGTGTTTCCATGGCATCCAATGTCTCGTTTAACATAAACAATTCCGCCATGACTTTCTCCTCCAAAATGGTAGACTCGTTGGCCTGTGCGATCATGCTCATAACAGAAGTAGTCAAGTTTATCAACAAGTTTGTGAGAGTTGTGTTGGAAAGCAGTGCGTTTGTATGAGTATTATTTTCAGTTAATAACTTTAGTTCTTTCAATGATCCTCTTAGCATGTGTACTTCGTTTTGTATGAGTCGATGACATTCTGAGCATGCTGGAAGATAACGCAAAAATTAGTGCTCAATAAACATACTTACAGGGTGAACAGTAAGAAAACGGCATAAACATGACAGCTATTTCACATAACACATTTCAGAACAACTGAAATGTGTTATGTAAAATATCTCTCCTACTTATAGCAAAGTAATCAAGTCAGAAGCTGAAATAAAGAACTCGAACGACAAAGATCATGAAATATCAGCTAGCTAGGGATTATTATAAAAAATATAATTTTCCATTGATTTTCTTCTAAAATGGATATTTTCGAGATTCCCAGACTAAGAACGACTTTTTTAATATCTGGGAGGTGGTCACCCTGTATTGACGATGTTATAACTTGAGGTACATTCTGAAACAGATATCTACTTACGTTTGCATTCATCGGTGATATTAACAGAATTTTCAGCACACCTATCACACGCACGTCCTCCAATGTCAGCTTTACACGGACACTGCCCTGTCACCACGTCACAAACATCGGACACACCAGGAATAGTATTTTTCGCAGCACAGTCACAAGCTTGTAAAGAAAAGAACGTCAGATAAAAAGTTCTGAGGATTATTAGAAATCAAATAACAATGGAAGGCTTAAACACAAGTAACATCGACATCACATGAAGATTTATGGAAACTGCACAGACAAACTGGAGTACGTTCGTTGTTATTTAGTATATGCGTCGACGTTAGTATCAACCGACTGACAAATAACATACTAAAAGACAAAAATAAATTCAGAGGAAAATTTACTTCATTCTGCAACGTTTAGTTAATCGAGCGTTATACTGATAGTTTAATACGTGAACATAAATTATAGTCAAATAAATACGTATGTACTTTTTTTAAAGGAAGAAACTTAAGCGAGTCAAAAAATCGCAAAATCAAAACTTTCGCAAATAACACCTTTAAAATTTCTTAGCGATAAACATCATTTTAATGATTTTTTGCGAGAATCAACTTTTTGCGATAGGTAAGTGTTAACTATATGTTCAAGCATGCATGGTTTAAGGAGGTCCTAAAATAGCGTGTAAAGTTACAATAACGATAAATACGCATGATTTTGAATTGCTTCAAAGAATTAGTTAACAATTATTACATAGAATCTAAACAATAAGGATGGGATTGATATAAAGGAATTTTTTATCTGATGAAAGGAATAAATAAAAATGTGCGTAAACTTTATGGCGAATAGCCCATTTCAATATATTATTTGGCCTAACTTTCGCGATTTTCATTTCAGAAAGTTTTTTTCGCTAAACTTGCTTCCTTTGAAATATTTTAAAAAAAGGATGCATGCCTCACCTCTACAACCAGAAAAATCATCATTCCCATACCCATAATAGCCTCGTTTACATGCCAGACAATCAGGCTCTTGTACGTTTGGTTCACACGTCTCACAATACTGGCCCGTGGTACCAACACGACAATTTGAACAAACTCCAGTTTCTTGATCACATGTTTGAGAGCGACCATTACATTGGCACAAAATACATTTTCCTAGCGAACCCGAACCAAACACTTTGCGAAAATATCCTGAAAATATAACGTAGTTACATAGCAACTTATAAACCTATGTTTCCAAATTAAAAATAGTTTTTTTCAATACCATTTGCACAAAATTGACAGGAATTTCCAGTGTAATTTTGAGGACACAAACATTTCTCCACACCAGAGAATTGCACACCATTTGATAGCTTTTCAACACGGCTCATTCTAAAATCACATATTTCCAAATGGCTGGCATTACCAGCTTGAACAACGATATCAATGTTTTTCACATCAAAAAGAACAGCTTGTAGGTCCAGTAAGGAAATTCTTTCTAAGACCCAATTATGAATAACATGAAATTGATCAGAAGTATTGGCTGGTAAAAGAGAAAAACTATTGTTATTTGTTCCAGTAAATCGTATCGCTAACGTGGGTAAACTTCCATTTCCGTTATGATGAACATTTAAATTTAAAAACAAACGCTGATGAAACAGGTATAGAAGATTTCCAGTGTAGCTTGCTGGAAGAGAAATAATAGGCACTGATTTCGTTACGTTCACGACAAGACAATTGTTTGCAACATCTCCAATGAAATTCGGCAAATTCCATGTGGTTGGATCAAAGGAGATATCAACTTCTTGATATCCCCCAGCAGACGTACATTGTGCAGTTTTGTTAAAACAGAAACATTTCTGACAGCCTTTTGAGTTAGTTTGATTCAAATTGAAGAAGCTTGGTTTACATGCTGAACACTTTTTAAGATCAACGTTTTCTTTGCAAGGACAAGTTCCATTATATAAATCACATTGCTGTGCAAGCGAACCCAACATGGAACAACCACAGTAACTAAAAACCGAAGGATACAGATAACAGGGTATTTAACCACCAGCTGTTCGTTCTAGGAGTTGTTGTAGCACAAAAAGTAATAAGTAACCCTAGGAAAGGGTGGTTCCTTAAAAAGCAATCCAAACTATTTTCAGGGACAAATTTCCGGATTACTGATTATATATATGTCTGTGTGTCACGCAAAATGGTGCCACAAGTAGAGAGATGCACACAATGCGGTATAAAAATGACGGGCCGTGGATTTTTTCACAGGCCACCGACTAGTTTCTAGTAAATAAAAGCAGGGGGACTCATGTAACTCCACATAACTTAAAATTTGCATGGAATGTCGAATTTTGTTATAAATATTGCACTCATAACAGTACCTGCATCCATTTTTTGTGAAGTTAAAATAGTTCTCTCTACATCGGTCACACTTAAATCCTACGGTGCTGTTATGACATAAACACTGTCCATCTTGTCGACACTGTGATGACAATGAACCATTTTTATTGCACAGACAAGCACGACAACCAAGTTTGCTTTCAATACCATAAAAATCTTTAATGCACGCATTACATGTACGAAATGACACGTTTGGTTTGCAATTGCATTGACCTGTGAATCGATCACACGCTAAATCTACCGATCCAACTGGGTCACAGGAACAAGCTAAAATGTACAATACTTTCTATATATTTCACACAAAAATCTTTAGGCCAAGAAAAGAAGAGGGAGAAGAAGAATTGTGAATCATAGATTTTAAGATACTTTGTCTAAGAAAGTAAAAGGTACCCATACAAATTAATAAATCACACAACAACCAATTTAAGCGCACACAGAGCTGAGTGCATACAGTAACTAAAAAACCAGAATATGCAACAATATAATATCCTGGAACTACACTTTAACTTCTGATTGTTGTTGGTATTCTACAAGGGAACCTAAAATATCTTCCTCAGTATTCCCTGAGGAGAGCAAAAGTGTTTCAAAATACTCGAAATTTTATCAGCACCAGTACCATAAGAGCAAAATTTCCCTCGGTTTTCTAGATTTTCTTGGTCTTATTTTTAAGTACTAAAAAATGTACAATAAGCATTGTCTGTAATAAAATATTATTTGTATACCTTGGCAGCCATTTTGTGTAAAGTTAAAGAAACCAGGTTTGCATTCATTACATCTTCTTCCCATAACACCAGGCTTACAAAGACACTGGCCGCCATAAGAATCGCAAGTCATTGGATTAACAGCACTAGTTAAATCGCAATCACATGCTAAGAAATAAATAAATCAAAAAATACACTGAAAAACATTCTGGCAGCAATATTACAATTAAAGGGGAGGAAAAGTCAAATATTAGGAATAAATTTCCCATTACTTACTTACATTTTCAGTAGATCATTTTTATTACAAAATGCTAAAATCACTTTACCTAAAGTTCCATTGAACCATTCTGCAGTAGTAGAAAAGGTGATCGCTCTGCATACTTTATGTTTATCTTTGTTTATATATCGTGACTCTTTCCAGCATGAACTAATATTTAATTTGTAAGCATCGCTCGAATTTAGATAAAGTTTACTTGCCATATAATCAGGCATAACTATAATGGAATCAATTTTTACAGGTGTTGAAAAATTAGTTGAAAGCTTGATACTGTAATTTGCTCCTTTCACCATTACAATCGGGTTCTTCCGCTGCCACATTAACGTACCATTTAGTAAAGTGATTTTCTCATGAAATAATGAGAAGGAAACAGTTTTATTGGTGTATGATAACTCCAAGTTAACATCAATATCAGATGCAGATTTAACATATCTCAGAACAAGGAAATACCTGAAATATTATAATCATAATTTAGATACTTTTAAGTGGATTGATTTTCCCAAGAATTAATTTTTGCAAGATTTTTTTTTAAAATAAAGTATAATTTTCGCAAGAAATAAATTTCGCAAGTTTTGCAAACAAAGAATTTGAAGACATTTTGTTTCTCAACTTATTATACGGTTTTTTAAGGGCTTCGATATAGAAGACATAAAGAGTGCTGAATTGGAAATTTACATTTACATTATAATGTAGATCTAGGTAAATCAAAAGAGAAAAATTAGTGTAAATCATTTTTTAAAAAGGAGAAAAACCAAATTTAGCAAGAATTAATTTTCGCAAAAATTCGCAGTGTCAATGCTCCCAGCATTTTTTGTGAGAACCAATTTTCCTTAAGGTAGTCAAGCCACATTAGGGTACAAAAACGCATGAATAAGAGCTTCCTTTCAAAATGTTAAAAAATCCCTGAATACTAAGGTTCACTAGGCTGGATCCTACTTACTCCTTCTGAAAGCACTACAAAATATTATAACAACAAAAAGTATCTAAAAAATATTTTTAAAAATACAAAACTGTGTAAATTTGCAGACCTGATAGTCTGCAAATTTAGCACTGGTATTAATTCGTTTACGACTATTGTCTGTTCCTGAACTCTAAGAATTTTTTCAGATAATCAAATAACTTGGAAACTGCATTTTAATTTGCATTAAAATTCTGAGAGTAAACGTAGGGGCCATAAAATCTTACAAACAAACAAAATTCCTTATAAGTTCAACATCCTTTTTCAATTTGGGCATCCCATTAAAACTTTAGTCATGGTTGGAAATAGGAAGAAGTAGAAATAAAATATACAAACATGCAATGACAAAGTATAAGACACGGAACTACCATAGTAACACAGTCAATATTACATGAAATTTAGTCTGTAAAATAAGCTGTTTTAAGGCATCAAAAAATTTGTACATCCTGTGACCTACCTTGCTAAAAAATCCACTGAATTAAAAGTTACTTCCACATATCCTTCGCTGGAAATTACAGCATAACCAAATCCTGTGAATGCTTGATCTGCCTTATTGGCATCTGATTTTATTTGAAATTTACCAGCACCTGATTCAGCCTCTAATGTATAGTAATCAAAAAAAGGAAAGAAATTCCCAGGAATTGTACTTTTGCATTGACTACCATATACACCTCTACGGCAACTACATACACCTAGAAATAAAAAAGAAAATAAAAGAACTCAGGAAGTTTTTAAAAATTCTGTTTGCTTATTAATCACTCATGTGTTGATTTTATTAATAAAAGTATTGTCTGCATCACAAATAAGGTACCAAATATTAATATTAAATCCATGTTAAACTTTTTTTTATATAGAACATCACTTTATATTGGTTTTGCACAGTACTTATTACTGCACAAACAGACTGACTAAACAGAAACTAAATACACAGGGCAACATTTAAGCTTTTTGTTTTAACTCAACACAATTAGTTATTTCACTTCACCTGTTATCTGATTGCATGCATTGTTTACTGACCCACCCACATCACACCTACATTCTTCACATTCATGGTCTTTCGATATAGGAAAGCTGTAAAAACCTGGCTTACATCTTGAGCAGGTACGACTATGTGTGGTGTTCTTACACATACACTGACCGGTTATTTGATCACAAGTGTTGCTTTTATCCATTAAGGTACCAAAAAGGGAACAGTTGCAGGCTAGAAAATTACCAGTAGAAATTGATTGTCAATTATACACTTTGTTTTAAAGAAAAATATTGTTTTCTAAGACAAGTTTCAATAATATTCTCTTTGTGGCACTAAAAAAATTGTTAATACAAACAAAACAGACATTTACCAGAACAATTCCCTGTTTGAATTCCAAAATAACCAAACTTGCACTGGTCACATTTGCGTCCAATAACATCCGGTTTACAAAAGCACTGACCAGCCTCTTGATCATCAGAAGATTTTTGTAAACATAACCCATTGTTAGTAACACCAGCCATGAAGCAATCACATGCTGTTACAGAAATATAATAAAAACATGAAATATCTTGCAAATTATCAAGAACAAAAAAATCTCAAAAAAAATGAAAACTTCCTACCTACACAAGCCCTTACATCAGATAATGATACACTTGTGTTTCTATAGTACAACTCTTTGCATTGATCACAGTTATATCCAGTAGTTCCATGCAAACAATCATCACATACTCCAAAGCCAACCGTGGCATTGTAAGTACAAGACTTGGAATGTCCATTACACTCACAGGCTAAGTTAAGAAGGAAATAAATTTTATTTATTACCAGCTACAGTATTTTGAAAGTTTACTTAAATGCAAAGAAAAAAAAATAGTTCAAAACAACATAATCTCACTTTTACTTGTGTATATTATGCATGTCTATCCACTCATTTTATTAAATAAGAGATAGATTTGAGAGACAAGAGAAAAGTTAAACATTTTACCCTAGTTTAACCCTTTTCAGTCCGGGGTTTTTCGAACATACTATGACCGGGGGGGGGGGCGGATTCCGCCCCCCCCCTCAATAACTTTTCATAGGATTGTTCAAATTGAATCAAACTTGGCACACTTATAGTACGTCATAAAAGGAACAAAATGGCACCATTAAACTTTAGCTTGCGTCAGCACATTTTCTGTGACGTCATCAGAAGCTTGAAAATTGTTCAAAAAATGCCACTATCTGCTTAAAATATAAATTACTTTTGTTCTAGAGCGAATTTTTACATTCTGTTTAAAGTTTCTGAAAGCTAAGTAAAAGTTATTTAATATATCTTCCGGTTTTTACATGGATCGGATAAAAAATTGCCAAAAATTGCACGAAAATCCGTTTTTTTCCGATTTTCGGGTGAAATCCGAAAAAATCGGGAAATCGGATTAGTCATGTGTTCAAATTATTCACAATGATTCTTCTTGATAAAACAAAGTTGTGTTGCAAGTTTCAAGTTCTAAGGATAATCCTAACAGGAGTTATTATATTTTCCCCAGTATAAGGACTTCATAGAGATTTTTAGGGGTAGTTTCGAGTAATGGCCAATATCAAAGCCTCTGAAAGGTATGGGACCTAAAAAATTAGCATGCAGGTGTCTAATAGATAAATGTTGAAACTCATTAAGTTTCATAGCCATATAACAAATTAATCAGGAGTTATTAAAAAAAAACCGTCAGGGGGGGGGTCTCTAAGAAAGCAAATAGTGATGGCGTCACTAAAAAGAAAGAACACTCAGTCCGGTCTGTGAATAGCTTATGGTAGGATGGGCATCCAGCTCTTTATTAATAACTGCGAGAACAGTTGATAAGATGAACTACATAAACAGGACTAGAACTCTAGGAAGTGTAAGTGTTGTGCATGGTAGGGCAGGTGTCAGGTGTGAGCATTGTAAGACCATTACCATAGCAATCACAAGGTAGATAAAACTAGGTTGCAGGTGGCTAGTGTAAATTTTATGCACTAAGAGGAAGAGCAGGTTAAGTAGTTGATATGTCCAGATCTGTTGATACGTGTTATCAGGTGTTGAGGAGCTTCCATGAGATTTGTCCAAGGTGGGATTGGTAGTGATGGATATGGAGGAGTTCACATATTTGTTACAGAGAAATTGGCAGACAAAGTAATGTTATGCCTGTGTGTTAATAGTCATATTATAGTAATAAAATCTTTTATAGGAAATTGAATCGTCACTTTTGTGTCAGTTTGTGATCTTCAGCGTGGACTTGGTAAAGAAGACAAGGATAAGTTTTATGATGAGTTAATAGCGGTAACATAAGGGCCTGTCTGATGAAGGTTACAGAGATGTGGAAGGAGGCTATGGATTTCGGAGCAAAAATAAGAAAAATGAAAGATTGCTTGAGTTTGGAATAGCAATGGACATGGTGGTTGCAAACTATGACTTATGTGATTGTCAGACAAATTGTCAGATAGATTACTGCCTGGTTAGAAAGTCAGACAAGAAGGTGGTGAAGGATGTGAAAGTTATATCAGGAGAAGAGTGTGTTTCCAAGCACAGGTTGCTGGTTGTGGTATTGTTTTGAAATAAGAAAGCCAAGGGCTCTGTCGGAAAGTTTGGAAGTTGAAGGAAGAGATTGTAGCACACAATTTAGTACAAAACTTCAGCAATTGGCCCAGGATAGTCAATGTGATAGTTAAAATTAGACTACTTTGAAGAAAAGTTTTCTGAGAAGCTTCTGATGATACCTGATACATATGCAGACCCAGGTAATGAAATAATGAATTGAAAAAGTGTATTAAGAAAAACAGGAAAGTTCGAAAATAGTAAAAATATCTGCTAACAAGTTAAGCACCGTGGTCGTACAGGTAAAGTCAGAAGCAAGGAAAACATATTTGTAGAAGTGTTAAGAAGATAAGACCAGCATAATAAGGTGCCCAAATAGCAAGGTCAATGAAGAAACCAAGATGTTTCAAGTGAGAAGTGTCTTGAATAGTACAGGGGGACAAAAAATTTAGCTTGGAAGAGATATAAAGATAATTTGCCGGAAGATGATGATGCAGTAGACAGGCCAGCTATGTAGATCAAGACAGAATGGGAAGTGTAACTACTAAGAACATGAAGATTGACAAGGCTGCAGGTATGTCAGGTGTTGTTACAGATATGGTAAAAGCGTTTAAAAATGTTTAAGTTGAGTTTATTGCAAGTCTTGCCAATCAGATTATAAAGATTGTGACTGGCAGTATAGTGTAATAGTCAATTGTTTCATGAGCAAGGGTGATGCATTTGAAACAGTTAATTAAAGTTGGTTAATAAGGTAATAAAGTTATTGGAAGGGTGATTAATAAGTTTTTTAGGTTTTTCCAGTGCATGGCACTACAGTTGCAAAATTTTTTACTCAGATAGCTTCAGGGACAGTATTTAGGATAGAAAAAGGATCTCTATTTTGCTTTTACAGATTTTGAGTATGCTTTTAATGAAGTGCCATGTATAGATATTTGATTGGTTATTAGGGACTTAAGTGTGGGTGAGTGGCTAGTTAAGATGGTTTAGTCTATGTACAGCAATGCTATAAATTCATGTAAGGACCACAAGATTAAGTCCGCAAGTGAGTCAGTTACATAACCTGGTTCAAGTTTGCAATGCAAGCACAAACACAAGCAACATTTTTTTAAAGTAGCTTTTTCTACCAGCTTTTCTTTAAAAAAATTCTATTTTCAGCACTTTTATAATATTATTCACTTCAAATTATTACAGTTTATTTTTATTTTTGAGAATATTCTTGGGTTTGTTGCATTTGGCTTTCTTTGCGTTTTCTGGTTCACACCACAAAAATTATGCTGAAACGTAGAAGGTGTTCACAGTCTTTTTCTTACGTTTCTTTCACAAGTATGAATCAGCTTTATGTGACTGATGTCAAACAATCACGGTTATGAAACTTATGGAAAAAAACTTTTAGAAATAAATGTCATCATTTATTTCTAAAAGTTTTTTTGTATGCATTTTGATTACTTTGTTGTGACATGGATACAGGCATAGTAGGCTAACATTGGTGGTCGTTTCAAACATATCTATGAGGTCCGCTCGTAATTTCCTCATTTCCAGAGACATCAAATTTGCTTCTGGCAAGGTTTCATTTTTAGGCAAAATTAAACTAACCTTTCTTGACCTAAAATAATGATGGGCAAACTTTCTAATATAGTGGCCTTTATTATAAAAAAAATCAAACCTTCACAAGGGTTTGGCTTTGTTGGTGATTCAGCATGCTTCCATGGTTTATTGTTATATAATGGTAGACACATTTCACAGTCAATTCCATCAGTATTATGTTGACAATTACATTTCTGCTCATTGATGTTAGGGCCAAAACAATAAGGGGCATGCCCATTACAATGACAACGACCCTTAATCTGAATATCACTTATATCGTAATAATATTGGTTCAAAAATGGTTCTTGATTTATAACTTCATTACCATCTGTCCAAGGATACTCCAGTGAGATCCTGAAATCAGTGGCCTTTAAATATTGCTGTGTAAAGTTTGTCCAAAGGTTATCTGCTGTATAGTGTGGTTCAAATGTTACTTGGCTTCCTTGAACAGCTGTGACACTCTTATCTTCAACACAGTAAACATCTAAAGCAGTTTTAACACTGCTCTTCTTAGAAACATTAGGGAACCTATAAGTACAGTCATCTGCATAATATCTGTAAGGGATCCACGTCAAGCCATAATCACTAGACTTTTCAAATACAAATGCATGTGGTTTACTAGAATAAAATGTAACCTTTATCGTGCCAGTCAAATCATATGTTTTATTCATTGACAAAGTTAATTTGACTTTTAAAATGTTGTTCACCAATAAGGATTGCTGTTTTGCATCCCACCAGGTTACCGACTGCCACCATGTTTGTTTAAAACCAGAAGACGGAAAGTTTAAAGGGTTCTCATTATCTGTTAAATAACGAGAAGGGTGTCTGTGTAAAAATGAAGATGCATTGCACTGGTAACAACCTAGAGGCTGTGAAGTTCTGCAATATCCACTTGGTGGTGTGCCACAAGTCATATTTGGTGTTACATCAATGATACGTCCGTGACCTAATTTTTCAGGTCCTGGCCTGCACACAATAGGCTTGAATTTAAAATCATAGCAACTGTAGCCCTGTGCAAATGTTTTATTTGTCAATAACAAAACAACAAGACCAAGAAGAGAAATAAACAACAACATTTTGAAACATTAAAATCCAAAACTTGTTATAGCTGGGTCATTTTGTTCTCCACAAATTGTTTTATCATCATCATTCTCTAAGTCGCGTTTTGTTTAAAATCGTATTAACTAAATGTATATAATATTTCTCAATCTAATTTTCCTTTCATGCTGGGAGAAAACCATATAAAAAATTAATAACGCAGCTAAAGATAAAAGGTTAAAAAAATAGATAAATACAATAACATCTGCTTCCACTTCTCAGTCGTAAATATAAAATCCTTTCACAACAAAAGCAAATAAAACAATCAATCACAAATCAAATCAAATAATGTCAATTTCCAAAATCAGTGCTTCTTAACGCGCGCCTGATTTCTCGTACTTTTCCTCGCAGATTTGATTCAGGGTATATGTACAAAAAATGAATTTACATTGAAATAAATATTTTAGTTATAATACATATTCTAGGCTTTTTTTTGTTTTTCAAATAAAACATTAACCTCTTTTATGTAAAAGCATATTACAAAAATTTATAACAAACCTTTTATTGCAGGATTTTCTTTTTATTTACCCCCGTGTGGTCTTATGTTTTGATGATTTCAGGAATACCAACGAAAATATAAAACATGAACGATATTTTCCATGTACAAATCCTTAGGAAAAAGGTATTTTATGGTAAATGTTGAGAAAAGGAAGCTTATAGGATACAGGACAAACATATAGTAAAGAACAAGGTATTATTATGTAGACGAAAGTAAAAAAATTATTACTATAATGAATTCTATCTATTTTGATCCTTGATCCGTATTTTATGTCCAAAATGGTAGCCCAACTATGAATGGATCTTTTTAAATCGGGTTCGCGAAGGATCAGAGGATAGCAAGGTAAATTTAGTAAAAATCTTACTGTATCTCATGGATCAATTGGGTTTACAACTAAATATGTATGTCCCTATGTGTAACAGAATGTAGGGATCCAACTAAGCATTTTATTTTAGTGATGGCGTCTTTATATGCGTGTTTACATGCACATAAATACAGAGGAAATGGAAATCAGACGTTCAGTCAATACTTACTTATATTTCACATATCGTTATTTTTTCTATTGTTGCTGTTGTAATAACTACCAGTAAATAGTGAATTTCTTGGTTTACATTATAAACAATAGCCAGGTCTTGGCCTTAAAGCTTAGCTACCTAGCTACCTATGTGTTTTACGCCAATTCTTGCGGTTGGAATGTCCTCTTCATTGCTCTCCGATGGGGTATATGGACTTTTCATGGTTAAACCTTCACAGTAGAAATCTTAATTAAACAGAATTTACAAGCATAAACGGCCTTAAAATTTCACAAAATGGCAAAAATTGAACAGTATCTAAAACATTAAGATTTGACTAAAAAAAAGAAAAATTCCTTGAAAAATCCAGTATTGTATTTATGAAGGTTTCACCACAAAAACATGATAACAGCATTTGTACACCATTTCGTAATGGCTGCTTAATCTGAATACTGGCCCCTGATTGGTTTAACCAATATTATGACGCGTTTTCGACCACAATAATTCCTATGCTGCTTCTGTGCCATATTCAGTACGGCACTTTTCCCCGACCGGGGCTAATCACCCGATCAAGGGAGTCCGCAACTATCAAATTAGTTCAAACTTACCTGGATTGGGGGAGTACTTTTTGAGAAAAAATTGTTTTGTAAAAGGTCCGCTGGACAAAAGTGCGGGCCAATTTTGTTTATATGAAGTCACGTGCGTATCTTGTGCCGATTCACCAATTAAAAAAAATCACCATGCCGTTCTGGCGCTATTAATGTTTATTTATGTTGGATCAACAACATGGTAAATTACTATTTGTTTCTGGCTAACAGGGTAAAAAGATTTTATTTTTTTGATGTCTTAAAGCAAGCAAGGATAGCTAGCTTTTGAATAAATGAGTCTTTTATTACGGTACAGATGACAGACTTACAGGATGACAGACTTACATACTTACAGGATACACCAAAACAGCTATCAAGACAACATAAATTTGTAGCTACTCCTAGCTAGCTTAGGTGACAAATTAGGCTAGCCAAAGCAAAAAACTAATCAAAAAATATATTTCATCATCATTCTCCGCTTAACGTCCGTTTTCCATGCTAGCAGGGGTTGGACGGGGTATATTAATGACCCTCTTCCAATCTGATCTAGACTGTGTTAGATCCAAACTCAACTTCCTCTGTATCAAGTCTGTCCTTATAACCTGCCAAATCTTTCTCGGTCTGCCTCTGGGCTTTGCCCCAGGAACTATCAAGTCTAAATTGTGAAAGAAATAATGATTGATAACCTATAGCGCTAGCTAGCTAAAGACATAAGAAACATGTTATTGGTGTAATGTCTTCACATATATAAAATAAACTATGAGCAGGCGAACCCATATATAATGTGGAAAGATAGGCCAAAACTTTTGTGAAATATGTCATAACCCATTACTCACCTGATCAGGAAAATGTGCAGTACTGATATTGAAGGTTTTTTATTTAAACTAGTCTACTAGGTATATTAAAGGGCCAAATGTTAGGGGTTTTACAGTTGCTGTACCCTGTTTATGTTTCCTTAGCTACTTGATTTTGGATAAAGTAACAAATCTCACAGTCAAAACTCTTACTGACTTTATCAGTCAGGGACAACCACAAATTAGACTTACGCCCAATTAGGATAGTAGCTTAGGAGATTTTCCATGGACTAGTTAGGAGATCATCTCCTATTTAGGAGATTTATTTTCTTCTTTTGCGATTATCTCTAGCGAGCAAATATTTTATAGTTTACTTTGCGGGACTAAAAATTATATTCAAATGTCTATGGGTCGCCTTATTAGACGAGAAATAGTCACTATGCAGCACCATGTTGAAAATATGCACACAGGAAATTTAGCCTTCGTCCAAAAGCAACCGTTGCCATAAAACAAAGGTGTCGTAACACGTGCATGCATTCTAAATCAAAAAACACTAAACGCTATATCTTCTGACAGCGCAAATAATAAAGAAAAATATATTTGGGCCATCAAAAGGAGGTTCTATAGAATATTTTTAGCTAATAAAATTGTTACAACTATGCAGCAGAACAGCAATAGGCAGAAAAACCATGTTGATAGCCTAATTAGGAGAGATAAATCGCCCAAATAGACCATCGTAGACTAATTAGACTATCATAGCCTAATTTACGGTTATCCCTGACTGTTTATTGTTCCTAATGTTTTTAAAAGTTCTGTGTATAGGTGCGCATCCTGACGAGCAACAAAAGAAGGACCACAGGCCAAAATGGCTATTTGCAGTAATTTATACATTTTTATGAATATAAGATTGAAAATGCATTAATTTTTTTTTCTAGACTATTGCCTTCTTCTTTAGGGCAGATTTTGCTAATTTTAGCGCCAGTCTTTTTGTTTTGCTTTATATTTTCAATCATTGTAGTCATTGTCTATATTTTTTATCTGTGGACATGTCCATGTTGTTAATGCAAAATCTAAAGTTTACGTCCAACGCAACTCATCTATTATACAAAAATTTCCCCATAAGTTCCCTATTAAAATTTGTATAATCACGCCTATATTTAAGATGGCGATTAAGCCTTGCTTAGTTTATCTTAGTGCTCAGTTTTAATTGCAAGTCAAGAAAAAAAAGATAATTTTTGTGTGCAACATAGATTGGTTATTTAGATATTCTTAAACAAATTTTAATTTTTTTTTATTATCTCATTCACAATTAAGACTTTATCAACACTATTGTACTCACCTCAAAGAATTACATTAAAAATTCGAAATGATTATTCACTTTTTGTTAAAACTTATGGAACTCTAGATATATATAGCTACAATTTAAATATTTATTTTTCTTATTGCTTGACTGCCGTCTTGCCAGTCTTTGACCTTTTTCTTTATTAAAAATTTGCATACTAGTCCCAGTGTTTTTAGTGGCACATGGCCCTATTGTGTATTTTGTAAGTAACACTTTAATTATTACTAACTGTTATAGTACAGATGTAATAAAATAAATGTTCTATATTAGTTCTATAAAAATAAGGTACAAATGCTGATTTACGAGGTTTACCTTAAGGCCGGTTTCCATACAACTGCATTTTGCGCCCAGTCGTAAAAAGCGCCGTGACTTTTGATCTACGCATGCGCATTATCAGAATAATGCCACTGACCTCGCGCTTTTGTATGCGCTGGGGCGATTTAAAAAAGTTAAACAGGCTCTACTTTTTGCGAGCTACATTTTGCGCTTCAGCTTAACAGCCAATCAAAAGGTAGCAATCTACATGAATTACGAAAGAATTTTTAATTAGATCATTTCAATATGGCTAGCAACATCTCGTTTCTGTGTTAAATTTTTGTCAAAACCAAATGAATGTAGAGAATCAGAATATATATCAATCAAGTGAAGTAGATGAGAAACAAAATAACATTAATGAGTCTGTGGAGGCACAAAGAAACAACATTGTAAACAAACTTAAAAAGACTACTCATGATCTGACGACATTAAATCCATAAGCAAAACGTTGTATTTGATTCTTTCTATGGAAAGTCGTCTCATCCACATGTTTTTCTTACATGTTTTACAACGTTGTTTATTTCTACGCCATAAAAATATTGCTAGGACTACTCTCAAATTTTGCAGCAACGAATATCGTCTGTTTATACATCAGCCATTTTTTGCAAAAAACACGTGAGCAAAAATCGCTAAATGGAAATGGTTCGGTATATGTGATAAAAGTCGCGGCGCATTTTACGACTGGGCGCAAAATGTAGCTGTATTGAAACCGGCCTTACGATAGTAATGTACCATACATGCTTTTCTAAGCACTCATCATGAAAGTGTAGAGCAGTTGAGAAATATAAGGTTAGCATGCTCTAAATTTAAAACACCTCACATTTTTGTATCTAAACGTTCTTAAGAAGAAACACACAGCATTCATCTTTGCATTTCAAATTGGGAAAATATCATATAAAAGAAAGCTTTAATTAGACAGTAATTACTGTCTCCTAATGTATCAGGGAATACATTGATGTAGTTTTTTTTAATCGTATATCATCCACTGAGTAACTTATTTCTCATCCCCAAGGATTGTTAGATTTTTCTTTTTATGTATTACAACCCAACAAGTTTGGCAATACTCATTTGAGCATCATATCCTGTCTAGGTCAACATCATGTTATAGTCCAGGTCAACCTGTTTTTTAAAATAAGTTATTTTCAATTAAATAAGAAATGCACACACCTCCTGCTAATATTTTTTTATTGCTTAGACAGCTAGTAATATCATGTTAATTATTTTTTAAAAAAAACAAAATCATTCATGTAGAAATAGATTTGGATTTTTTTCACTTTGTTGCGAAGGCGCGTTAATTATTTTTGGCTATAAAAGTCATTCATTATAGTGAATGAAAGTCATTAATTTGACCAGTACATAAATGTGTAACTGGGTCGCGTGCCACAAAAAAGGCTGGAGATTGTCTGAAAAGATTAAAATGACAAGAAAAACAAAATTAAAAAACAATATCTTTGGTTACTTAAACTTCTGACAAAAAGTGGACATTGGAAATTTATCATAAAAAATTTTTCTAGTTATTCCAACTTGTAAAAAATGCCTTGGAATCCCTTTAATTATTTTGTTCAGCTTGTGGTAATACATTAACTAAACCTGTATTCCTATGCAAATGTTTGTAGTCATTTTTTTTCCGAGGCACACAAGATTTACCTTTTAACAATTGGTGATTACTGGGGTAAATTCTTCAAAAAAATCCATATTTAACTCTTCCCTAGCATTGCATTGAAATCTAGATTGTGCTAAGATTGTTACTCTTAATTTAGAATGATTATCTCAAAGGCGAACCGAATAGCCATATACGAGTCGTTATTCAAGGATGGTGTCATGGTAGCTATAAAAGATTTTAATTTGGCTAAGCATGGTGATCAGGAGAAGGTCAGAAATCTAGAAGTTATTAAAGCCATGCAGGTAGGTGAGATTAACAAAGCTAATAAATATTTCCTGGGTTTTAATTATGCATCAATTCGTAACCAGTGATTTTTACCAGTGAATCCCTGGCTCCATTCTGATGCTATAAAAAGTGTATCAATTCCTCAACAAATGGGACAATTATTCTTTTTGTTACTTTTCGTGGATACTACACATCTCTTATGTCTGTGGAAAACCCAAGAAATTTGTCTGACTGAAGATCACATATTATTTTTGTTGAACGTTAAAGTTTTTTTTACATGCACAACGCCTAATTAAAAAAGGTAAAACTGAAAAAAGTGTTGCATCAGGCCCAGCCAGAAAGATTGACAAGGAGTCAAGATAACTTGATGGAACACGAAGTTTTCATATTACCTATCTTCTTTTGTCTCAATGTGTGTTTATTAGTTTGTTGTTTGAAAGCTGAACAATTTTCTAGAGTGCTGATCATGCATCAATTCGTAACCAGTGATTTTTACCGATGAATTCCTGGCTCCATTCTGATGCTATAAAAAGTGTATCAATTCCTCAACAAATGGAACAATTATTCTTTTTGTTACTTTTCATGGATACTACATATCTCGTTTATATTTTTGAAAAACTCAGAATTTGTTTGACTAAAGATCACTCATCATTTTTTTTAAATGTTAAAGTTTTTTAAGAGTACAGTATCTTATTTACAAAAGGCAAACTGAAACAAGTGTTGCATCAGACCCAGGCAGGAAAAATGACAAGGAGTCAGGATAACTTGATGTAACATATAGTTTTATATTGCATATCTTCTTTTGTCTCAGTCTATGTTTATTAGTTTGTTGTTTGAAAGCTGAACAATTTTCTAGTGTGCTGATTATGCATCAATTCGTAACCAGTGAATCCCTGGCTCCATTCTGATGCTATAAAAAGTGTATCAATTCCTCAACAAATGGAACACTTATTCTTTTTGTTACTTTTCGTGGATACTACATCTATTTTGTGTTAAAAAAAGAAATAGTCTAATTTTGTAGATCTGGCTCTAAATTAGACTTTTTTTTATTTAGTCACAGCCAAAAAACTGGCAGAATAGTAGGTTAATCAATGTGTGTTTATTGATTGTTGTTTCAAATTTGTTTTTAGTCACTTAAATCTCGTGGATATGTCAGAGAGAACTTCGCATGGAGACATTATTATTGGTATGTGACAAATGAAGGCATTCAATATTTGCGTGATTTTCTTCACCTTCCACCAGAGATTGTTCCTGCAACATTGAAAAAGTCGACAAAACCATCCGATGCACCAAAACCATGGGCCAAAGGTAATATTCTCTCCTTACAAACATTCCGAAAGCCTATAATCTTGCCTAAAAACATCCCTTAACAATTGGTTAAGTCTGCAAGGCATATTCATTTTCCTTCAATGTATCCAAAAGGATAATGTCTCGTTTATTAACATTAACAATATGCATTAAGCTGACATCATTTGTCTGATGAATCTGTTGCATTGCAATTGAATTTAAGGACAAATAATTTGAAAACAAGGCGATGATGCCAGTTACATTTATCACCTGGGGCCAAAATGGAATCAACTTTCTAACTTGATGTCATCAAAAACCTTTAAATCGCATTATCTCTTCAACCGTTCGTCAAAAGGACATTATCCCATACACTTTCTCTATCAGCATTTTAAGCTTTATACAATATAGGAATGGATAAGCAAATTTCTAAAAAAGCTTTTTTGGTGTCATTGCTGCCGTTGTTAAAATTAATGGCAGATATTTTCCATTCTTTTGTTTTATGTCTCATTATTTGATCAGTTAGTTTTGTCTCCATTTATTACAGTTATTAAAGTAAAGCTATTGCAATGCACTTTAAGTTCGAGGCAATAACATGGAACGCTTAGTAGGAACTGCCTGGAACTAAAATTTTAAAGCTCAGTCAATCCCCTGTTTGGGAACCAAGTAATTGATCACCTTTAAACCTTTAAACCCCAATATCTTTTTAACCGTTCGTCGGAAGCATACGATCCTCGATCTGTGTTTTAACCTCTGTGCAATAGAGGCAACAAGTGAACAAAGTCTAAAAAAGATTTTGTATGCATCGAGGGCTTATTGTTGGCGATAGTAAAATGCAAACGATGAATCTTACTAATCCTTACGTGTGGTTACAAAACCGCGTTTTTTTGCAAAATATCTGAATTTGATCATTTCACAAGTAACATTTTCCTCGTAGGTGGTGACCAACGAAGCTCTGGACCACGTGGAGGAGATTCTAGCCGTGACTCCTACAGACGTGATGGAGGAGCATCAGACAAAGCCGGAGCAGGGGCAGACTTCAACCCTGAATTCGTAAGTCTTTTAAAATCATTGTACAAATGTCCGTCTTTTTTATTCGACCCAATCTGGATTTAATTTTCCACGATTTAGCGATGCAAACTATTTTCCTTTGCAAACTGCTGTTCGTAGCTGGGGTAATGCTCAATAAGTTTTTCCGTAAGAAATGCAACTAAATAATAATTGTGCGTTTTGCACGAATGTATTTTAACAACCAACATCAAGAGGGAAATTTTTGGCATCAAATTAATTTGGCGAATCAAAAATTTTGCCTAAAAAATATGAGTTTTCTTCATTCAGGTTTAACAATTCGATATATTTCGTGTTTATATATGTATATGTATAGATTTTTTGTTGAAATCAATGCGCTAAAAATCTGTTTGATCAAAGTGCTTTTTGATATTAAAGGAATTGATAAATTTGAGTAAATTTCTCCCAGAACGTACTTCAAATTTGAAAAAAGGCTATTTTTATTAGATAGTGTACTTTTTTATCGTCTTTTGACCCAAATTTTCTTTAAGGAAAGGGGTGTCCTTGATCAGTGACAGTGTTAATTTACAATAATTATGGTTAGAGTTACAAAATTTAATTCTAATTAAAGTACTTTTTCTTGTTTTTTAGCGTGCTGGCTATGGTGGTCTGGGACGTGGTGCTCCAACTGGTGGGTTTGGTGCACCTCCCTCGTAAATATATAAAACATTTTCAAATCAGAAATATAGTTGTGTTTGATTTGTCCTACCTTATTAATAAATGCAGTGGTAGAATGCAACATTATTTTCTTGCTTCTTTCGTCACTTTTAACCGACGAAAAGTTTTAACCCCCTTCCAGAAGAAAACATTTCTTGATTTTTTTTTACTTATTTGACAAAACAAATGCTAATCAATAATGAGTGTTTTTTTCTTCATTTTCAAGACATTCTTCGGTTTCTTCTTCCTCGTCTAGTACCTCAGTGCTAGTACTTTCTATTTCAATGTCAATTTCTTAAATCACTTTCGTCGGAGCTTTCAATAATCCCACAAATAAGTTCCAACCCTTACACATCAGTCTGCCAAAAAATTCCACTTCACATAAGTTCAACACGTGGTACGCTGTTAGAGTAAGCGAGCAGTTGTCAAACGGAGTTGCACCTGGTGATGTCAAAGTCTCTCAAGTTAAGTGATTTGAAGCCTCTACGTGCGCAGTGGATTGTTGAAACATACAACCATCTCAAGCTACAAAATGATTCTATTATCAACGGTTTTGATGCTGCAGTGGTCACAGAGGCGATCAAGTCTTCTAAAAGCGTCTTTGCACGTATAGAGAACCAATTTGATGAGCCGTACAACAACTCAGTCATTTTTCTTAATACCTCCTTTTTATGGCTTTAAGAAGGTCTGTCGACTTCAAACACGAACAAGAAGCCCTGCCCCCCCCCCGGACGGTTTTTTTAATAACTCCTTATTACTATGTTATATGGCTATGAAACTTACTGAGTTTCACTATTTATCTATTAGACACCTGCATGTGAAATTTATAGGTCCCATACCTTTCTCAGAGGCCTTGATATTGGCCATTACTCGAAACTACCCTAAAAATCTCTATGAAACCTTATAATGGGGAAAATTTAATAACTCTTGTTAGAATTCTCTTTAAACTTGCAACACAACTTTGTTTTATTAAGAAGAAAATTTTTGCATAATTTGGACATGTGATTAATCCGATTTCCCGATCTTGTCAGATTTTACCCGAAAATCGAAAAAAACGGATTTTCGGGCAATTTTTGGCACTTTTATGCGATCCACGTAAAAACCAGAAAATATGTTAAGTAACTTTTATTTAGCTTTCCGAAACTTCAAATAGAATGCAAAAATTCGCTCTGGAACAACAGTAATGGTCATAGTATGTGCGAAAAACCCCGGACCGAATAGGGTTAACGGCTTATATAGTGTGCGTAGCGTCTAATTATCCTGCATCGGCTAACTATAGACCTTTTTGAATGTTTACATTTTCCGCAAAAGACCTTTCGGCTTTAACAATCGTGTGGTAGGCAAAAAGAAGCACGCGCTAGGTGAAGTAAGGTTCTTTTAAGTCTGTTTCTTTGCACGAAGGTATTATTACGACTTTATATAAATATATGTCAATCAGAAGTTATCCATCTACACTCGATAATATTTTAAAGACTCAATAATGTTTCCGTAGAAAGAAATGGCCTGAAAAAAGACGTTTCTGCATGCCACGCTGTTGTTAGAGCCAGAAGGGCTTACCGCTGGAAATTGTAAACATTCAAAAAGGTGTATATATTCTGTTACAGGCTAATAGTTCACCCTGACTGTTCGATACAAGGAATTGTCAAAGTTTTGTCACGTTTCTGCAAATATATAAAAAAACCTTTGCGAATATATATCTTTTTATCTGATAGAAGCCCCCACAAAGCGTCGTTTGGAAGTTATTTTTAGCACCCTTTTTTACCATAAGAACAGAATTTGGGTGTCCAGCAATGGAAAAAATACACAAAGCAGGACAAAGGATTTTTGTTGCTAGCTAACTCTTTAAGAAAAAAAGGCGCTCTAATTAAAGCACTATTTTGTGTAGCTATCTAGCTCGATAGCTAGCTAGTAAGTAAGATTCAGACTATTAAAATGGGTATGTCAGCCTATCAAAAGGAGATCCAAGTCAGCACCAAAAATTGAGATAGGTAGCTCTAGCAAGCACACTTTTCTCACTTATATGTAAATAGGATGTTTGATATAAAAAAATAAAGAAATACACAGAGAATATAAATAGTTCATGTCAATGTCTATAGATCTTCCCTGATAAATTACACGAATTTAAAAAATAGTGCTTAGCTCCCTAGCTACATCATCAATAAAGCTACTATACGACCAAACCAGACTACAAACGGGCGACAAACAAAATGTAAGCACTTTTAATCGTGGCCGTACACGGAATGTTCTGGCCACACGAAGAGCATACAATCTCGTTAAATTGACAGAGATTAAAATGAAGCATCTTTATTGGCTTTTGAGAAGACGGAAATGTTCCGAGGTTTTACCCTGGACAAAAATTATCAGGCGATTTTAAAGATTCCGTCTCGCGTAGCGTTGGACGGAAATCAATAAAAACACGTAAAATATAAAATTTAATTTTGGTGAAAAATTTTGTTGGTCAAAATTTTTTTTCGGTTATAAAATTTCGTCGGTCAAAGCATATCGTCGGTTATAAAATTTCGCCGGTGAAAAGTGACGAAATTTTTTCAAATTTTTTCACTTTTTAACGACGAAATTTTAACCGATAAGGGGAAATTGCAACGTCATCAACGCTTGTTGATGACGTTCATACGTAAAGTTTTATTTTAGAAAAAATGTCCCCTTTATGGGATTCAAACCAGTGCTGGGGCACAGCAGTGTATTTAAGTGCAGCGTGCTTTCTAATTGGACTATTGCGACAGTAAATATTTCATTTTTAATTACGTTTTTACTTTTAAACAACATAAAATTTTAACTGGACTTTCTTGGACTTTTGTGTGAATTAATATGGAACTTATCACGTCTTATGTATGTTGCATTAATTAAGCAAAATAATTTCGATCTTCGTAGCATAACAACACGAAAGAATATGAATAAAGGTGGAAGGTTAAAAAATAATCTTTTGATGAAGGGGAGATATTCAGGGTATTTTCTAAATTTATAAGCGAAACAAAACCAAGTAATTTTTTTATAAAGTAAAAATAAGCACCTTCGTCCCCAGGGTTTTTTGCCTTGATGTGAGGGATGACGGTGAAAAAGGTAAAAATAGGTGCATTGCAATCTTTGCCCAAAAATTAACCTATGTGTTTTTGTTTTTTTTAACAAAGATATATATTTTACCCCTTGGGGCCTTATCACCTTCTTGGCGGAACGAGCCATATGAAAAAACTTCAAAATAATGAGGATATATAAAAATAGATGCTTTAAGTTCGGAAAACATTTTTCAGGATTTAATGTTACTTTCTGTGACGATCAAATTAACGTCATCGTTATCGGCAAAAATTTTTTTGGTACTTCTTGATCATCTCAGACATAACAGTTGCCATCTCAAGAGACTGAAGTTTATCCTACAACGAATCCAATTTTTTACATTAGCAATGGGTTCATCTCGTTTCTCCGATATAATTTCAGCCAGTCTGTTATAGAATCTGGAGAACTCACGAGACATGCCTCCAAAGCACGTGAAAACCAGTGGTGTAAATGTACCTTGGTCGATTTCGTTTACTCTTTTAATGTAACACCGCTTTTTAAGCTGTTCATTTGAACGATGTGCTGCAGGGAAAAGATTGGGTCGAGTAGACTTTAGCTGCAGGGTTGAAAAATTTAACGTCAAAGTACGCTACTTGTCCCTTAACCCAGAAACCTCTTCCAGTAACTTCAACACGTGCATCATTTGTTTAAATTGTTGACGGTGGTAATATTTCGCCAGTTAGTTCTTGCAATGGCGCCGTAAATTAGTGGTTATGTGGCGCCGTAGGTTACTGGTTATAGCTCTCATACTCTGTGCGGGAGACCGTGGTTCGATTCCTCTTGAGGGCGATTCAACATGGCGAGTGAATGTTACTATAGGCCCGGGTTAACCCAAGCCATGTGAGGAAAATTGGGGAGATGGCACACTGTGTGGGCCGTTGGATGTTGCTGGTTGTTGTCTAAAAGAGCACGGGCCCTAATTGGATCTGCGTAGCTCAAAATGAGCATTAAATACTCTATGAATCTGCATATAAGCCATGGCCCCTCCTGGAAATAATAGACAGGGTATATTCCTCGATATTTGTGAGGCTAGCCATGTAAAATATGCACATCTAATACTGGTTTCGTTGTAACATCCTTCTTGCAGCATTCAGCTAACAATTCTTCGGTAAAGTCTCTTATTTTATTATGTCGAATTGAAACGGATCCACCATTAAGGCATGATAGGCCGTGTCCAATCTTAAAAAGCACCAAAAACGCATTTTGTTGGCAAACGTTTTAATGGAATATTGTACCTTATGTACAGACTATCCCCAAAAAATTGTTTGTCAAGTAGAATACCGTACTTTTTGATGGGTAAGCTGGTCAGCCAGTTTGACGCTTCGATTTCTAGACTTGCTTCAATGGTTCTAGTTATCATTCTGTCAGTTATTCCCGTTCTTATTTTGTCAAGTGTTTCGTTATTCATGTTAAGTCAGGTATGTCGAGATTATGACTAATCTGCCTAATATGCCTAAATCTCTTTTTTGAAATGCTGTATAATTCTAAAATTCATCACGACGTTTTTGCAATATCTTAAAAATGATAAAAGGAATGACGATTCTCTTGCGCAGAATATAGAAGCAGAAACAACCAGTTGTAACAGACTAACGACATTTGCATTCATATTGGCGAGGAGAACTTGCTTTAAAAATGTATCAATTCAATGAATGTGATTGCTTGTGGTGCAAAAGTTGCCATGAAAATAAATTAATTTGGTTTTGCAAAATGTATTTTTTATTAATATTTGAAAAAAATATACCCTACGACATGGATATATCATTACTCGTCTACAAGTATAGATAGTGCTACTTAAAAATGTATTAAACTATATGTAGCTTGCATTTTATTTTAGAAGAATGCAAAAAATTCGGGTTATTAGTCCTGATTTAAGCCGGGATATTACCGTGGCTGATTAGCACATTTTGTACTGTCACAGGATAATCGATTAAAACATTCGCCTGGACGCAACAAACATTTAGCAAAAAATAATTAAACGAATTAATCTTTTTTCCTTGATAAAATATTATCATGAATAAAACTGAAACTAAAGTACAGAGAAGTATGTGGTATAATAAACAACCCCCATAATGTTCCATTAAGCCAAAGCAAAATATCGATGCTAAGAAATTATGTTCTTTTACTTAAATTAAACACTAAAACAGATATTGGCTACAGTAAAATGATGGAATTGATATGTTTAAAATATAACATCAATGTTTCTAGAGAACTTGTTCGACAAACTTTGGTGAGACTCAATCCGTAAGGCGTAGAAAATTTAAACACTTCACAAAAACCCGGCTTGACTTTTAAAGCTCAGTAAATATACAGACCAAATTCTTTGAAATGTTTAATTTGAAACGTTCGGACTCTTGCGGACATGCAGATATGCGGTAGAACATCAAAACGTTCGGCCAAGTGCTATGACGTTCGGCCGTAAATCTCAAAGTTTGACTATCCTAATCAGACTATACTAATTGACTATACTAATCAGACACGGTAGTAGGATATTATTCGCATTATGAGAAGACGTGCACTCTCGTTGTTTTGTTACGGGCGATATCTATAACGAACGATGTTCGTCTTTGTCTTCTTTTGTTTTTGTTTTAGTTTTGGTTGCTTTAATAATGTTTTGAAAATTCAAACGATTTCATATTATTAAACAAGAAGGTTCTGAAAAATTATATTTTTTACGAGATTACTTTTACGGGTCGACGAAAATAAAGATATTTTTCATTGTTTATTTGCATTCCAATAATTTTAATAATGTTTCATGTTTATTAAAAGGTCAGTCATGTAAGAAAACGCATTTTAATTAATACAAGCTTACCTTTTTCAAATTTCTGACTATTTTTATTGGATTACCTTAAAATCCTCATGGACCATTTCTAGTTAGAAAATTTTGCAGGAGTAATGTTTTAAAATTTTTACAACAGCCGCAAAAGTGTTTTCTTTAAACACTTTCTTCTCGTCAGGTATTGATTGGGTACTGCGTTAAAACTTTCCCCAACCAGGGCAGACAACATCAAGCTGTATGTTCCTAAATTAAAGTTTCAATATTTGGAACAAGTGAGCCAACACTTGTCTCACTTGCCTTCTATTGATCTTAATACACAAAAATATCACCAATATCACCAAATGTAACAAAATTAGTTGGTTTTTTTCAACAAACTTGACCGTTCAGATTATTTGTATAAAAAAGTAGAATTCAATTCAATTTTTCATATTCTTCACTATAAATCTGCCTTAACACCCCTATTTTTAAGCAGAAAGAAAGTTATGTTAATACTTCACACAATTGTTTCAAACCTAAAAACTCCTTTTATTATATTCTGTTCTACACACTGGGCAAAGTTTCTCATGCTTATTATTATATTGTTCGTAAGCCAAAAGGCATTGCATATGATAAACATGTGTGCATGATAACAACATGGTTCCCTTGCTTCCATCATTTAGCAATGACAAACATATTGGACATTCCTTTTTGCCTCTTTTAATAGCTTTAATTTGAATATTTTCCCACTCATTTTCAAGCATGTCTCTTTCAGTAAATCTCTTCATTACAGATTTGCTAGAAACCAAATTTTGGTCAATCGAATCAATAAAGTGGGACACATCTTCGTAGTGATAGTCGTATGATTCAACAAGTTTATCAGAAAGTTTTAAGAACTTTTGCTCATAATACTTTCTTCTAAGTTTTTTGTCACTTGGTGGTATTTTCTCTCTAAGTTGAATGTACCTTTTTTGTATAATATAACGCCTCCAGTGTTTTTGTATCACAGTGGCAGATCTGTTTAAAGTAATTATTGAACCATCAAATATTACTCTTTTTTCATAGTTTGTTCTTCGACAAATAGGACAAATAGCTTTACCTGAGTATTTTTCAAATGATGCTATGCATTGGCGATGAAAAACATGACTACATGATAATAATATTTGCTGTCGAAATTGATTATAATTATCCTTACATATTGCACATGGTTGTGACGAATCACCTCTTGAGTTAGATTTTTTCTTTAAAATTGCCCATTGTTCTTCATTCAAACAAGGATTTTCTTCACACTCTACAATACCCAGTTTTTCTGCCAATGTCACGTTCCTTGCGACATTTTGGGAAGCTGATTTTATTACGAATTCTTTGTTAAGATTCTTTGTATCTTTCTTAAAGACAATATTTTTTGATTTCAAGTTGACTGTATTCTGGTTCGAAATCCCTTTAGACAAAGATAACCCGTATTTCAGATTCAACGTTTTAGCCAAATGATCCTGAAGTGCCACAGCAGTCAAAGTGAGATTCCGATTACTCTTTGATTGTTTACTTCTTGCAGTTGCCATTTTGCGAATGCAAAGTGGACTTTTGTTGAGCGGGTCCTGCATCAAGACGTTAACAAGACATAACACGGTTCAAAAGAACATTTGGCGGACCTTTCATTTAACCTTCATCAGTATATGTATGTGTATATGATGGCCCCATGTGTGGCACGTTTTTCTTTCAATTTAAAAACCCTTTTCTTCTATGATCCAAACAGTTCTCTTCTGTATTTTCTGCGTTTTGACACTTTTCTTCCGCACTTAACACTTCTCTGTATGTGGCCCTAAACTTTCTCTTCACAACTAAATTTAAAAATCTGGTTCCGCAATTTCACACCGCAAGAGAAGAATCCTACTTGGCTACACTGCTCAATTTAGCAATTGTAGCAGGTCCCGTAGCATGTGCATGAATAAAATAATATCAACAATATACAGCTAAATTACACGGAGAAAGTAAGAATCCCCCGTGTAACTTGACGCATCGTAAAGATAGTACAGGAACCTAAAAGAAAAACATGTCCAATGATGTACCTAAACGAAAATTTAATATTGCAACCTACGCAGCTTCGTACTTATTAAACAAATGCAGCGAAATCGTATACCAATTCCGTCGCTGCGTCTGATGCAACGACCCCGGGTCCGGCAAAGGCATTTGCAAGAGAATCCCGGCAAATTCATCCTTGTCTTCCTGTAAGCTCCTCCGTGCTAGGACGGGGCCGAAAACTCCAATGACGGTAGAAATCAACTGATGATCTCATTACTCAGTTAGTTTTTTAAGAACGAAACACAAATTGCCAATATCAACACTTATATATTGGTAGATAACCAGAGCAAACTACAACAACATGTTCGCTCGAACAAACTTAAACTAAACCAATTTGATTGTTCAATGTACGATGGGGAAAGCGAGAGGGAATAACACACTGATTTTCACACATTCCTCCAAGCTCTTTTCTTCTAAGAAAGATTTCTCTGACCCAAAATCTTTTCCTTCTTTGCAATTTTGTTAATGCTCTTCTTTCTAGGCTACGTCGTCTTCTTCGAAGTAACAATAACAACAAGACTTTTTTTCGTTCTTTCTTTTTCATAGCTCCTTCTCGTTTTAATTTCGGCTACAAAAGAGCTAACGATGCGCTGTTGTGTGAACGTGAAATGAACATATCAGGTACCTGTAGCTCAAAAATTGAAATCGGCTAACACAACATGCGCACTATGGTTAGCTCATCGTTAGCCCGAAGTGAGAACCAAGCTTAAATATCATCATTGCGCGCGCTCTCTATATTGTTAAAATAAATATGTACATATAGTGATGTAGGTTAAATGAAGGCACAATTAGATGTGATATTTTTTTAGCCGTGTTGTTAACCGTATCAGTGTAAAGCTCATCCCAAATCGGATATCAGATACCCAAGCGCACGCTGCTTTGTTAATCACTCTTTGTCCCATCCATTGGTTGCTGCTAATGTACCTAGCTACAAGGGTTCATACCCAAACTTACCCAAACCTCATTTTGTGTTTTGCGGTAATATGACACCAGCGGTCCTCCTTTTCTTAGCTAGCTAACTAGCTAAGCTTACTCCTTATTGGGAATTAGAAAGGGAAAAATATGTAAAAAGAAGTCCTAAAGAAAAGTGAAATTAGGATTTCTGTCTGTACATTTTTTTTAAATGACACTGACTGGTGTTTACTTGTTTTTTTATGCAGATAATATATAGCTAATAAGCAAACAACGTTTGACACTAGCTATAGCTTTATGGTGCTGTAGCTTGGTGGTTCTAACTGTGGCACTTTGTGCAGGTGACCGGAATTCGATTCCTCTTGGCAGCGATTCAGTATGGGCGAGTGAATGTTACCATAGCAAGGGAAATTGGGGAGGTGGTACACTGTTTTTACCTTGTTGGATGTTGCACAGAGAGTTGTCTCTGGCAGAGCACTGACCTAACTAGGTCTGTGTAGCTGAAAATGAGCATTAAATAATAGGACTACCCATCTAAGCCATGGCCCCTCCTAGAAGTAACAGAAAGGTATATCTCGATTTTTTTGAGGTTAGCCATGTAATATATGCACATCTATTTCAAGAGGTGCATTGCTAGCTACCTAACCCGAAGAAAGGTGGTTAAATCACTAGATTGAAAAATTTATACAAACACTTCTGGCTAGCTAGCTAGCTATGTTTTAACTAGTTGTTCTGACCTAACTATGAAGTTAAGTCTTCCTTTAGACACAGAAGGGTCAGTGCAAATTTTTCTGTTGACCTTTCTCATTTATTGCTCCAACATATTTAACACATGTAAGTTATTTTTTGAATTGTCATTTCTGGACAGGTCCAACCCAAATATTAACGCTGTGTTTGCATGGCCGGCAGCCGGCCGATGATATTTAAAATACTAAATATTTAAAATACTAAATTAAAAATATACGTAACTTATGTGCCGTTCATTGTTATTATTTAAGATGTCTATAGATATGTTTTAAGAGCCAATCATTAAAGTTATGCATACTAAGTAGCTGGCAGCTGAAAATGGTATGTGGCAGTCATTGATTTCCTTAATTTATTTTTCCATTATATCATTGGTGAATAATTTTCATGTAATGGCGCCGTAGATTAGTGGTTATAGCTCTCGTACTCTGTGCGGGAGACCGGGGTTCGATTCCTCTTGACGGCGATTCAACATGGGCGAGTGAATGTTACCATAGCCCCGGGTTAACCCAAGCCATGTGAGGGAAATTGGGAAGATGGCACACTGTGTGGGCCGTTGGATGTTGCCGGGAGTTGTCTAGTAGAGCGCGGGCTCTAATTGGGTCTGCGTAGCTCAAAATGAGCATTAAATACTCTAGGACTCTCCATCTACGCCATGGCCCCTCCTGGAAATAATAGACAGGGTATATCCCTCGATATTTGTGAGGCTGGCCATGTAAAATATGCACATCTATCTATCTGTAATTAAAAAGGCGACATTTTGTGCTATATTGTTTTTTGCTACATATGTACTCCCAAAGTTTGTTGCAATATATTTTATAAACACTTATTTTTAACGCAAGGTTTTGTTAAGACAATAAACGAAACAAAAATATGGGAATTAAGTTTGTTTTTCCGTTTATCAATTTCATATTAAATTACTTTTCAGAGTATTTCTTTCTACATACGAAACAAAACCAATTCAATGCCTTCGGTAATTTTTTCAAAGTTGAGTGTTTAAAACTCACATTTTTTTCTTTGCTGTTTTGATAATTTTCTTTTCTTGACAAGAACGTTCTTCTCGCATTTCTTTCTGAAAGAATCAACTTCATCGTCACTCGAAGATAAAATATTTTGTATATCCATTTTACATTGAAAATAAGACAGATGAAGATATTAAAATAGTATATATATAAGTAAAAATTCTAAAACTGTCAAACATATATATGGAATATCAGTCACCGGCATGAGAGATACGGGAATTATAATTGCCAGTCATTTAATGTTTGGAAAATCGATGGCCAGCATTACATGATACAAATTTTAAACTGCCGGCCATTTAGTATTTCAAATATCATCGGCTGTGGGCTGGCCATGCAGACACGTCAAAATATTAACACATGGCTCGTGGCCTTTTGAAAACTATAAAAAAAAACAGCTGGGTATATGGATTTTATTTTTATTCAGTGACAAAATAAGTATCCAAAAATATATTCTGTGTGTTAAAAGTTGTTTGTCTTTAATGTAAATAATTGCTGTTATAGCCGGAATCAGTGTCAGTGCTTGTGAAGTTCTGAAAACACAACAACAAGGCATATGTATGAGGAGAGGCACAATTAGCATGTTAGGAAGTTCAAAAGAACAATACAAAGGGATGAAGGAAGAAACATTTCTACATAGACGGGACAAAATACAACCAGCATTGACAGAGAGGAGGGACAGATCACCAAGAATCCAGAAAAATTAAAAGTTTATAAGTTATTTTACAGCAACCTCATAAACTACCTAATTGGAGAAAATCGATTTATTATTTAAAAAGGGGGAAAAAGAAGAACTAATAAAAATATAACTGACAAAAGTTAAGAAAATTGAAGAGGAAAAAAGCAGGAGACAGCAAAGGGTAGAGGAATGAGATTATTTTAGAGGAAGGAATGTAAATGGTGGTAGCATTGCAAATAAGATATATATACTAGAAGAAATCAAGTCAATATTTGGAGGGGTATCAAAAGTTTTCATTAAAAAGGTGTTTGAAAAATGGAAGAATATAACAAAATGAACATCAGCATATAATTAAAATAGGGGACAGAAAAAATGGTTCTACGAATGACAACTGATTGGTTTTGCAGGCAATATTAAAAAACAAAAAAAGCTGAAGAAAAACACTGTGTTCATAGGTGCACAAAAGGTCTTTTATAAATTGTTGCTTGATTGCATTGGAGATTTTAATGGGGAATGGGACAAGAGAGAGAGAGAGGCGGCTTTGGTATACCAGATAAATAAAAGAACAAGAATAAGGAAGACCATATGGTCAAACTAAATAGCAGATAGTGTAGTAAAGCATGGCACTGTGTACGTACCACAACTGTGTTGTAGCAGTATTGAGAAAGTTTATAAGGTTGGGCAACTGAAATGAAAAAGAGTGAATGGATAAAAAGAATTAAAGAATAAATTCAGGGACATGTATGGCACATCAAGACGAAAATAATAGATTTTAGTAAATTAACAGATCAGTAAGGACAGAAATACAAGATAAAGTTTCTCCTGAAGGAAGTCAGAATCAAAAAAGCTAGGAAGATAATAAGATGTATATACATAAAAAATGGTTGATATAGGCAATAACTTAAGAAAAGAAAGACAAAAAGGATGGGGAAAAGGAAAGAAAAAACATTCAATCGATGTATCAAAGTAAAACAGAGGATATAACAAGAAATCAAGAATGAATCCCCAGAGAAAACAAAAGAAATTAGAACATTGAAGGACTGACAAACTGTATAGTGGAATATTTGGAAATGAAAGAGAGGAAAATGGGAAAAAAAGAAAAACAACAAGTAAATTAGAGAAAAGGAAGAAAAAGAAAAAAAAGAGAAAAGGAACTAATTACAACCCTGCACCTTGAAAAAGTAATATTTTATAGGGGTGATTCAAGATTCGTCTGCTTAGGAAGCACAAAACACACTACATTTAAATACAGAAAGTTATAAAGTTATTATGAATAACTCTACCAAAAATTTTAATGCCATATTGTCATCAGTAATGCTTGAAAAATTAGATTTATTGCAAAATATGGAAAGTAGCCTCATTTCTGATCCCCATGACACCATTAAATTAAAACTTAAATCTGTTGTATTAAGACTTTCTATAGGTTATCAAGTTTCATCACCTATAGGCATAGTAGTTCTGCATTTGTGACCCGCAGACACCTTATAGTATTAGTTTTTAGTTATTTTTTAGCTATTTCTGTAGTTTTTAGTGTCAAACAATCAAGCTTTGTGCATACACTTATCATTTTATGGAGGCTGCATTTAAGCTTCAATTTTTTTCATTCTCAAGATATTCACATGTAAAGAATTTCAGATTAATTATATTGCATTAGCAAATTTTGACATTTTCTGTCATCATTAATTTTAGACCTGTTAAGGTATTTGCCATCAAACTTTATCAATGCATAGATATTATAAAGCTGAATTGATTAACATAATTTTTTTTTGACCAAATGACACTTGTTTGCTCATCCCAGGCCTCTTAATTGTTTTGCTGAGGACCCCATAACTTGGGATCTGCATGTCGGTTTGCAATTAAATTTTGTGAGTAAACATATAGAGCCTATGCAAGCTTACCCCAAATTTTTTTTTCAAAAGCAAGCTGCACACACCCCAAACACAAATTGTTTAACATATGCTATTGATAGAACAAAAAAATGACCAATGTAGTACACGTCAGGCCAATCAATAAGGGGAGAGCCATTGCTCTTGCTCACACAAAGCCTTGCCAAATCTGAGAAATGAGAAACTACCTCAGCCATTAATTGCTCTCCCAATTCCAAAAAGGTTTTTTTGGCTCAGCAATATCAATTAATCTCACATGGAAATCAATGACTCCTTTCTATTATTTACAGTAAAAAAGAACCAAAATTTATATAAAAAGATAAAATAAAATTGATAAAAAAGACTTTGTAATAAAATATGCATTTTTCAACTTATTCTATTTATTTAGATTGCTCGCCCAGTTAAAATTATTGTAACCTTGGGTAAGCGATTTATTGCTTTGGTGTTATTTTCTTATTGATAGGCCTGACACCTAAATTGTGACAAAAACACTTGAAGTGTGCTTTTGGCAGCTGACATTACCAATATCTTCCTTAAGAAGCCTAAAATAGAAAATCTGATGTAAATTTAATTAGGGTTGAGTCATTAAAAAATATCTGCAAGATGCAAATGTCTTTATGTTTATTCATCATTGATTTTATCTAAGGCATTTATTGAAGTTAGTAAATATTTTGACAAAATTTCCATTTTTAACAATTTTTTTCCATGTCTCTGCTTAATGTGCAGACACAGTGCTAGTATAGCAACAACACAACTACATAACTGCCTAAGATGATAATAATATTCTGTTTTGATTTTATAGTTTTTATATTAAAAAAATATAGGATGGTAAGACTTGGTTTGTTGTTTATCAATCTAGCCAGAAGAAAACGTGTTGGGTTAGAAACCAGAGTTGGATACATTTCTCCAGAAAATAATGCAGGAATATGGCATGGTGCTGGTGTGAAATCTGGTTTTATTGAAACTTTTTCTGGTAAAAAGTGAGTTATGACCTAATTTCACTGTCATGTGACAGGGTGTTAGAATTTTTATGTTAGGTCTAAAGGCAGGTGTTTTGGGAAGGGTGTTATAGGTCCTGAGGACAAGTCATAATAGGCTTTATAACAGGCCCTAAATTGTTTAAAAACTAAGAAAATACTTATTTGTAGCATTCAGAGTCAAAAAAAATACAACATACTCTTGACCTTTTTATGTAATTCACTGCGTAAATGTGAGTTTAATTTAGAATTTAATGATTTTATTTATGACAAGATCAGGACAGTCATTTAGAAAGAGGTCCTATAGATCTTAGTGTACCATTTGTACTACACTCTTAGTACAATAAAATACTTCGATTCAAGGGATAGGAGATGGTATATGTTCAGAAAATATCAAATTGGCCACCGTTCCTCATGCTTTCAGTCTTTTGCTTACTGATGAATCAAAAAGAATGACAGAGAATATTGCATATAACTGCAACAAATTATAATTTTAGCCAGAACATGGGAGAGGTTAGGTGCCCTGAAACCTAATTTACAGGTTCGAAATTAAACGTTGTCATGCGAAATCTCCCTGCAGACTGTACTGTTGATGTTTGTTAGGGTTAAATTGAAGTGTCAACTTGACTCTATAAATTTCTTTTACTTTTATAAAAGTTTATAATTTATTTTTAGTAGTTGCCTTGATTTCTTTACAATTAATAATAACCTTTTATTGATTCCAAACTTATTAAAACAAAATCATGTTTATTAATTACAAAAAGAATTTTTTCTTTTGTTGATTTTAAACTTACGCAATGTTGTGAAGTTGTCATTTTAAATTTACCTACACCATAAAGTTTTGTCTACATCCGGCAAAGATCAATACATGGTCAAGGCAATAAAAACAAGACAGAAGTGTTTCATGAAGTGTAGTAGTGCAGTTTGCGGTAAACAAAATCCTTTTTTTTTTATTACTTTTCATGTTTTCTTTCATAGAACAAAAAGATTTTGGAAGCCAAATGTTTTTGATAGAGAGTACTACAGTGACTTGCTTGATGAAAAAATAAAATGCTCCTTCACAATGAAAGCTGTCCGACAAATAGACCATGCTGGTGGATTTGATAATTACATCCTTAACACACCAGATAAAGTTTTAGTTTCCAATTATGCACTAGCCTTAAAGAGAAAAATGGAAACTGTTCAGAGAATGTTAAACTATGGTGAAAAGTCTCTTGAGGAGATAAAAGAAGAAATAAAACCCAGAATAGTTAGTAAACATGTCTGGATACCAAGAAACTACACAAATAGATTCTATTTTGATTGGAAAGGACCAAGAAGACACACAATATTCTGTTAAGTATGTCAATGTTCAAACTTCATGATTTCTAGAATATATCTAAACACTTGAGTCTTTTTTGTCTTGAAATTGTGTTTCTTTAGTGCAGGGGCTAGCTATAGTTATAGTTAAGACATTACGTACATCTATTTAATTTGTTGGTGTATCTTTTAAAAGTTATTTTTATATCAGACAATGGCTTGTTAAAAAGCAATTATATGCTTAGGAGGTATTACACCTACAATTGGTTTTAAGTACATGTTTTGTTTTCATATCTTTCTTTAATTAAAACAAACAAACCCTGTTTCATGTCTCAGTCTAAACTGAACTATATTATAGATATTTAATGTAGGTATACTGTAAATTCTGTACTGTAAAACTTTGAAATTGTAAAAGTAAGAAAAGCTTTACAGAAGTATAAATTTATGTTAGTGTTTCATGCTGCTAAGAATTTGGTATTTAAAGTTATTTATGTTCTCCAATTTTTTAGGTATTACTGTTTTGTAATTATTGTATTAATGTGATACTTGCATATCCATATGTATATTGGTATCACTATAAAATTTTGAGGAGGATATTTAAATGTCATGGTTATCCTGCTGGTATGCAGAAATTGTCATTGATTAGCCTATCTTGCATTCAATTGATTACAGTATGCAAACATTTAGCCCATGAACTTTTTGCTTATAAAAATATTAGTAATTTATAACTTGAGAAGTGTCAAAAAGTTGGATTTGTTTTTGTTTTTGTTTCATGGAAAATAAGTTATTACATATTATGTAACTTCCTAAAAAAATGACAGAAAGGTTAGTATGTATGGTTCAATATAGCTTACTTATTTTTTTAAAAGATAAAAAGTATAGATGAGGCTTGGTGATACAATTTTTAAGTTAATAGACTAACAAAACTTTGTGAGAGCTACAATGCTTACCATTTTTGTATTTTTAACCTTTTTTATGTTTTAAGCACATTAAGTACCCAATAAAAGTTTTTGCTGTGTCAATAGGAACTTATGCCTTGTTTTTTTTCTTTATATAGTATATATTTTTTTCTAATTCTTATATGCTTATTTGAACAAGGTTGGTAAAACGATGCAGTTTGTTTGACTACCATTTTTTAGAAAGTTCAGTATAAAAGAAATAGAAGCCTGCCTAAAACAAATTAGTGAAGAGGTCAGAAATAGACACTATTCAATGAGTTACTAATTTGTTTAATGGATTCAATTTGTTTAAATTTATCTCTTTCTCTACAATATTTGTGTCAGCTTTAAACCAATGTTATTTTGGTGTCCCAAGGCTATAGTAAGATCCCTATTGTCTAACTATTACCCAGTTAATTATACTCTTGTTAGACTGTGAACCACACTCTAACTAACTGACCTTTTTTTTGTTTGGCATCCTAGAATGTAATTTATCTATGTTAGTAAGTTACTGTTTTGGTTAATACTGCCACACATTGGAAAGAAAGAAAACAATGTGCAGTTTATTTTAAACATGTGGTTAAACTTACAATAAAGATCATCTTTATATCCTGTTGTTAATTTTTTATCAATTGACTTTGTGGTGTTGTATAATCTACTTTAATTAATTTCAGAGCTTCCGTTTTTCATCAATGCTTTGTAGAAATTGTGAATTTATGGTTTTATTATGGGAACTCCTAATATTTACAGGAGTTTTCCAGCAATATGTTTTAAAAAAATTTTGGTGTTTAGAAATGAATGAACATTGCAAATTATCTCACTACTTTGTGGTAAACCATAAAATGTAATAAAAGGTATCATGTGTCTAGACTAAATTCTTTTGAGTCTTCCCAGTATTGTGTTTCATTGACCACAGTGTTAATGATTTAAAAAGAAAATGTTTGTTTTTGTGTGCTAATGACATTCTGGTGTGGCCGGTGCTTTAGATGGTCAATTAGTGCTTGTTTACATGATGGTTTATGTTTAAGGTCTATCCGGTTTTTGGTAATTATTTGTTGTCATAAAGGTAATAAAGAAGCCGCCATGCTCTTAAACAGACTGTGCTTCTAGTAAAAACTGTTTGTTCATTTTAGATATAAAATAACGTCAAATTATTAAAAAATTATTGAGTTGATGGATATAGAAATTCAAGTATCGTAACTGTAGCATGGCCACAGGTCAAGCTGGACGACAAAATACACAGGCAGTAACATCTTCGCACGAAACACAAAGAATGGGCGTTCCAGAGCCAGAAATTGCATCATCAACTTCATGTCCTCCATCTGCTCTAGGTGGAGGTAACATTTCGGAATTGAGAAAAAAGCAAGAAATTGGTGAAATCCTTCAACAGATTATGAACATCACAGACCAATCACTTGATGAAGCTCAAGCAAGGTGTTTTTTATTCATTAGTTTTGTTCTTGTCTTAAAATATTATCTTAAAATGAAAATTTTTTAACCCCTACCTGAAGCTTCCTGTTAAAAGTTGGACAGTGTATTTTATGAGAGCATATACACTAGATTGACTCACATTTATTAGGTAAATACCCAGATAAGATGGGTTGTATAGTATACATAAATTTGTTGAGGCTTCTTTTTTAAAACAACTTTTTTTAAATAATGTTCTTAGAAAACATGCATTAAACTGTCATCGCATGAAGCCAGCTTTGTTTACTGTTCTGTGTGAAATCAAAGAAAAAACAGGTAACACATTTTATTGTCTACGATAACTTATCTATAATAACTAAAATTATTCAATCCAACGTTTTAAATTTAATGTTATAAATTCTAGTTTTAAACATCCGAAATCAAACCGATGAGGAGCCTACAGATCCTCAATTAATGCGCTTGGATAATATGTTACTTGCTGAGGGCGTCTCAGCCTCAGCTGATAAAAATAGTGCTGCTGTAGCTGCAGCAACTGGACAGGATTCCCAAATCGAAAACGCAGATTACAAATTAAAATTGTCTCAAATCAGACAAATTTATCATACTGAACTGGAAAAATATGAACAGGTAAAATTTAAATTTTTTTAGCAGGGTGACCACTCCTCCTTAAATTCCCTAAATAACCTTAGAAAAAGAAAATCTCCTTAAATGTACCTACATGTACTTAAAAAATTGAAATTTTAGCTATTCTCCTTATTTTCTCCTTATTTCTTAATTTTTCTGATTATAAATTTTTTGGAAATGTGTTCATGGATTGTTCATCACCAGTGAAACATATTTCTCTGTTACCTAAAATCTTATATTTTCTATCTTTCAGGGCATAATTTATATGTATATTTGAATATCTATAATTTTTTTATCATAGGACATAGTATGTAACATTAAAGATAGAGAACTAAAATTGGTTTCCTCCTTAATTATCCTTATTTTTTTTATATTTTTATTCTCGTTCGCAGCAAAATATCCTTAAAAAATGTGAATTTTTTTCAATTCTCCCTAATATCTTTACTTTTGTTCCCATTTTATTAGTGGTCACCCTGTTAAAGGAAGCATAACACCTGTTTTTAGGGTTTTTTTATTCTTATGTTTGTTTTCAATTTAGGCATGTTCGGAATTCACAACACATGTCATGAATCTTCTTCGTGAACAGTCGAGAACCCGTCCCATTTCAAAAAATGAAATTGAACGCATGGTTAACATAATTCATCGAAAATTCAATTCAATCCAAATGCAACTAAAACAAAGCACATGTGAAGCAGTGATGATTTTACGTTCAAGGTTCTTGGATGCCAGGTAACAATCTGTTTGGTTTGATTTATACTGACAAGTAGTGTGCAGAGTATAATATTTTCAAGTAGCTACAAGAAAACAGTTATCATAAAATTTGTGTATACGTATCAGGGCTATAGTTTCTCTTACCTAGCTGTATGGGGAAACCACCTAGTAGAACCCCACCCCCTCTCCCACTCCCACAGTTATTTTGACCAAAAAAAAATTACCACTCCTTCCCCCCCCCCTCCTCCCCTTTCCTACAATTAGGCTACCAGGAGAAGCTTTCAGCTATTTTAAATCTAACAACCCTTTCTGTACATGTTTACCTCTCATTTCAACTTCCAACTTAGGCTTTTTATGACCAGCACAATATTGTACTCTTATATATTATGAAACTTGCTATAATTCACTTTTGTCCAATTTCTTGTGTGACTATTTAAAACTTTTTAATGCTTTAGACGGAAAAGAAGAAACTTCAGCAAACAATCAACCGAAGTTTTAAACGAATATTTCTACTCCCATTTGAGTAATCCATATCCAAGTGAAGAAGTGAAAGAAACACTGGCCAAAAAATGTGGTATCAGCATCGCACAAGTTCGCTTTTTTCAATATTTTTATGCTTACAAAAATGACACGAGGAGAATATGATGTGTCAAACTAATGTGTTTATATGCGTTCAATGTAAGCATAGAACTCCGATATGTTTTTCAGGTATCCAATTGGTTTGGAAATAAGAGAATTCGTTACAAAAAGAACATTGGTAAAGCACAAGAAGAAGCGAGTATGTACGCTGCGAAGGCACAACACCATAGTTCTGGAAGTCTAACGTCGCCGCAGTTGTCAGATGTGTCACCAAGAAGTAAGGGAATATTGGAACTTTATTTTATGTATTTATTATGTGCGTAATATGCATTGCGTTAAGCAAGTGTGGCCAGCATACATGTTGCATAAACAAGTCTTAACCTTATACTGGTATATGTACTTTGCCCTCCTCCCGGTTGTTAAATTTTAATTTTTTTCCACGACCCTATTAATATATTTCCAAACCACCTCCCTGTTTATTCTGTACTCTCGGGTAAATATTTCAAATGGTTTGAATATTTTAATATGTTATTAGTTGTCTCTTTAGATGAACATAGATCTACGTCGGATCACCAAATCGCTAATGATCTTTTTACGACTCAGCTGTCCACTGGATCCGATTGTGCTGTCGGTGTTTCTCCTGTAAGTATTGTGATATTGGATTGTGTAGTTGGCACTTTTCCTTTTCCGGGAACGTAACAACAATGTCTTGTTTTCATTACAAAAAACTGTAAACTGCGCATGGGAGGTTTTGTTAGACCTAAATTTACTTTATAGACCCTTGCGTGACTTCATCGTTACAGTAAACATGCTTGTAAAAAACAGATGCAGTCAATTAAAGCTTGCGAAATATTGGGGAAAAATTATAAAAACATTAATTTAAATGGCAGAGCACTCACTGAAAAGCTCTACAGTTTATCATGAAAAGGCTGCAAAGCGAAATAAGCGTCTATGTCCAGTGTTATATTAATAATTTTAGGTAAGCAACCTGCATCATGTGGTGTCACAGGCTACGGGAGGGTATTGCCCTCCCAATGATATTTCTTCAACAAGTGGATCAACGAACCCTGTAAGTTTCTTAATCAATCGGAGAGTTTTCGTTTGCATCGGAAATAAATGCTAAGTTACAATTTGTTATATAGAATGTTACTAACAGAGACAAAAAGCTTGTTATTTAGTTTTCGTTAATACTATGTTAAATTTCCTGCTGTTTATACTTTGCGCCATCTTGTTGTACATCCGTGTGTGTTAACGCTTTTAAAATATTTAACGGTATAACCTCTCATAGAGAAACACTTAGTGTAGTTTTTTTCCTGCTGAAAGACCATAACAACATTGCTATGAGATTGTTTGTTAAAAAAAGTCGTGAAAATAGAGTAGATTTAAACCAATTTTTTTTGTATTTTAGGTAAATAGTTTTAACAGTTTGTTAGATTCGATCAATACTTGGGCGAGGGTAGGTTTGTGTGTTTAGTTACTCGGTGCAGAAAGCGTTGTATGTGTGATGTTTACATTTCAGAATTCAAAAAATTGTTGTCCTTGTGGATATTTTGTCACCCAAAAATTTACTTTTTGGATATCAGGTCATTAGTAACTGGCTTGCTGATGTATAGTGTCTTCCTAATTGATATTGGTCATTAAACCAGTATGTTCGAATTACCATTGTGATAATAATTACAGGTTTAGTCGGCTATACCTTAGTTTTAGGTGAAAGTGTTAGCAAATGCTTTAAGTTATATGCTTTATTTAGAGTCGAGATGACCATCCCACTTCAGCTCATCAGACAGACGGTAGACCACAATGATACAAGTTTTACGAATATTGTAAGTTGATTCTTGATTGAATCCCCTGGATCTTATTAAAAGTATTAAAAGTCATGAGCCGTCTTTTATTTCGCTATGTATTAGGAAAAAGTGTCACTATATCCTTGGACTCCATTTTGGTATCACACCTGTTGAAGTCCTAAACCATGCTACTTAATTTTAGGAATTGCAGTGACTTATTGGACTCTATGGTGTGTGATGATCTTTACTTCTTGAAGACTCGATGTTTTGGTTTGAATATGAATTAATAGTGCAAAGGTTGCCGTACGGTCAACTTGTGATGTCTCAAACTCTAACGAGTTCAGGAAAACTGTTCGAGATATGAAGAAATTGTTTGCTGAAAATATTTTTTTCATATACTGAAGCTGAGATGCTGTGTATTCCAGATATCGGTAGCCGGCTGTATAGCTTAGCGAATACAATTAATGTTTCTTCTGACATTTTATGGGATCAAGTTTTTAACCTTGTCTTCTGAAAGAACGGCATGTGTGTTTTTATGTCACCACAAATGTCATGTTCTGTAATTTAAGATCAATATTTGGCGCTGGTTGGTGATTATTGTATCTGAATGTTTTTGTTTTCTTTTTTAAATAAATAAGCTTTTATATATAGCGTATTTTCAATTACTTGAATTGACGACTGAATTTAAAAAAAACTGTTTAACTTGTGTATATAAATATCGTATTTTTATTTTTAAAATTTGTTAGTTTTTAAAATCAAGTGAGCTGATATGTAATTAACAACATCTTATTTTTGTATAGATTAAAGGTGTTTTTTATCAAATTTAAAATCTATGGAAAGAAACAAAAAAAAAATTCATAACATTTTTTGCTTTTTGGTAAAATTAAATATACGGTGTTCTTAGCAATATGGGTCTCCTAGTCAACCTGAGTTCTTTTTTTCAATCTTTGTGAAAAAAAGAGTCCACTCCCTCGTTTTTGCGTACAACAATGCTCAGTTGCCGTCTTCCCTTCGTTGAGGTGCATACTTGTGAACTTCTTTTATTTCTTAACATGTAAGTTTATTGTTGCTTTCAACTGAAAACTATAAGAATATAAAAAAAATTCAAATGTAGAGCTCGTCTTGTTTACTTGTTGAATTATGAAACAGAAAATGCTTAATCTTCCTACGTCTTTTTTCGACTACGCAACAGTCAATTTGTGAAGTGACATTTTTTAATATAGATCTACCTGTAAAAAAATTATTTTAATATTTTAGTGAAAGTAATAGTACATGTTTATAGTTTCAACTAGTTTTTTTCTTCTTGTGAAGTAATGTTTTGCCAGTTGATGTAGGAAAACATATGCTTAGATTGACCGTGGCCATATTAAAAAAAAACTATCTTGAGAAGCAGAATTGGAGACCACCAACGAAATAGCAGAAATTCTTCAGTTCGGAAACTTAGCAAAATTTTAACCTCGACTCTGTTCAGGATCTCCACTTTGCCAGGATTTTTTATAATATATAGGAAAAATGTAAGCAAAATTTGTGCCTCCACTACTACTAGAATTTTGCAAATAATTCGGGAAAGGTAGGGTGAGAAAAAATTGGAGTAAACTTGTAGTGTCTGCTTTTATTATGACTCTCAAAGGTGCCAACATTGTCCCCTTTGCTGAAACCCCCCAGCCCCCGACCAGTTTCCACAACATCATATTTGATTCCTGTTGTTCCGTATTTTATTGGTTAAATTGGTCACACTAGTTAAGTTTGGAAAAAGCAAAGCGCTTTATATTTCACAATAGATAATGTGGCCAGGGGAAATTTAAAGGGAAAGAGAACATGGCGGACGAAGTGGAGAAGAGGAAATGTAGATTTCTCACCTTGCAAAAAAGGCTAAAAGAGGAGAGACTATTTGTAAAACAAGAAAAAGAACAACTTCGCAAATTAAACGATAAAGTAACTAGTCTAAGCCAGAACTTATTCTATCTGGAATGGAAGACAAGACATCAATGGATAAATGTAGATCGCTTAGTGAATGCTAAAATTAACCCTTCTGACTGCAGCACAACTTCCAGAATCATAGAGTCTGTGAAGTTCGAGGATGCGTCAAGTGCTTTAAATTACGAGGATGGAAAGTATGGAGAGTTCCTTTTTACTCTTAAGCAAAATCCAAAATTAGTTGCAATGATATTAGATTACTGTGATACAAAACGAATAAAAACTACAACAAGACATCTAACTCGGTTACTTATATCTTCTCTTTACGGAAGTTGCTCACAGAGAAAGGATGAAGTTGCAGTTTTAAAGATATTAAAAGAACTTATGTCTCTTCAAGTTTTGACATGTGAGGATTTGCTTTCGTTTTTCTGTGGCAAGAGATCAACAGAAAATGCATTTGCCTGTGTTTTGACATTATTCTCAGAAATGCTCTTTTCGTCAAAGCTATATTTAACTGCTGCCTTGCATGGGACTGTGATGCAAGTAATTGTTGATGATGCTATATTCTTAGATGTCGAAGTTTCCAAAGTGCTAGTAAGAATACCACCAAAAGCTATAATGGATAAATTTGGCAAACCAGGCACTGCCTCATCAAACAGTAAAATAAAAGATCATATGAACACATTGCATAACCACCTAATTAATCTATGCAAGAAATTTTTAAAAAGTTTGCATGATAAAATATATTGTTTTCCACAAAGTTTACGATGGGCAATAGGTCAACTGTACCAGGGCATGATTTTAAAAATGAAATTACCCAGTGCAAATGCAAAAGCCATAATAGCTTACATGATCATGAGTTATTTTATATGTCCAGCTATAATTAATCCAGAACCATATGGAATTAACTCAGATGCTGATATCAGTGAGACTGCAAGGCACAACTTAAGTCAGGTTGCCAGCATATTACGTTCATTAGCACTTCTGGAATGTGGATTAAAAGATGAAAAATTTAAAGTTGTTTTGGAAAGATTTGATCAGGTATATAATCTGTTATGATTATTTAAAAAAAAAAAAAAAATTAAATAATTGCAAATTGGGGTTGATTTTAAATTTTGACCCAAAATTATTTAGAAATTATTTTGCTTAAATATATAATGTATGTATTCATTTATATTTAAATTCAATGTGCAGTTTAAAAGAGTCAGCAGTAAGGACTCTAGTGTCCTGAGTCCCTCTTGGTAACCAATGTGTAAGAAGAAGAGATTTTCTTAAGATTGAAGTTTACTATACAATTTATTTTTTTGATTATGTGATACACTGTGTAATCACCTTGCTCGCAATTTTTTTGAGGTTCCTTTTTTATTGTAAAAACCGAAAGATATACGTAAAAAACATCCTGAAAACTTTATTGAAAATTGAAGATCATAACATGTCCAAATGTTTTACCGAAATAGCAAACTCACCCTAAATTCTCTCTCACAGAGCCACCATTGCAATTCATTGCATGATTCACACGTTCATATACATATGGCATAGTCGACCACAATCTTGGTGATTACATGTCATCACCTAGAATTTAATTAATGAGGGAGAACATGTTTAGCTGCATTTCCATCAGAATACTTTTTATAAATATATCAACAAAGTTCAGACTATGATAAAAACATGAAAGTTTCTCTATGATTTCTCTGTGAATTAAACGTTTTAACTTAATCAAATCAGGTTCTTTACAACACCCAGCTACCTTTTGATGGTGTTTTTGAAGACAGCTTGGCCTTGTTTTTGCCTTACACTTTAAAGCTACTCCTTTGTTCAAACAATTACTTTAATTAGAGAAACTTTCGGGAGAGAAACTTTCATGAATTTGCGATTTTTCGCCATTTTCGCGAAAGTTTATCTCGCGAAAATGTGCGAGTTTCTTCATTCGCAAAAGTTTATTTCGCGAAAGTTTTCGAATTTCTTCATTCGCGAAAGTTTATCCAGTAAGGTATTTTATCATTTTTCACCAAAAACGCACAAAATACTTAGAAATCTTATTTCAAAAAAGAAAATTTAAAACATTTTCAATTATATATGCTAAGAATTTTGAAGTGTTTTCTAACTGAAAAATTCTTGTTCTCGAAAGTTTATCTCCCAAAAATTTGTGAGTTTCTTTATTTGCGAAAGTCAATCTCGCGAAATTTTCCCAATTTCTTCATTCGCGAAAGTTTATCCAAAAAATTTCGCGAAAGTTTCTCCAATTAAAGTAGACGCTTTCTTATGGAAAAAGAATTGTCTGTACATTATTTTGGGGAATTTTATGCTTATAAATTATTTATCTCTATAGTTCTTTAACTATCTTTAAAGTCTCACTTTGGACACTCTTCCCCTTTTAAAGAATCAATAAGAATTATGCAATAACCCTGGTCATAAATAAATTTTAATAAATGGAAGACCGTCTGATAAACAATAATTATCATAATTAGTGGCCAAAAGAGTTATACCAACAATTTCTTTTTGTTGTTTTGTTTTGCTCTGATTTATTGATTTCCAAAAGCAATTTAGCAAACTTCCCTTCCATGCTTATAAAGGCAAGACCATCGGTTTACGATTATTTTGCGTTGGTCCGCTTCTTAACAGGGAATGACTGATCAAGGAAATCGTTAAACATGACAATTGGAAAAAAAACGAAAAAAAATGTGAGAGCTTTAAGTACTTATTTCTAGTTATAGTAACCTTTAGAATTAAACAAAAAAGTATATGTTATAATTTTCTTTCATAAGGGCGATTTTGCACCATTAAGGAAAGTCAATTAAAAAAAATAAACATGTCTTACTTTATTTACTGCATTGTTTCTGCCACGGGGTCGGCATTTTAAATCTTAGAAATAAAGGTGTATTTAATAGAGAGGTAGAATTATTAGGGAGACAGGTTCATTTTTTTAAAGCACAAAAAATCATAAAAACACAAATAAATTCAGGACACATCTGTTCCTTGTGATAAATAATGTACTTTTTCAAATTTTAATTGAAATGTTACATTATAAGTAATAAATATGGTATCTGTTTTAGAGGTTTTAAAGTAAACAATTAAAGCCTCTGCCTTATAGTTTGTTCTAAGAAAACCTGATTAGTTTAAAATTTTGCAGACCCTAACTGATTGGTGTAAAAGGCAATAGGAAAGAAGATTATTTAATGCCAATGTCTATTATGATTTGGCATAATTCAGTAAATGTTAAGAAGTCAAGTAGTATTCATATTAACAGTGACATTAACATGTAAATTTTTACACAGTTTTTTATTATAAATTATGCACAGCAAACAAAAACAATGCTCTATTTATAATATTTTAGTCAGGTAAAATAAAGCAAATTTACATTGTTTTCCATATTAGAAAAATAGAATAATTAAGGCATATGATAAGGTTTAAGAAACATTATTTTAAGCATGGTTTGAGCCATGCATGAGCAATCACACACCATGAAATGAGAAGACATAACACAAAAATATTCTATTACTGTTTTTTTTTAATTGTACCAAAATTTTGATTTTTTAGAATGTTTAATGAAGCAAATACCCTTACAGCATACATAATAATATTATTTGCTTCAGACAAGTAGTTCTTGTCATCTTAAGGTTACTGTAAAGGAAAAAACTCACTTGATGAGTAGTATCAGAAAAACCCTTATAATTTATCAATACTTTTATATTTTTTTTATATTTTTTTGTTTCTGAATGCTTGATGAAAGACTTTTTTGATGGTGCTATTTTCATGAGATGGTAACTTTCCAAAAAGAAAATATAATGAAATAAACACACACCAATTTTTTTTCACCGTACATTTTAAAATAGCTTCTTTTTCCGAACGTGTGTTTTCGCACCATTATATTCAGCATAAATTAAATTAAAAAAGGTTCCCTTTTTTTTTCTAATAACGTCGTTATGAAATTATTTGTAATTATACATAATCATTCAAAAAAATGCATATTTTTTTCTTTCTGTCGTCATAATTCGCTAATCAGTAATTTATACAAAAAAATCCGGGAACCTTTTGTGCATAATTTTTCAGCTTTTCATTACCGAAAATTTCAATGAGCCAATAGGAAGCTTTTGGAAAAAGAGACCACAAATGTAAAGGCATGTATGCGAAAATTTACTAACAAGATATTTGTTTTTAAAGATTTAGGTGTTATAAAAATGTGTGAAGGGTCTCCTTAAAGAGACAAGAGAGGAGTTGAACGTCCTCCACCATACCTTAGTTTAAAGGGGCGATTGTGGAAGTCCCATGAAATGCCACGTAGTGATGGTGTCACTTTAAAAAACACCCAGTCCGGTCTGTGAACGGTTGGCGCTAGGAAGGGCATCCAGCTGTAAAACAATGCCAAAACTCTTTATTAATGGCCGTAAGAATAGTTAATCAGACAAACTGCGTAAACAGGGCTGGAACTCTAAGGAGTGAAGGTGTCGCGCACGGTAGGACAGATGTCAGATGTGAGCATTGTCAGACCGTTACCCAGCTATCACATCACAAGGTAGATAACACTAGGTTGAGGATGGCTAGTGTAAATGTTGGTACTCTGAGAGGTAGAGCAGGTGAAGTAGTTGAAATGTTAGAACGTAGATCTGTTGATATGTGTTGTGTTCAGGAAGTTAGGTGGAGAGGAGCTTCAGTGAGATTTGTGGAAGGTAGGAGGGCAAGGTATAAGCTTTTCTGGATTGGTAATAGTGATGGATATGGAGGAGTTGGCATATTCGTTGCAGAGAAGTGGGTAGAAAAAGTAATAGATGTTATGCGTGTTAATAGTCGTATTATAGTGATAAAGTTTTTGATAGGTAATAGGATTGTCACTTTTCTGTCAGTTTATGCTCCACAGTGTGGACTCAGTGAGGAAGATAAAGATAAGTTTTATGATGAGTTAATAGCAGTCACATCAAAGTTTGGAGACACTGAACTTGTCATGGTGGGCGGCGACTTTAATGGTCATGTTGGGAAGTCATCTGAAGGTTATAGAGGTGTGCATGGAGGCTATGGATTTGGGAGCAGAAATAAGGAAGGGGAGAGATTGCTTGAGTTTGGAATGGCAACGGACATGGTGGTTTGCAACACATCATTCAGTAAGAGACAGAGTAGGCTGATAACATATGAGTCAGGTGGTTGTAAGACACAGATAGATTACTTTTTGGTTAGAAAGTCAGACAAGAAAGTGATGAAGGACGTGAAAGTTATATCGGGGGAAGAGTGTGTTTCCCAGCATAGGTTGCTGGTTTGTGATATTATCTTGAAGAGTGTCAAAGAAGCCAAGGGAAAGTACAGGCCCCGTCGAAAAGTCTGGAAGCTGAAGGAAGAGATTGTAGCAAGACAATTTAGTACAAAAGTTCAGCAGTTAGCCTACAATAGTCAATGTGATAGTGACAATGTTGAAAGTACTTGGACTACTTTGAAGAATTGTCTTCTAGAAGCTTCTGATGATACCTGTGGGTGGACGAAAGGACCAGCTAGACATAGACAGACCTGGTGGTGGAATAATGAGGTTGACCAGTGTATAAAGGAGAAGAGGAAACTTTGGAAAGAGTGGAAGTCAGGTGGTAGTAAAAATATTTACTTAGAAGCTAAGCGTCGCGCTCGTACAGCAGTGTATAAGGCAAAATCAGAAGCAGAGAGAAACAGATTTGCAGATGTGTTAAGAAGGGAAGACCAGCGCAATGAGGTATTCAAGATAGCAAAGCAAATGAAGAAGACTAATCAAGATATTGTAGGTGAGAAGTGTATACGTAATGATAAAGGTGTTTTGGCTAGCACAGAGGAGGAGAAAAGGGTAGCTTGGAAGAATCATTATCAGAGGTTGCTTAACACTGAGTTTGATTGGGACGAGGATAATTTGGGGCCAGCTATGCAGATCAAGACAGAATGGGTAGTGGAGGCTATTAGGAAATTGAAGATTGGCAAGGCTGCAGGAGTATCAGGTATTGTTGCAGAGATGGTAAAAGCATCTGGATATATTGGAGTTGAGCTTATTACAAGTCTTGCTAACCAGATTATAAAGGATGGTGCTATTCCGAGTGAGTGGCAGTCGAGTGTAATAGTGAATTGTTTCAAGGGCAAGGGTGATGCATTAGAAAGGGGTAACTATAGAGGTTTGAAGTTGGTTGATCAAGTAATGAAAGTTATTGAAAGAGTAATTGATAAGTTACTTAGAGAAAGAATTGATATAGATAAGATGCAATTTGGTTTTGTTCCAGGGCGTGGCACTACAGATGCAATATTTTTACTCAGACAGCTTCAGGAAAAGTATTTAGGAAAGAGAAAGAATCTCTATTTTGCCTTTGTAGATTTAGAGAAAGCTTTTGATAGAGTGCCACGTAAAGTTATTAGGTGGGCCATGAGAAAATTAGGTGTGGATGAGTGGCTAGTTACGATGGTACAGTCTATGTGCAGCAATGCTAGAAGTCGTGTCAGGATTAACGATTCACTTAGTGATGAATTTAGTGTAAATGTTGGTGTACATCAGGGTTCTGTACTTAGTCCTTTGTTGTTTATTCTAGTCTTAGAAGCGCTGTCGATGGAGTTCAGAACAGGTTGTCCATGGGATTTATTGTATGCAGATGATTTGGTTCTCATAGCAGAGTCGTTGGAAGAATTAGTTGTAAAGTTTGAGAAGTGGAAGAAAGAACTAGAAGAGAAAGGGCTGAAGGTAAACACAGCAAAGTCTAAAGTCATAATAAGTAGCATTGCAGCCAAGTGTGACCTTGTAGTTGGAAAGTGGCCTTGTGGAGTTTGCAGGAAAGGGGTTGGTAGTAACTCAATTTTTTGTCAGACTTGCAAGCATTGGGTAAGAAGTGCAGTAGTATTGGTGGTAGGTTAAGAGCTGACATTCAGTTTGTATGTAAGCGTTGCAAAGGTGAGATTATAGAGAATGAAGTATTTCCAGCTTTAATGATGTACAACAGTGGCTCGTTAGAGATAGTTAAGAACTTCTGTTACTTAGGTGATATGTTGGGCAGTGAAGGGGGTGTTGGAAGAAGTGTTACTTGCAGGATAGGTTCTGCTTGGAAAAAGTTTAGAGAGTTACTTCCTTTATTGACTAGCAGAGTCCTGTCAATTGAGGTAAAAGGTAGGTTGTATGAGGCCTGTGTAAGAAGTGTTATGTTGTACGGTAGTGAGACATGGGCAGTGAAGCAGGAAGATCTTGACCGTTTAGAAAGGAATGATATGAGAATGGTTAGGTGGATGTGTAATGCCAGTCTGAGAGACAGAAAGAGTTCAGATGAGCTAAGAAGCAGGCTAAGTCTCCGTAGAATTAAAGATGTTATCCAGATAAGAAGATTGAATTGGCTGGGGCACTTGGAAAGAATGGAGGAGGATAATTGGGTAAGAAAGTGTAGAGACTTGATAGTTCCTGGGGCAAAGCCCAGAGGCAGACCGAGAAAGACTTGGCAGGAGGTTATAAGGACAGACTTGATAGAGAAGAAGTTGAGTTTAGATCTAACACAGTCTAGATCAGATTGGAAGAGGGTCATTAATATACCCCGTCCAACCCATGCTAGCATGGAAAACGGACGTTAAGCCGAGAATGATGATGATGATGTGAACTGAGTATGCAGAAAGATGATAGAAGTGCGAACCTTTTTCTTTATGCTGAATATGCGTGCACACGCTCAGAATCATTAATAGACAGACTTCAGGTTTACAAGAGACAGCTCATATGCATATTCCTTAACTTTGATTTTTTTTAATTCGGGAGTTCCATATTATGCATAATGTTTACAAAAAAAATGCTCAACTCATTTTGCACATATTTTTTCATAGGTGTGAAGGATATAACAGCTTTAAAAAGGCTTTTTCCAGAAAAAAGGGATGTTCCAAATATTTTCATAGACTATAAAAATATGTCATTGGAAAGAGAATTTTTTTTCTATATTCTAAAAAAAATTGTTTCCTTTACAGTAACCTTAAGCAACACAAAAACTTTATTTGTCATGCTGTTTAGTTGATGAAATAGTTTTTTTTAAAAAAATTAAAACCAATCCAAAAATACTTTAACTGTTATTATTAACAAAATAACATGCACTGTGTTAGATTAGTCATTGACTAAATATTTTAGATTTTTTTTAACCAAACGGTTTAGCTGTGTAAAATTTTAAACAAGTCAGTTCTATATTATCAGAACTTTACAGTGATGGCAATTTAATGAGTTTCCTCTCTTTAGTTAAAAATTTTTATGCAAATATATATAAGTATTTAAGTTTTACCCTGATAAAAAAAATATGTATAGCACATTTTTTTTTTGTAGGGGTTTATGATGTCATACGTTTCAAGTCTACTCAATGGTGCTGAAAATATTGACATGGAATTTCAGGATGAAGTTTCTGCTTCAGTTGTCCAATCCTCCATATTAATAACGGAACATGATCTGAAAACTTTGGTAATGTTTTGTTTGGTTTCTTTGTAAATTATAATGCAACAATTAGGTCTCTAATTTCATTATGACAGGTCTGGAGCAGAGGATGTTGATATCAGGCCTTGCCATGAGTATCCAGCACTTAATCTCATGTAGCGCTTGCATGTATTCATGCCTGGGGAGCTTGATTATGACTTTAATTAATTACAGTTTTCGTCAAATTATAATTATACTTATACTTATATACAAGTTAAGTACAGCATCATTTTGAGAGTGATTGTAAAAACATTAAACATTTTCAAGTTTTCAAGTTTCACCTTGTCTTGTGTTGCATATTCACCCAGAACAACAAAATTGATTTTAAATTTAAACAGATATTCGTTAGGTTACCTCTTTTTTGTTCATGGTTTGGTTATAAAGAAACTAACTACAGTGGTATATACATTGTTGTACTTTACATAGATTAATTGCTTGAAGCTACTTCAAACATACGAAGTACCAAAATTAAATGAAGAAGGACTTGAAGAACTCTTAGATGTGCTCCCCGCCCCTCCACGACGCTGGACGAAAGAGGTGCCAGCACGAAATGTAAAATCAATGCCTCCTAACTTGGACATTAGTACTCCAGTACCTCCTCCAAGAAATAACAAATTGAAGAAACTAAACAGTAGTAGTTCACCATCGAATGTTAGTATTTTCGTTGCATTTTTACATAACATTACATTTGTTGTTTGGTTTGATTATCCTGTACTCCTCAAATACAGACTTTTTTTGCTAGAAGGTATTTTCGGACCTAAACTCATGGCTATACCATCTGAAAAAAGCTAACCTTTAAAAAAATATAAATAATTTTACAATTTCAGCATTATTTAATTTGATTAAGCAATGAATTTATGTCACTGATTTACTGCGGTGATTTTCCAGCAGATAAAATATTGTATTGACTTTTTACATGTTAAACACCATACACCATTTAAAAATTTGAGCAAACTGGTAAAGCGTAACTGTCTAAGACGGAAGAACCAAGCGAATTTTGTTTAGTAAACTAAAGCAAATTTTAACTAAAAGTTTGTGAACCATGTTCAAAAATTACAACCTTACTTATCCAGCATTTAAACATTCAATGCTAAAGGCTTCATTACACAGAAGTGTACCTTATAGAAAGTGACAGAATTTGCTAAGAATGTCATTGTTTTTATAAATCAACCGTACAATCTTTGTGCAGAATTACTTTCCTATTATTTTTGTTTATAGGCGTCCAAAAATCAGGAAGATATCGAGCAACTAAAAGTAGACCTAAATAAAATGATTACGAATGACGAGCCGGTGCTAGTTGTTCCCTTGGGAAATGAAATTGAACAATACCCAGGAATGCTTTCTGAGGAAAAGGTTTGGTTTTTTAATTTATTGTAGAAAATTTATCTAACTTCTATTAAAAGAATGGGTTCTTACTGAAGTAGGGAAGATTTAATGTGACCATCGATGATCAAAGATTTATTTATTTTCTCCCGAGTATTTATGCTCTTTTTTGGAACGTATTTTTTTATATATTCAAGGTATTGGGTTTAAACACAAATCTCTCAACTGCTTATGATATTGATACAACAGATGAAGAACGACGAAGGAGAGCATCAAGTTTAATGTTGGATGCATTGCATGAATTTTTCCCCCAGGAGAACTTGATTGACATAAATGACATGAGCAATGTGTCATCAGATTCTGATATTATTGACAGTAAGGAATTGAATTCTGTGAAACAGACTAGCTCAAGGGCCGTTGAGTTAGATGGTGTATTTTTTGAAGCAACTCTCCCTCCTAAAGCGACATCGGATAATGCACAAAAATCTGTTCCTGTTGACAATCTTCTCGATTTTGGGCAAGACTCAGCAAGTCCAAGATTGCCAGTAAAGAAACACCATTCCAAGCATGTATCAAGTGGATTGATTGATCAACCTCTGATCAGTTTGGAAAATGACATTTTTGTTGACTCTAGCAAACCACTTGACTTAAACTCAACATCAGGTAAGAGTGAATTAACCTCTATGATTAGTGGAGATGGTGGTATCAATGCTATTTTACAAGCAGCTGCGATTCCATCACCGACAGCTGTTAAAAACAGTGAGTTTCAAGATCCGTGGTCCCCGAGTGTGACTGGTACTAGTGATCCGTGGAGCACTTCTAGTACACAGGCTGTAACACCTAAAGGAGATGAAACAAAGGGATTTGAGAGTAATTTTACACCCGTAACCACACCCACTAGAAAAACGAGCCAGTCTGGAAAGAAAAAACATTCTGTTGACCCCAAGTATGCTGCATATAGTGAAAATATACAAAGAGAAAAAAAGTTATCATCAAGCAAAATGGTTGAAAGCAACTCACATGAAGAAATTGTCAAATTAGCTCGAAAGAAATCTCACGGAGCGTGGTTCAAAGATAAAATTTCAACTAAGTTAGGAGGTGGCTTGAGACAAACACCAAAGAAATCTGACAATTTTCTTAAGAAAGATCGAAAAGTATCGGAAACTCATACGGATCATCATCAACTTAAGGCTGGTACGCCGATGCAAGCATCAGTTGCTTCCAAAGTTAAATCGGCTTCTATTATATCTAGAGGATCGGGATCAGAAGGTAAATTTATTTATTTATTTCTAAACCTTTAGTTAGAATGGTTTTCACAAGAATTCTTTGCTTCTGGAAAAGTGTTTGTAAAAAGTTTTTTTAATTGTTTGATTAAACGAGTTTCTTTTCCACTTTTTCAGTTGACGTAAGTGAAGCAATCATGGCGAAATACAGGAATATGACACTAGAATCCTCGAACGAAGGTCTTGATCAACCATTCGGTACTCCACATTCGTCTCAAATGGAAGACGTTGCAATGCAAGTGCATAAAGACGAGGTCATTTTTGATGACGAGTTCAAATTCGAGGACGCCAAAAAGAAACTTCGAACTGTGCTATGCACTTCAGATCAAACATTAATACCAAGGTGAAACTTTTAGTATGGTTTAACCTTTTTTATGTCAATGGTTTTGGTTCTTTACATGGTTTTTTATAAGCAATACAAAATTGAGGCTGAAGTTAGATTTTCTTTAAGGTTTTGTATTTTGCAACCTTAACTGTTGCTTACTCGTTGCTTGTTGATTTTATTCTTTGGAACATCAAATTCACGTTTGTTTGCGCAGTTACGCTAGTGTGTCAGTCGAAATCAAACTTCGGTTTTAATTTGTTGTTGCACAAAACTTGCATGACTTTTAAAATATTGCTGTTTTAGGACCCCTGTTGTTTTTCCTTTTTCCTTTACTAACTTTATCCTGGTTGTTACTTCCAAGTTGCTTTGTCTTTTTAAAGGATTTGAGCCTCGTGTTGGCTATAAGATGTTGTTTATAAAAAAGGGTGCATAAATTCATTTTTGTTGTTGTTGTAGTGACGCAAGAAGTTTTGATCACCTCATGTTGACCATGTTACAAGCAAAGTTAGCAGAAGCTATTAACATACAGAATCGTTTTTCTGTGGCACAACTTCATGAAACGTTGAGAAGTATTAAACAATTGCCAGACGACAGGTAGAGGGGATTATTTGTAGTCAGACAAAAAAAGAAATTTCTGCTATTTTGACAAAACAAAGCTCATTTTGAACTTTCTTTCTTTATGTTTCACACTGGACTTTGTTACGTGGCTAACTGATTGGTTTAGAAATAGAAGGGACCAGTATAGTAACAAACGAGATCCCATTAGGATTGAAGTTACCTTTGATTTTTTTTAAATTTACGACCTTCAAAGCGTTGTTCAAATTGTAAAGTTTTTCTGTATTAGAATAGAGAAAATAATATTTTGAAAGCTATCTAAGTACCTCTGAAAAAAATTAGGGGTTATCCCCCCCTACGCGGCCCTTGAGTTTCGTTGTCTCTATCTTAGTTATGGCTACAACGTGAACAATTCACTTTTGATTTAGTTGTGAAAAACTTGTACAAAAGCTGGAAGAAGATTACGAACAAAGGTCGAAGTATATTTCCTACTTAACCCGAAGTAAACAGGGCCTGTTGTCAACCATTTGTCATTTGGAACAAACCACTACAAAGTTACAAAGGTGGAATACTTGTTCGTATTACTGTGCTATTAACAATATGTCTTTCAAAGTGTCTTCGGCCTTCTTACCAAAACAGTCATCAGTATCTGCTGTTGTACCGATTATGACTTGTATACATTAAGTTCTTTTTGGTGCAGTTGATGTAACGAATGTGAATTAATATAAATTGAGATCTTCTTGGTGTAGCCTGGTTGATGTAACAAATGTGACTCAGTATTATACGTTATATTCTTCACCTTGTAGAGACAAAGTGATTTGTCGTAAATATTTTACCACGCTTGCTGTACGTCTATTTCTTGAAACGCAAGAACGAAAAAAAGAAATCATTGGTTTTGGACAAAACTTTAACTCGACAAAAATGTTGGATGAAAAAGTAAGATTTTGACTAGCTTTTATTTTGTACCTTAAAGAATAGAGTTTTTAAATTATTCTTTCTGGAAATAATAAAAAAGTTTTTGTGGCTTCCCGTGATTTTCTTGATTTCGCTGTTATTGCTGGCTGTTTTTTTATTTGGAGCAATTATTTTTCAGTGTGCTTTGTTAAGCGACTTTCTTGAAAAACTTCACGTTGATATGCTTAAAGATGCAACTTGGACATGTGAGTTGTTGTTATGGTTAATAAATAGGTCAAAAATTGTTCCAAAGCTGGTGAAGCTTACTCATGCTATAGTAAAGTTCAATGTTAACATGATGTAATTTATTGTTAGCAGGACACTGACATGTGTGGTTTACTACATAGAAAAAGAAATTGGGGACAATAATCAATTTGTCAAATTTAGGCTTCTTTAACTCTATTTTTCGTACATTTTGTAGTGAATTTTGTTCACCGAAAAATGGCTTTTTTGGAAATTTATACTCTATACTATCAACCCTATATTATTATTTAAACTCTTTATTCTTTAAACCTCCTTGATATTACCCATTGGCAACAAAGGATATAATTTTGTTTTCATCCCTGTTTTAGTAATTTTAAAAAATCGTACCTAGCAGACTCAATCTTACCTCAGTTTTGAAATTTTAGAATTGAACAGTTCTGATATATCTAAAAACTAACCCAACCACTATGTACCATTTAGATTGCAACGATGAAGAACTTGAAGACGTGAAAGTGGCGACAGAACGCACGATCATGAGCAGAATATACAAAGAAGCATTTTATCCAAACGGTGTCACCGATATTGAAAATGATAGGTATATTTCTTTCTTTAGTAAGTTCGAGAGATTGGTATGTTTCCTTTTTACATTCAATGATAGGTACATTTCATTGTTTGCTATACGTAAAACATAGGTATGTTTTTATGAAACGTATGACTTAAAATGAAATGCTTTTATCACAATAAAAAAACACAGTTGAGAATAAATTTATGTAACAAAAAAATATAAAAATAGCTGAGAAACCTTCAAGGTTGAAACGTTTTTTTGCTTAAAAACTAACGCCGTTTATCAATTCTTTCACACAGGCCGTAAAAAAGCTCCCCTAATTCAACTTTCCTCTTGTTTTAGAATATTTCATGAGCATATCAAGTGTCTGTCGAAAGTCATCACTTTATCACACCCTGCTCTTCAGATACCAAAGGTAAGTAAACTCTTCCCTACATCGTACATGTATTGGAGCAAGATTTTCGCAGCCGTATTATCAGTCTAAAAGAACGATCACTTCGGCATGTTTGATAAAAAAGTTTCTGTTTGTTTACAGACATATCAAAAAGAAGCTCCTTGGCCTTCAGCGCAAACAGAACTGTTGATGGTGAACGCTTACAAGGTCGGGGCTTTTAAATCATTTTAGGATGTTTGCTTTTTATTGCGGCTGTTTCAATTTTCTTTAGAGTGTTTGTAAGGCGCCACGTTACTCATTTTTTATCTTTCGTTTCTGAACAATCCTTATTTTATCATGATCCCTGTCTGTACTAACCAAAATTTTTCATTCTCTAACATTAGACGGCAGCCGATAAACTAGCATGTATCCACCGCTGTTGTGTTACCATTATGAATCTACTAAGCATGGCGTCGGATAAGCAGGCACCCGGGGCTGACGACTTTGTTCCTGTACTTGTGTACGTGGTGTTAAGAGCCAATCCACCGAACTTGCTCTCCACTAAGCAATATGTGAACACGTTTTACGAAACACGGTTGAGTGGGGAGGAATATTATTGTTGGATGCAATTTTGTGCGGCTTTAGAATTTATTAAAACGATGACCTCTCCGGAAAGATGAACAAATAAGAAAGATGGTATTGATTAAATATTATATTTTTTTTTTTTTTGTTAATTTTAAAGAGTACTCTATTTTAGTCCTAGTAGAAATTTAGTAATTTTAAAATTTTCAAACTTGTATCATGGTAGAGATGTATTTTTTTCCGGCTAAACAACGTAACATGTTGTATGTTGCAATTCCTGGAAACCAAACCTTGCATATTTTAGAGACAACACAGAACAGGGGTTAGCCGAATTAAAATAGTAAACTCTATCTCACCAATGCGAAGGAGCTAGCCCTTTCCAACTTTTTGTTGTCTGTGCCATTCTTACCGGGCGTATTCTGTGGTTACTATACCGTGTGTATAGTTTCGTTGAGTTGTACTATGCTTTCAGTGCTGAGTGTACAAACTCCTCCAAGTTGGCCCTACTGTTGACGTTTAGAAGGGATGCTCAAGCCACTTGACCTATATCTTAATTTCTTCACAATGCCTAAGATGTGATATTTCCAAAAAATTGAATTGTCATTTGGTTTAATACTTAATATGTCAGAAATTTTTTCATGAAATTTCAAATTTTTTTGGTATCGTATGGTTTGTTACAGTCGCAAAATTGGATTCAACAGATTTTTTATTTTTCTTGAACCGCCAACTTTTCTGACATCAAATGAAATTTGTAACTTAGATATTTCAAAAAACTTGTAAAAAAGTTGGCAGATTTTGTTATAGCAACGAGGAGAAAACATACACCTGGGAGAGAATTAAATTGATTTTACTGTTTTTAATATAGAAGATTATTTAAATTATAATTTAACTTTTTTGTAACATCTTTTTCTTTCATATTTTTGTTAATTGTTTTGTGTAATTTATAAACGAATATTTTTTTTTAATCGGAGCAAGATCTCGTTTCCAGGACTCCCTTGGTGACTGGGATTTTAACAAATGTCGCAAGAACTTTTTCTTTCTTTTGTAAAGATATGGAGTTAAAGTCCTCCTAACCCGAGTTTTGTGAAGTTCTCTATGCATTCCTTTCGGCAACGCTTGCACTAAGGTTAATTTCCGTTCGTATGCAGAAATGTGGATAAAGGTTTTATAACGAAATGTTGAGGTATTGGCGTTGTTGAGGGACGATTTTACTTCAACGGAGGATGTTATGAAATGATATACACACATCACACAAAAGGTTTGTACTGTTTCTTATTACCATGTAAAAATTGCATGTGTAGCATAAATGGTTTAGGAGTATATTTCCGTAGCATGAAGGACAAGGCGAATTTTTACTACCTAGATACTACTACCTGGATGAATGCGATCGCGATTGTGTAGCTACAACATTAGGATTTACAAGCATTCACATCACTCTTTTACGCTTGTGACAAGAGCACTGGAGATGAAGTTGAGGAAGTTAATATTTTGACTGCACAGTTTATATTACTTTAGCTTGAATACTCAAGTTGCTTGTTATCAGAAAGAGAGCGTTCACATATTACGTCATCAATTTTTTGCCTATTTTCTACTCCCCCCTCCACCATGTAATTAGTCGTAATCATTTAGTTGACCCCCTTTCCAAAACTACGTCATCATCTACCTAACCCCTCCCCCCCTCAAAAAAAAAAAATCCGTAAAAAATACGAATACTTCAGACAGTTGATATTTTTCACACTCATGATGAAATATGCTGTTAATTTTTGTTAATTTGCTTATGTTATCAAACCACTTGACCCCTTCCCCCTCCCCCAGCGTAAGCAATTTCGATGACCCCCCCCTCACTTGATTACGTAATGTGTGAACGCTCCCAAACCGTAAATTCTGATGGGGAAGAGTCGAGTTGTATTTATCGCAACTTTGTTAACTTCTTTTTGTCTTTTTATAAATCATCTGTCCACCCTAATGAATAAAAGACAAAAAACTAAATTTATGTCAAATTTGTTGAATATTTCGTATTTTCAATGTTTAATTTGTTTCATATAAAAAAAACACTTCCAAATGCAAAATGACATTATCAATTCAAACATACACTTTCGTTCCCAGGACGTTTGCCGTTTTGATATGGCAAAAGACGGCGAAAAATATTTTTCGTGCTTAACTTTTTTTTTCCGACGAAGGAAACGACTTAAGTGAACGTCATCTCAGCAAAATCTCCAAAAGATTGACTTCTCAGGTAAAGTCGCCTGTTTTGATGTGTTCTCACCCATTGCAGTATTTAATATAAATCAAGTAAGATGGAGTGTTTTAACCTATTTCCAAGTCCTCTGGGACTGAGGGTTATTACAAAATAGCAGGCAAGTTAATAAATAGCAACTTCATATAGTAAGTACTTTTGAGAATGCGAAGATAGAATTAGAATTATTTTAGATGGAGAACATCTACATTTTTCCACGAAGGTGTGTGGAACTTTTTACTAACACACCAGTTCACTATTAAGTTTTTAATAACATGCAATTTTGTAAATAAGGTTGTTATAGGCTTTTACTTTTGAAGAAAACAATAAAACAGTGAGAAAAATGTAGTGCGGCTATTACATGAGATATGTATAAATTATATTCCACTTTTGTATTTAGCACAGTCATGCGCCATGAACACCTTTAAAAGAAAACGAAGGAAAAAAAAGTATGAAATGAAAGGTACATTTCTTTATCTGTAATTTTTCAAACGTATTACTTTTGATACAGCCTTGTTGCGCATAATGAAGGCTCTTCAGAAGTACCAGAAACAAACATTTAGCATTATACAACTGTGCCAAGTTTTACAACAACAACAACAACAACAATAGCAACAAAAACAACAAAATAGTGTCTTATGCTGGAAGGGGAATGTTTGGGCACTAAAAAGAATCAAGTTGTATGCTGCACGCAATAGGAAATAATATACAACGTAGTTAATATTTAATAATCTTGTAAACATTTATTTATTGAACGTAATCGCCAGATGTGTGGCTCTGTGTTGAATAATGAATAACAATTTAAAAAGAGAAACTTTTTAAAAAAAAAGATAAAAAAGGATGAAGAAAGAGAAATTTCAATTATTTGGTAAGTTAAAGTTGTAAAAGTGAGGAAAACCGCCATATATTTAAAATGATTACATTTTGAAAGATTGATGTAAGTGTTAGCTAGCGTTTTTTTTACGTAAGATGTATTTTAATATTTATAACAAGTATAATAAATAATAATAGAAATAAACAATAATAATAATTAAGAACGACCTGTGCGTTATTCCCTGCCAAAACATTAAAGGTTAAAGCAAAATAATAAAAATGAATGAATGAATGAATGAATGAATGAATGAATGAATGAATGAATGAATAAATGAATACACGTATTGATAAGAAACTTGTTTAAAAAAAAATGCTGAAACATCAAAATAATTCAGAAACTTTCATATGCAACGAAAAATGATTTATAGCAATTTATACTTATTATATTATATGCTTGTGGTCGCTCGTATTCTGACTCACAGTCACTCGTAGTCTGACTCGTAGTCACTTATAGTCACTTGTAGTCATTGGACCCTACTTGTAGTCACTCGTAGTCTGACTCGTAGTCACTTGCTGTCACTCGTACTCACTTGTAGTCGCTCGCTCTCATTGTACTAACTTGTAGTCACTTGTACTCAATTGTAGTCACTCGTACTCGCTTGTAGTCACTCCTACTCACTTTTAGTCACTCGTAGTCTGACTCGTAGTCACTTGTATTTCTATTTTAAAAACCTTTTCTGGTTGGTCTTTTAAAAACTTCACTTGAAAAAAAAACTTACACTTAGAATGACTAAAATTATATCAGTTTATTCGAAAAGTCAGTTGAGGTTATCAGAAAAGATGTGATTCTTAGTTCAAATACGAAATCAGGGTTGTTATCCAAAAGTTTGTACAGGTTTGTGCATATTACACCAATAAAATGTGGTAACTGGATTTTAATATTTATATACATTGTATATACTTTTAAAGTTCAACTCACATTGTGAAAAATTCTAGATAATAATTTGCGATGACGCTATTTCTACACCTTCATTACAGATATGGAGAAAGTAATGGTTCAACGCCAGATACACTGTTGTTATATATTCCTTCTTTCTTTAGGCAAGAAAGTTAGGCCAGCTGAAACAGGAGAAATGTACATCAACATGCGCAGTATCTTTTACAACGGAGTAAAAGACGAGAAAAATTCTCAAAAAGATATAAATGTCAAAACCGAGCAAAAACAAACTTCACACCATGCTGTTTACCACACAGAAATATACCAAACATTTTTGTACATTCAAAGGCGTGTTTATTTACTTTCTGCAGTGATTGGTGACACGAAACGACCGTTTAATACATGCAAGGGCTACCTCGGACTGCTTTTATGGGTCATGAATTTGTGTATACATTTTGCTTTTGATTTTTACGAAGCTCACGATGTTTTCCACGTGTCATGGGCCACTTCGATTGGTATTTATTTGGTAATGTTTGTTATGTGTACTGCTTTTATGATTCGACACAGTATGCGGTGGTATGTACGACTTGTCAAAAAGCTGACCAAAGATCTTATTTATTTGCCGACGTTAAAAAAATTGAAGTTTATTTTTAAGGTAAGCGAGTTTATGCTGATTATATCCCGGATATAAAGATTTTGCATTTAATTTTGGCGCTTTTTCAATTTTTACATTCCTATTCGTCAGGAATGATAAAGTATTTTTAACGATAAACATTATCAAAAAATGTTGGAACCAGATTGCAAATTTTGGACTGTTTCTGCATTAGGTTTACAAAATTTAAACTTGTGAAAATTCACTTATCAATGCTTACAGCGGGTTTAAGACCTAGTTATTTGGTTAAATCTAAACTCTTAAGCTGTGCTAATTTTTGTCGACGTCAGCATGACTTCTTTGTGCGATATTTCGGCACTTCATGGGACCTGACATTGATTATTCCGCAATTCTAACATGTAAGAAAGTGCGACCAGCGCACTCTAAACACCTCTTAAACATATAGAGTTGTTACTCTTTCGGCTGCAGAGTATTTGCAAATTGATGCTCTTTGCAAACTTCGAAAAAAGCCGTTGAATTATTATTATTCCGAATGTTTATACCAGATAGCCACTTCAGTACTGGAAACACTGTTATCAATTTGGGTCCTGTGTTAATTTTTTTGTCGTCAATTGTGGATGCAGTGCTTGTTTTTAATTTTATTTCAATCTTTTCGAAGTTTAATGTATAAAAATCGTGTCTTCTTTTAGGTTACACCGATGTTATTGGCCGCTTGTTCTGTTTCTGGGGCAGCTGCGCAGTATGGTTGCTATGCCTACGACAATGCATTGACTATATCATTCGGAAATTCGAAAAATCACACAACTTCGAACCCTTTCTCTACATCAGTAGAAGTGCTACTCAATATTTTGCGTTTTACAAGTTTATCTCATATTTACTACATGATGTTTCTGATACTGCTCTTCAATTCTATCATTTTCTATACTGTGGTGCACTCCCAAAAAATTTTTAACAGTAAGTCTTCTTAACCATCTCGTTTCCTAATCTCTTATGTGTGGGTATGCTGGGAAGACTCGTAGAAGAGCCCTGGGGGACAAGTTAACATATTTAGAACAGATATAAATCCTTACATCAATACACCGGACTGAGAAAGAATTTTTGCAAAACTATCAAATATAATTTTTTTTAAAATTTCAAAATTGATGCTTTTAACTTTAAGGTGCTTTTTTCAATGTGTACCAGGCCTTACTTTAATTTCACGTTACGTTGCAATATGTCAGTAAATTTAATATAAGTAGCCTATTGGCACTGTCTTCTTTGTTTACAGATTATATTGGCAATGAACTGAAATCTCATCCACCATCTATGTCATTCCAAGAAGCTGTCAACCAATTTTCTATGAGAACGAAACTTTTGCGAGAAGCCTCTGAAAACACTTCGGTAGGACAATACAATATTTTTGTCCGCGGAGCTCTTTGAGATAAACCTCGAAAGTTTATATTTTAAAACTGACACGTATTAGATGCAATCCAGCGATAATTGCGAAACGTTCACACTATTTTTCTTTTCAGGTTGTACTGGCAGTTCTTCTGGTTGCTACGAGTGTCTCCTTCGTAGTGAATGCTTACAACTTTTTATTTATACAAAGATACGCCATATATGTATGGTTTGCCATTGCGCCTTTATTATGGACAGTAACGCCCTTAATTGGTGGGGCGTTAGTCACTTCAGCATATCATAAACTGAAACTAATCGTCATACATTCTTGGGTTGAAATCCCAGAAAAATACGATGAAATATGGTGCCGAAAACCGCCAACAAAAGAAGAAATATCAAAACTTCCACAACCAAATTGGCGGGCTGGTCTGGAAAATATACGACGTAGAAAAGCGGAGCGTGAACGTAAAGAAAAAGAGGAAGCGTTGGACAAAGAAAAAAATCAGGACGAAAAAAATGGCGACAGTTTAGTAGACACAGAAAATAAATCATATCACGTCATTAATATGGAGCTTTGCTGTCCCAGCCAACCACCTGTAAATAAAGACAATAATAACAAGTATGAAAGAGTTAAATCAAAAAGAAAAAGTTTACTTCGGTTTGTTACCAAACAGAGCAAAAGCTCGACTAACTATTCCGGAAAAAAAGAAATAAAAGTCACCGGACAGGAACAGAAAAGTGACGACCCACCTGAACAGAACCAAGGCAATTCGGTGCATGATTTTAAAGAAGGAGTGAAGCTATCGAAGCACTCGGAGGTAAAAGATAAACAGACAGTAAAACAAAGATTCGGTAACGTCGTACGAGTAGCGCAAACCGTTGGGAAATTTAAAAGCATGCCGCGAAAGAAATTTAATTACGAGAAATATATCAAATTTTTAGAACTCACCTTGGATACGATTGGCTTCTCATTGGGTAAAGTTACAATCACATGGGACAGAGTATCATTTTTTATCGTTCTTCTTTTGACATTGGTCGGTGTGTTTGCAGAAAACGCTTTCTTAAAATAGAGAATTAATGTACACATTTAGTTCTTTTGGTGCGCGAAAATATAGATAATTCGTGTTGGTTAGCATGATTATAACATTAGCTTTATTGTATTTGAGGTCTTGGAGGAAAAACGAAAATAAAAATCATCGAAATCTATAAATATAATCTTCCTTCTACACAAACGGGTAAGTTCATTATATCATCATGGTGTGAACAAAATGATGCACATATACGAGATTGGTATGCGGCGTACAGTGACGGTCCGACTACGACGCATCTACTTCCATGGAATCATTTTTCGGTTTCGATTTAGACGGTTTTAAATTGGACGGTGTGTTATTCTCAGTTGATACTAAAACAAAAGTTAAGTGTTGTTTGTGCCTTGGTCGAAGTTAAATATAATGTGCTATCGTCGTATGTTATTATGTTCGCAAATATTTGATAATAATTTAAAAACGGAAGGACACATTAGCTAGTATTGAAAGAAAAACTACCTTAGGCGTTGATGAAGCAGAGTGTCATGATGCAAATTTCATATTGTCCTTCCGTCACGGACATTAAGATAAAACGCGCGATTAATGACGCGTGGCACTACGACACGAAAAACCGTAAAAAAAATTTATACATTAAAAACGAGTATTTTGTCGCCCCTGTCGAAAGAATTCCAAAAAAAATAAGATTTTATAGGACCTATTCAATAAATTTTCATTCTAACCCAGATCTGATCTAACATTGACCAAGTTGGTTGCAGTTCAGTCTCTCCACAATCACATCTTCACAAGCAACGTAGTCAAAATATCACATATACAAAACAAAATGAACATCATTACCTTCCATTTTTGTTTTCTCTTTTTCAACCCGCCTCAACTCTCTTACCAGAATCTTCTTCTGTCGACTAGATAAACTCCTAAAAGTAAGTACCAATGAAAACCTGCACAGTGAAGTAAGCGTGTGTGGGCGTGCCGCCATTCCCGTGATACCCGGAACAAAGTAACTGACAGTTTATACGAATAATATTGTTTCAAGTAGATTTAAAGGTACTTACTTTGTGTTTTCCGTACTTGATTGAGAAATTCCATCTATCATTTGTTTCTTCTTTGCAGTCGACAGTTTTTTCTTTTGTTTATTCTGCACGCGTTTTAACCGGTTAAAACGTTTTTGGGAAGCCTAAAAAGATATCAAAATTTTTACTGACCAAGAGAAAATAACCACTAAAATATTGTTTTTGGCGAGCATACTCTATAAAAAACGCTAGGTTTAAAACACAAGATCAAGCGTGAAAATTGCCTCTCCCTCTCAAAATGGAATTTACTGGAAACGATGAAATAGGGCAAAAATATATTTCTAAATTTTAAGAATCATTTAAGAACTAGTTCTTGCCTCTTGATAAAAAACCCACAGACAAAATGCGCAGATTTCTAGTATAACGTAGTTATCTACTTCGCCGGTGTCCAAGAAAAATAGGTAAAAATTTCCTACTTTGTACGCCCTTCAGAACGAACCAACTTCGCGTTACAGACAGCTAAATAGGCGTACTAGTTTAGAGATTAAATTTTAAATTATAGTCCTAAATAAACTAGGTCAAACCAAAATTAATTCTTACGAAAAAAAAATTATATCGATATACTAGGGTTCTGGTCTGTAAAGTACGAGCTTAAAAGAAAACTGAAAAATGGCAATATACATGTTTTTTTAAACTCGGGTTAATATGTTGGTATAGTATAGGTCAGTATTTGTATACCTGACATGCAAGGTTGACAAAAACCAAGTCCTGATTAAAAAGCAGTAAATAGAGTACATAAACAAAAAACAACAACAAAATAGAATAAATACCTTACAAACGCAATTTTCGCCAAGAATAATTTTCGCAACCAATTAATTTCAGATAAGTGACAAGGACTATTTTACGTGAAAATTTTTTTCCGCAAATGGACCAATTATATATTGATTGCGAATAATTCTACCTTTACCCGTACCAATCATTAGAAGAGATATCGCTTTTATACAAATGTACAAAAAATAAGGTTGAAGGAACTGTGCTGTCAGCCCCAGACGAATATTTACATCGCCAAGTATCTTTATCACAAGGCGAGTAAGGCAAAGCAATTAGTGGAAAAGTCAATGGGTTGATATTATCGAAGTGATTAAAAAAGTAATAACAACAAAATATGAAAGAAAGCTTGCAAAGCGCGCTTATTGAGAAAAAACCCTAAAAATATCATTTTTGATTAAACTAAATTTTGCGAAGATTGACTTTTGAAGATATATTTTCGCCAATTGACATTTCCGAGAATTTTCGCGCTTTCATTAACCTTCGTAAAAATCACCAACTTAAGGTATACCAAAGCAACAACAACAAAAATATTTGTAATTAAAAACAACTCACAGTCTTCACTTTATTGTGTCTTATTCCTTTTGCCATCTTTATATTTTTTAAACTTTATCTATAAAAACAATTGTATATACACTTTCGGAAAAACGCAAGTTCTCCTATGCAAGCGTGAGAATTTTATGAAAAAGCTCGCCAGATTCATACATTTCAGGGGGATTATCTTTATAAATCGAAAAATATTACCGTCAGATAAAATCAACCGTAGAGGGTGCGACTTCCGTTGTTATATTCTGATTGTTAATAAATATTACTCGTCAAATAGTCAGTATTATTGTTGACTATTTTCTTAACAAAAAGAATTGTACCAAATACAATCAACACACCGACATCTACGCGGGTACGACATGGTGAGCACAGAACATTTAAATTCCAAAATTGCAAAACATATTTTTCTTGCTTTATTATTTAGGATCAAATCTTCAAGTAGATTACAGGACAAATTGACATTTATTCTTTTTTAAAATACTATTCAAGGCAATTCTTGATTTTTAAAAATTCAACCCACCAGGAAAAAATTCCAGAATATTCTAGAAATTTTCAGAACCATGTTCATCACGTATGCGTCACGTATGCGTCTAAAACACCAAATCCTAAAAACAACTACCTATCATTAAAAATTAATAAGTAAAAATACGTAAAATAAATTTCAAAAAGCTCTTATTACAAAACCTTCTCTTTTTCCTCCATGTTATAATGTATCTTCATATGTCCATTAAGACGCATAAAATACAGACCACACAATGGACATTGCGTAAAACCAGCTGTTTTGTGCGACGTCATATGCGATAACAGATTGACAACTTCTTTTGAACACACAGTACATTTCGCTTTTTTCTTAATTTGATGGACATACGCTTCGTGTGTTGTAATATCATCATACACTATTCCACACTCACTACATTCACCTCTAGTCATCTCAGCATCTGCACTGTGAAGTGTCCTCATATGATGTCTCAACGAATCGTTTGAATTGAATCTCGCCCCGCATACTTCACACAATATGTTTTTTGCTTTCTTATGGATGTTTCGATGACGATTCAACGAGTCTGATCGACTAAACTTTCGACCACATGTGGGACAAACGTACGGTTTTTCTTTCTGGTGCACTGCTAACACGTGACTTCGTAAAAACGTACTTCTCGAGAATTTCATCCCGCAATATTCACACCTGTGTTCTTTAACATTCAAATGAGTATTGACGTGTACTCTCAAGTTACCCTTCGACGTAAAAGCAGCTGAACACAGTAAGCAAGAAAATTGTTTTTGAATGTCGTGACCTCTCTTTTTGTGTCTTTCTAACGAATACACGCTGTTGAAACGCTTCGAACAGACATAACATCGGACTTTTGATGATGCCGGACAAACAAACTGGTTGTGTCGTTGTAGGTAATATAGGGAGTCAAACATAGCTCCGCATGACTTACAGGTGAAATTCAACTCTAGAAAATAGAACAGTTCATTAGTTAAGGGCCCCCAGGAGGAGAATAAATGTAGGAGAATAAAAGACTTTTCTTACAGTAGGAATTTTTGATGCCAAAAAATAAGACATTTGTATTTGTATTTTAACATGCGAAACAATAGCAGACATAAAGGTTGCTGAACTTTAAAACTGAACTTATCAAATGAGGTAGTCAAAAAGAAAAATCCATTTTTTTGGAAATTTGCGGTCTTTATTCTTTTTCTCAATGGCCAAAAATTGCAAATGGAAAATTTCACACAACGCGATAAAAATATGTTCGCTGGAGTTAGAGATTTGGGTGGATACGAAGTCGAAGATTGTTAGAAGTTAGAAAAAGTGGAAAATATTTTAACCCTTATTGAAATTTTTTCCAAATGCAAAACAGTAATATGCTCTTTTTCTTGAAAATTCTCGAAATTGATTTTTTTAGAGACGCGTAATAAACATACCCAAACATAACCATAACAAAGGTCCACAGACTGTCTTCTTCCTCTATCGTTTTTATGCAACACCACAAAAATACGAACAAACTTTTAAGAAAATACAGTAACGAAACTACTACTACTACTACCTATCTCTGTGTTATCACATTCACTTTCTGTTACTCCAGTTTTGACGTAGCTTTGTCTTAGCTTCCATTTTCCAAGTTCCATTTCTCCAGATATACTTTCTGATTGACAGTCAATCTCTTTATTACTTTCTATAGCTCCGTAATAAACATCGCCTTCGATAGGTAATGTTTTTATGGGACACTGAAACTGTTCACGTAACTCACGTCCATATGCATTTCCATACCAGACAAGCAGTTCCTAGAAATAAAATTTTTAAGATAAGAAAAAATGAGGAATGTTTGCCAAAGAGCGAAATTTCCATATCAATAACGTAGTACTACCAAATATGTGGCAAATCATTTCCTGCGTAACATCTATGGTAACATAGACATAGTATGTAAACATTTATAAAGCTACCCAATTGCAAGGGTCTAGGCCTCAAATTAAATCAAAATTTTTTAGGGTCCATATCCAAGTGGCTGTCCAATGTGTAACCATTTACCAACCAAAAGAGCATTTGAAAAAGCGCATGTATTTAGAAAACGATTTACAAAGTGAGGTGTAATTTCCAGACGTGATTGACACCGTTTGACTGACCTGAGAGCACTTAGAAATTCATTTAAAAAGGTTTTTACAAAACCTTTTGTTATATAATTTTCATGCAGAAGCAAGGTCAATTAGTCCACGAAAACTTTGGTATCCTCTATACAAACATAAGATTTGCTTTATAAATTCGAGATGCTAAGGTATTTCAGCTTGTATGCACACCTCCCCAAAAGGCATTTTCCACTTCAAGAAAATCTTTTTGCGGAATGGAACGGACAGGAACAGAAAAGTTTCTGAGTGTGTGTACTTAAAATGTTCACACCATGTGAGTTAGTTTCCAGTGCGGGGAAAGTAGAATTGGGTTCAGCTTCTTCTTTGCTTTTAGCATTCCCTGTTTTCTCGTAGTCACAGACACTTGCTGGCGATACTGCAGTGTCTTTACGTTGACATCAACCAGTGCTGTAACCGTGGGGGGGGGGGGGGGGGGGGTGAGGGAGGCAGGGGGGGCACAGTCTCCCCCAATAACTTTCCTACAAAAAAAAAAGAAAGAAAGAGAGATATAATGAAAGAAAGGAAGGAAGGAAGGAAGAGGTGAAAAAAAAAGACAGAGAGAGAAATCCAGAGAGACAAAGAGAAATAGAAAAAAACAGAAAGGTCATCCAGGAATATTAGGATCATTATTACAAAAAAACCCAGCACTGTCAACGACTATTATAATTATAGCAATCTTTATTTGGTTTTAAGTTTGCTAAAGATAAGCTTTTGAAGAATAGCTGCAGAAATAGACAAAAAAGAGCATTTTCTAAGGCATTATATCCAGGAAAACTTGAGACAAATATTTTAAAAAATAAATACATTTCCAGCTTAATTGGTTGTTGTATTAAGACATTTCTTGACAAATTGTTTCAAGTTTGTCGTATCAACTGTCTCAAAACGTGAAGTTCTTGAAATATTGCCATTTTTGGCCAATGTATCACTTAAATATCGCACACGTTTAGAAAAAAACGTTTTTCAAGCTTGACTATCTTGTAAGATCAAGGTTATGTTTTCTTCAGGTTTGAGATTTGGTGATATGGTTGCTTTAAAGATAGACTCGTAAAGGCCTTATGTTCACACGTTGTATACAAGTTTAAGTGCAAAAACTGCAATGCTAGGCAAAACATTAGGGTATTCGAAAGTACTAGCAAGTGAGTACATGGGCATTTCAGATTTAACCATAAAGTCACAAAACTTCGCATTTTTCTGCTGTGTCTAGACATGCAGTATACTGTCAAGTCAGTCGCACTTGTTTAGAGAATTTTTCAATACTCCCCATCGCTAGAAATAATTATGATTTAGAGCTAAAGGAAGGTTTATTAATCCATGGAGACAAACCTTCTCTCAATAAAAACATAGCATCACTTCCTTTATTCTTATTCGCTGATTAACAATAAATGTATCATACGATCTAATTATTTAAATCTATTATACCAGCTTGTATATTGTGTGAATATGACTTGATAATGGCCGGTTACAGCCAAAATGTCATCAAAAAAATGAACAAAGAGACGAAACTGGTGTTGTTACTTCTGTTTGAAACACTTAATCTCACATACCAATATAGACAACAATTATATCCAGGGTTAAAGGCAAAACACGAACCTGTCCTGGCAGAACTTTTTTGTAGGTCTTGTAAAACAGCAGTTTGTCGTATTGCTCAGCAATCAGATTTTGTTCTTCTTCGAAACGTGCACAATTTATGAAACGCATCCAGTTACTTTTCCCTTCATCCATACAATCAAGAAAATGAGAAATAGATTTGCGATTTTCTTCATAAACCTAACCCAAGAAGATCAAATACATATTATAAACTGAACACATGAAATGTAACTTTAATAAGAAGAAAATTAATCTTACTTCCCAAACATATGGATTATTTCCTCTCTGTGCATGGTCCCTAGCTGACAACTTTTCACCATCCATGGGTCCAAACAAAGAACCAACCTCAAATGTTGTCAAGGCAAACACTCCCAGTCCGGCATGAGGTATAGAGCTAGTCTGAATAGACATAGAACTTGGGAGAGATAGAACAGCTTTTGTTTTTGGCAGACTGTCCATAGGATTTCCATGGATAGTACAGTATCCATTCACTGCTTGTTTACACGAAACGCAAACTAAAGATGGTAAAAAAAATTGAAGAAACTATGCATGTGTACTCATTCAAATAACTATATACACTTGAAGTCGACATTTCTTCCTCACTCTTTAAGGTTCCAAAATTCATAAGGTCAGCATAAGATTTTCGCTTTGTAAAAAATATTTTTTTCGTAACACTTGTTGCTTATCAGACAGTCTACTTTAGATTCTTAATATTTGTGTTTTTTGCTTAACAATATTTGTTATGGCCAGTAAAACATTTTTCAATTTGAAAACATTGTATCACGATTTGAAAAATGGTATAAATTAAAAAAAAAAAATTATCGGAAAATACGCAAAATTTAATTCTTACAAAATTGACAACTTCGCGAAAATTAGTTCTTGTGAAATTTAAATTTTATTCTCCAAAAATTAAGTTGATTTCTTATGAAAGAACTAGAAAAATTTCCTTAAATCTTTTTATTTTTTGGAAAACCTTTTTATTGGTTTCCGAGATATAAGACTTGAAAGTTTAGCTCAGAAGAAATTGCAAGTATTAATATTTATATAAATGACTTAAATTCAAAAATCTTGAGGACAGATCAAGATTTTTCAAAAATATGAAAAGAGCCTTTTGAGCAATTGGAAAACAACAATTAGTGATTAGGAATTTGTAGGAGCTATATAATAAGTAGGTTTCATTGATAAGTTTCAGTTCTATAACTATAAAGATTAAAAGAAGTGAAACTTTTATTTGCACACCTATTCGTTTTAATATTTTCAAGTCCAAAGTTATTAATTATAAACATTACGGCAGATTTTCTGTATTTATTATTCCTTATATAAATAACAACTTACATTTCCATGGACTACTTGATTCTTTAAGCAATAACAAACTCTCAGCAACATGAAATAAAGCAGCAGCATTTTTATCCTCCTCCTCCTCTTCATCATCATTCCCAACATCAACATTATCCTCATCATCTTCAGTTCTTTCATGCTGAGGGGCTGCAAACATTGATGTGATTGATACTGCCATTGGACATGGTGCTATGTTGGTCAAAACAAGACCTTGTGAGGAGATTGTATCTGTATTATGTACTGAATCTGAGCCTGATTGCTGCAGTGTCTGGTTCATTGATGAACTACTGTGTGATACACAGCTAGAGTTTATTTCAATCCCTTCAGATTTGCCGTGTGAGTTATTCAATTCCTGACTCTCCTCAGCAGTATCATTCACACTATCTATATCCTGAAAAAGATTTGTTGAAATATGCAGATTATTAGTTATTGGTGATGATGTAATACCAGGGCTTAAATTTTTTGGCAAAGTCAACTTTGACTGTGGTGTGCAGTTTGTATTTCCTAACGACACCCCATTTGGATGACATGGCATCTTCTTGATCGGGCTTTTGCCATATGATGAAAAAGCATATGATGAAGCTGAAGATACATCTGTAAGCCCGGTGGCAGAAGTGTTGACAATTTGCTCTTGTGCAGGTTCAGCTGCAACAGTAGATTTTTCTTTATTGCAAACAATAGCAATTAACTTATCCCCAAGTTTTTTTAATATAACTTTTCTTGTCTTATTGGAATCAATCTCATATTGTTCGTTAGCACGTTCATTTTGGACATATTTTCGCTTTCCAGTCACCTGGGAACCATTTGCGTCTGTACAGGGTTTGATAATAACTCTGCAATCACTTGCTAAACATTTTTCTTCGCTCATGTTTTTTAGCTAAAATGATTAAAAATAATGACATAAATTTTTTTTGCCATTAACACCCTTGTTTTATATTTATCAATTTACTTGCAAATTTCCCCAATTAATGCATGTAGGTTAGCTAGCAGGGGTAACTTTCACATTTGAATACGAAGAAAGCAGCTATTTATTAACAAAATAAGACAACCGGGTTGTGTATAAGGAATAGTGTCATAGGCTAGTTGTTAGTGTTGATCTATGAGTTGTTATTTTCTTGGCAAGTGAAATGTGTACATCCTATGACTATATCTAGTGGTTCTTATTTTTAAATTTGGTTACAGTACAGTCCAGATGTAAGCGTACACGTACGCTCAACTTGCAAAAATAATTGCATTTATTCAAAAACACAATAGGATAGTGAGTTCCTTTCAAATCATGCGAAAATAATTGTGTCGTGTTAAAAACCAAAGCATAGCAAGAAACATTGTTTATAAACAATACTCTGCGCAAGAAAAATTTAAAAGCGATGGCCATTGAATTTTTACTGTTTTTAACAATAAAACTAATTAAAGTATATATATAACACGATTTTAAATATATTTTAAAAACACAAGCTCTTTTAAAAACAACAAAATGGTCTAAATATTTAAAAAAAAACTAATTCTGCTACTTTTTAAACTTTTAGTAATATTTCTTTATCATCAAAACATATTTTTTAACATGCAAAACTTTTAAAAGTTCTTCTTATAAAAAGCAACGTTTAATAACGTCAACGGAAAACCCTACGTTCTCCTCCTCCCCAGAGTTATTTTTCACTTTTGATATAAGAATGACGTGAAAAAGAGCAAATATCTTTCAAAAATCAAAAGCGAAAAAGAGTTATGGAGAAGAATTCGACAGATTGTTAACAAAAACATGCATAAAAAAAGCTTTTATGGACGGAGAGATGTTCGTGTCGCCACATGATATGAAAAAAGAGACAAAGGGGTGCTAGGAGGACAAAGGTTGCATAACTTCAAAATTCAGCCTTATTTTATTTATGGCAAAATTCTCACTATGTATTATGTGTTTATGAAGAATAGTGTCAATATGTATATTACTTCACAGTTGTACAGATAAGAAAAGACTGCAAGCACATTCATTACAAAAACAGTGGGTTCAATAATTCTGCAAAAGAGCTGTAGAATCTTTCTTTATATAATGTACATAGCTAGCTAAACAACATCTGCTGAACTAGATCATTTCCATCAAGGATGGAAGAGTGTCGCCATTACTCTGCCGAGTTACCACATTTCTTGAAATTGATAAAAATAATGCAATATTTCTAGGTTATATCAATGAATTAATGCAAAATAATTATTAGCTTAATTAATTATTAGCTAGCTTCAGAAATTTTATTATTGTCAGATGGGTTGAACGAAGCACTGTAGTTACCTATCGAAGTCACTGGCAGAATTACAAAGAAATAAATCAACCAACCAAGCAATGCTAGCTCTAGAAATTATCTGATCTTTACTACTTAGCTAGACAGTACCACTGAAACTGATGATACATGCCTAAAAACATGGAACATTTCTTCCTCCGCCATGATAAGTTGCTCGGCCCTGAACCAAACACGGAGATTACCCTCCGTTTACTATACTACGGGGAAAAATTACAAACATCATCACTGAATATGAAATAGACCTATTTCAATATCGCCGAGGGAGTTTGCATGTTTAATTTTGCTTAAAGTAGTTCAAAATTCGTTAATATTAAAATGCCCTAATTTAAAATCCCTGGTATCAATAAGCCCTACTTTGGATGATTTCCCAATCTGATTCGTTCCGCAAGTTTCAACATACCTCGTAGTCCAGGAGCTCATAACAGAACTTTAGGTCCCATTTTCTACAAAAGGTTTGACCCTCTAAATAGGTTGGTAGTATCACGGACAATAAAAATCACATGGTCAGCTGACCCAATTTGGGGGCGTTTGGGTCCCAGGCCCCTAAAATTACCCTAATTCGAGACTCCTATTTGGTCCCATAATTCTCAAAGCTTAAAAGTTAGTAACGTGTGTCATTATATGAGAGAATCTGAAAAATGATAAAGCTTACCGAAAAATTGGGTCTTAAGACTGGGTCAGACCCCCCTCAAAGACCATATTTAGGACCTTAATTTGTCCCCATAAGCTACAAACTCCAAATTTTGCACAAACATTCTCTAACATAGTGTAATGTCAGTGGTCATAAAGCTGACCAAAAATTTGGGTCTCTTGGCCTAGTCAGACCAAGTCTCGCCCCAAATCCCTATTTTAAACAACTTTTAGAGGGTAAAAAAAACCAATGACTACAAAGCCCAAACTCAATATTTGTGTTCTATACTAACTATGTAATACATAAATGGTCGAGCTTACCAAAAAATGCGGTCCTATCAGCAGGTCAGACAAAGATCTGAACAGGGACTCAAATTAGACCTCATAAGGTACAAACTTAAAATTTTGTAAGACTATTGTGATTTGGCAAAAAGCAAACCAAAAATTACGGTCTCTTGATCAGGTCAGACAATAGTTAGCGATATCAAATTAAAAAAGAAATGCTCTGATAGCATTTAATAAAATATAAATATGTACAATAGGTTATAGCAGCATGATTGATATTGTTCTGCATCAGCATCTAAAGATGAGAAATGTCATTCAGTCATAAGATCTAGTTTAAACTACAATACAACATTAAAAAATATTAAAAAGGTTACTCAGTTCTAGAATATATGACATTGAATCCTATTCTGTAAATTTTTTGTCATATCCCACAAAAAAAATCTAACCTTAAATTATCATTACACGTCTTCGTCACTAGTTTCGTCATCACTGTCTGAATCGTCATCACTTGACAGTTCATCAAACCCTTCAAAATCTTAAGGAGAATGAAATACTTTTAATATTTAAAATAGCGGCGGCAGTAGCGGAAATAAAGAATTGCTTCCGAGTAATAATTAAAAAACTAAGTGACTAGATTGTAAAACTTAATATCCAAAATTTTACCTTCTACTTCTCTGGAGAATCCATAATAATTTTCATTGCTGGTGACATCTACTGCTTTTGGAGACATTTCGCCTTCGTACCACTTAATGATATAGCTGCCATCTTTCAGCAGCCAACCCATGTCTTCAGGAAGGTGATTTGGAGGCTCGGACGTTATTGATGACATCCATAACTGTGCAACATACTTTGTTCGATAAATCTTTTGACGCAACACTCGTAAAAAAGGTGGTAGAGAACTTCCATCAAACTTTTTAACACAGGAAATTGCTTCATTTTCTCCTTTTGGTTTATACTTTTCCAAAAACATTACCAACCTAGCTTCATCTACAGATGATAGATTCCTTTTTCCATACATGCTGCATACAAATTTTTCCAACGTTGCAAAAGCGTCATCTGTGACATCAAGATTTGTTCCTAGCTGTTTAAATACATCTTGCACACTTTCATTTTTTTCTAGTAGTTTGAAAGGTCGAATTTTTCCTTTCCTACTAAACGATGCTGTATAGTCACATCCAGTGAAAGCATGGTATGCTGGCAAGGCCATGCAAATATTTTTGCCCAATTTCTGGTATATTTGATTAATACTTATGTACCTTAATGTATTTTTAGTGTAAACACCGGTTTCCATCCAAATATTCAAGCTGTTAGGTAACTTACTAAGGCAGCCAAGAGCAATTATCAGCACGTCAGTATCTATGGTTCTTATCACAACGTTTGCTGGTGTTTGAATCGAAGATAGGTGGTACAAAATTCTCTCCTTCAACTCTAAACATGTAGCAGGTATCATTGCGATTCATTATGACTGTTTTGTTTCCAAGTACTGTTGAATGCATGTTGTTTTCCCAAAAGAAGGCTAAGAACTCCACCAATGCTGCTTTGAAGTGATCATTTCTCAATGCATTCAACCAGTTTGAAGGTCTTTTTTGCTCAGGTCCAGTTATCTGATAAGCTCCATGTCTCTCAGTACATCGCAAATCCCTTTCACAATCCTTGATACTCGGGTGTACCATTTTGTCTAGAACAAAATGTATGATGTTTCCCTTGCTAGCACAAACGCGTTTCAAAATGAATGTTGCCAGAGCTCCAAATGTTGCTGGAAGGTCAACAAAAAGATGTAGGAAAAACATTCCATCAATTATGTTAACATCGACGCGATTTGGATCGTCAGTTTTTACTTTTGCTTCTAACTCGTTCAATAATTTGACTTTAGGGGTCTTTTGCATTTTGCCATCAACATGTCCAAGAGATAAAGGGACAGGTGTTAGAGGATACTTCAGTACCTCTGCCATATCAATTTTCCTTTGTAGCGAATGGTACAAGATGCTACCAAACAAATCTCTCATCATCGTTACAGCAACCACTTTGTTGTCAGCAGCTTTAATATTATACTTCGTTCCCCCAGTTGCAAATGTGTGTAATGTTTGTCTTCGTATAGGTTTTTCGAATCTTGCTGGATCTTTAGAACATTCGTCAATAAATTTATCACGTGCTTTGCTTCCAACACTAACGATGTTGAGCAAAAACTTTGTTGTGTCTGGTGAGGCTGCTTTTCCTGATGCTATATTAAAAAGATATTGTTTTTCAATAGCATCGTTAAATGGATTCATGGTTTCCTTGACCATGTTTATAACTTGATGTAAATCTTTAGAATTTTGTCGCATTCTGCTGGCCTTTAAATCTTGAGACACGTCTTCCTGTTTTGTCATCCCCAAATTTTCAAACACGTATGACACAATACTTGTTCGAATAGAATGACTTTGTGCCCATCGTTGACGAGCAGAAATAGAATTTGTTAAAGCTGATATACCTTTTCGCTGACATGCAGCATCTGCATTTATCGTTTGCTCTAATGTCAAGTCGATTGGTAATCTTGAGAATGACTTTTGGGTTCTTCGCAGCGAAAATAATCCCCTTTGAAATTCAGTGTAAACCTCGGGATGAGAGTCCTTTAGTTTGAGAAGATTATCATGATAACGGACAATCCAACGAGCGTAATTTGGATGGTTCATGCTAAAGAAATAGTTTGCGACTTTAGGCAAGCAGCACACATACAGATCAAAGTTTCCATCCCTCAAGCTTCTACTAAAATCATGGTAAAGTCGAATCATCTCGACGTACCCCATCCAATATTGTGCTGTTGCACCATGATTTCCTTTCTCTGTATCTTGCCTGAATTGACTGTATTCACGCAAGACATTGTTGACTTCTTTGGATACTTCATGTCCTTCATGCAAGTTCAAGGGTTCTTGGGATTTTATGAACTTGATTTCTTCTTGGATATCTTCTTTTAATTGAATTTCCTCTCTTTCTTGAAGAAAATATTGAAAATGAAGAATCTCCATTGCAAGTGCAAGTATTTGGTGACATCTTTTACTTCTCTTGTAACACTTTCCCAGTAAAAATGACTTGAGAGAACCTTTTTCAATCACACCAGCTTCATTTAGGATATGCGGACCACCAGATTCAGCGATGTACTTGCCAAATGCGCTAAACATGGCCATCTCTACATGGAATGCACCTAGAGCGACAAATATATTGTCAAACTTTGGAGATTCTTCTGCTTGAAGTTGCATAGCCACTTTGGCAATCGCAAGATCATATGTTACTGAAATGTTTTTTTTACCACATTCATTCGCAATCACCTGTGCACGCCTCAATGTTTCTGCTACTACAGCTATAGAAGTTGGAGACTGATTAATTTGTGGCAGGTACCAAACTTTTTGCAGATTGTTGGTATTTTGAAAAATTATAGAATTCCAGCCAACCCACATTGGTGTAGTGTCGGGTGAAAAATAAAAATCCATCATCCACAAGGTATCGTACATGCGTGCTTTGATATATGAAAGGGGTTCTGACGCCCTTCTCTGGTCATCTAGTGGAAGCATTATTCTTGTTAACATCTTAGGTTTTTTTCTGTACGGCTCTATGTCTAATCCTACAGCCAGAAATGATCTACGTTTTTTCTTTCCAGATAGCTGAGAATTGCCAAGGGTAGAATCGTCATCTTCTTCCAATGATTTGTCATTATTTTGTGACACAACTTGGTACGCTATCCCAACAGTATCATGCAAGGTATCCTTTCCACTTAAAGTTTCAACAAATCTGTCAAAGTTGTCGAATGCAACGCCTGTTCCAAGACTTGACATTAGTTTCATACCATGTGGTGTGGCATTCCCGGCCTTTGTTGATGTAAAAGTTAATTCTGTTTCTAGTTCTTCGATAATGCTATAGCTAACAGAGTGTCCAAGTCTATTTAACATTTCGATCACTTTTTTGCTTCCTGTAATGCTTTTCACTGCCAGTCCAAGCTGCAAATGTTTTGCAGGTTTTTTTTTTCCTGATGTTGCAGCAAATATGACATCGTCAGCAATACTTTTTATGCGCCTCTGCTTCTGATTTGACTTTACTATGCGTTGGTCAGGACCACCAATAAGGTAACTGAAAAATTCAATTAATTCATTTGGTGCCTCAACTTCACCTTTTTTTATATCTGCAAATGTCACTTCATCGGGTATAGGGCATTTTTCAATTTCCATTATGGCAGACCTTAATGCAAACGCTACATCTCTAATCTTCGCTTTCAATTTTGTCTTCATCGAGTACTCTTTCCTGAAAGCTTCTTCTTCGGAAATGGTGCTGCAGAATATCAAGTTTCCACGTCTTGTTTTCCCCTTCATGATTTGTATACTTTCTTTGTAATGCTTTAATAATTTTTGCTCAAGTTTTGCTGAAGACGATTCAATATCTTCGAATGCTTCATTCCCGATTTCTGCTAGTAACAAACATGTGATATTGATTTTTTATCTCGCTGAGTAAGATAACATCTTTTTCTTTTAGGATGTGATCATCAATATAAGCACAAACACCTTCAAAAGCCTTGCAGTGAATCCCTCTCGCAGTATGCCAGGATGTTTCAAGTTTTTGTCTTTCCATCCCTTTTTCATTCCTCTCTTGTATTGCCAATGGTGTTTTTTCGGCCTTGCTTTGATAACTGACCCTGCACATTCCATGGTAGTATATTTCTTTGCTTACAAAATCTTCATTTCCGATTCGCACTAACATAGGCTTATCTTCCAACCAACGTGCATACTTTTTTATATTTTCTTGAAAATTCTCTGTAGATGCTGCATTTAATTTTTGCTTTAAATTTTTGTGCTTCTTTTCCTTTCGCATGCAGAAAATACATATCTTTGAAAACACTCCTGTTGAAGATGATTGCACTGTTATGGAAATTTTTGAACGGGTTAAAGGGACAGCTTTAGATACTTTCTTATCGTTGGGGAGATTTTTTCTCTGTGTTTCAGACAATGCTATAAATCTTTTGTAACAATTTAAATGAAATCCTTGAATTTTATTCACAAAGCCAGGAAGTTGCGTATCCTTGTACTTTAGATTTCCATTTTTACGTGTAACTAAGATAGATTTGCACTTTCCCAGGGTTTCCGTATTGAAGAGATTTATTTTGCCAACTTTGTATCCATCACCAACATGCAGCACACAGCATCGTTCTAAAAGTTACAAAATTGACAAAAACGGTTTTAATTGTGGTGAAAAGAAGGTTTTACGGAAATTTAGGTGTTCCGATTAAGCAGTGATTTCAAAAACATTAAATATATTGTATAAATACAATACGCCATGTCACTTAAATATAATATACAAAACAACAAAACGTTAATATGAAGATATATTGTAATTCTTCTGTAAATAGCGTAAAAAATCAGTTAATATAATTAGAACGTAAAAATGTACAAAGGAATTAATATTTACAAGGCTTCAACATAATCTAACAAGTATGTAAATCAAAGAAGGTCTCATTTACATTAAAGCATCTTCAACTTACCATCACTGTCAGTATTTCCATTTGCATTTAAATTGTCATCTACAGTAGCTACAACATCTGCAAAATATCACAATAATAACTTGTTATTGGTTATCTTAAATTAATGTATTCTAATTAATTATGTTTTCCTCTTACCATCGCTTTCATTGATCTTATTGAATATTTCTTTGTTCGAAAATTCTACGAAATGAGAAATTCAATCAATGAAGTAAAAATTGACAAAATATATGTTTAAAAAATTCAGTTCAACAACAGACTATTAAAACTTTTTTTGACTTATCATCCGAAACTGACTACAACATGCAGTAACTAAAAACTTGATATAATTACATATATCTTTACCTGTCATATCTTCTATCTATCACATTTTATCTAAAGTTTCTAATTTTCTATATTTGATAGTCTAATATGCAAATATCCCGGTAATTTGTTCACGTTTTTACTTCACTTGCTTCAAAATAACTGCTTCTCTTAACTTTTTTCTTTCACTGTCTGGTTTGTTATGTCGGTTTCCTGTTGTATTTGGACGAAAACGTTCTATTCTATTTAAAAAAATTCTAAAAATAAGTTAAGGCCCTGAACACATTGGAAATAAGACAAATGTTTTTCTATTGCTTCTCCTCCGCATTAAAAATAGAGATATGGGGCGAGACGCGGTCTGACTAGGCCAAGAGACCCAAATATTTGGTCAGCTTTATGACCACTGACATTACACTATGTTAGAGAATGTTTGTGCAAAATTTGGAGTTTGTAGCTTATGGGGACAAATTAAGGTCCTAAATATGGTCTTTGAGGGGGGTCTGACCCAGTCTTAAGACCCAATTTTTCGGTAAGCTTTATCATTTTTCAGATTCTCTCATATAATGACACACGTTACTAACTTTTAAGCTTTGAGAATTATGGGACCAAATAGGAGTCTCGAATTAGGGTAATTTTAGGGGCCTGGGACCCAAACGCCCCCAAATTGGGTCAGCTGACCATGTGATTTTTATTGTCCGTGATACTACCAACCTATTTAGAGGGTCAAACCTTTTGTAGAAAATGGGACCTAAAGTTCTGTTATGAGCTCCTGGACTATCGGGTATCCTATCCTCGTCGTCCCAGCCGTTAACGCTTTCTTAACCGCCAGCTATCAATATATCAAAAAATATATGAAAATATAAAAATACAGTAGAGTCTCCATAACTCGAACCTCTATAACTCGAATCTCTCCTTAACTCGAACAAATTCGTTGGCACCGTGAAAATTTCCTAATAAACTCTTATAAAAAAACCTCTACAACTCGAACCTCCATAACTCGAATCTTCCCTTAACTCGAACAAATTTTTTTGTCCCTTGGAGACTTTTCTCTCCATAACTCGAATTTTCTGACATCATAATCAAAATTCGAACAGTTTTCCTGATAAATTGGGTCTAAAAATCTTGTTAATACGTGTTTTGCAGGCCTTATTATTAATTCGAATGATTAATGATGCGTCATCCAAACCTTTCGAACGTCTTTTTCGAACGTTTTCGAGAAAATCTAAAGAATTTCAAAAGAAAGACACTCTCATAACAATGTCGTCAGTGGCAGGATCAAAGCGTCGAATTGACAATAAGTCGTGCAAAATCAAGTACAAAGCTCTTAAAGCATTGGAAAAGGGTACTGCGCCAAAGGATGTGGCAAAAGAGTTCAAAATTCCTCCAAGCACCCTGTCAACTTGGAAAAAAAATAAAGAAAAGATTTACAAGCAGTTTAACAACGGGCAAACATCGAAGAGATCAAAGCCAGAAAAATTCGAAGATGTGAACAAAGCTGTTCATAAATGGTTACTTATGATGAGGAGTGAGAATATCCCAATCAGTGGCCCGATGCTGAAAGAGAAAGCTCTTGAGTTTGCCGACGCGTTGGGTGTCGAGTCATTTCAAGCTTCTCAGGGGTGGATGGCTAAATGGAAAACCAGGTTAGTTGACTAAAATTTTGTTTGTTTATCTTCGTGAAGATAAAATCTAAAAAAATGTTACAATAGCTTTGGTAGTTGTTTTTTCAAAATATCAATAGACTCTCTTTCAGAGAGGAAGGATAATTTGCATGGGACTTTCATCCCTAATCCATCACCAGCATTCAATGACTTTCCAGTAATTGTTATTTTGCAAACATTGAAGCTGTCATTCTTCAGAAAGTAAGATATGACTTTTGCAAAGCGTCCTGACTTTCCTAGTGGTAGATGTCCAATGATTTCTCCATCATTTTTCTTGACTGCAACTGCATATTTATCCATTTTATTTGTTGGTTCCATGAAACCATAAAATTCATCTCCAACAGAGGGTGTCCAATTACTTTTATAAACATGATACCCCATGACAAAAGCGTCGATTTCGTACGTAATAAGTTTAATGATAGGAAGTTCTATACAACAAATAATGTTAATCTTTTGACTTGTTGGACTTTCATGGCTTCCATGCTTTCTTTCACTCGTCAAAACTTCGAAACTTGGTAAAAATCGAATCTTTTTCTATTCGAATTCTTTCACAAATCAAAACATGGTAACAATCGCATGTTTTTTATTCGAATCATGGCCATGGCATTCTAAATTTAGAATTCCATGATTCGAATCAAACAAAATGTAAAGCTCCATCTACACTAGTCACAACTACAGAGATAAACGTTTTTCTCATCCATTCCTTTCAGGTATGGAGTATCCTTCAAAACCATCGCTGGAGAATCACGGTCCGTCACTGAGGAAATGACAGCGCCATGGTCGGAGACAACATTACCAACCATTCTCTCCCGCTATCCTCTGGAAGACATTTTTAACGCCGACGAATTTGGGCTTTTCTTTCAATGCCTTCCCAATAAAACTTTGCATATGAAAGGTGATAAGTGTTCTGGAGGAAAACACAGCAAAGTTAGACTTGCTGGTTTAGCTGCTGGTAATGCCTTGGGGGAACGATTGCCAATGTTTGTAATCGGCAAGTCCGCCAACCCTCGTTGCTTTAAAGGTGTCAAAACACTACCCTGTCGATACCGTTCGCAAAAGAAGAGTTGGATGTCTGGAGAGCTGTTCGAAGAGTGGGTACGCGAGCTTGATCGAAAATTCTCTGTCTCTAAGCGAAAAATTGCTTTGATTATTGACAATTGTACCGCACATCCTCATGTTGAAAACCTGGAATGGGTAGAATTGATCTTTCTTCCTCCAAATACCACGTCCCGAACCCAACCTATGGACCAAGGAATTATCCGCGCCCTGAAAGCAAAATATCGATCGCTAGCAGTGCGGAAATTGATAAAAGCCTTGGACGAGAAAAAATCGACTCCGAAGTTCTCGATTCTTGCAGCTATGTACATGCTAAGGAAAGCATGGGATGATGTTTCCAACAAAACATTCACCAAGTGCTTTCGAAAATCAGGAATTTCCCAAAAGGATGCAGAAAGAGCGATCAACGAAGATGACGACCCTTTTAAAAGTTTAACCAGCGAAGTAGAAGAAGACCCAATTCCAACCCTCGATGCTGAACTCTCTTACATAAAACGAAGGTTTCCTGACCACATTGATCCTGACTTATCAACTGAAGATTTCATTGATTTTGACATTGAAGTCAGTACATCCCATGGGCGTCTGAAGACTGCTGACATCATTGCTGAGATCACTGGGACTCAAGACGAAGAATTAGAAGAGGTCGACGAAGAAGACAAGGAGGAAGAAGATAAGATCACAAGACCGACGGCCGAGCAAGTGCGTACAGCTGTCAACGTCCTCGAAGACTTGAGTATTTTTTCACATTTTGGAGAAGAAATGATAGCTTCCCTGAGGGACTTGAATCGTAATATCGCCAAAGATTTTGATATGAGTTGTAAGCAAACAGTTATCACCGACTTCTTTTCTAAATAAACATTAAAAAATTCATTAAAAGTGTATTGTTTTGACTTTCATTAACCTAATAGCCCCCTTAAAGTTAGACTTAAGATTAAATATAACGTTTTTATCCAGCTGGTTCACGTAAAGGGAGGATATTGCGCTAAAAGTTGAAAACCTCTACAACTCGAATGTCTCCATAACTCGAACGATTTCCTTTTCCCCGTGGCTGTTCGAGTTATGGAGACTCTACTGTATATGAAAAACGACATGCACTGCGTTTCGCCACGCGCACATTTGACACATTTGTAGCACCGGGTTGCGGCGGATGTAACCTGACCAGTTTTTCAATCGTGAGCGGTGCATAAATTTTGTTCAGGGTGTACCTTGTATCGAGACGGCAATACCAGGCCCGGTTAATTACCAAATGTTCAGCATTAAGAGCCATTGTAATTTAAGGATGCTTCAAATATATGTCAATTATTAATAATAGTAAACTGTGAAGAATTGGCACTTTCTATAATATAGTGACAAAACTCAGAGGGAAAAACTCTGGGGAATGAGCGGCATTTCTAGTCCCAGATTATTATTAATCAAATTACGGAGGATCAAATCAGAAAGAGTCAACTGTTATGTCGCGATAGTCAGTTATTAGAAAACGAAAAGAAGCCCTGGAAGCGAGATTGAGGCAAGGTGGCAAAAGTTTTGAGAACTGAAATTAAAGTTCCCAATCTTCAGAGGTTGCATTGTTTTTTTTATATGAAAAAAATAAGATCGGGGTGGAAAAAACAGATAAGAAAAGCAGTTATTTTCAGTTAAGCCTTTTCAACTATATTCTATAAGGCATTATCATAAAGTGTTGTTTTCTTTGCTCTTTCTGCGCACAATCGTGCTTTTTTGAGTGCAGGTCCTGCACTTTCGCGTTTTGTTATCCGCGTTCCCTCAAAATATCCTTCTTGTTTAGGGTTTCCATGGCTACCATCTGCAAAAGTGATTAAACCCGGACCATCAGGACGGCCGTTTCTGAATGCCCCTTCAAACATCATTCCATCGCATCGTACGTAAATTCCATGACCGTTGTAGAGACCATTACTGAATTCTCCTAAATAAAATGACAAATGAACAAAAATATCAAAAAACTGTAGTTAGTTACTTAACAATAACTTTTTTATCGCCTTTCTCGTATCCTACTTTTCGACATAGTTACTCTCCTCTACTTAATTGTAGGGGGGGATCTCCGAATTTTGAAAAAAACCTCCTCGATTTCAGTTAATTAACCCTCCCCCCACCCCCAATCAAGGAATTTTTTCAAAACATCCACCTCCCCTAACAAAAGACAACCGTACTACAAAATAAAGAGCAGATGCTCCGTCATCACCCTCTTCCCCAGGTTTTTTTTGCCTTTTTGATATGAGAGAAGACGAAAGGCAAAAAACCCTGGGGACGAGAGTGGCTAAATCATTACATCAGCCATAGTATTATTTTCTCCGGTTTACCACTTCATAAATCGTATTCGAAGGTTTTAATGCAGAAATAGACAACTACAGCAGGTAATTTGCTTAAAATTTATCAGCAGAAGCCGGCGCCGTTGCTTTTTTTCGTAAACACAATACACAGGAATGGAACATTGCTTACCTAAACAATCAGCAAATTGTCTAAATAGAACATTACCCCACACCCCACCGCAAAGAGTTTTAAACACAAAATCAAAACAACATGTTGGACACACTCCTACCAGTAATTTAGTGAGGGCTGCTATGTTCTGATACGAAGCTTCGTATGCACATGTGTGTTAAAAGTGATTTTTTTATTTAAAGTTGTTCCATAGGTCCCAAATTACCAAAAAAAAAAAATATAGATGGCAAAAATGTTTGTCCCATTGAACAAATTAGATGACGTCATCACTTTTACAGTCAGCAAAAAAGTAATTTCATATTTATATGTCAAATTATATATGGTTAGAAAGAAGAGATCAAGTGGATCAAAAAAAAAAATGTAAGAACCAGGTCTTCAAAAGGTAAGTTCGAAATATTTTTACTATAAACTATTTTACATAGTTTCTCATAAAAATCTCTGCCCTAAATTTCGCGATTTTTTCCATTAAAGAAGTTCAACAATTTCCAGCAGAAAGACAATATCTAGTAAAAATGATAAGGCAAAAATAAAAAAAATCCAGAGAATCTTCAAACAGAGAAGCTGCAACTTTGTCAACGTCATGACATACGAGAACGTCAATTGAATGTTTAACGTCAATTTCAACCCCAAATCTCGTTGTGATTAAGAAACATTTATTACCTTGGTAGAATGAGCCATCAGCGAATTTAAAGGTACCGACGCCGTTAAATAAACCATGTTGAAATCGTCCTTCGTAAACAGATCCATCAAGCAGCTTTAATTGACCAATACCATGCTTCTTTCCTTCGTGCGACCAATCACCTTCGTACACATCTCCTTCCGGGTACGTGTAGATTTGGCGCGAACTTGACTGTTAGAAAGACATAAATACAAAGAGAGTCAGTTTATTCGTTCCTCTCAAATAGCTTTAAAATGATAATCTTGTAAAATGTTTAATAAAAAATTGTCAGTGGATTTATAATAACAAAAAGTGGAAAAACAAAGTCAAAATAGGTTAAAAATAAAATTTAGAATAAAATAGATTGAAAAAAACAACAGAAATTTGTAATAATATTACCATTTCTTATCAACTTTTATGGTGAACTTAAAAGTTAATAATTTAAAAAAATATATGAAATGTTTCAAATACAAGAAATGATTGAATAATGAATTCAATATTGAATGCAAACTAGACAACGCCATATAAACACAACACGAAAACTAAGTACCTATTCAATCGTGATATAGTTCTCATTCGTGGTACATTCATTTTTTCATTAACTGTAATCAACCAACTTGATAAACAATGTTTTTAAAAAACTGATATCAAGAATGCATTATTCCGTATACATTTCAGGTCACAGAAAAAAATTAGCAATAGTCTGACTACTGACTTTTACATCTGTACTTGAAAAAAATCGGGACGAAATACACTTAAAAGTGTCTAACAAATACCAAAAAACTTGTACTCATTTATAATATGGACAGTAAAAATTTCTTTTTTAATATTAGATAATATTTACAAAAATAATTATACCAATTTTAATTTGGACAAATTATAAATATTCCATAGTCAATGTACAATCGTGTGTTATATATATTTTATATATATGTTTAAACACAAAACATCATGCTGAAAACATGACGATACTCATTTAAGATTTCTTCAATACTATTTTTCGTGGCAGTCTTTTTTAATATATAAATATATCCTTCGCTTTTATAATTTATCATAGATCCTATATACAAAGTGATGTCACGAAGTTTCACGTAGATTAAAATCAAGCTAAAGTTACCAGTTACTCCAATTCGTTGAAAGCAAAATATTAGCTTCTAACCGAGGCGCTTCCATGGTTTACCCCAAAAGGCTGGAAATAGACTATTTAAATAATTTAAAAAAGGGTGTAATTTCTGTATTTATTATATTTTTATAATTAGTTGTATTAATCTGTTTAAAATTATTGGGGTGAGAAAAACTGCCGTCTGCACCCCTCTTCCATCCGCGCCCGTCCCCTGTTACTTACGGGCTTGTTGTCAATAAGCATAATGAAAATAGAATCGATAAATAATTTGAAAACTCAACAGCAACAATTTATAAATTCTAAAAAACACAAATGATAAATAATGCTCCGAAGTATGTTTATCAAATTTAAGAGGTTCAAATTACTTTAAAACTGCCACATCTAACTCAAAGTAATAAAATAAAAAACGGGATAAATTATTAAAATGACATTAAAAAAAAGTTAAATATTTTTCTGTTTTGTGTGGCTTGTAAAAAACTTAGGAGCTTGGAATTTTATAGTATTTACACAATCTTAAAACAGCCTCGTAATGATAATATCTGGTATGCTGGCACATGCTTTTTCGTCTAGATATTTACGGTAATGTTGTTGACAAATGGACGTAAATATCCTGATAGGTTCACCATATTGCGGCGTGTCATTGTCTTCGGGCAACAGTTCAACATGGTTCATGTTATTCGTGCTCATGACTTTAAAACGAGAACATAATGAAATGAAACAATTTTCCTCTCCGCAACTATATCTCTTCGGTTCATATTTATCTAAAATCGACTCAAAATATCCATGCAAGCTTTGTTTATTTCTATCGTAAAGCACAACATCTGTCCGTGTTGCATATTGATCATGCTTTAAATCGATTTTAAATTTAACCTTTTGTGATACTTGGGTATTCACATTACTAGGATTGTCTGTTTGTGTCCCAGCACTTACTTTTGTTATTTCCAGTGCAAAGGTTGCAGGACGGACTTTCTTTTTCGGTGATTTCTTAGCCATGGATGTCGGAAAAATATCTTCTGGCTTCTGCAAAGAATGAAAATTCTCGTCCGGTTGCGAATCGCAATCGCTGCTGCTAGATTGCTTCATTGGAATATGTTTTTTCACTTTTTTGACATTTTTGTAGTGTCCACTTTCTGGTGTTGTCATTAACGGAGCACCATTCAATCTACTGTTTATCTTTGATACAGAAGTTTTTCTCTTAACCCCTTTTCGGGGAAATTCTTTCTTCGAATTTGGCATTTTGTTGGAGACACAATCATCTGATTTAGGCGAATATGCACTGTTTTCAGAGGAAGGCTTGTCAGGTTTTACTTTTTTATCTGGTATGGAGTTAACCCAAGCAGCCACTCTGTCCGTAGTTTTAAATTTACTACGCGGAGGACATTCTTTACTGTAAAAAACCTCACTGCTAATATTCTCCCTTGATCTACTTTTTTTCAATTGTTCCACTTCAGGAAAGTAGGATCGTTTAATTTTTTTTAATCCGAGTTGTGCAGCTATTCCATCACCAGAACCTTTTTTACTAGTTGTTGATGTCTAAATATAAACAATAAGATCTGTTTAACAGGTGGCTATATACACACTGTTAAAGTTTAAAAACATATGTTAAAAGACACAAAACTTTAAAGAAAAACTAATCTTAGTATTAACTAATTAAAAACATCTTAAACTTTTAGATAGTGAGGTAAAAGAAAAAGCTGTATATAGAACATATATTATTTTGACACACTAATACTTTTTAAGTAGTTTGTTTCAAATAAATCTTTTTTTAAACTTGATGACACTTTCGAGATTAACATTTGTGTTACTATCATTTTTAACTGTAAATGTGTAGCTTGTATGGTGGAGAACACATTTTGTGAAATATTGCAGCTGAAATGTTGGCATATTAGTTGAAACTTGAATATTTCAGCAGTTTATCTTCTGCATAATCATATAGATGACTTTGTTTTAGGTAATAATTCTCTTATTATTTTTTATGCTGTGCAACCTAAAACTATACTTCGAGCCCTAAATATTGGTTTGTTCAGCACACTCAAGCTAAAACTGTCAATTTCCATAACGCTGATAAAAAATAATTACTACAAAAATATCAAAAGCTTCAACTCATTGTACATTTACATAGTTTGAGTTTCCTGAACTGTCGTATTACCTTTAAGAGAAGAAATTTTGACTGGTTAATTTTGTATAGCTAACTGAAATTCACACTAAATTTAAAATATTTGACGAACAACAGTGGATTTGAGCTCAATGCATTGATTAAAATAATTATTGATGACTGAACTCAATATAATTGCTATATGACTCAATTGCCAAGAAAGCTAAAACACCATTCTTCATCATTTAGTAAAATAAATCCATGTCAAATCTTTTAAAAGTTTCGAATTCGCTGAAATTAAAAAGTGCCAAAACTCTCTAGCCAAGCAACAAAATAAATTTGCACCTAATCTCCTCTTCTTCCTAAGATAGCAACAGTGATGTGGTAAACATTTCAGGTTGAATGCTAAGAATTAGGTAAAATACAGTACCTTTTGAGATTTTGTTTTTGCTGCTTTTAAATCAGTTTGTAGATCCCACGTTTCAAAATGATCCCATGACATTTTTACTTCTAAAATATGACAAAAAATTTATTAAAAATAGTTTGACACAATCATTTCTTACATCATGCCAATGTCATATTTAATACTTATTTCGCATGGTTGAGTTAGGTTGACATACCTAGGACATTAGATTGTTAATCACACTCCTATTTAGAAAAAATTAATAGAAAATACTCTTGCAATGAAAACTGCTGCACTATCATTGCTTTAACCTTAATCTACTTGCCACGCAATAATAATACAACTTCAGGTCCTTTCCATACAGTCTTACATTGACCTCAGAAAAAGCTGGATTTTTTCAAAATTTGTGACTCAACATAGGTAAACAAGACAAAATTCTTGAGGATTGTCCTTAAACGCGCCTATAAATCTTGTTTCCAAAAATCTTATTGCTTTGATTGTTCACTGAGTAAAAAGTTTGACACACAGTTACATTATTTTGTTAGAAAAGAAACTAAACTGACTTTGCCTTGGATTCTTAAGATTCTATCTGAAGTGATATTAGATGGCATGTGGATTCTTTCGTTTTAAGATTTTTAAACAGTTTGAAAATGCGTAGATTAGGTTTCTTGAATCTTTCAAATGTGGATTCAAATTTGGATTATTACTATTTAAAATGCTGAATACAAAGTTAGCAAAATAAAGCCAATTTTGATGTCACATATAAAGTATTAAAGTCAAACCTGTGTTAATGACCACCTCTCTGCAACGACCATCTGCTTATAACGACCACTTCAAAATGCACTTCTCCTATTTTAGTAGTAGCTGAACCGGAAAATTTGGCTCCCTAGTGGCATCATAACCTTATATAACGCCACTAAAATAAGATTGCTAACTATCAAAGGACATCGTTTTTGTTTCCGTGCTATTCATACATTTTGCACAATGCTCAATAAAGGCAACTCAGTTGCTACCTACAGAACAGTCTGAATGTAGCCTCCTGCGTACGCGCAACTCACATAAATGTTATTTTTGTAATACACCATTGTCTTTTAGAGAAAATAATTATACCATGAGAAACCAAAAGATCAGGAAAACTTATTGTGTAAATAACAATAACCTGTGTATAACGATGTTGAGAATACTTTTGGCATGAAGTCTATATAATTTGTAAACAAAAGCAATAAACAATATAAAAATAAACTTTACTGTACTATCTTAATTTTTATCTTTAAGAAAGATTTAAAATGTCTTAAATTTTCAGAACATGATTTTAATACATCTTTCACTACATACATTGCTTTAAATTTTCTGTAAAACTGTAACTTTTGCAAGTACTCGTGACGCCCATCTAAAAAGTCTCTAGAAATAACACAAGAGACATGTTATTGTCGTAACTCCCTCCTTCATTATGATTGTATCATTATACAATGGTGAAATATGTTTGCTAGCTAAAATATAATACTGCAGACTATTGCTTAAATAGTCCGCTTTATAGGGAAAATAATATAAAAAAATACATCGCAGAATATGTTTGTCGCAACACCCTCCTCTGTTAAAAATATTGGCATGTGGGGGACATGGATTTTGTAAAAGACTGCACGAAAAACAACATTTTTTATTAAAATAATTTCTCAGTTTTTTTATAAGTGAACAATTTGTTGCATAACTTTTTGAAGGAAACAATCTTAACCTGCTGTATAACTTTCGAGACAAAACCATCTTCTGTATAACTTTTGAAACAGCAAAGAATAATGCTTGCCCCATAATTTTCAAACCATTACAAGAAAACTTCTTGCTGCATAAATACTTATTTTGCTAAACACAAGAACAATTTTTTTCATTTTTTTAAAGGGAGACGAATTATTAAAATTTTTTTTGCAACAAGAAAATTACTAATTATCTACGTGCGTGATGTGAAAATACACAGAAAATATACTTGTTGTAACACCCTCCTCCATTGTAGAGACAGTTATTGAAGAATTGAGAATCGCACGCCTTGACAACATAGAAACACTTTTGGGCATGCAAAGTGTTGCACGCCTAGCCTCTTCATTAAATAAAGTATGGTAGAACAAGGTGAAAGAGCATCAGAGTAAAATGACTTTTTTGGTTAAGGAATATTTTAAAATTATGCTGCTAAAGTTATTCCTAAAGTTTTGTTAAGAAAAAAAAGATTGCAATAAAATGATCAAAAGGATAATTTTTTTTTTTGAAAAGTCTTTTAAACAAAAAAGAAGCGCGTGATACTTTTTTCTTTTGAATATTGTTTCGTTGCAAAAAATAGCGTTGAATAAAATGTTAAGAAATATATTTTTTTAAAAGGATAAATTTGAAACATAAAAAAACATTTTAAAAACAATAGTTCTTGCACGATTATTTTAATCTTTCGCGTAGTTAAGAAATCATTAAATTTGATTACTTGCGCTAATACCTAGATTTTATTTTCAATAAGTTTTAACAAACTCGCAGTTATGAGAAAATGATTATAGTATTGTTTTATCACGAATCTTTTGTTAAATCACTCCCAACACAGCTCTTGCAAAGATCATTAAAGTAATTACTATCAACAAAAGATTAAAGGGCTTCCGACTTGCAGAAAAAGTGTTGTATAGCGCGTACACGGAAGGTTACATTTGGACTGTACTGTACATGCTACATGATTACAATGTTTGTTTCTGATAAGCAGTTCTCATCACAAAAATCATATTTTAAACACAAATTCGTGTCCGAATCGTCTCATTTTGTCTATGAATTTTCTTAATTCGTCTCAAATCGTCTCTGCTATAATAAATTTGTCTCAAAAGGTCAAAAATATTTTCAAACACTTCCGTAGCGTGAGTTTAACACGAAACTTTAAAAATCTTGTTTAACACGAAACTTTAAAAATCTTGGCCAGGAGACCCAGCATGATTTTGTTCAGTAAAAAAGAATATTCCATTGTTCTAGCAGAACGGCAGTGGCACGGCTGCTGATTAACTTACGCTACGTTGTTTGGCAACATTTTATCACAGCAAACTTCGTCGTTCGAAGCTGGAAGTATGTTGTGGAAAAGCGAAACAATTCCGCCTGTAATGGTTCATACATTTCAGTATATTAGCTAAGAAAATGAATATTTAATTGCAAAAAAGTTTCACGGACTATATATTACAGTACCGCCTGAATGTAATGTTACATGTGCACGATAGTTATCATTTTGTTGTTCCAACCATTTATATATTCTCGATAAAATTATTTTTATTTCGCCGACCGACAGACCGTAAACTACTATCTACTTCGCGCGAACAAGTAATTTAGTTGGAGTCACCATATTTCTAAAATCCAATTTCTAATAAAAATACAAGATGCAAAAGAATTTTTAAATGTAAAAAAACAAAAACAAAGACACAAGATTAGCTATACACATCTAATATTTAATATTTTTAATGTTATTCACGATCAATCAGGACAATCACGATTAATAGTGACGATCGCGATAGCATCGTTATTTTTTTATACATCACGACTATCGCGAAGCTCTTCATTAACATTTTTTCTATCGCAATGGTCACGATAGGATCGCGGATTGTTCGTGTCGTGCATGATATGCGCTCACGATGTTAGGTGTCCTGGTTCCAGTACTGTAAGAGAAACCGTCCTTTTTCGAATTTTTCAAGAAAAAAAATGTAACAATTTTTATCTTCTGCCCTGTGTTCGAATCGTGATTCATTCATTGGTTTCAGAGGGTCAGAGTACACGTGCCAGGAGTTGCCTTTTTTTATCTAAGAAAACCACTTTAAAAAACAGTAGCTTTTTCCATAAATTTTTGTGTTTAAGAAACCCTGTCGTCTTAGTTTCTCTCAATTCGTCTTCGTGATTTTACCGCAGCATCTTAATTCGTCTCAATTCATCTTAAAATATTTTGTTTCACTTTTTTTATTCTAAGACGAATTGAAAAAATATCGTCTCTTATGAGACAATTTTTAAATCGTCTTAATTTCAATTAAGAACAAAACAAGACAAATTTTTTTTAACTTTTTCATCTTATAGCGTCTTGTTAATGGGACAAAATTTGTGGACGATCCCTTAGTGGTTATGACTCTTGCACTTCATGCATTAGACTGGGGTTCGATTCTCATTGGTGGCGATTCAATATGGACCAGTAAATGTTGAAATTGGGAAATCCGCCACACTGTGTGCGCCGGTGGATGTTGCAGGGAGTTATCTGGTAGATAGATAGATAGATGTGCACTTTACATGGCTAGCCTCGCAAATATTGAGGGATACACACATGAAGCGCCATGGCTTAGATATGGAGAGTCCTAGAGAGTATTTAATGCCCTTTTTGATCTACGCAGATCCAATTATGGCCCGTGCTCTACTAGACAACTCCTAGACAACACACAATGTGCGATCTTCCAATTTCCCTCGCATGGCTTGGACCCGCTCTAGCTAGGTAGCTAGCTATTACAAACCCTTTTGAATCCAGATGAAACATTTTTGTATATTGCATGTTTCTATTGGATTTAATAATGTGACTTGTAAAAATCAACTAGATTTAATCCAGAAACGAATACTAGACAAAAAAAATGAAATAAATGGGCAAAAAAACATCAAAATACACTGCTTTATTTGCCATCTTTTTCGAATGAGCGTCACTGTGACGAGTGTGGTTTCTATACGGAGTAATACTCCGTATAGCTGCTATACGGAGTTTGGTTTAGCTATACAGAGTCTGCCAACGAATGTTCTTAAAGTGAAATATTGCGATATATGATTGTTTGAAACTATTTCCAAAAAAAAAAAAAAAAAAAACCACCATAAAAAACAAGTTAAAAAGACAAGCACGTCATTTTTCTACTTTTTATCCATCGTAAACATACGAGGTATATTGTAGTTATACGAAGTATGGAAACATTAGTTTTATTGCAAAAAAAAAGGATTATAGCATACACATTGTGAGTGTGGAGTATGCAGGATTTGCTATAAGGGAGTATGCCATACGGAGTATGCTATACGGACTATGCCATACGGACTATGCCATACGGATTATTCTATACGGACTATGCCATACGGACTGTGACATGCTTTACATACGAAGTATGCTATACAGAGTGTGACATGCTTACTATACGGAGTGTGACAGGCTTAGTATATGGAATGTGACATGCTTAGTATACGGAGTGTGACATAGTTAGTATACGGAGTATGACATGCTTAATATATGAAGTATGCTATACGGAGTGTGACAGGCTTAGTATACAGAGTGTGACATGTTTGCATCCTCGTCTCCAGGGTCGTGTGGCCCCTGAGCTGTTATTTCGGAGTGGCCAACAACTTCGCCACTATCACCTTTATCAACAAGGCAAAATGCCTTTCAGAGGGTCAGAGTACACGTGCCAGGAGTTGCCTTTTTTTATCTAAGAAAACCACTTTAAAAAACAGTAGCTTTTTCCATAAATTTTTGTGTTTAAGAAACCCTGTCGTCTTAGTTTCTCTCAATTCGTCTTCGTGATTTTACCGCAGCATCTTAATTCGTCTCAATTCATCTTAAAATATTTTGTTTCACTTTTTTTATTCTAAGACGAATTGAAAAAATATCGTCTCTTATGAGACAATTTTTAAATCGTCTTGATTTCAATTAAGAACAAAACAAGACAAATTTTTTTTAACTTTTTCATCTTATAGCATCTTGTTAATGGGACAAAATTTGTGGACGATCCCTTAGTGGTTATGACTCTTGCACTTCATGCATTAGACTGGGGTTGGATTCTCCTTGGTGGCGATTCAATATGGACCAGTAAATGTTGAAATTGGGAATTCCACCACACTGTGTGCACCGGTGGATGTTGCAGGGAGTTATCTGGTAGATAGATAGATAGATGTGCACTTTACATGGCTAGCCTCGCAAATATTGAGGGATACACACATGAAGCGCCATGGCTTAGATATGGAGAGTCCTAGAGAGTATTTAATGCCCTTTTTGATCTACGCAGATCCAATTATGGCCCGTGCTCTACTAGACAACTCCTAGACAACACACAATGTGCGATCTTCCAATTTCCCTCGCATCTTGGACCCGCTCTAGCTTAGCTAGCTATTACAATCCCTTTTGAATCCAGATGAAACATTTTTGTATATTGCATGTTTCTATTGGATTTAATAATGTGACTTGCAAAAATCAACTAGATTTAATCCAGAAACGAATACTAGACAAAAAAAATGAAATAAATGGGCAAAAAAACATCAAAATACACTGCTTTATTCGCCATCTTTTTCGAATGAGCGTCACTGTGACGAGTGTGGTTTCTATACGGAGTAATACTCCGTATAGCTGCTATACGGAGTTTGGTTTAGCTATACAGAGTCTGCCAACGAATGTTCTTAAAGTGAAATATTGCGATATATATATGACTGTTTGAAACTATTTCCAAAAAAAAAAAAAAAAATAATCACCATAAAAACAAGTTAAAAAGACAAGCACGTCATTTTTCTACTTTTTATCCATCGTAAACATACGAGGTATATTGTAGTTATACGGAGTATGGAAACATTAGTTTGATTGCAAAAAAAAGGATTACAGCATACACATTGTGAGTGTGGAGTATGCAGGATTTGCTATAAGGGAGTATGCCATACGGAGTATGCTATACGGACTATGCCATACGGATTATTCTATACGGACTATGCCATACGGACTGTGACATGCTTTACATACGAAGTATGCTATACAGAGTGTGACATGCTTACTATACGGAGTGTGACAGGCTTGGTATATGGAATGTGACATGCTTAGTATACGGAGTGTGACATAGTTAGTATACGGAGTATGACATGCTTAATATATGAAGTATGCTATACGGAGTGTGACAGGCTTAGTATACGGAGTGTGACATGTTTGCATCCTCGTCTCCAGGGTCGTGTGGCCCCTGAGCTGTTATTTCGGAGTGGCCAACAACTTCGCCACTATCACCTTTATCAACAAGGCAAAATGCCTTGGGAACGAGGTTGAAATGTTTGGTAGGAAAAAGTCATTGATTGTATGGTTAGTTTTATTGCATGTAGAAACATACAAAATAAAGTTAAAAGGCTTAGAATAAATGTAATGGAAGCCACAAAAATAAACTTCATACAAAACGCCAATATTAAACTACATCATACAGTAGAACTGCCGGTAACTCGAGCACCGGTTAACTTGAACTTTTATTAGCTGGAACTGTTATCTACGGTAATTGGTACTCTGCATGCTTGTCTCATATTTTAGACGTTTTTCTTCTTACACAAATTATTTGCTTGTTTTAGGCTCAATTTTCTAAACTGGAATAGCTTAGAGTAAATTTTTAATAAGAATACTTAGTTTAGACTTCAACGCTCATGCTGCATTCGCCAATGTCTAGCCAAACCAGTCTCGGCATTATACTCTCAAAGCTGTCTGCGCCGCTCGCGGCTTTGAGAAATATTTCCGTCTATACGAGTAAACATGTCGCTATACGAAGTTATACTCCGTATACGCATGCCTATACGGAGCCGTACTCCGTATAGCTGCACACTCCAAATGAAACATCACGACGGAAGCCGAACTATATATATTATCTCGCAAGCCCCTGAGCATTATAAACCCCTGATTATCATCTTGCAAGTCTAATCAAAATGCGCAAATATTATTTAGCGATTGGCGTTACAGGCTGACTTATGAAAAACCTAAATTCTCCCCACACAAGAAAAGGGAATAAGAAACCTATTCTAAAAAAGATAAGTAACCCTGAATTGGGGTTTCTATAGGATAATACCCATGTTTTAGGCCTTAAGATGCACCTTTTGTATATTTTCAGATGTTGCATATGCATAGACATGAGAGAAAAGACTATGATGCAACAAGATTAAATGATGATTTAATACAAACATATACCCCAAGTTAAAAACGATTCCAGAATAAAAGCGCGAAATTCCGTTTTACTAGTTTAGCTTCGTAACAAACAAAAATTGGATTAGTCAGTTATGCTTATAATACTAAAATAAAAGAGCACAGTAAAAATAATTACCTAGATGGTACATTTTGTCTCTTTTAGATAAGGACGTTCGTAAGAAGAAAAAAAATTCGTTCGGGATGGGGGAGAGAGGGGACAGAGGCAGTTAAATTGTAGATTGTCAAAGGTGATAGCTGTTTTGAAAACCGTTAAACTCCAAAGAATGATGGAGTCGACGTGTAGTGTCTGTTCTTCCATGCTGAAGTGCAGATGAATGTAGGGTGAAGATTAACCGTTACGCATGCGCAAGCGTTACATCAGTTACGGTTGGGATTTTTTGGGCTGTGATGGGTGAAAACAAGAAAAGGATGGAAATTTACAGATAGATGTAATTACAAAAATAAATTGCAGTTAATTTACAGCAAACTATTTAAATAATATTTTTAATCTTCTTATAAACAAAACGACGAAATTGGATTATCCTTAATAAGATTAAGAAAAAAATATTTACCGCAAATATTTGTAGAGCGTTTTTTTCAATGCCAACTGGATGATAACTAGGGCACTGCTTCAAATTAAAAATGAAATTCTATCAAAATAAAGAGAATCGCACAATTTATGACGATCGTTTATGAACTTAATTTCAGTATATATAAACATAAAAAATAATATCTATTCACAATATTTGATTTGTACAAATGATATATAATATATACATCGAAGTATCTTAACTACTCCCATTCGCACGTGGAGTTTTGAAGGTTTGGATAGTGTTCAAAAAAGTTTGAAGTGAAAAAACTAATCCTTTATGTATATTAACAGTAGGGCTCACAAATTGAGGTAAACTCCAAGCTGACTTTGCTTGATAAAGAGAGAAAATACGTTCAAAATCGATTCAAGTCACTCGATAAAAAACTAAGAACAAATAGACTGCCTTGATGACTCCCGTATGTCTGGTTTTGCTGAATGCAAGCCGTATAAACGAACCTGCTTAAATTTGCCTCATAGAAAAATCTTTGACTCGATAGTTAAAATTTGTTCCAAATGTTGGAGTGGAAAATGCGACAAACATAATGCAAATCGTGTAAATATTACTCGATGTCATGTGGAATTCTCATAACAAAATAACATAACAATAAAGTCGTTTTAAATCCTACGACACGTTTTTTTTATCCGTTAAACATTTTTGCGGGATGTTAAGACGGTGTTATTTCAGCCATTAAACATATGTTTTGGTTGCAAAGTTGGTTAAAAGAATAGCTTTGAAAATCGACGAGCTAATAATTGAATAGAATACAGAAAGCCTGTGTATGGAGTCACACAAAGTTTAGCATTTGATTTTTTCCTTAGAAAATACATTCGTCTAAACATTTCGTGGCTAAAATTTCAGCTCACAATATTATCTGAATATAAAGTACTTTATATAAAGTACTTGTGAGAAGATGCAAACAGTAACATATAACGTAGAATATTTATAATATATAAATTTATAATTTAGGTCATGTGTATAGTCAAAGACTACTCAACCTGTGTAAACTTTCAAAGTTAATATAATACATAATAATATATCGGATCATTTGCATAAATAAACATGACAACAATAACAACAATAAGATATAAAAATCACTTTTAGATATAATAATGACTATCTAAAAAGTATTATTACGAACATAATTGCTTGAAATCTTGAATTCTCTCTCTGGAGTACAAATGTTATGTTTGTCCAACAAATATTAGGTAACGAAATAGCGTGTAATATACAACGAAATATAAATAAACGCTATTAAATATAAAAAACGTAGAGTAAACCGTACAAACCTTACTTTCACACCCATATTTGAAACTTTATAATATCAAGAACTCCTCCCACGACTTCCGCTTTTGATGTTCCCGTAAGAATTGTGTCTGACAACATTCCATATCGTATACTGGTAAATCTAACATCAACTCACTACCATAGTCATCATTTTCCGTGTGTTGTTTACATGTACTCATTACTATTTCTTCTTTGTCAATTCTCATTACAAGTCCATCATCATCACGTGCATCTTTTTCTGCATTATTGTCACTCGACAGGAAATCAGCATGATGTGAAAACATATCCATATCAAGAGGTAACTCAACTTCATTTATTTGAACCGTGGAGGAGATTCTCGAAGGAGGAGGGGCTTCATGTCCTTCACGGCTGCGTAGGTCCAATGCCACAGATAAGTTAGATTTCGGAAAAGCAACCATGGATTTTTTCGCAGATATAAATCTTTCATTTCCTAAGTTTTAGATAAGGGTATAACTTCATTTAGAACATCACATAAAACAATGTACAGATATTACTACTATATATTATAGATTTTATATTTGTTGTAATTCTATTCTTTCTAATTTTTTTAAATACCTATCTATTAAAATAAAATGGTCTGGTATTTGCAAAATTTATATGCGTGAAAATTAATACCAGGAAGGGAAATGACAATTCCACCTTAATTTTTTACCATCCCTTTTTGAAACAAGATTCAACGTGGTGTACTTCTGTGTAAAAAGTACAACAGATTTTGTTTTGTTGAAATAATAAATAAGAGGCAAATCACTCACTTCTTTGTATATCTGAATGTCTTTCTTTTTTTAAGCTTGGATGCCTATAAAGTAACAATACTGGATATACTGATAATAATACTGATAAGGTTAAGAACACACAGTATACAACTAAAGGTTCTTAAAGAAGCACAGAATTCAAAAGCAAATTAAAGCATAAGTGTAGCCATAGGATAAAAATTGAAATTCATTTCTAAAATGTACAGATACTACGATATCATACCATTCACAGGTAGCGGTTCCTTTATATGCATCAAAGATTTCCAAAGCAATTTTTAACAACCTCTCAGTGTAAGGGCTGTAACAACTTAGTTCTTTTACTTTGGGCAATAACTCATGCAATCTAAAACCAAATATGTTATAAATATAACATTTAAAATTTATTTACAACCAAAAAATAAATAAACAAACAAACAAAACAAATTTAAAGAAACACTAAAAAACAAATAAACAAATAAAAAGAAATATTCTAGAAATTGTTCAACCCTTGTAATGAAGATCTATTTTAGGTGAGTTATTTTTTTACATTCATACAGAAATGAATAAATGAACTCACATTTCATCTGCAAACAGCTGTATGTGTTTGAAAATATAGTAACATGGTGATATTAACCATTTTGCAATCTTGAATAACGTACAAACCAGGTACCAACATAAATCACCTTCTTGGATAAGAATTAACTTTGCTTCCTGAAGAACTAAAATATTTTTTTAATATTATGTTAGAAACCATTAACAAAAATGGATCACTATATTTCTGGAAATGTTACATTCAAAGTTGCATCTGAAATTTAAAGGGAAGTTAGTACACAGCGCATATTTACAACAATAAACAAAGGTTTTTTAATTATCGTTTTTTAACAAAAAATACATTTGAGCAGTTATTATAACTCTTATTCATACTTTGGTCTAGTATTGTTATGGCAACCTTATTATCTGTCTTAATCAGACAATAACACAATAATTTAAATTTACTTGATGGAAATTTAAAATTAAATTGGAATATTGTCATTGATTAAATTTAATATATCTAAATCTAAAAACACTCTTTTTAAAGCAAAATTAGGGCTATAATTTTTTTCTTTTGACTTTTCCTCTTTAAATATTGAACTAACAAAAAAAGTCTGTATATTTTGATTTACAAAGAACAGGCCATCATACTGGTAAATATAAGAAACCTCCTACATAAATGTCAATTATTACAGTATCAGAAATATTTTCTAGATAACATATTTGAAACTTATAAAAGAAGCTTAAAAATGTTATGAATTGTTACCATGATGAGAATCATTTCCTGTGTCACACAAAGAAAAATTTAACCACACAGTGTGGCTATTTTTTCTTTGGAATTTAATTGAAATAAAAACATTACAGGCATCACATGATCTACACACAGAATTATACTGTACATATATTATTAAGTTAATCCTGGTTTTGTTATGAGAATAAACTTTCATATACTTAGATAAACATTGTAAATGTATGGTCTAACAAATACTTGTTTTTGTTTGTGCAAACATTTTTTCACATGACATAAATCTTATGTAATATTTTACCACACTGAAAAACCACACAAGAAGAGAGTGGACATTCCAATACAAAAATGAATGGAAAAAAACTTTTCCCGCAATTTTTAAACTACGCAATGAAATAATGATAAAAATAACAACTATGAAATTTGTGTACCATTATTCCAAAGAAACATACTTTTTATTTTATTTAAAAAATTTTATGAAGAAAATTCTTCATAAAAATAGGCAGAATATAAAATTCCTGTTGTAACAAAATACTTAAATATTTTACATAACATTGTGGCGTCACCTATAGTGTATATAATGTCAGGTGACAGTCATTCAATTCTTGATATCATTTTTCTTTACCATCTCAAGCTTGTAATTCAAGGCATCAATTATTAACACCACTTAGTACATGTCAAATGCAAAATAGACACATGTTATAATACTCTCCTTAATAATTTTGTAATGTAATATCATAAAAACTTACTTGTATTCATTTGTTCAGGAAATACTAAACTGTGCATAGTACTTTTAGTTGCAATATAATGTTCTAAATCACTTAACATAGAGGCATGTGAGTTGTCTCCACATGAGCATGTACTGGTATCATCATCATCTGTACCATAGCCACTGGATGCCAGATCGCAGCAGCGTGGTATACTGATTATAGTAAAATCAACATTTAATAATTCAGGATCTAATAGAAATAAAATACAGTTAATAATAAATCAAACTTGAAATAAAAAAAATGCATGATCACATTGTGAAGTATATAAAATGAATCTTATATTTCCATGTCTAAAAAAGCCTTAAAGCTTGGCTACTTTAATCATCTTACCAAAAAAAAATCAAACAGATTATAAAATAGGCAAAACCAAACCAATCAATAAAATTTAGGATTTTTATAAAAAAGTGTAGCAGGCAATAGACATTGTTGAAACAATGATTTATTGCTGTTTTTATATATATATATAACATTGTCTTGCAAGCACTACATTTTGTTATTGTTAAGAAATTTACTGGAACCCTCCAAAGAAACACTTACAATGAATATGGAGGTATTTCAACGTGTCTCTAAAACCTTGTCGACACATTTGTGCAAGAACATCACTGTTAGGAGGAAATAATGCTTTTGCCATTCTATATACATTATGTGCTGTCACTTGAACACTTGTGTTTCTCATATCAAATTGCGCGTTGGTCTTGTGGCCATCATCAGGGCATATATCACTTTCACCACTGAAAGGAGAAACTGTTATTGTTGTTCCTTCAAAGTGTTGTGGTAGATTATCAGTGAACCCTCCATCAATGTAATGCTGTTAAATGTAAAAATATAAATGATATTTTTCGCTTAGTTATTTCCACATTATTTTTGACAAAAATGTAATACTTACTACGCCTTTGTATTTGGGGGGAGTCATTCCAGAAAAAAATGGTATAAACGAGGAGCACACCACAGCCTATAAAAAGCAATATATACATTGTAGATTTAAAAGTTAGATGGTAGATTTAAAACTGTCAAGTTATAGCAAAATAAAACTTACATCAACCAGCTCTTTATTACTAGCAAATTCTGAGACAATCTCATTTTTCCAGTCTGAAACTCTGGTCAAGGACACATGCAATTTACCAGATGCAATTTTATAAGCATTTTCTGGTAAATATTTCATAAATGTTTTTCTTATTGATGCTGATGGGTCAAAGGAAGGGCTAATTGGACCCAGAAAGTTATGGTGTACTTTGTGTGCAGTATTCATGACAAATTGTACACTTTCTTCTAGATTCATGTCACAAAGCAACATACATGCTGCCAATGCACCAGCTGAAGAACCTCCATAAAGATCGACCTTGTCTAACAACTTTTTACCATAGAATTTAAGGCACGAAACTGTTCCAACATGGTAAATTCCAAGAAAACCAGCACCAGAAAAGGCTAAATTTATTCCCATTACTTTCCGGCGTGGATAGCTAGCTAGTTACTTCACCTAAAAGAGAAGGAATTTTTGTAGGCATTTTAATGTAAACAAAACACTTTAGATAATTCAGTAAAACATGACACCTCCGTCGCTAATCATAATTCCAAATAAACATGACTTACTGCTTGCCAGTTTTTTTTTCGTAACGGATTTGTTTACATCTGAATGAATACGTCATACCATGCAAAAATTGTGTCAATTAACACAAGTGCACTATTATAGAGATAACGTTGTAACCACGAATATCATTAAAATCTCCGTAATTCTATGCTACTAGGCGTTGACTCATAGTGTGCAACCTTTTGCACACCCACGGATTCGCTTGGTTTACATATATTAATTTATTGGTAGTATCCCAACAACTTTACCTTATCTTTATGATAACCTAGAATAAAATTAATTTTTATATAAAAGTTGTGATAGTTTGGCTGATCTTCCCTGATTCCAATGTCTACCAATAATACTGGGTCAGATTTCACGAAACTGTTTATGGTAATAGAAACCGCCTTGTGCAACAACGTTTTTTGTAAAGTTTGATCAATATTTTGATTACCCACATTGAGTGAATTAAATCAATATCGGTGCATTATTACAATGACTAAAAAAGACAAGACAAGACTAGTCACAGAACCGCTAGCCCAGCTAAAGGCTACGCTTTTACTTATTTTTTTAGTCCTAAGTAGTGTGAGATGTTACTATCGAGAAAATTTTTTGCATCAAAGAAGAAATGAATGAACAGCAACGTTTTTCGTTGATAACAAATAAAAAGGAAATAACACAAGACTTGCTTGTAGGTCTAAATATTTATATTTTTATTTATGCCGTCCATGTTACGTATTTAAGCTTATGTTTTTGTGATAAAACCCTTTTTAATCATAAAATAATCAATATACATATTATTTTCAAATTTTACTACTTTTCTACTATGCATATTTTCGGCTATATGTAAATAATTCCTTACTTAATTACGTTATTTAAATACATAATTTTTTAAATTAACATTAATATTAAGAACATTTTAATATTGATAGCAAAGAACACACTTTTAAAATGACAGCCTATTTTTAAAAAATTGACTATTTCCAAGGGAGGCCAGAAGCGTTTATGTTTGATCGCAAGGCCAAGAAAGCAAATGGTATGCAACCAAAACAAATATTTCTTTTTTTTAAATATTGACTTTCGTTTTTTTTATACCAACATGAATGAGTGTGTGTACTTTGTTTAAAAACAAACTTAAACATTGTGTCTCATAGAAGGTGGTATTACTTTTGTCAGGTATTAAATCCTGATGAGGAAATAACGGTAATATGCAAAGATAATGATTCGGCCACAGGTATATACAATTACTCATAGCAAAAGAAACAAAAGTTTTTTCAGAACTCTTTTCGTAAAAATACTGCTTGAAGAAGAATGAAGATGTTGGGAAAAATAAAAAATTTAAAAAGGTTTTTTGTCAGTTTTTTTTTTTGCCTGTTAATGTTTTTTTATTATGAAAATACTATTTTTACAAGTTCCCCATTAAATTTGAGCGAATAATTGCCTTCAGAAGTTGTGCCAGAGCTGGCCAAAACGAGTGTTGATGCAGACATTCTTAAATTACGAGAAGACAACATTGAAACAGACAGTGTAAGCCAAACCCAATCGATACCAGACCTAGTCCAACGATAGAACAAGACCAAATAAAAAAAGCCATGGAAATGGACTCATATCTAGCCAATATCAAATTATGGTATGAATTAAAATGCAAAGACTTTTAGTCTGATCTACAGTACAGTCTGAATGTAATCTACTGTGGGCGCGAAACTCGCATGAATAGATACATAGAACAATAGCTTTTTTTTAAGAAAATAATTGCCTTGCTGATAAACAACGATCCCACGTGATCGTTTGTTTAATCACAATCGGTTGCAAGATCAATTTTGGCAATCTATTTTGCGCGAACTCTTTTGAACATTTTAATGCAGTAATTAAATATAAAAGTTTAGATTGCATTTTAAAAGTTTAAAAACGAAAAGCGGCGATAGAATGTTTTTTTAAATCGCATTTTAAAAGTTTAAAAACGAAAAGTGGCGGCAGAAATGTTTTTAAGATCATATTTTAAAAGTTTAAAAACAAAAAGCGGCAATAGAAATGTGTTTTTAAATCGCATTTTAAAAGTTTAAAAACGAAAGCGGCGATAGGAATGTTTTTTAAGATCAGGTTTTAAAAGTTTTTTTAACGAAAACCGGTGATAGAAATGTTTTTAAGATCGCATTTTAAAAGTTTAAAAACAAAAAGCAGCGATAGAAATGTTTTTTAAGATCGCATTTTAAAAGTTTAAAAAAGAAGAACGGCGATAGAAATGTTTTTTTTACATTGCATTTTAATAATTTAGAAACAAAAAGCAGCGATAGAAATGTTTTTATTTGTTTCAATAAAAAGTATGCGGAAGGATTATTTTACGTTGTTTGTTAAGAAGGAAATGTTTTCATCAAGAAATGTAGATATTGTATTTATTTCAGATTATAACCATTTGTTTTACAAAAATAAACCGCAGTTGTATTCTTTTAATAAAAAAAATACGCAAGTCATTTAATAGGTGTGAACAATGCTTCTCATATGTTTTTTAAATTAAACTCACTGGAATCTTTTTAAGTAATTAAATCAACAATACATTCTCGCGCAATGTAGTATTATAAAACTTCGCGAAAGATTTATATTATTTAATTACTTCACGCTAGTACTTAAGGGAATAGCTTATCAATACATTTATACAATGCATCTGGCTATTACAAGAAATATAATTGCTTGATATTTCTTTGCGAGTGCATTGTCTTTTAACACGCAAATATAAACTCGCGAAACCCTTAAGGGATTTAATTATATCAAAAGACAAACGACTGCCGTCCTCCACGCAAAGGTATGATATTAGCGTGTATGCGGTATATTACATTCAGACTGTACTGTAGTGAAGTTTTGCCCAGAACCAAGAGAAGTAATGGTCAGTCTTTATACAGAGGAAAACTTTGGTCCAATAAGGCTCACAGACTTCCAAGTGGACATTCCAACAAAAGATTGATTTTACTAGAGAAATGGTATTTTATTATTATATTTTGTTAGTTTATTTTATTAGTATATTTTATTAGTATATTTTAAATATTTTGTACATTATCAACTATAAATAAAGCAATCTACAGTACTGGAATTAGGACACTTAACATTTTGAGCGTGTATCATGTGCGACACGAACGATCCGCGATCATGCTATAGCGATGGATCACGCTGGATCGTGAATGACATTAAAATTATTAAACAATAGATGTGTATATATAGCTAATCTTGTGTCTCTGTTTTTGTTTTTTTACATTAAAAAAATTTTTTTGCACCTTGTATTTTTATTAGAAATTGGATTTTTGAAATACGGTGAATCCAACTTAATTACTTGTTCTATGCACGAAGTAGATAGTAGTTTACGGTCTGTTGGTCGGCCAATTCAATCTTCTTATCTGGATAACATCTTTAATTCTACGGATACTTAGCCTGCTTCTTAGCTCATTTGAACTCTTTCTGTCTCTCAGACTGGCATTACACACCCACCTAACCATTCTCATATCATTCCTTTCTAAACGGTCAAGATCTTCCTCTTGGCAAAAAAAATCATGTTAATCAATTTACCTTTATAATTTTTTATGCAATAAAGTTTGAATGCACATCCTTTAGCAGGTCTACAGTTACTGATGACAGAAAATGGCAAAATTTGCTATTCCTTATATATGACATCATGATTTATGCAACACAATTAAATGTGAAATTCTTTAAATGTGAATATCTTGAAAACAAAAAGAGCTGTTTAAAAAATTTTAAAAAGACTTGTTAACAAACTTTTTGAGCTCTTTAATATACGTCCCACATCATTTTACACCTCGCGTTCCCTTTAAGATATGACTGAATCAAGAGGAAGATAAAAGAGGTCAAGCAAGATTACAGGAAATCTGTAAGAAGCTGTGATACAAGAAAGAAGATATGAAACCATTAAGGTTGTTTGTGATAATAAGGATGCTCTAAAAACATTATGGGGTAGATCACTTTCATGTTGGGCTTTGTTTAACCTGGAAAAATGTTTTTTTCTGTAACTACCTAAAAGCAACAAAAATTATTACCTTGTTTTTGCCCTTTGATAACTCGCCAAGCCACTGTTTCAACTCAATGTAGCATTTCTTATTAAAGCCATATTTTACAATTACTAAAATAATTTCTTGCATGCTGTTTTGCTGTTGTTTTAACCATCTATGGTGATCTTTTTTTGCTAGCTGTTGATTATTTTTAAACAATCTATGGAAATTTTTTCACTTTTTACAATTCCGCTTTGATGGTTTTAAACAATCTAGGGCGATCTTTTTTTGGCTTTTTGCCATCTGCTTTTGACTCTTTTTAAACAATTTATGGGATGTTTTTGCTTTCCAAAAGTTGTTGCAATCTTATCCCCTGAACTTCTTCTTTTTTGCATCAGTTTTTTTTTGTGAACATAGTTTTAATGCTGTTAGAAGTCCTTTGTCTAACTTTGGTTGCACAAATTAGATTTCACTAAAATCAATAAGACCTCAATTAGCTTGGATCAATTCATGCTATGCATAAAAAAAAGCAAAATTGCCATTGATTGTATTTTGTAGTCCTAACAGTGTACTTTAGATGTGAGAATTTTATTTTAGTTTATAAGTAAAGCAAAGGAGAATAATTGGGCAGAGTTTGGTGAGAATGCTAGGTCGGAGAGAAAGATATTGTCTCAAACTTACGTGCATGTACCTAATATAAATTCACCCTTGTGGACTATGATGGTCCCTATAGCTCACTTCTCCTCCAATTTAAAAACACTTTTCCTTTAAGATCCAAACAGTTTCTTCTGTATTCTCAATTCTCTTCTACATTTTGTCACTTCTCTTCTGGACTTAACACTTCTCTTGCCTAAACTTTCTCTTCACAACTAAATTTAAAATCTGGTCCGTAATTTTACAAACATAGTCTGTATATTTTTTTCACTTTTTGCAAGAAGTATACTTCGCTAACATGTGCCCAATTTACGAACAGCTTATTGTAGCAGGTCTTGAAGCATGTGCATGGATAAAATGATATCACAAATCAATTCAGATTAGTAGTAATTAATTTCAGCTTATTGAAGCAGGTCCCGAAGCATGTGCATGAATAGAATAATACTACAAATCAATTCAGATCAGTAGTAAATAATTTGATTTATCACTAGACAATAAATGGCAAAATAAATGGCTACCTATAGTCCTCAAAATCATGGTAGTGTCAACCAAGCAAATCACATGCTTTTTCTTATTTTAATAAATGTGCTTTATAACAATATCAGGCTAGGATTTTAGGTTGAAAACAACAGTTCTTTTGTTTAGAACAATAAAAAATAAGAACACTGACCAGCCGGGTTAGAGTTTAGTGTTATATATAAAGAAGTGTGTATGAAAATAAAGAAATGCCTCAAACGGAACACCACAATAATTTTTATCTAAAGTATTTGTAGTGGTTCACTACGCAAAAATTTTTGGAGAGTTATTGATTACTTGATCTTTTTCATGGCTGGGATCTTGTATGTCATTCCTTGTCCCCAGGGATTTTCGCCGTCATGTATTAATTTCGAAAAGGCAAGAACACCTTGGGACGAGGGTTTCACTTATTTAAAAACTTGAGTTATCAAAATCCAGCTCAATCAAAATTCTTGATCAGAATTGGGTCTGGGAATGTTTTGAGTTCATGGTAGAGAAGTGCTTCTAATGGAAGAGAAGATTACGGAGGAAAGAGGAGAAGTGTTTTTATTAAGAAGAAAAGTGTTTTTATTAAGAAGAGATAAGGGCGATTGTAGTGGACTACACCCTAAGCTTTTCTCCTAGTAGCCTTCTTCATCTATATTATAATACCTGTATACGTATGTCTATCACACGTTAAAAGAAGCTACTCTTTATAAGCTCTATCTAGCTTATTATAAACCTAATAGTGCCCCACCTCTGTCATATGTACACTGCCAGCACATAAAGCACCACACTCCTGTTATTTCCTCAGTCATTTATCCTTTTCCTGTGTTATGTTGTGCTCAATTATATCAAACATTATTTAAGGACTGCAAGTAGCATATGCTGAACTTTGTGTAGCTCCATATGGTGTAAAAATAAGGACACCATGTTTTTTTCATATAAAACCTTTACAAAATCTCTCATATGAAATTTAAATATTGGTATATATATTTTATTAAACTAATCATCAATGATTACTGAAATTTCAGGTTGGTGATGTGTTTTCGTACTTGCAAAGTAAACTTGCAATAACCTTGGAAGATGTAGAGCTAGTCAAGTCAGAGCCGACATCTAAAAAAAAATCTGAAGCTCTTATATCCATACTGTTATCAAAGAACAGAAACGTTTTTAAGCATTTTTATGATGCTTTAAAATACAGTGAGTACCACCATCTTGCGGAATTACTTGAAAGTGCTTTGGGTGACAATTATGTGGATGTTAGTGATGACAGCAACAGTGAAGAGGACTTACCTGACAGTGAGTAAATTAACTTATTTGTTTGTTTTGAGAAAATTATATGTGTAATGATGTGCAGCTCAGATTTCTGATGTAGAAATAAATGTTTAAATATTTTGTGACTGCTAATACCAAAAGTTTGATTGTGTATAGCTAGTGTCAAAGATAAAGGATGGATGGTAGTTCTTATCAAAACTCGTTAAAATAGCAGTACTAATGACAAATTCTTAATTTTAGTTGAAACAATATTACGAGATGGAGGTGTTCCGCAAATGCCACCAGTTTTTGTTAAGCGTCCAACTTGCTTACAAGAAGCACAAAATGCATTGTACCAATTAAGAGATGTAGATGGCTGGGTGGTATTACATGGCATGGGTGGCAGTGGAAAGACAGTCCTAACTGCAGATGTATTACATGATGAAGAACTAGTACATACTTGTTTTCCTGGTGGAATATTCTGGCTTACTATAGGTCAAGTAGATGAAGCAAAGTTACTTATGAAAATGCAAAATCTGTGCTCTTGGTTAGACCCAGATAAAGATTACACTATACCGAGAAATTTAGAAGAATCTCGCGACCGGTTGCGTATTTTATTTGCTCATGAGCATCCTCGTAGTTTGCTTGTGTTAGATGACCTGTGGTCAGAAACTGATGCAAAATATTTTGATGTGAGAGTACGAACTTTAGTAACTACAAGGTACTTATCTGTTGCAAGCAAAATTAATGGACTTGTTATAAAAGTTTCTATCTCGGAAAGTTTGGATACTCTTCAGAGTCAACAAATTTTAGCTAATTGGACAAGTCTTGAATTAAATCAACTGCCTCCTGAGGCTAATCTGATTATTTCTGAATGCAAAGGATCACCATTAGCTATTTCAATGATTGGTGCTTTGTTAAAAGGACATGGCAATCGCTGGGATTATTATCTTAAACAATTAGAACACCAAAAAACAAGTAAAGTCAAAAGTAAACTAGCGTATCAGTATCATTCATTATATGATGCACTCATGGTTAGCTTTGATCATTTGACAGAAGAATTGAAGAAATTCTATTCAATGTTTGCAGTTTTCTCAGAGAACATTTCAATTTCAATCAGTGTATTAGCAGTGTACTGGGATTTAGATGTAAGTATATACTTAAGTCATTTTAAACAGAGTTAAAAAATGTTCTTTTTGTTAAAGATGACCTGATGAACTTATGCAACCTACATTTGGAATTTCATTTAACGTCAGTTTATAGCCTTAAACATAGTAAAGGATGCAATCGATACTTTGTTTTTTTGCAAAAAAAATATATTTCAAAAATAAATCTGGTTTCGGCATTACACACTTATCATATTGACAACCAAAATCATTTTTCACACTTAGGGAGAATTTTATCCAATCAAATCACAGAGATATATATAACTGACAAAGTCCTAAATGTGTCACTTGATGGTGAACAAAATTTATACAGTATTATATGTATTAGGTCCTTTATATGTATTAGGTCCTTAGATCTTCTCTTTTAGGATGTCGAAGTAGAAGATATATTGGATGAACTGTTTGAAAGATCTCTTTTACGTTTTGATTCAAGTTCTGGCAAATATAGTATTCATGATATTCAGTTAAGTTTTTTAAAAGAAAAAACAGAACGAGATAAAAAGCTTAAAGGGTATCATGCTTTACTAGTAGATAGGTAAAAGACTTTGTAATAAATAATGCCTATTACCTAAAATTGTTGAATAGTGCTAATTCACACTAGCCCACCTTAACATTTAAATGGGCAAAGCTTACTATTTAATTTAAATTAAAAATTTACATGTTTTAGGTTTTCTTCAGCCTGTAATGGTAGTTTTCATATATTGAAAGATGATGGATATATACATTGGTATTTGATTTCTCACTTGATAAACGCTGGGAATTTATCTCTTGCTATTAAACTGCTGAATAATTTTTCCTGGATTGAAGTCTCTATTTCTGTAACTGGTCCTGCCTATCTGATTAGTTCATTTGGTCAAGTCATAAAAGAAATTAAAAATGATATTGAAGCGAAGGTAGGAAAGCCTTGTAATGTCATTTTAGGCTAATTAGTTTTGACTGTTACTTAAATAGGAGTTCATTTAATTTTCTTTCACCAATGCAAACTAAATGTTTTCTTTCTAGAGAGGTTTATGCGATATCTCTCAACTGATCAGTATGCAGTCGCATGTTTTATCCTCAACAGCGAAGATTGATTTTACTCAGTTAGCTCTCAGTCAACCCACATCCTCATTTATTTACCAGTTGGCTTTAAATAATGCTACCCAAAGCTTAAGAAACCAAACTTCTAACACAAAAGTGTATTATACCTGGCTGTAAGTTTCTTTATTCTTTTGAAATCATCATGTTCCTTTTAGAATTTTTTGATGTGAGACATTTTGTCAGAGAGTTATCGCTAATTACCAAATTGATCCAAAGAAAAGATTTCGCAAAGATTATTTTTTTGATTTGTTGCAATTAGAAAATTTTAAAGGGATTTTAATTTTTTAAATTAAAATCAACTACATATAGCACAAAACCATTTATAATTCATTTTTAATCAAATAAAAATATCATCTTTTTCTCTCAGGAAAATGAGTTGTTCTTGCTAATTTTAATTTCTGATTCTCGTATGAGGTTAGCTTTGCTATTTAAATAAAATTTTTTGAAGAGATTATTGTAAAAACATCCTCTATGATCAATTTCTTATTATTTATCCCAACAGATATTGTCATTTTGTGCTAGAAAGGACTGTTTAAAAATAATGCATAATACCTTTAGTAATCGACCCAATCAGTTAGAAGCTGGATACCTCCTGACATCTCAACTCCATAAAGGGCCTGTTAATGCTTGTCAATTTTCACATAAATTTGGTAGTTCTGTAGTGGTAACTTGTGGAAGTGATAAACGTATTAAGGTATGTGGAAACTAATTCTAAGAAAAAATAAAAAAATTGTTAGGACAGTAGTGACGTTGCAATTATCAACATGACTTTGTTTTTTATAATTGTTTACCATGAAGAGAAATGTAACAGGTGCATACCAAAACTGCTATTTCTTGTGTGCTTAAATTTTTAAAGTTAAATATTGAGTTTTCAAGTTTATTTTCGTCACTAGATTTGGAACAGTATAACAGGAAAGGAGATTTTGACACTGGAGGGCCATGAAGATGTCGTTAATTTTTGTGAGTTTACACCAAGCGATGAGAAAATCATCTCTTGTGCTGCTGATAATACAATCAAGGTATTGGTTATTTTTTGTCTATCAAAGTGTCTACCTTTGAAATATTAGCTAAATTTTCGGACAGATTCAAGCCCATGCTCTTCAAACTCCTTGTAGTTTAAATAAACTTCTCTACATTTTAAAGGCTGTGATTGTCACCATGTTTTTTTCCAATTAATTAATATTGACCCTCTTATTTTTGGGGTTGCTTTTAGATTTTGCATATTGTTTTAAATATTTAAAGGTTTGCCATTTTGCAAAAGTTAAATGCACTGAACAAAATATAAAAAACTTTAACAAGGTAAAAATAACCGTCTGGATTTGTTATTTTAAGTGACTAAAATAGAAAAAATGCAAAAATGACACAATCAGTCAAAAATTGGTTAAGAAAAGTAAATTATAGTTTAGAGTATACTCAAGTTTGAAATTTCTGGGTAAAACATTGTGCACAGTCAAGCCATGAATCTCATTTGAATTTCATCTAAAATACTATTATTTGCAATTATACCTTAAACAACTCTTATTTGATATTGAAGTTCATTTTGATCTTTTTTGTAATTTTAAAAAAAACTGGAAAGTTTTAAAGATAAAATTTGTTGTTTTTGTTTTTAGTAAAGTAACTATTTTTTATAACCTGCAGCAAGCTGTGGTAGCCGCGTGTGCTAAAACACTTTTTTAATTATAAGGTGTGGTCGGTTGCTTCTGGTAAGGAGCTGTTGTGTTTACAAGGTCACAAAGATGATATTTTGTGCTGCAAGTGTTCAAACAATGAAAAATACATCGTCTCAGCATCAATTGATACAACGGTAAAAGTAAGTTTACCCTATCGGGGTTTTTTAAACTTTTTGAAATAATCCCATTTAATTCCAGTTTTTTATTGCACGTCCTTCCAAGGAAGTAATGGTTAGTGGGAATTTTCTTTCCATAGGTATGGGACATAGCTACTGGTCATTTACGTAGCACATTACAAGACCATACTGATGTTGTAAACTGGTGTTGTTTTTCACCTAATGATAAATATATTGCATCTTCATCAAACGATTCAACTTTAAAGGTATGTATTTTTTATGTACCATAAAGCTCGTCATATGCAAAATACGTTCAATGATTAACTAATGGAAAAATATAAAACAGGAAAATATTTTGCTTCTTTCAGTTCTTGTAAGTTGAAAAATCTAATTGTTAGCAAAATATCTCTGTATTTTAACTTTCTTATAGCCTGACTGGCTGGCTCATTTAGATTTTTGGCTGTCCAAAATAGCCTTTAAAATGCTAAATTGCCAGTAAAATTTGTTTTAAAACAATTTTTTTCTTGCATATGTATGCAAATATTGTTTTAGTTGTATCTTCTTGTTCACATCTACAAGTTATTTTTTCATAGATTTGGGATGCTGAAACAAGTGCTTTACTCTTCACATGTGGCGGCGATAAAGATTTTATACCTTTTTGTTTATTTTCACCGGATAGCAAAAGTGTTTTTTCTGCAAGTCAACAATTTGTTCAGGTGAGTTTGGACAAGTGTTGTGTGGCCAATCCTCCTCGAAGCTTCTCAAAACTCCTTAAAATCCCTAAGTCCCATTTCCTTCCTAAATGGTCCCCTGAGGTTTTTACAAATTTCGTGCAATCTTTTTTAATTTACCTTATATGGCCATAAAAGAAACTTAATCCTGTTACACTTCAAAGTTCTTTCCATCTCTTCAAATTTTGAGAATCTGTGGTTGTGTGGCTTCCCACCTTTGCCAATATCTACAATACTAGTATTTGAGTTATTCAAATCATATAAGTTTTGTTTTAAAAGTGTGAACAATTAAATTAATTATAAACGAAGTTATCTTTCTTAGAAATACGCTGTAACTGATGGATCTCTGATGTGGAGTGTGACCACACCTTGTCATGTTCTCTCCATGGCCTATTCTCCTGATTATAAATACTTAGCCTTGGCTCACAGTGATATGGTAGCACGTGTAAGTAGAACAATAATTTATTTCTGCTTACATTTTGTACGAGTAAGAAAACTTTTCGTAATATAAAAACCTGAAACTGAATAAAAACTTCATCTTGGTCAGATTTCAATTTTATTAACAGGTCATAAAGCACAAACAATGTTTTTTTTTTAGTTATACGATGTGCAAAATGAGGTTTTCGTTCAAACGTATGCTGGTCATAGTAGTTGGTTAAATGATGTCAGTTTTTGCAGTGATGGTCAAAGCATCGCCACTGCATCTGCGGACGGAGTTTGCAAAGTATATATCTTGTTTGTGTAATTTGTGTAATTTCGGCAGGAATTATTTTTCTCGAAATTGACTAAAACTCGCAAAATTAGCAAAAATTAATTCCCTTAACCTATTTTTTTAACAGATTCAGCGTAATACTCAACTTAGAAAATAAATTGGATATACGGAGTGTTTAGTTATATATCCATATTACATGAACGTGTCTGCTGGACCTTCAAACCCTTAAAAACCTTGGTGACTTATATTGGTAGCTTGGAAATCTTGAATAATGATCATTTTCTAGAGAAAAATCCGGAAAACCTTGAAGTATGAATCTTTGCAGAAACTTCTGTCTAGTTATGACAGATTTATTGTCTTCGACAAAAAAATTGCTTCGTAGCAAGATGCTGTGTCTGCACTTTAAAAAATTAACCTTTCTTCGGGTTTAGTGCTGCGATTTTAGGTCTTTTTTGCATTTAGGCACCGAAGTATTTTTTCTTGTTTCTGCGTGCTTTGGTACCTTATAATTTCGCAAAATTATAGTTAAAAAACATTTACCCACAACTTGTCGAAACAACACCCTGGTGGCACTTACATGTAACAAGTAGCTGAAATCTTAAGCAAGTAAGAATTGCGATGTGTCTTGTTGTTTTTTAAATTAGATATGGGAAGTGAAACCAGGTACATATACCACAGAGAAGTTGCGTAAAATATTTGACGTTAGCTTTTCTGATGAAGAATCACCGACCATCGTGGCTGCTACAAATAAAAATCAAGTCAAAGTAAGAACGAATTTCAAAATTTTGTAGTAAGTTGTTGAGCTTTCAGAAATTTTACTAATTTAAAAATCTATCTATACAACAGTTGTTTTGCCCATGATAGAAGATTCCGTATAGTTTTGTGACCTCCTGTAAGCCTCCACATTTTCACTTGAAGATGATTTTCATACTAACTAATGGAATAGGTATTTTGCTGACCAGATATACATAAACTAACATTATTGGCGCATGTGTAATAGCTAATAATTGAATGTTGTATTTTACAGCGTAAGTTCAATATGTCGTAATAAAGAAAATGATTCAATTTCTAAAAGCTACTTTCTAATGGTCGCATTTATTTTTATACATATTCAACAAAAAATAATGACATTAGCCTAACTGTCAAACATAGGACATTTTTTCGGCTTTTAACACACTGTATCTCATTAAGTAAGTTTGACATAGAATAGTTCTATCCAGTGAAAAAGTATTTTGTTTTGTTGGACATTCACGAATTTTTTTCCTAAAATAGCTGCGCGCAGCTTATTCCTGGTAACCTACAGATTAAATAACTTGATGACGGGCGAACCTGTGTACTTTCTATTGATTAACCATTAGTATGTATGTAAGGCGAGTAACTACAAGACAGATGCGGCTACCTTTACATCTTTTAAAAACGGTTACAAGCCGTTGCGTCGAAATTTCTATTCTCCCGTCTCAAAGAATCAATTTTTAAAATCATAAACTGATTTATTTCTCCATAAAAGCTAAATAATGAGAAATTTTGTAGATTTTTTTAAAGAATTAAAGAAGTTGTTACAAAAATATTGACGAGGTTGTTCGACCTTAATATTTTTTAAGGTTGTTTTTTTCTAAAGAAGTTACATGTGAACCGAGAAACTAAGTTAAATTTTCGAGTTACCAAAAAGTGCAAGTTATCAAGCATGGTTTTATGGTTTACAAAAATATTTATTTATTTATTTATTTATTTATTTATTTATTTATTTATTTATTTATTTATTTATTTATTTATTTATTTATTTATTTATTTATTTATTTATTTATTTATTTATTTATTTATTTATTTATTTATTTATTTATTTATTTATTTATTTATTCAAAAACAAACGCCACCACCCTTTATCAACGCCCTCCTCTACTAAAGATACCTAAAAAGAAAAAATACGGTATACTCACACAACTCCTTTTGTACGCCTCTTACTTCACATTGTTACGGCATGGAACATGAGGGTATTTTAAGAAATAAACCACTCATATATACCACTGAAATGTGATATCCATTTTGGCAAGGTACTGGGTGTGATAACATTTTATATTTTAGTTATTTCAAGCGAGCTCAGTGCTATCAGAAAGTGAGAAATTCGACGTCAAAATATCCGTGTGTATATTTTCTAAAGATACAACGTCAGCTGCGATTGGATTTTGCAACGGTGACATCGCGGTAAGAAATGTCTTCTACTCTGCAAGCATTTAAAAACATTTGTTTAGGGTTTGTTTAATTTACGTGTTGTAAGTTTTAACCCAGGGCGTAGGGCCTAAAAACGCTCAACATTTAGTCGGCGGAAAGTGATGTTTTTCTCTCGCTAATTTCTTCCACCCGTCTTCTGCATTCACATTAAAAAAATATTTTGTTCTAAGAATTATTAATTTTTGTTGACTTCTCTCAATGTGACTTTTTGTTGTGCGGCACAATTTCTCTTTACGATTTCTATATCTTCCTGTATATCTCCGCTATAAATATTGAGAGTCTACTGAAGCTGTTCATTTCTACTGTGGATGCAGAAAATAGAATTGTTAGTACATGTATGAACTAGTGTACAAATAATCTATAGCACACCTCATCGAAACCTTGTTATAAAGGATTAATCTCTATATCACCCGTGTTTGGTTTGTCTGCGCAAAATGTTACCACAGTAACGATAGCTGTCTCTGCGCTACGGACACACGAAATGCGATTAGTAAAGGACGATCGAACCCGTGAATTTATAAACGGGCTAACGACTAGTCCGGTATAAAGTGTCTGTTTCATGGAGTTCTTTTAAAAGTTTGACCGATATTTTATCTGTTTTTTGAAAAAAGTGTAACATGACGTCTACTGTAACGTCGTCTACTGCTACATGTCGTCTACTGTAACATGACGTCTACTGTAACATAACGTCTACTGTTACATGACGTCTACTGTAACATGACGTATACTGTAACATGACGTCTACTGTAACATAACGTCTACTGTTACATGTCGTCTACTGTAACATGACGTCTACCGTAACATAACGTGTACTGTTACATGTCGTCTACTGTAAAAGGTTAGGTTGTCTGCTATGAGGAGGTTTCACTGCAGGTTGGATAGTGTATAAAACCCAAACATACCTTCTTTAGATTTTAGAATGTTCAACAATGCAAATGAAGCTGCACTTAAAAGAACATCGAGGCAAAATCACAAGTTTGTGTTACGGAGACAAAATCTTGCTTTCTGCATCTGAAGATTGCACATGTGCTGTGAGATTCTATTTCTTAGTTTTTTATTTATGATTTGAATTTGAGATTCTGCTACAGTTAGTTAAGCATAAATACTGTGTTGTTCTTTGCAGGTATGGAGTTTAGTAAGTGGAGAAGCTATTTGCATGTTTCGCACGCACAAAGAAATTGTAACGAAATGTTTGCTTTTCGATCAGGATAAAAAGGCTGTTTCGTCATCCTTTGATGGTTCAATGTTGGTGCGTTTTTTATTTTTGTTTCTGTAAAGGTTAAATTTGTCGTGGTGTTTCAGAAGCAATATTTTCTTTTTGTTTACGGACTGTAAAAGAAGTGCCCTTACGATGTTTGTTTCTTTCCTTTAATACACTGCTGCTATAACCAAGTGTGTCTAACCACAGATGAATGTTTTTTGTAGTACATGATGGCTTCCCTACTTAATCAAGAATGTATTTTTATACATAGCTCTAACGTATTTGCTTTTAGGTATGGGACACTGAGACAGGCGATATTTTGTTTACCTGCAACCATGACGATAACGCCGTGATGTCTTGTACAATCTCGCATGATGAAAAAATTCTGATTTCTTGTTCAGCAGATTCAACTTGTAAGGTAAAATACTATTACTATTTTTTTGAAAAAGTTCACACACCGTTCTAGCATACCTATCAAAGCTGGCAATATATGTTGTATCTGAAATCCTCATGGAAATAATCCCACAAAAAAATTGGAAAAATGACTAAAGCAACATTTACATAAAATCAGATAATTAGCCTCCCTATTATGACATCTTATTTTCCAGACTATTATTTTCGGTCTTTAAACTCAAAAAAACGTTCTAACTACTCTTCTTCCGTTGCTGCAGAAAAATTTCAGTCCTACTTGGAAAATATATAAATTTAGTCCTCTTAAATCAGTGAATATTGAGGATTGCGGCTGCTTTTCTTTCCACCAACTATATTATATAATATATTAACAGAAATTGGTTTAACATCGTAAATTGGTTATCTCTTGCCCATTTTGTGGTCAACAGATAGCTTCGTGTAAGCTAACAACACTATATGCAATGTACACTGGGGTGAAAACTCGAACTTGCAGCCCATTGGTTACAAGCCGCATGCGCTATCACTACACCATCTCCACTTAAAAATTACAAATCAAAAACATTATGTTACCGACGGAAAGTTTTCTCGGTGGTATTCAACGTTTCATTTTTTTTTTTAAATTGACCTTGTTTTACTCAGACGTTTACCGCAGTTGGCCATGGAAAGCAAAAAATAACAAATATTACTCCTTCGTTAAATTACAGAAGCTATTAGAAAGATATAAGTGTATATGTAAGATGATCGTGCGTGCATATGAAATGCCCAATAAAAAACGTTGATTGGGTTTATAAGATCTTTATATTTCAGTTATGGCGTTCTCATGACGGTTCACACATTCTCACGGCTGACGATCACAATGACGTCATTCGTTGCGTGGAGTTTTCCAACGACTGCACAATGTTTGCTACCGGCTCCGACGACGGCAGTGTGAATGTAAGCTAGAAACCAAGTATTATCTGAAATTTAATTCACAATGAGGCCACTAAAGAGGTATATGTATTGTAATTTTTTGCTAGCATTTTTATTTCTGTGTAGGTATGGAGGACAACAGATGGGGAGCTAATATGTGAATGTGTGTCACATGACATGTGGGTTGTCAGTGTCAAATTCAACCACACCAATGACATGATCATAACTGTTAGCAACGACTTAAAAGTAAGTCAAACAGGAGTTTTTATCGCTTTGTAATTTTTTCCACCCAACCTTGCGTGTGTTTCATGACCTGTGAAGTTTAAAGTAGAATAAAGGTTGTCGAAACATCTAACGTTATTTTCTGTAATGTCGTACGGCATATGACGTAGTAGAGTGTGCACGGGTTTTTAATAAACAGCAGCTTCCAAGCAACAGGAGGTTGATTTTTTAAAGAACAGTACGCAACAAGCCAGGCTCAAATAAATCCCTTAAAAATTAAAACACGTTAACTTTCTTGAAAATAACAGGGTTTGTTTGATGACCAAATCATGCGCAAATAATAATTTATCTTTCTTCCTCCTGTTTTGACCACGTTATCGTCACTGTTGTATAGAGCCACTGGCTGTGACGTGATGTTTTATTCTTTTTTCTAGTGGTTTGATTTAAAGGGCAATCTACTTCAAACATACAAAATTATGGGAAGTTACTTACGCTCACTGAGTTGCACAGCAAACTTTGAGATTTGTGTAACTATTGACAACTTGGGTTATTTATATATTCTGAAGCAACTGAAAGCAGCTGGAGAAGAAGAAGAGGAAGAAGGTAGCTGAGAAGCGCAGTGAAAGAGGTTGTTTCAACGCCGTTGATATTTTACTATTACCGATTGGTTCAATATCACCGTGTAGTTTATGTCGCTTTTAATCGTCGTCGTAGCAGTTTTCGTTGTTGTTTTTTGTCTTCGTTATTGGCGTCGTCGTTTTTTATTGATGTTGTTTTTGTCGCACTTGTTGATTTCGTCGCCGTCGTTGTTATTGTCGTCGTCGTTGTTATTGTCGTCGTCGTTGTTTTCGTCATTTTTTTTCATCGTCGTTGTTGTTATCGTTATTTTCGTTGTTGCTGTTTTTATTGTTTTGGGTGTCATAAAAATTGCGTAGCATTAAAAAAGTGGTGGGTAAAGGTCGGGTTTTTTTTAACGTAAAATTGTTGAGCAACAGTTGTACCATAATAACTGTTATAACTTCAATGAAAACATGTTGTGCAACACAAGAGATGTTGCATAACAAATGTTCCACAAAAACTTTTGCTTGACAAGACTTACAAAAAAAGCTAGTTGGCGTTACTAGGCGTTGCTACCTTGAGAGGATTATTAATGCTGGATTTTTTTTGCGAAATTTATTTTTGTGATTCAATAGGAAAATATTTGATGTTTTTAGGACTTTATTTTTACAAATAGGATTCCCTAAAGTATCTTTGCGGGATCTAATTCTACGAATTTGATATCAGATAAGCACTTTGCGGCTGATTGTTTTGCAAATGGGCGTTTATCAGGAGACCGCCAGGGCTAAGGAAAATTTAATCCTGCAAGATTTAATACAACAGTACTTTGTCCTCTTTGCATAGGTGGTAGAAATTCAGCGAGTTCAGAATTATGTAATATTTGGATGTCCCGTTGTCGTCGACGTCGGTATTTTTGTCGAAATTTTTGTTGTCGTCTTTACAGTGTGCGTATGATATGGAACATTCAGGTTATTTATTTTTTATGAAACTGTATAATATCATTTTTTAACCAAAAAGATTACAATTTAGTTCATTTAACTGTTTCATTTCAAATTTGTCCGCATCAAGCTTATGATTCCCCCAACCCCCTTCCTTGTTTATTGTTATTTGGCTTGTGGTCAAACGCTTAAAGCGAAGTTGATCGTAATCCAACCAAATAATTTTAAGAACGTTCTGACCTGATTATTATAAATATAATATTTAACTAATCGAGACAAATGTTATCTGTAAGACAAGTGGTTTGTTTTAAATTTAAAATTTTTATGGCACATGGCACGTTTCCTACCAAGCTTCACATTTCAAAAGAAATTACGGGACGCTTTGTAGACATATTTGAATGGCTCTCAAGAGCATTGCATACAACTCGAAAAGATAAAAGCTTTTGTTGATCGACAAGATACACGCAAGCTTAATTAGAACTGGTCCACTGTGGAAAATTTTTTTTCGATGGAAATTTTTGTCCCCAGGGTATTTTAGTCCTGTTTCTCAAACAAATGAAACCGGACAAATGAAGCGGTTTTCTTAACATTACTTTAGATGATTTGTGAGATTTGTGAGTGCTTATTATTGGCAAATTATTGGCAAGTTTTTGTTTAATTCGTTTTTTTTTTATTTCCCGAAAAATTAAGGTCAAGAAAACCCAATTTGACCAACGTCTTAATCGAATAAATTATTTTCATGGATTTTTTTTTAAATAAACTTGCTTTTTAACGTTATCCTGACTATGAAAACAACTGTTATTCGTCCGTTAGTAACCTGCATAACAGGTTGTTCTAGAGTAGCGCTATATAAAGGAAAACATGGATAAGAGGCAGATAAGCTTAAAATGGCAGTCTGACATGAGCAATTCAATTCGAAACAACTCTATTTTTTGTGAACTTTCAAGTTTCTCACTACTTCCTTTTGATGTCAGCATTCCATGAAGCTTTAGTAAAATTATTAATTTAAATCGAAATATTGGGAAAAACAAACTAAAAACCAAAAATAAACAAACAAATAGCAAACAAAGGAGAAACTTGAGTAAAAAAGTTCCAGCAGATTTTTTTTAATTTTGTGCAAGTTTCAACTTAACAAAAGGTCATCTGGGATTATGTCATTAACAAAAGCCGGATGATACCTTTTTGTAGCCAGAGGAGGATCCAAAAAGATTTCCCAGAGTATGTTAAGATCATAATTTAGGCCAAACATTCTTAATCCGGCTCAAATGTTTGTTTTGTGTGATCCAGTTGGTGCCGTGTGTGTTCCTATGATTGATAGGAGCGAACTAGTTACCAGGTCTTTTTAAAGCTTTTTCTATTATTTAGACTTGAAAAAAATTCTTTTTGTCTAAGATGGACACTTTGTTCTGAAAGTCGTGATGTTATATAAAACATAGGGAAAAGAGAGTAAGCACCATGGCAAGTGTCATGCGAATGGGAAATCGTCATCAGTATTTTGTTTGACACCTCTCCTTCAAGTAAACAGTCTTTTCACATTTTTTTATTTTTTAGTTTGTTAACTTTTTGTAGATACCATTCGTCTCGATAATGTAAATATGGTGTACGTGTACCTAGCAAGCGTTAGGTGCGGTCAAAACATCAAACAAGTACTTGTGTTCAGTTCAGTGAACACACTTGAAGAAAGAAACCACAAATGTTTTTTGACTGACACTTCAAAGAAAAATGTCAAACCGTTACACTGTTATAACTGAAAGTTACTTCACAAACCAGCAGTGACGTAACGATTCAAAACATACGTAATAGGTAGCTACTTTTAGGATGTTTTATACGAAGAAGAGTATATGGAAGATGTACAGAAGAGGGTGTTCGACCAGGATACAGTACTCATTCCAAATTTTAAAATAAATAAGGCAAACAACTCTTGCTTTGCTTAACCTCCTGCTCATTAGAAATTTGTCAGTTTAAAATGTTTGGAATAAATGAGGCATAAACAACTCTTGCTTCACTTACCCCTAACAAAACCAGAGGATGGAAAAAATAGAAAAACAGTATTGAGATTTCACGCATTTTCGACCCTCTTTTTAGAATTAAAATCTATAGGTTTGTTTAAAAATAAAACTGAAAAAAATAAAAACAGAATCTTTCCAACAAAAATAAGTCCTGTGCATGCTAAAGAAAATTATCCAAAACTATATCACCTTAATAGGAATTTTCTATTCCTAACAATGTTGCAAGAAAATGCATTGGTTTGTGTCGCTACCTTAATCTAAAACGAACAAGCCATCCAACCTCGCCACGATAGTATGTTAGTTTAACTTTTTTAAGTCAAATAAAAATATTGACCAGAGGATAATAGTCCTGTCAACAAGATGACATATTTACTTGGTCCTTCTTAATTTTCAAGCCCAGCTCGTCATTAACTAGCCTCGTTTTAAATCATTGAGGAAATTTGAATCAAATATCAAACAGCTTAAACAAAAATGAATAAACCATCCATTAGAGTCACTTTTGGATTAGCACCTCTTATGGGATAATCACAAAATTTTGTCAACGGATATATTTTACGCGTGTGTTATGAAATGTGTTCTTCCGCAAAACTGCAGGAGTGCTTTGTGACGTAGAAGATGCTAAGTCAGACAACTGGAATAAAAGATGGTACCATAAAGTAACTTATTCTAAATCCTTAATAACATAGACTTGGAATAAAAACAAATTCAAAATAAATAAAAATTATTTTTATGTTAAACTACTGTAACCCGTAGGAAGCAAGATCGTTTCTGTGGAGGCTGGGGTGACAAGTCTTAGTGTATCTTTAAAAAGTACCATGGTTAGCCCCTAGGGTTAGAAATAATGCAAATTATGTATCATAAAATCTTATTGCTGTAATCGTTAATAATAATTGGTTGCTACGAGCCTAGACTGCTACTGCAACTTGTTTCAAAACCATTGTGGATGTCTTTCTTTTATAAGGAGCACGCATCTTCACATGTGGATATTCTTCCACATATAGCATCAATTGACTACAAAATTGCAACCGTAATAGCGCTGCTTCAACATGCAGGCCAAGTAATAACATGTGTTTTAACATGCGTCCTTTGCGGAGGAAGCCGCATCATGACTAGTGAAAACCTCAAACTTTTAAAAAGGGGTCATATCGACGACAGCAAAAATTTGCGTATGATTCATACTAAGGGGCGTTTATAACTACTAATCTTTGAAATATCTCCCATCAACCCACGAATAGGGGAATAAAATTAGGATTCCAAACATAAGGAACTCACGAATAATCACTACTGGATGCTATGTCATGTGATTTACTAACTCGTAACGAATTCTCGTAGAAATAAAAACTGTAGCTTTGAACAGTCTAAAAAGTTTCACTTTGTCGAATACACATATTTATAAGCAACATGAGATAATAGGTCCTATGAATAACTAATAACTCGAACTATTAAATAAATTTAAAAACTGACAAGATGCTGCTTGTGAAAAACCTCTAGGTACCGAGACGTATTGGTCCGGATTGGGGTAAAAAGTCGCAAAAAAAAAAAAAAAAAAAAAAAAATTAAAAAAATAAACATAATTTTTCTTTCTTTCATAACAACTATGTAAATTGATGGATCGGTTTCTTACGCTTATACCCCATTAATCTCCTCTCCTCCCAAAAAATTCAACATTTTTGATTTGCAATAATTTTTACCGCCCTATTCCCAAAAACGCCCTAATTATTTTTTATTTTCGCATACTTTTTTGCGCTTTGGGTTGTGGGTGGTAGAAATAAATTCCTAGTAAGCTTATTTCAAGATACGTTCAGACAAAACATTTTGACGAAGAAATTTTTAATTTTTTGAAAATCTTAAAAATTAACGAGTAAATAACGCGTGTGAAAATAAAAAATTCGCTTAAATAAGCTCCTCGTGGATAACGCCTTGCTTTTTCTTCTTGATTCATAAAAAATGGAGAATACCATGAGTTTCTCTTACTGTTCTGAATAAAATATAGTGTATTAAATAAAATGTATTTAATACAAATAGTTACTTTTGCATAAAATATAATTTTAAATTCTTCCATCGTTGAACAGACAAAAAAGAAGTTTAAATAATATAATAAACGCCCAGGGCGTTTATCAAGCTTCACAATATAGGCATGTATAACGCAGGGCGTTTATCAAGCTTCATAATATAGGCATGTATAACGCAGGGCGTTTATCAAGCTTCACAATATAGGCATGTATAACGCAGGGCGTTTATCAAGCTTCACAATACAGGCATGTATAACGCAGGGCGTTTATCAAGCTTCACAATATAGGCATGTATAACGCAGGGCGTTTATCAAGCTTCACAATATAGGCATGTATAACGCAGGGCGTTTATCAAGCTTCACAATACAGGCATGTATAACGCAGGGCGTTTATCAAGCTTCACAATATAGGCATGTATAACGCAATAATCTTGGTATTCAATTAGGATGATGGGAAGCAATCGTTTGCAATACTGATATTTCGCGGGAAAACCAAATGACAACAAAGTGAAAAAGCAATGTCAATTTCGATGGACAGTGCAACACTGATGTACCAGTGTTATTGTTGGCCTTCCCAAACAAACGTTATCATGAAATAAGAAAGTAAGACACTATATACAATCAATCTATTGTTTGTTTTCTTCTGAAAAAACAAGAGAAACTAAAAAGGCTTTCTTTACCACATCTCCCAGTATTTTGTATCTGGGCATGCGCATTAGAATTTTTATTCTAGCCACGATGACTGGATTTTGGTAGCTTTAGAAGTTAGTCAGCTTCTGAAAGTTTGCAGACGGGGAATGTTTTAAACAACCATTGTAAATTCGTAAAACACTGCCATCTTTAAAGTACTTGAAATTATGCATATCAAGCGTCAACGTTTGAACGTTGAACGCTGCAGTCATTAACGTAACGTAATTAAAAGGCGCTTTAAAAGAGACGATGTTTTAAAGAGGCCATGTTAAGAGGTAATGTTTTAAAAGTTAAACACCGCGGATGTTTACCTTTTTCCTTCATGCCTTAAAAATGGAGCGGGTTTATGAAGGTATTGTTTCTAGGGATAAAGTCTCCTCCTCTTGCATGAAGAAACGGTACAGATTTCTGATCCTCTTTCCAAAGTTTCAAGTAGCATTGCCGACTATAAGTCAACATTTAGTCTTGGCATATATACATTCGTCAGTCATAAAAGATGACAGGTTAAATGACTGTGTCAATATTTAGATTAAAACACTTGTCTTTGATAATAATTTTTATGTATCTTATGCTTAAATCTCTGAGACATGTAATTCGCAGTACAATACTGTGTAAACAGCATGGCGTCTTCGCAGCTTTGCAGTGCTCGAAAAGATTGACATTTTCATCTAGATGGGAGAATAGATCTTCTGCAAACAGATAAAATCCGCTCACGCTAAATTTGTATGCCTCACAACAAACAGAATTCAATCACACTTTCTTAAAAATTGCGTGTTTTCCATTGGTCCATTCTTTAGAATTTAAACGAAATTTAAACGAAGTTTCTTTTTTCACTCAAAATCTTCTTCGTCATTCATCTTTTCATTTTCTTTTAACTTGTCAATCACCCATTAATACATTCAACTTTCCCAACTGAAGCTCTATTTATTAAATTATCATTCAAAGTTCCCTCTATGTATGACTATATATACATAAATCCACAAAACACGAAGACGTTTGTTCTCTTCACGACCTTTTTCCAAAAAAACCTTAAAATATCTTTCTCACCCTTTTATATATGTTTCAATTCACAATGAACAGTTTTCAACGCGTTAATGACGTGAATGAAAAAACTTTCGTAACGGTGAACGCAGGTAGAATTATCTGCACTTCACTGCTACTCTCTCTGTACTAACAATATTATGAAACGCATAAACAGACGTCTATTCAACCTTTAGACAGTTTGTTCGTTATAATTCCCACAGACAGAAGTTATGGTGATAACTTATGCTTTGAATCAGGACATCTTTTTTAAAGACGCTGTAACTATGACTCCTCATTACATGGAAGAAGTGCATATTTTTTGTGATTAAAGTTTGGAAATTATGCAGTTTCTGCGCATGCGTTAATTTTTTTTAACCATGATGTGTTATACGAAGAGTTAAAGGTTTAGTTGTAGGTATATTTTTATCCATTTTTATTCCTTTTTATTTTTGTTGAAAACAAGTGCAAAGTGGAAACTCATTTTTACCCAACTTCGTTTTCAGGGCACTGTCCAGATAGCTGCTACACTGTAGGTTAAAGGAGGTGGCCTTTAAAATAAACTTTAAGTATGTCATAAGAGAAAATGCGATTAATTTAAGGACACGATCTTCTGTGTATCCCGGATAAGCTCTCGACCATGTAAAATATGTCAAAAGACAACATGATGCAATGTTGTTAAAAATAGCTAACTGTGTGATGACATTGCTTAAGAATGTTGACGCTAAAATGGTCAATGGTCATGCAATAGTTTCAACTAACACAATGAAGATGTTGGGTTGGCAGCGTGAGGGTTTTTTAAGAAAAATACTCAATTTATTTTGTTTTTGTATCAAGTGACGTCACATTCGCACGGTTGGCGGATTTTTTAGACGACAAGCCAAGGAAAAAAACCTCCTTAGGGATAATGCAATTTGAGTTTTTCCAAGAGATGTTGCTGTTGTTACTTTGTCATACAACCAGTTCGTGACCATAATGCAACGGTTCAACACATACTGAATACAATAATTTTAGTATTTCATGATAAAATGTCCCTCGAAGATTTAGGGTGAGTTACGTTTCCGGAAGTGTAACTCACTTCGGCTCACAATTTATTTCTGCTTGTTTTCGATACCTGTAACGTAAGAACTTTATATCTTAGCTACCAACACCGTCGTAAGTTTCACTTCGGATAAGTGTAAGCGACCCCTAAATTTTCGATGAATGTTTTATAGTGAAATACTAGACGTATTACCTTTGGTATGTTAGAAAACGTTGCTTTTTGTTTACAAAAATGTAATTTCCATCGCAGCGCTTCTTGGCTACTATTAGCTACATTTCACAGGAGAGTGTTTATCTTAAGGATTCCTATAACGAGAATGTGTGGTTTAATGAGAGTATACGTTTATTGAATGCAATATTTGAAAATCGCTTTTATCGCAGAAAAAAATCGTAAAAAGCATAGCAAAAACCGTTTTCTCGACATACTGTAAAGAAGACAAAAATCTTTTTAACTTTTGTCAGATATGTTTTCTCCAATTTTTTTTTATTTTCTAACTCTTCTCAGCTTAGCTCGCAAAAAATCGGCAGAAAAATATACTTCCTTCAATCAAAAACGAGAACAATAATTTTTATAGGAAACCCATTTCTTTAGTCCAACCTTGAGTGTTTCTTAACAGCCACTAATTGGTGTTGCTGAGTTTAATAAGTGCTTAACTAATACATAGCTTGGACGCCAAAAAAGGGGATAGTCCCCCCGCCCCTTCCACGCCCCACTGGAGCCTGTCACAGCCCTGGCCATTAAAGGCGCTTCTTAATAACTAAACAACGTTTCTAAACAAATTATAAAGATATTCGTTCTTCTGTATAAAAGTGTTGCTTATTTGTTTTTTTTTTCTTTTACTGTTTGGGTCACGTCCATTGCAAAAGGACAGCGCAAACTTTAAATTTAATTTGTTAAAATAAGTTACAAAACAAATAATGCACACAAAAGCGTGCCTAAAAACAGAAAATTTGTCATTTAATTTGATTCAATAATTCAGTACCTTTTTTGTAAAATAATTCGTCTTATTTATTCCATACATCACAGCATTATTTTATACCAGACTATTAAGTTAGCGAGTCTTGTCATATGAACAATCCTTTCATAAAATAATAAAGTAGCCTTTTATGTATCCGAAGTCGGAGAATCAAAAACATTTTCATCACGTATCTTTCTTATGAATTAACATAAACTTTGTCGCGTACGTCTCTAGCACGTGCACATTTTTTTGGTTTTTCATAACTGCTAATATTCTCGCTCATCCAGTTGTTAAATTTATGCAAAAACGAGTTGGGTTAAATTACTTAGCAAAATACTAAAAAAGCGGAGCTTTTTTGTCACGCTAGCGGCGGAAACTATAGTCAGGGAAGAACTTCATTATTTTTAAAAACTATTTTTCTTTTTTGCGAGTTTCTTATTTGGCTGTAGAATAAAATATAATAAAAATAACTTATTGTGTCTTACATTCTTTTCAGGATGTAATACTCGTTTTCATAACAAAAAGTTTGATGTATAGTCCCAAAGACTGCAACATTTCCAGCAATTTTTTAAAATATCAGTATTCTTAATTTCATAACAAAAAAAATTAATAAGAATGAAGATGGTAAGATGTTGTTTCAATAATATGGATTTCGCTGGTCTTTCCCTGTGAATGAAAAACAACGAAAAGAGAAATTTGTTACCTCGTCTCTTCTTCGATTGATTTAACAGCAGTGAAAATATTGGCCGCTCCATAATAATGGCTGAAGGACCAGGAGACGCCTTGGGGCGAGGATACATAAGTAACTTTATTTACAATTCAGAACATTTTTAGAAAACTTCATCACAAATTCTGCTTTCTTTCCAACAACAATTACTCTTATCTCATATTTTTTTCACGACAGAAACAGAATGAGCTTTTATGCCTAAAAGAAAATCAATAAGAAAATAATTTTACTTCGGTTGCCACCATTTTGTATAAATAAAGGCGCGATAAAATTTATTAATTTTTTTCTTTCGCGCGTAAATTATAAAGAGAATTTGTCTCGAATAAGCTTTCTAAGTTTAAAATCTTTGGAAGAAAGAAAACATTGAGTAGACAAAACTCATGCGGGTGGCAAAAGGAGAGGAAACTGAAGTGTTTATCAAGAAACAAAAATAAGAAATAAAAAATAAAATATGGTTATTCAAAATCGATACCTCGTAGCGTGATACATGTATTAAAAGCGAGTGAAAACTCCTTAATTGTACATGCGTGACATTTGTTTGGGATACTGCTATGACGCCAATACTTTGAAATTTATCCAAATTATGGACAGAAATGTTAATCTACTTTGTGGTAAATGTTCTAGTGTTTTTGTTGATAAATATTGTGGTATAATTTGTTCGAACACATAACGGTGTGCGGCTTTGTTAGACTGCACGCGGTGATCGAGGTACAAAAGCAAAATAAACAAAATTTTTGGTTCTACCTACGTTGGAGTTCTTTAACCCCTTGATAGCAGTCGGTATCATTTAACAATTTGACATTTTATTGTACAGTATAACTCGATTGGTTAGTTTAGAGCAATATAATACTTGCATTATTTGCTTCTTCGCCTGCTGCAATAATTTTTAAATCTTAAATTCCGTCGGCACATGTCACCGATTACCAATTTACTCGCAAATCTCAAAACTTAAGGACATTGCAGGATTCTTCAATTTTTTGTATAGAATTTAAACAACACGAAATTTAGGTCTAACAAATTTTTCATTGTTGGAAAATCACATTTTTAGGATTGGTTTTTTAACAGAAAACGAAAAAGTAACGTTTTTGATTACCCGATATAAATAACTACGGACCCAAATGTAACAACAGCAATCATTTCCAGCCAACAAAAATACTCAAAATGATTCCGTGCATTCTACCTAATGAAGGGTTGCTTTTTGTTACTACTAGCAACAAGAAAGGGTAAATATTTCGTGCAACTTTATCTAACAAAATATTGTATTGCTCAGTAGTACAACATTTCCTCACGCAAGCTGGATTTGGAATCTGTGACTGCTTGTGGATTAACAGTGCGAACTCATCACTCAAAAAGATTATTGAATTACAAATTCAAATCTGCAACGTCAACAATTTAAAGTCAGGTTGTTTAGCTTCTGCAAACACTCGGGACTGACTTTGCAAAGGAGATATTTTTACCCAAATATGGTTATACAGGGCTTCATAATATCATTATTTAAAAACAACAAAAAATATATATAATTTAATCGAGGGTGGTGTCGGCAAAAATGTTTTTGAGATTTTAATTAAAAGTTCCTTGTTATTTTAAACAATAAAATTGTACAACGGTGAATAAAATCAGAGGGAGAAGTTGGGATAGAAAAATTAGATCTCAGAATTAAATTTATAAATCGTTAATGCAATCAATACTTTAAATGAAATGTCGACAGATGAACAAAATCTCGACAAAGAAGATCCGAACACATCACACAACCACATGCTGTCCACACACTGGGACTAATTTCCGTCACACCGGAAACATTTTTAGACTCTTGGAGGAAACACTGCAGCCCTCCATTCTTTTTATATTGATTTTTTTGTTTTTGTTTATAATCATTATTTGAATGACAGGTTTGACCATTCTGTCAATTTAATTAATTTTTTGTCGTCTAATGAATGAGCGAAAGAAAAGTTATGTGCCTAAAAGCTTGTAGCGTTTACTTTATTTTTGATTTGATTAATGTCTTTACAGACAACAACAACAACAACAACAACAACAACCATGGTGAGAACAATAAATTTACAACATATTAAAACAATAAAATTGTACTTTTTTTTCAAGTTAAAAATGGTGAAAAAAAAGTAACATGGTTAGCTCATCATTGACTTTGAATAATGTTCTTAATTCTAAAGCCATGCGAAGCTGAGAATGTTCTTAACTTGGTATATTTTCTTTTTATGATTTTAGTTTTTACATACCTAATGTGTAATGTGTGAGCCGATGAAAATGCTGCTTACCTCGCCCACAATGTTTTCTTGTTACCAAGCTTTACCTGAAAATATTTATACAATTGATCATTGATTTGTTTGTTTGTTTGTTTATTTCTATTTGCAATGTCGACTTTTTTAAAACTAACTTTACATCTTGTGCCAAGACTTCACATTATGTATAATAATCCCCGATTGTGTATTGAGACACAAATAAAATTTTACGAAACATGCTTTTTATTGTTCCGGTTTTGCGTCTAATTTATTGCCTTCTTATTTGCAGCGCCATACTGCTTAAATGCAATATGGCGCAGGCTTAATATTTTTCTAGACTATAATAAACCTGGCGAATTTCTCCACAAAGATTTCTATTCTTATTTCATTAAAACGTTTGGTCTACCTTAAGGCAGATTTTCCGCCTTTTTGAACCCGCCGCCGCTGAAAAACCTTTATTGGCTAACCTACAGCATTTTTTCCAAAATAATTAAAAATTTTAACCATTTTAAAAGGATAAATTTTATCACTGATTTTTATCACAAAATTCAGAGATGACGTCACACGGAAAGAAAATTCCGTCAGACAAAATTTCAACAGTCGAAAAGGTATAAGCTACTCTCAATTACCAATGAATCTTTTTTCTTCAAAAAAAAAAAAAAAAATCATGTTCCTTTGTTTTTAAATATTGACTTATTTATATACTGTCAGACTGCAAAGTAATTATATATGTACCCCCGTCTTAGTTTATTGTTTGCTAGAAAACAAATGAGAAATTTAGACGTGTTTTGAGAAGACACAGGCTAAAATACCAATTGGTTATTTATTAAAATACGAGGAAAAAACAAGTTTACTTAATATAAAGAAAAATAATAGTTATATTTTTGACAATATTTTGGGATCTTTGAAGGTTATTTTTTATATCTTGTCCCATCAGCAGGGGGGTTTGTTCAATACTTAATCCCTCGCAGTTAGCAAAGTTGTTTTATAAAATACTATGTCAATCACTCTTTCTCAAGCACCAAATAAAACGAAGAAAATTAAACTTATTTTAAACAAATTCATTTTGCTAACTAGCAAGGAGCAACTTGGAGATAGTGAAGAGAAAATAGCGTAAAATCACAGCCTTGTTTGTTATCTATATTGCATATCATTTTTGTTGACAAGAAGAATATCAACAAGCTAAATAAGACGAAACAATTTCAAGTGTTATAGCTGATTTGACCTGAAATATAAAGAGGATACAAAGCCTTGCAGTGTTCTCTTCGAGTAAGTAGAATTTGTAAATTACTTCCTTATTCGCACCGTGTTTGTCTTTCACACTATATAATATCACTCACTGTGAGGTTAAGAATTTCTTGGTTTGTTTGTTTTTCTTATAAGAACAGATTTTCCAATCTCTATCAAGAAAAATAAAGATGTCTGGATATGTTTTTGGGGAATTTACCCAAAATTGAATAAACGCTTTTCTTTATTATTAACTTTAGAACATTTAAAACGTCTGTCATGTTTTATTTATATTCGTCTTTAACTTTGTTTGTTTTGCTTTTGACTTCCAACTTAGCTGTATTTCCTGGTTTCAAATATTCTCACAACAAATAATCATTGAACAAAAATCCTCTCTGTTACATTTATTGTCATTTCCACCAATAACAAAAAAAAAATTATTTGCTAAACTTCACATTAATTTATTTCTAGGTTAAAAATATGGAAAAAATAAAATTTAGACAACAAAACGACTGAACTAAAAGTTGATGGACAACTAGGTTACGCTTTGACGCTACTGGCGTCACCCACCCAACCTTGTCCCCAGGGCATCTTGTATATTTTCTGACCCCGGGACGGCGATACGAACATCAGTGGTCAGAAAAGATACAAGATGCCCTGGGACAAGCTCGGTCACCCACACTTTGTCTTTCTTTTAATAATTTACAAAAAATTTAAAAAAATTTAATGTCATTGGACACTTAGGGAAGTAATGGATCGTCCTGGGTAAGAAGGCGTTAACAATAGAGAGAGCGTGACTTGACAAGAAAGAAAATCCCTTATTTATCTTCGAACTAAACAAATCAATCAATAAATATAATACTGCAATCATGTTCGTCATTTTAAACTTTAGATGTGGAATTCATTCGCCTGTCAATATTAGTTTTGTAATGCAAGCAAAAAAAACAAACAAATATATATATATGTTTAGAAATGTAAAATTTGCATGCTGGATAATTGTGGTACGGCGCTTACTCACTGATGTCAAGTGATTAACAAACTCAATTTCTTATTGTTCATTGATTTTTTCTTTGTCTCAGTGTTTAATCAACTTAGAATTGCTGAAGAGTGTTGTCTGTGTTGAAAAACGTTACAGCGTTGCTTGTATGGCGACGGTGTGCGTACGTGCGAGTAAACGCGTGATGTTTTTACTTGTCGCACTTCCGGTGAATGTGTTGCGAAACACCACCACCCGCCGGTAACAATAAATGGCAAACCATTGAAATACACTACAAAGCTTCATTTCAAGTAGTTTTTTTTTTTCGCCACAATTTCTTTTTAATTAAGCCGAATGGGAAATAAAAATACTTCAAATTATAGACTGGTTGCACAGGGTAGCAATCGTCTGTGTTGATATAGCGGACACGCCGCTATCAAACTCCCATCGTAAAAATCAACCACAATCTTAAGCGGTGTACTTGTTCGTCTTTGTTTATTTTCTTTTAGGTTTAAAAACAAACTTGACTTATCGAGACACAAAATAATGTATTTATTGAATTCCGTGTTTAATGTGTAATCACTTGCAACAAAGCCAAGCATAGACGAAGGTGCCAAAAGAAAAAAAATAAATTGATTATTTATTATTTTTTTAATATTAGCAACCGCATCTACATATTTGAAAAAGACATGGTCGTGAAAGATTCCGACTTTATTTGCGCTGAATCATCATATTTTAACGACGCAATGTATTCCGTTTCAGAAAGTATGGATAACTCTGCCACCCATCTGGAAAATATACCATCGGCTAATTCCATTCACAATCGGCACAGCCCGTCGTTGGATGATAAGTCACCAGGCTATTACTCAAGCTGCTCACCAACAGCCTTTCAAAGATCTGGTTCCCAGTCTAGTTTATCTTTAAGTCCTCACGACTACAACGGCGACTTACGCTCACCCACAAGACAAGAAGCACCTTTTTTTACAACACATTCAACGTTATTTGACCCAACATCAGTATCAAGTTCATGTATGAACAGTTATCCTACACAATCTTTTGGTATGTTTGCCGCACCTGGCAATGTTCAAGCCGTTGGAAATAACATTCCAGTATCTATCATGAACAGTATGGATATAAAACCCTCCTTAGAAATCAAAGCAAGCGTTCAAACGCATCCATTTTACACGCATGAGATAATACCACCCATGGCTAACCAACTACCCAGTCCGAATTCTCACCGACCATCGATTGCACCATTAGGTATTCCAAACATGCCCTCTTTTCCTGGATATAGAGCCTACCCACAAGTAAATGACATTTTTGGACCAGCTAAACAAGAATTTTATATGCAGTCACCTTTCTACCCTGGGTATCCAAATTACTGGTAAGTCACAAGATATTTTCTTTCTTTTTAGTCTCAACTACTCTCTTCGATGCTTTTCTTGACTGAACAAAAATAGGAAATGAACGTTTCCTTATTGTCACTAAAGCTCGCATAGCGGGTTACTTTTCTCGCTTTTTTTATGCCTCAAAATGCAGGCAGGAAACACTTTTTAAGTAGTTCTAAGTAATTTCTCTTTTAAGAATACTTTATAAATATATTGAATACAATTGCTGAAGTACCTTAAGAGAATTACCTTATTTAGTGTCGAGTTTTTGACGTCACGTACATAAAGTTCCGATTCTCATTTTCTTTTGTGACAACTTCAATTGGATGCACCTTTAAAAAGCACAATTAACATTCCACAAAACCTCTACTCGTAAACTAACACATACAAGAACCGCAGTAAAGGGAAAATTTACACAACCGGAAATATGTAAACTTGTATCAGCGAAATTTCTTTTGCTTGGCCTTAAGAATTTTAATATTTGTATTTGTAGGTATCTCAGACAACCGACCAATCAAATTCTTACGTGTATGTGGATAGACCAAACACCATTTCCTAAATCCAAGCCATGCAACAAACAGTTCACAATCATGCAAGATATTGTCCGACACATCAATGACGAGCACATTACTCGGCTTGACAACAACGAGTATGTCTGCCACTGGCAAAACTGCAGCAGGAATTTGCTCCCATTCAAAGCTAAATACAAGTTAGTTAATCATATACGTGTGCATACCGGCGAAAAACCTTTTCCATGTCCTTTTCCGGGATGCGGGAAGTTATTCGCCCGGTCTGAAAATTTGAAGATTCATAAGAGGACGCACACAGGTAAGAGAGCAGGTACGTCAATTTAACGTATTTATTTATTTTCTTACTCGCACAACACAACTTCGTTTCTAATCCACTTTTATAAAGCTTTGTCTTTGGGAAATCAGATTAGATAAGAATATATGTTTTTAAATTTTTTGTCATGTATATTTTAGGAGAAAAGCCATTCCCCTGTGAGTATCCTAGTTGCGACCGACGTTTCGCAAATTCCTCCGACAGAAAGAAACATATGCACGTGCATTCAACTGAAAAGCCGTACAACTGTCGCACGAAAAATTGCGTCAAAACATTTAACCAATCAAATCCGTTAAGAAAAAATATTAAAAATATAAATGAACTTCCACAATGCGACGGAGCATGCGCCGGCCCATGTAACTCTACACACGAACCCGATCCAAGGGTGTTCAGTCCGCCGTTGACACCGGAGAAAAGCATACCGGACGACAATTCAGAACTAACTCAAAATTACAATGACATGATATCACTTCAAAACAACACGACACTTGACAAAAATACCGTCTCAAATGTTATTATTAAACAAGAATTTGAGGAACTAAGTAACGATATACGACAACAACTGACGTCAATAAATGACGTTAATTCACATCATTTAACGACGGGCAGTAAAATCGACGACAATTTAGTTCCGTCGGCACCTTGGTACGCATGTGACGGACATATTTAAAATTTATCGCGCACGCGTTTTAGAGTTTTATCCTGCAAGGTCGTCCATAAAAATGTCACAAACAAAGTATAATTCTACCTTGACAGCGTCAAATTTTATAACTAGACATTATTTTACATTCAATTGCCTTCTAACTTATTTAAAACTTTATATTCTTTGTGTATATACGTTTCAAATTTTAACAGAATTTTTTTTAATACTTTTTTGTATTTTTTATTTAAACTCTAATATTTACGGTACTCAATTTTAAAGAATTATTTTAAAAAAATCGCAAATAAAAAATATTGTTTTTTCTCTATTCATTGGCTAAGGTTACACTTTTTTTATAGTGATTAGGTTGTATATCATGTGCCACTAACGTAGCTTGTGTGAAAACACGGACAGCCATACTCTTGTGCAGAAAACTTTAAATAACAATTAACATACAGTTAACTCACGGTAACTCAAACTTCCAAGGTACCAAGGAAAATAGTTTCGACTTAACAAATGTTTGAGTTAAATGAAGCTCCCTTTAAGTCAAATTTAGTCTAAAATGAGATTATATTTCGAATTAAAACGTTCTTTTAAGAGCCGGGGCAACAGTTACTGGAAGTAGGTAGGCGAGAACTTCGCCCATGCCAGATGCCGCAGTAAGAAAGCCGGCATTTAGTTGATAATATATTATAATATTAATATAATATAGGGTTGATTTTGTAAATGTAATTTTTCCCTAAAATTATAATGACTGCTGTAACTAATAAAAACCCTTCGTCGTGAATAAAAACCCTTCGTCGTGAATTTATCTTCAAGAAAAGGTTTGTTTTTCTTTGTCCAAGTTGTTTCGAAACTTGTTAACAGTAAGTAGAAGGATTACTTATATTTTATATGAAATTAAACTCAGAACGGTTTATGGCGTTGATCCAAAGGCCGCAATTTATAAATGCATCACAATTTAAAGTCAATCAAGAACAGAACATTCCGTGTATGGCCATGACTAAAACTGCTTGCATTTTGTTGGTCTTCCCTTCCCGATGGTCTGGCTTGTCGTAATAGCTTTAATGATGTAGCTAGGGAGCTAAATACTTATTTTTAAATTCTTGCATTTTATAAGTTAATAGTCGTAAAACTACTCTCACTTGTACTACAGCTATCAAGCTAGAACTGCACAAAATAGTGCTTTCATTAGAGTCCCTTTTTTCAGAAGCAACAAAAAACTTTTATCCTGCCCTGTGTAATTTTATCAACGAGGGTGCTGATAAGCCACATACACCGTAAAAAGTATAGGCGTTTTGGGTGAGTAAAATAACTTCTAAAGGAATCTTTGTGAGGCTGCTATCATGTATTCTTGCGGTCAGAATGTTCTCCTTCGTTGCTATCCGATGGAGAACAAAGTGGACTTTTCACAGTCAAACCTTCAAAGTAGCAACCTTACTTAAACAGAATTTACAAGTAAAACGTCGTTAAAATGTCGCAAAATGGCAAAAATTAAGCAGTATCTAAAACATATTAAAGATTTGACTAAAAAAAAAAGAATTCCTTGAAAAATCCAGTATTGTATTTATGAAGATTTCACCACAAAAACATTAATTACGGCATTTGTACCCCATTTCATAATGGCTGCCCGTGATTGGTTGACACGAATCAGACCGCAAGAATATATATAAAAAGATATTTGTTGAATCATGAAAAAATATTGTTGTTCATTGCACGGAACAGTCAAGTTGAACTGATAAATTAACCAATAACATAACATAGTTAGCCCTTGCAGTACAACTAGACGCTACCCACAGTATGTTACAGGTTTCTTTGTTTTCTTCCCTTTTTTATGTTTTTTCTTGAAATTATAAATGATGTTGTTGATTTATCAAATCTGACAAATTTATTAATTGAGTGTCTACCCTTTTTTGTATCAACTTGTTCAATTCAATTCGAAAACAATGACCAATCAATTTCCTCGATAATAAACAATCAAATTTGTAAAATTCAATAAATCGATTTCAACAAAATAAGTCCTGTATTGTCCACAGGTTTGAAAATCTTGTATCGCCTGCTTAATATTATACTTGTTTAACAATGATATCAAAGCCAGCTTGACTAAATTTATATATATATTTTTATTTATATAGTATACCTTTTGTGTATCACATGGCATTGATTTGTATCTTTTTAATAAATTCTAACTTTAAATCAGATAAGTAGACAATAATTAAACAACCTAGTATTAATTCAGTTCTGGTAAAATTGTATTCTTCTTTCTCAATTTTAAATATACTTTCTTTTTCAGATCATTTGTTATGAAACCATGCACCATCAGCATTTTCGAAAAATCTTCAACGAGAGAAATTTTTAAGGATTTTATTGGTAACTTAACAGAGTAATAATTCATTGAAATTGAAATTGTTCAGAAGTTATTATATATATTCGAATCGTGAAGTTCATACATAGCAATCCTGCATCCTGGAATTTTCGAGATCAGTTATAAAAAAATCCAGTTAAAGTTTTAACTATTGTTTTAGAATATATACTATATATATGTAAAAAAAAATTATTTTTTATTTATCAAGTTGTATTTTACGTTAATTACAAGAATAATTGAGAATTAGGATACTTATGATGTGTTTATATACCCCATTGTTCTCCGTTTTAAAGTCTACTTCAAATTTCAGAATCTTTTAGGCTAATGACGGAAATCTTCAAGTCGCAGGGCTTCTTATTTAAAAATTTTCCCCTGGGCAATAAGCTTATTCACAAGCCTCTATGCAATTCCGTACTGCATTTCTATCATATTCGTCATATTTGGCGGAAAATGTTTCAGCATAATAGCTTTCAGACACAATTTGTTATTACAGCACAAGAATTTTTGGAGATTTGATAAGTCAAAAATGTATGCGTAAGTCTTTTGAACGAATTTTAACCAAAAATCAAAAGCAATGATTACGTGAAATTACACAACAAGAAGGCTAGAGGCGTTTAAAGTGTACATATATTTAATCAAGATCTAACTTTATAGATAGAGCCTTAGCCAAATGTGAAAATAACGAAAATAATAAGTTCTAACACTGCAGTTTTTATAGATTTCAAACGTCCACCATTTTCCATTTTAATTTTAAATCCCGTTCTAAATTTGAATGTTTGAAATCGTTATTAGTAATTCGGGGCGCATTAGTGGTAACTATGGCTAGTAATAGCCGTATACGTCTGTCTGTCTGTCTGCCACGCAAAATGGTAGCTTAGCTGTGCAAGTAGCGAGAAACACGCAATGTGGTATAAAAAGGACGGGCGAACCCGTGGATTTTTCCACGGGTCAACGACTATATATTAAATTTCACTAATGCTGCACCACGGTAAACTCTTTACTTCCTAACTTTGAGTAACTACTACTTGCAAGCCATGTCTCAACCGTGTTCATCTTTCGTCTAGATACCAACAATTTGTTTGAAAAAAGACGCTCTATAGCCTAAAATAAAACGTATCTCTTTCGTAATTTTCACGGTTTGACTTTTGGAACAGAACTGTATCACCAATAGGTCACTTTTTGCTTTATTCAAAGATCTATGGATTCAGTGGCATGGGAATAGGGTATCTTAGGCAGTTGTCACCCTCTTCTCCAGCGCTTTTTGGTTTTTCATATTAGAGAATCTCCCATGTCAAAAAAGCAAAAAACACTAAGGACGAGGGTGAAGCGGTTGTTTTATTGAGCCGCTGCTGTATTTTCACGTTTCCGTAGTTTAAACGTGGGTCATTTAAACAGACCAGGACGCCTTCACAGGACCGTTATAGACAACAGTACCAATAGGAACTGGAGAGGTAATGCTCAGTAAATAATCAAAATAAATTAAAAAAATAAATAAGTAAGTAAAAATGTATGTAGATGTAAATTTCCTTGTTAAGAATTACGGCTGTCGGTCGAAAAAAAAATTGTCTAAGAACGCTGTTATAAATACTTTCCAGAGCTTATGATATTTCAACCTTCACAATTAAAAAACCTGGCAAATCTAATATCACTTAAATAAACTGAAAAAAAAGAATACTACTGGTTTCTTCCTGAATGTTAATTATAAAAAAAGATGGCGCAGAAAAGCACTCTACTCTACAAAACAAAGTTTCAGCCTTCTGATTAAATAAACGCCAGATCAATGCTTTTGTGAAACCCTATCATATTCTTGAATATTATGCATCTCGTTAGCCAGTGGAAAAATTAATCGACACTCGCCGTGCGTACCTCCCGCATCGTTATGCATCCTTGTTTGTCTGCTAGCATACGGCTGCCATTACGGAGATATTTTCTTTAAGCAGCTGCTATCACATGATCTATCTCAACTGATTCTTTGTACCTCAACTTTTAAAAAGAAAGCGTGCTTTGAAAGCATGATCTTGTTTCTTCTCCTCCACCATAAAAACTTTTCTGCTTTCTGGCTCCTAACTTGATGAAAGTCTAGGGGCTTGCTAATGATACACCAAATAATAGGAAAAATTCTTATTTTTTTGTTTAGAATCTGCTCCTTAGCTATATTTATTAATTTTTCCTTCCTCTTAACTTCCTTCCTTTAAGATATACTCCGCTGCTAAACAACCTCATTTCTGCGTCTAATGTCAAAAAGGGCCAATAAACCCTGGGAACAAGGTTAACTCTTTATCATAGTTCCATAATCTCTTCACCACTTAGTTTATAAACAATCTTCCGCGTACCTGATCACGTGTCAAAAAAAGAAATTTAAAAATTTTTTTTTAAAAATTATGTTCGTATTTGCTGCAACGCGACTACAAAATGACGGTAGTCTCTCTACTTAACGGACGCTTTAAAAGGAAGACACCCCTGGTTAACAGGCACTCTGAAGGCGCACATCTCTGATTAGCAAGCACTCCAAAAGGAGGACATCTCTGATTAACGGACACTTTAAAAGGCGGCGTCTCTGAAAAAATATATCTGTGGCACTTCAGCTTACTGGTTATAACTGTCGCACTTTGTACGGGAGATGTGGTTTGATTCCTCTAGTCGGCGATTCAATATGAGTGAATGTAACCATAGCCGGGTTAACAACCCATTTGAGCGAAATTGGGGAAATTGTGTTTGCCGTTGGATTGTTGCAGGGAGTAATTTGACAGAGCGCGGACACTAATTGGGTTTGCGTAGCTTGAAATAAGTATTAAATGGCTACGTTTGCAGAGTAGTTCTCACTGACTCTAATTCCCTCTTTTCTTCCACGAAATCAAAGAGCGTTACATTTTGAAAAAAATTATTAACCTGGTGTTTGGTTATAGGATATCTATGAGTTACCTTGGTTACGGTTACACCATTTTAAAAAACACCAATGCGATATGACATCTATTACAACACATCATTGCTCTGATTGGACATTTATCTTTACATAACTACGTCAAATTACAAAGTCAGTATAAAATCTGACGTCAAATTAATTCATCCTCTTTCGTCTACTTAAGCCGTAAAGAGTGTGTGAAAAATTAAGAGAATTGAAAAGTCTCTTGCAAATTTCATTCGAAGTTAATAATTTTAAATATGGATGAATATTGGGAAGAAGATGACGTAATATCGAAATTACTTGATCAGTGCGTTGATCAACTTTCTGCTGTGCCGGAGAAATCTTTGCTTGATGAATTTGTGGAGGTTGGTGCTAAAGTTGATACACTGAACAAGAAGTCAACACTTCAAAACAGGAAGAAGTTTGGAAATTACAAGTTAAAAGATATGATGGACGAGTTTTATAAGTTAAGTAAAGTTATGGATGAACAAATTGGAATTTCGCAGCAAAAGGTAAAGATAGCAAGCGAAGAAAAAGATGCTGTTTATGAGAATGCTGTGGAAGATGGAAAAGTCGCCATGTTGGAAGAATTATTAAGAAGTGAACAAACAAAGTCGAAGAAGATCGAGGAAGAATATGAAAATAAGTTAAAAGCTAAAGAAGAAGACTATTTAAAGAAAGTGAAATCTTTGAAAGAAGCTCTTGAAAGACAGAAGAATACAAATAAAGAATTACAATATGAATTTAATAAAATATTAGAAGAAAAAGAACAAGAAATTGAAGATCTAACAGTAGAGGTATGGAATTTTTCGTCTTTTCTCAGGAAAAAGTTTTTTTTAAAATAACCACCTCGTCTGCTCTATGTATTCAGTTCCATTTCTAATAATGTTTATATTTCTTCCATGTAGAATACAAATTTAAGAAATGAACTTGCATCAAAAGAAAATGATGTATATGAACTAGCCTTAGAGGTATGTAAAATTACATGGAGACGAATACTTTTACTTGAGATTATTCACTGAAATTACAAGATCGGTCCAACCTTATCTCCAGGATTCAGTCAACCTTGTTTCCAGAGTCCAGGAAACGATGGAGAGCATTGAGTTCAGGGTTGATTATCACTCTAAATAAAAAATAATGCAAATCTTTTAACTATGAATTCTTTTTGTTTAGAATGAAGAGTTGGAAGATAAAGTTGAGATTAGCAAAGAATACATAGCTACTTTAAAACTGCAGCTAAACAATTTTGAAAAACAACAGCAACAAGATAAATGGAAGTTAGAACAAGCCGATGATTTGTTAGAAATGGTGGAAAAAGAAAATGATGAAATGGAACGTAAATACAAAGGTAGGCTGGTTACACAATTACACAGTTACACAGCTAGCCTAAAAACTACAAAACCCTAGCACATAATTAATGACCTTCCCACATGAGTTATAAGTTCTATTATGTTCAAATTTCAGTTGCAATTGCCAACCTTGTTCAACAGTTAAAAGTAGAGAAGGTTAGAAATATAAAACTGCAGTGTGATAACCAGCTTGGTACAGCTGGTACGAATCGTTCTAAATCGATGCCGTCACACACAACCGCAAACACTCCTGATATGTTGTGTAAACGACCCGACATTGAAAGCAAAGTAGACATTATGCAAGTAAGATCTGTTGGTAAAGAAAGTTGGAAGGAAATAACTGAAAATGTTAAAGTTCCGGTAGTTTTAAAATCTCTTGGATGGACACAAGCTTTCATTCATAGAAAAGATTAACAATATAAACATATACGTTGAATTTCTTTAAAGATCATGCTTCTTTATGCAGGTCAGAATCCTTAGATAGCCCAGTTCTTTTCCATTTCTTTAGGGGTCTTATCATTCTGGTACGCTTGTCATAGGGTCGTAAAAAATAAATGCAACTAAAGGCGAAAGGGGTGGGAGTGGGGGTGAGGGTGCGACGTACGTACGTATCACTTTTGGCAGCAAGAACTTTTAATTATCTAGTACCATGTAAACAAGAGCAAACCAGCGATCAAGAGATGGTCAAACGTTCAAAACGTACGTACTGAAGAATGTTTTCTTATCGAATATAGTATTGTACATCGTCAACAATGTATTTTTTTTGCATCTAATTAAGCTATGGGGGGGGGGGGGGGAGGGGGATGACAATATTTTAATTTCCAACAATCTTTTTCTCAAGACTTGATATTATAGGACGTGCTTTACACTCTTCCACAGTAAGATATTACTGCAGTTAGTACTTATACCCCGGCAGGTGTAACCCTAACCCTACCTCTCACCCTAAACCTCACCCTTGGAAAAGAAGAAATAACCCTAATTGTCCCTAGGGTCTCTTGGCCCCCCAGCGCCGGTAAGACAAAATACCTTGGGAATAAAGTTGAATTGTGGGAAGACATTACTATAGAAGCTGTTGCAAAATTATATGAGAAATAAACTAATGGAATTTTTATCATTGTAACACATTAGCGCGATTTAGAATTTAGGTTGAAGAGTTTTCAGTAAACTAAACCCTTCATTCCTAGACAAAATTTTTAACAGGGTTTTATACGCCTTTAAAATGGAGAAATTTATAAACACTTTATTTACCTTTTTCTCCAAAACGTAGTGAGAAGAGGTTTCCTGGTTACACCAAGACCTGCCTCATTCTTTATAGTTAGCCTCCGAATGTATATCGTTAGCAGGGTCTGCAATGTTTAGTCATGAATTTACACGGGTAAATAAACAAGACTTAAAACATACAAACAAATAACACAAACATAAAAAATAATCACTTTTTTGTTTGATTGGTTGCCAAGGAGAAGATAACATATTCTCAAACATAATATTTTACATAAATACTATTTTCTAATAAAGGTTAAAAGAATGAGAATTTGTAGAGCGAAATGTGATGGTATTCCCAGGTAAGTGTTCATTGTTGACTATACACTTATTTCTTATGTGGAGTTAGAATTGTATACTTAACCCTGGTAATAGAGCGCTTTATTCAATTTTCAGGGATTTTAAAGAGGTGCTTTTTGGTGATTTATATTTTAAGTACGGTAGACTCTCATTATAACGAACCCCCGATATAACCAACACCTCGATTTAACGAACCAAAGTTCGTCCCTTTGGATTCTACTCTAAGAAACTCTTAAATTCCTTCTATATAACGAACCCTCGATATAATAAAGAACTTTTTTCGTTAACCAGTAAATCAAATTTTCTGTCCCCTGAACCAATAAAACTTTTATATAACGAACTCAAAGTACGACAAACAAAACAAAACACACGCAATGTTTTCAATATTTTTTTCAAATGTCCAACTAATTTATCATCTTCCGTTTTGACACAAACAGCATATTTGTCCACTGAATTTTGAGGTTCGCATTAGACTTTTAAGTTTTCACCAAATTTTGGCGACCATGTGTGTTTATAAGCATGATGTCCTTTTATATTTGTCTCAAGTGACATTTCGACTGTCACCATAATAGGCAATTTTTCCTGCAAAACAGTTTGGTAAATCAAATTTAGAGCTATTTTTGGAAAAAGTTAAAACGCGTGTTTATACAACGAACATCCAAATGATTTATATGATAGATTGCTTTTTGTAAACAAACACAAACATATTCTAACCGAATTTCGTGTGATTCAACTTTGGTTAATCTACATATATTTGACGGTATTCTATAGTGAGATATAAATTAAAAGTGTTTTTTATCCAAGTTCTTCTAATGAACAGAAATTTAAGCGATTTTGAGAAATATTAGGGAAAAATTTCCATTTTTTCTGATCTATCGATATAACGAACTCTCGGTATAATAACGAACTTTTTTTCATTCCCCTTGGGGGTTCGTTATATCAAGAGTCTACTGTAATTCGCCTGTAAGATTTTGAAGGTTATATACCCTGTAAATTGTTTTCTGGGAGGGACCACAAAGGCGATTTTATAATGTGTAAACCTCCTATTTACCCTACAAAAATTTCTACCTAAAAAAATGAGGTACCGTTCTTTTCACAGAATACTTAAAAGGAGCTTAGGTATATATATTTTTTTCGCTTATTCAATTATATCCACCTTCAACAAAATTTCACTGTTGATATTTATTTTACAAATTAGTCTTTTCTCGATTTTAGTTTCTCAATTCTCCCTTCTGTTGGGTGTTTTCACCGCACTATCACTTGTCGCATCTCAATCGTGCATCACGCGAGTGTTTCTTCACACCAAAGAAGTTTGTTTTCATGAGATATGCGTCAACATGACATATACCCGTCTCGGTGTTCATTGCCCATCTCAGAAAGGTACGTAAGTATTCAAAATTTAGATTTTCCAATAAAAAAGGCCTTGATTCTGTGCATGCTTATTTAAGCAAAAACACGTATACGCATGTGTGCTAAAAAAACTACATATATACGTACTTATATACGTGCATATATACGTGCATATATACGTACATAAATTCCGTACATATATCTATATTATAATGCCCGTATACGTCTGTCTGTCTGTCTGTCACGCAAAATGGTAGCTTAGCTGCGCAATAGCGAAAACCACGCAATGCGGTATAAAAAGAACGGGCGAGCCCGTGAATTTTACACGGGCTAACCGACTAGTACGGATTAATTGCTACAAGGGAAGAGTGCATTAATTTTACTTGTTTTTTCTCCATCTTGATTTTCCCACTTATGCTTAATTTTCCCTACCAGATATAAATTTCGTGCTAATATATTGAAAAAATAAAAATACGATAACAGTTTACCTTTTTCTTAAACTATTATATAAACTGAATCAACTTATTTGACAGGTTAATTTTATTAAGGTTGTCAGATATACCAAAATACGTAATAAATTAAGTAACAATATTGACTAGTTCGTCTCTGTGTCAACGCCGGCTATTATTAAGCAACACGCGGATTGCGGTTTACCGTCGTAAACGCGTTATTTATTCGCTAAATTTATTTTAAAAATAAGCCGATCAAGACTTTTTTTCATTCGTAACGTTACGCTAGTTTTCTTATAAACCTATCCTAATGTCACCAAGAGGGCCTGCGTAATAAGAGCCAGTGTGATTTGTATAAATGGGATATTCGTGTGTTTATTTTAATTTATGTGTTTGTTTAAAAAATTAGTGTTTATTGTTGCTAATCACACGCTATTATTTCGTTTATAAACAATCGAAGTAGTGAAAAGAAACAACCATAAGTAATAGTTATTTTAAGAGAGAATTACATCAGAATGTTCTTGTTTAAAATACGAGCTCAGGTTGTTGTTAGCTATGAAAGCAATGATTCGAGCCTGAATTTATTCTTATTTTGTTCTTATTCTCAAGCAGAATCTGAGGCTCGTGTACTTATAATTTTTTTCTTATATAAAAAGCGCGTTGTGCAATCTCTGAAATTGCCGTCTTAATCTCAGAAAAGATACCCTGGGGACAAGTTGTAAAACGTGCATTACAGGTGATAGGAACAAGGCGTGCAAAAAGTCAAATTCAAAAAGAAATTTGTCTAATAAATTATAACTTACTGTCAAAAAGTTTTATAGAAAAAGGAAAACTGTAGCTATCTTATGCAATAACTAATTAATGTTACTTGGAGGAAATACTTAATTGCTTAAATGACGAATCATGTTTTTTTCAAACAAATTGTTTTAATAAATAAATGCTTTTATGCTTCATTATTTTTTCTATTTCTATCATTGTCTTCTTCTGTCCCAACGGGCAACTGACTTTCAATCCCTCTCTTGGATACAAGGTTGTTGATGCGTTGCTATGTTTTCGGTAAAGTCATCCCCGTCGAAGCACATTGAATTACCGCGACAAATGGTTACACACAATAAAATTTAACTGTATACAAAGTTATATATTTTTATTATAGTACGTTCAAACATGAATTAATTCAACAGGGCAGCTGTTTAAAAACTCCATAATAAGATTCATTTGAAGCGCAATCACGAATCAAAACAACAAAATAAATGGAACCTCGCTACATTCGCATTTTGAAATAGGCAAAGTGTAGCACATCATGTAAAGACGATTAAAAATATGGACTATTTTACAACGAATACATTTTGTCTTAGTTATCTTTTATATACAATTTTGGTTTTAAACGCACCAACATTATGTCAAAATACAACGAAGAAAAGCGCAACAGGTTTTTTTATTTCTTTAGTTTTATTTTATCTATTAAAAGAAGCATATAGCTAGAAGCAAACAGGGGTATATTCTATAAACTAGCCAAATTTCTATTCTGTAGCGAGAGCTATGACATGTTTTTTATTCATGAAGGCACGTATCCCATTCTTTTACATATGTTGGGAGTAGGGGGACTGCTGATGGCGTCGTAAATTCTCTTGCCACAATGCTAATTATTTCTTTGGAGAATAAACAATTCATATTTCCCTCACTTAAAGCTTTATTACATTCACTGTGTTTACTTCCTTTTTTTTAGTACAGAAGATGAGCCAGCAACTTGAATGAAAAATTGTATTTTTGTCCTTAGTAAAGCCTTGTGGACACAAGCAGTATTCTTCATGTGATGTGCCTGAAAAATGCATCATGTTTTTTTAGCACGCCATGCAACAAAATTATGCCAAAAATGTTGCAGAAACACTGTAAGAAAATAAACTGAGTTTTATTTTGTTGCACGTTTCTGCAACATATTTTTGTTGTTTAAAAAAATTATTTTGTAAACTTTCCACGGTGTAGTCACTTGCTGCAACATATTATTTGCAGCATTTTATTGATCAACCAATCAAAATGTTTAAAAACAGTTGCCTATATGTGACTCACATATTTGAAGAAAAGCTTAAAATTGCTAGATAGGCGAAGGTTTTAATTTTCACAAACAAAAATCAGTAGTAATAGTGAAATTATCTGAGTTATTTAATGTCAAGTATGCAGGAAAGGTTTTAGAAAAAAATTTCTATTTGCTTCAAATTCTATGCAAGAGAGCTGTAATGGCAATATTGTTATAACTTAAAATGTCTTCATCATCATCATCATTCTTGACTTAACGTCTGTTTTCCATGTTAGCGTGGATTGGACAGGATATATTAATAACTTCCTTTCAGTCTGATCTGGAATGTGTTGGATCTAAACTCAAATTCCTTTCCGTCAAGTCAGTCGTTATACCCTCCCGCCAAGTCTTTCACAGTTTACCTCTGGGCAAAATTAAATTCATTTGTATCAATGCAGATAAAATCTTTGAATGCCTAATTATTATGAACTCTTGAAAATTCATCAAGTGTTACTCTCCAAACTGGTCTCTGTTTTGTACCTATAATCAAACTTAAGTTTCTCATTTAGTTTAAAACTCTTTGTTTCTGTTTTCATCCTCATCTAGAAGTAAAAAAAGCTTTAAGTAATATGCCCTACAGCCAAACACTTGCTTAATTAATGTATAGAATGTTACAGCATATTTTGCACTTAAAATTAAACGAGAGATGTTTTATGCGAATATAATGCATATAAATGTGTTCATGCACCTAAAAAAATTTCTAGTGTTTCCAAGGCTTAACTGAACATAAAATTAAAAATGAAGTTATATAAAAAACACACATAGTTTATATACATTTGTTTACATTTCTTTTAAGAAATATTGTATTAAAACTTTTCCATGATTTTGTAGTATCTTCACATAATTTAACTATCATTAAACTATGTGGAAACAAATAAATATAGTTTAGTGATAACAATATGAAAAATTTTTTTTTAAGGGATCTTAAGGTAACAAAGCTTGTTAAATTAGACTTGTTAACCATTTTCTTCAGCTCATTAAGTCTTCACTTTACCTGAGGCATAAAAAAACCCTTATGCTCTATGTAATGATCTTCCTATAAACTATTTTTGAAAAAAATTACTTAATAGTCAGAGACTTTTTTATAATATTGATACCAAATTGTTCTGTAATATTTTTTTTATTTTTTAGTACCTGGTGTATCTGCAACTTTACCAAGCTACAAAACAAGCAAAATTTCGAGCTTGATCTCTTCAAGCTTTGCAGTGAGAAATTCATCTTTAATCTCAAGCACAAGCAACTTAGTAACACTGACAACAGGAGGCATTGCATCTAATATACCCCTAATGAACTCTTCTGTTGTAAGCATAGAAATTGGTTTACAGTCAAGCGTTTCATTAAGTTTACCCACTGAAATGATTAGTTCAACTTCAATTAGAACTGGCACATCAATTGGAAATGGTACATCAGTTAGAACTGGTACACCAGTTAGAACTGGTGTACCAGTTAGAACTGGTACATTCATTAGGACCAGTACATCAATTGAAACTGGTACATCAATTGGAGCTGGTACATCAGTTAGAACTGGTACACCAGTTAGAACTGGTACTTTCATTAGAACCAGTACATCAATTGAAACTGGTACATCAATTGGAACTGGTACATCAGTTGGAACTGGTACATCAATAAGAACTGGTACACCAGTTGGAACTGGTACATCAATTAGAACCAGTACATCAGTTAAAACCAGTACGTTAGTTGGAACTGTTACATCAATTGGAACTGTTGCATCAATTGATAGCAGCAGTAGAGGATATAGTGTGAAACCATATATATCAACTTTGAATAAACACTTAATTACGGTACTGTCCACACTGACCACACCACTGCATTCAATAAGAAGTTCAATGGGGAATATTTCTAAAATGTCAACAACCGATGTTTTTAGTAGCAATCACTTTACAGCGACATCTTCTAATGTAACACCTTCAATATTTAACACAAGAATTTCAATATCTAATACTAGCAAATCAAGACTTCAAGAAGGAAGTACCATTACGAAAAATGTTTCTTCAATATCATTAAATACTGTTCTACCAACAAATCTGGATACAAGTGTACCAATAATATCTAGTACTTTACTGTCAACAAGTCCGTCTTATACCATTGTCATTGTTTCAACATACGTACCTTGTTTTGTTACCTATACATGGAATTCTAGTGTATTAAACACTAGTTCTTTTTCTGTAGTACCTACACCCACTATCAGTCGTAATCATTCTTCAATGTATTCAACAACTAGAAAGAGCATCAAATCATTAACTTCTATGGGTATTAATTTTACAACAACCATGCCATTAGATCGATCTAAAGCAACCAGTTTTAAAAAATCATCTGAATCATCTGCTTTGCTTTCTGTACTGCCTTCTAGAACAATGGCTGACTCTTCTTTGGGTCAATCCAAAACTACTTTTTTAACCTCATCAGCATATCACAGCAGTTTATTGGCTATAAAGCCTAGTACTGTGGAAGATAGCTTTATAATATCGTCGTCCTTATCAAGAAAATCGTCAGATAATCAAACAGTGCAAAGAAGGTCAACCATTGCACAATCATCTAGTCATGAACTTAAAACTAGTGTGTTATCCTTTGGAACCGAAAGAAGGAGAAGAGCAATTGATTCAAACAATTCATTATCAAATGATAGTGTTTTATTAAATGTTACACAGAGTACCAATTTGTCAGATGTTTTGTCAACTAGTGTGAAACCATCATTTACAACCTTTACAATGAGCACAACAATGCAGACAAAGCTTTTATCAACATATAAGTCCCTTTTAACCTTATCCAACCACAACTCAACATTATCCAACCACCCTTCAACATCCAAAGCCCAAAGTATAGTCGCAAATTTTAGTTTAACTTCAATGTCAACCAGAAAGTTTTCCACAAACTCTAATTTCACTTTATATTCAAACACAAGTGGAGCAACCTCAATATTTCCCCAATCACAAAATTCATCTGTACTGTCAACAACTTCAAATATCTTCTTTACTACAGCAGTGGAAAATTCATCAAACTTGTCAGAGTTTATTGCTGTAACAGAGACATATCTTGGGTCAAGTTTTATTTCAACACTTGTGAACACAAGGGTCGTCATTACAAGTACACCAAATACCGGTTTATCAAACATCCTGTCTACTGCTGCAGTCAAATCAAGCTTTTCGAAGGTTACCACCGTAATAAAAACAAATATTGAATCAGGTATTATCTCAATGCCTGTAACCACAAGGTCCTTTATTACAAATACATCAAATACAGTATTGTTGAAAAATACCTCAACATCAATGCCAACGTCGCTGGTTAAAAATTTGTCATCAAAAATCATTGCAACATCGCTGGTTAAAAATTTGTCATCAACAATCAGCCCAACTTCGCTGTCCAATATTGCTGTTCACACATCTACCTTAAGCCTTTGTTTATCAATTTACTCAACATTGGTTCCTGTTTTTACAACAAAATTATTTCCTTCAAGTTCAATGTCAGGTATTGCTTCTAAAATAACGCATTTCACAAGCACCCATTCACCATCTGAACACACAGTTGTAATTGGAGTGGTGACAACTCAACATCTTTCAGCATATACACAAACGTACCCCTATTCATCATTATACACAAAAGGTAATGTCCCACACACAAATGTTCAGAGTCTGTTAACATCATTTACGCCATCTCATTCTGTTGTGTCTTCCATTTTAATGTTATCAAACAGTACATTTCATACAGAAATAACTAGCCTTAGACGAACAACAGAGACACAAACTTCAAGAAACAAAGAAACAACAATAACAAAGGTTTTTAATAGCCTATCGACAAGTTATGTGTATAAATCTTCCGAAATTGTTGTTTATTCCACAAGAACTTTATCAACTGGTGACAGACTGTCATCACTTACTGTACGTACTGTTAAATCCATGTTTACAATTTTCAGTAGCCAGTTGACTACCAAATTGACAACATACGAGTCATTGAGTACACCATCCATTCAACCAACAAGATCTTCATCACAAAGTAGAGAGATTCATACTTTCTCCTTTTCAGTGGCACCTTCTAAATCAATGACAGTAGCTTCTACAACTCCGGTAACGACTGCTGAGCCAGAAACAACAGCAAAACCTGTTAATAACAACTTGAAGATTGTCATAAATGTGCATCCATCTGTTGATGTCACTACAAGAGCATTTCAAAGTGGTCTTGAAAAGAAATTAGTTGATACCTATGTTAGTTTGAAATCTATTCGTAAACGAAGAGCTGTATCAAATGGTGATGCAACTGTAAATGTAGGTTAATATATTTTTAAATTCAGTTGATGTTGTTTGTTATTATCACCTAGGATACATTTAGCAATTTTTCACCATGAAATTAGCAATTTTTGTAACCTATATGTAATTTTCAATTTATGGTTTGTTACATCAAATCTAATGTTAAAAATAATATTTCTAGATAATTAATGTGGCGAGAAATGGAGGTACCAATGTTGATGTTGAGTTCAGCGTACAAGAGAATGGTATTGTTGTACCTGCAGGAGATGCAGCCAAAGTATTTAACTACCTGAGTGAGAGTGGACTTCAAAAAAGATTGGGATACAATGTATGTACTGAATTTTGTTGCTTACTTAAGGGGGGGTTCGCAAATCGAAAAGTGTGCACTAAACGTCAATCTGATGTTAGGGAGGAAGGGCGTATATCTTTTGGCATTTAATAGTAAAAACTCATTTGGCCTCTAAATGCTTGTTGTGCGTGCGAGAGCTTGTAATTTTAAATGATTGATGATACCCAAATACTTCCATTTAAATCGATATATAGGAGGAGAAAAAAAAGCTGGACGTAAAATCTATATATTATAAATTATATGCCACTCGTTTGTATAATTGTGTCAATCTAATTTTTATTGGAACTAACAAATTAATAAAATAAAAACACTTTAAAAAATTAAACTGCAGTGCCCACTTGATCTGATAATTTTGGCAATGATAACAAAATAGTCAGTAAAAAGGTTGCAGTCATCTGTTACTGATTTCTGGTTGTTTTGCACTTTAGTATTGTGAAGATAGATAGATAGATAGATAGATAGATGTGCATATTTTACATGGCTAGCCTCACAAATATCGAGGGATATACCCTGTCTATTATTTCCAGGAGAGGCCATGGCGTAGATGGAGAGTCCTAGAGTATTTAATGCTCATTTTGAGCTACGCAGATCCAATTAGAGCCCGCGCTCTACTAGACAACTCCCGGCAACATCCAACGGCCCACACAGTGTGCCATTTTCCCAATTTCCCTCAGATGGCTTGGGTTAACCCGGGGCTATGGTAACATTCACTCGCCCATGTTGAATCGCCGTCAAGAGGAATCGAACCCCGGTCTCCCGCACAGAGTACGAGAGCTATAACCACTAATCTACGGCGCCACAATGTTTTCTCAATAAAACTTTCTTATGTTTACAATACTTTCTGTTGTTAAGGATTAGAAATAAGATAAATCTGTTAACTATATACTTTTTTCGAATAGGTGATTGGCCCTGTAACATCAGTGGCACCTTCCAAACCTTACACATTGCAAGACGTTCTAGGTATGGTTGTCGAAGAGAATGCAAATACAAATATGACAAATTCATCTGTTCAAGCAGAATTTCGACGTCAACTTGCAGAGTTTTATAAGATAGGTCGAAATATAGCTGCACAAGTTGAAGTGACGGTAAGTCACAACTCTTAGTATCCGCGAAAAAGTGGAAATATTGTTAGTGTAAGCAGTTTTGTATCTTGACCAAAATAATCATGTTTTTTCAACATTTTCTCAACATTTTTATTAAAATGTTGTAAAATAAATTGTTCTTTCTCCAATATACAGTAAGCAAACGGGAAATACAGAATTAACCTGTAAGATATTTTTAACATTATCCACTTTTTTATCAGAACGATTTTAAAGAATTGAGGATGAAACAATTTTTTTAAAGAATCGAGCTTTTTAAAAGCTATTCAGAGGTATCTCTTTTAACCCACACCGCACCCAGCGAAAGAACACTAACTTTTGAAAACTTAAAAACGTGTTCTTATGCTGTTCTTGATTTTCGGCCTAACTGTTCTAAGAAATCAGGCTCTAATAAGAAATGTATATATTGGAAAAAACAAAACATTGATAGGTCACTAATTTATCTTAACTGGAAACATTTAATTCCCTTTTAATTTTTCTTTTTTTAGATTATTTTTTCAAAGCGTGAACTGGGTGGCATTTATTACCTTGAAATGTATTTCACAGTCAATGGATCCGTACAGAATGCTACACATGTTGCTAGCTTCTTCAACAGCACATCATTGAATAGTGTAGACGCAGCTGTTAATGTGAAGGTAGCTATTTATGTAATTGTTAATTAGATCTCAAAAAAGTCCTTCTGTAAATTTTTAATTGTTAAGATATTTACAAAGCCCCTTCAGTGAGCTTTTTCTTGTCACAGTAGTTTTCTTGCGTTTTCACTGGAATATGGTTGGCCATTTTAGGCTGGTAGTCTCCCCTATGTTGTGAACACAAGATTCTTAACAATACGAGAAAACGTGGTGCGGATGACAATCAAGCCATTAGTGAAGCAAGATGTCACCACTTCTGCATATCAACAATTCATCGAGTTGAAAATATCAGAAATCTTCATGTTAGGTAAACACAAAAACCGGAGGCGCAGAGCGGTCAGCAGTGTCGTCACACAAGTATGTATCCAATCTCTTACTTGAGTAAGTTGTGTAGTGAGGTCAGGAGGAGAATATGAACAAGTTTGTTTTTATTGCAGGTCAGTCTCATAATGCCAGTAAATACTGATCAGGCAGAGGTAACGTTTGTTACTGCAGACCAAGGAGAAGTACAGAGTGGGCAGAAGACTGCTGATACGATGAACAGATTGTCCGCTGCAGAAATGCAAGCAGTTTTGGGGGCCGAGGTAGGCGTTTTACACGCTAGAAAGAAAGTAATAATAACTTCCAAGTGTGCTTAAAATATGTTGACTTCATTCGTTATTTATTTCGTATCTCAATTCTCTTCGTTTAGGTGGTGTCAAAGCCTGCACCGCTTGTTACTGTTATCCCCGTTTCAACTTCTGAGCCGCCATATTGGATAATTGCAGCTGCAACAGCACCTGTCGTTTTAATCGCTTTACTATGTTGTTTGGTATGTTGGCGTTGGAAGAGAGGTGGTCCGAAGCCAACTCCAGAAGAGGTGGAGATGGTTGATAGAACTGCGAAACCTGAGGTATGGGCACTAATTTCAGAATGATAAAAATAGATTTTAATATTAACAGCATTTTTTAATAATCAAGTTGACCAACGGTTCTGAAATTCCTTCAAAAATTTTTTGTTTAAGAATTGTTCTTGAATTCAGAATTTTGGACAAGAGAGTTCTTAGGTTACTCAGTTTAAGAAAGTTTAAAAACAACTTGTAAATGGAATTTGGATTGCTTGCAGTTGTGGTTCTTGCTAATAAAATATGTGAAATTAAATGTGTTTGATTTGTTCTGGAAATTTTTCAAAAGTTCCGTTGGCCACCCTGAGTGCATAAATTAGTTCTCTTCGAGTGCACACCTTTCTTTCTCTTTTACTGGTTAAAATAATTTTATTGTTCTAATACAAACGTTAACGTGTAAGTCACTAAAGTTAAAACTAAGTAACCTTTTCGCAACCCCTTACATTTTACAGGCCTCTCCAAGAGATGTGGTTGAAATAGAAGAAACAAAAATAATAAGCGAAAAGAAGGAAATGACAATCCCTCTGCACGCCACAAATAATAATATTCCAAGGCACAACGATGAGTTAAAAACTTCAACGAGAAGGAAAGTTCGAGGTTTTAATAAATCGTATGGCAGGTAAGTGACATGCTATTACATACGCAAACATGTACATAGCGATGACCACGCCCTAAATTGTTTTATTTACATTGTTGACTTTATGTTGACCCTTAATGACGTTATTGTTAGAAAGACTTCTAACTAACTTCTACTAACGCTAAGAAAGGCTTGTTGCAAAAATGGACCAGTGTTTAGTTGGGTTCGTAGTAAGGCCGGCTAAATGTGTGGTCGCTTTTGTTTTGAGTCCCGTTCGAGCATACTAACATGAATTTTTTTATAATTATTTTCATTAATGAAATCCTTTTTTTCTTGTTGAGCATGCGTAGAAGGTAAAAGTTTTCTTCTTCTTAAATACCAGACAAAATCGAGCTTATGAAGGGGAGAGCGAACAGGAAGATGATATCGAAGAAGAGGCAGAGGAAGTTGAAGAGAGTGAAGAAGAAACAGAAGATGAAGAAGAAGTGATAATAGTGAGGTACGACTGGCTGAGATTATTTTTAAACGTTGGTTTTCTTTAAGTTATCGTTTAGTGTGAAAAGAGACTTCTTATTCCGTGTTTTAACTGTTCGGCAAACTCTCATATTTATTAGAAAGTCACCTGCACAACAAAAACATCGGCATCATCATCAAGACATTGAAGTCAAACGAAAATTAGATTATGAGAATAAAATAAGAAGAACTCCGCCACAAAAACCACCTAGAACACCCATTCCTGCATCTCGCCCGCATGAAAGACAACCTTTGGAACTTACAGGCTCTACGATGGAGGACGATGAGTTTATTAAACCAGTTCACGTACAGGTAAGTCCGATAATTTTTTATTATAATGCCTCGTAAGAGTTACTTTTCAGTGATAGCTACTAGGTTTACTAAAAAATTGCACTAACAATAACTTCCCTAAATATTCCAGAATCTAAGTTATTCAGCTGGCCATGTACCTACTTTCGGCAACATGACGGAGAGCAAAGGCTTGACATCCAACACTCCAGTACGATTTCGAACAAATATTGAAAACATGGAGGAGTTCACCAAGCCAACTGGTCCGTTACCATTGCTTGATTTTAAACAGACATCGTTGATAGCCGCTGCTCCCGTTACAGTAAGTTAGACTGGATAACTACATTTCTTCCCAACTATTACTATAATCTTCTTTTTTTGCTCCGTTTCCCCGATATGTTAAACTGTATTCCTTGTATACAAGGTAATTGTAATAAAATATCTCAATTTTTTGTGCATCTACTATTAATATTATTTTTTTGTTATAGCTTGATCCTGACTTACAACACAAGGCTGAAGTTGAAAGACTTCGAAACAAGCAGCGGCAACGTGATCACATGGTTTCCACTGCGTTCTCAACAAGTACGCGTAATTCCAAACCACCTGAAAATCGCTGGCAACGCGAGCAGGACGAGATCGATGCAGTGTTAGATCCTGCAAATGCTAAAACAATTTCCAAGTATGTTTTTTCAGTTAGTTGGTTTGTTATCTTTGTTTATTTGGAAACTATTTTTAACTGTTTTTTTTTGTATGTTAGTGCGTCTACTCGTAAAGGAAGGATACGAAAACGTCTGAGGAGAAAAAACAAAATATATATGGCACCTACAGAAGGAGCGCAGAAGAAAGAGGATGTCCTATTGAAAAGCTTTCAACAATTTTCGTCACCACAGAAAGAATCGGTATGGTCATTCATTCATTTATTCATTCTTTCAATTTTTTATTCATTCGTTCATTCATATATGGATCAATTGTTTGATTTATTTGTATTTTAGGTACAATCACCGGAAGATGACGCAGAATCCGATGCTGAATCTGAATTAAGCATGCGCGAAACGAGTCGTCGCATACATGCGTTGTTAGATGATACCTTCACTACGTTGAAAAAGTACCAAAAACACCTACCGAAAGAGGAATCGTCGGGAAAACCAAAGCTGGAAAGCGATACTAGCTTTCGAAGTTCTACTCCTCGACGATATGCTGGAATGCCACCAGCTCTTCCTGAGCCTCCTCCGGCTCATGGTAGAGCTACTGCTGCGCCATCAGGGTTTGGCAAAAGAAGGGAAGTGGCATCAAATCCTTATGCGAATCCGTACAACCAATACCCTGTGTTGGCCGAACCCATGGTAACTTGGGATCCACTTGAAAGACAAAGGTTGGTTAGGTTTGATTTATATTTTGTGTATTTTCTAACAACCCTTTGTCCAATCAACTAAATCGTCTTTTTTATTATTTAGATATATTAACCAAAGATTTGGGTATCCTGTGTATGGACCTACAGCAAACACTTTAACAATGCCATACGGAATGCCCGGACAAAATGTGTACATGACGCCTCTTCAACAACGCCCTGATGGTATGGGTGGAACGGTGTGGAGTCCCTACGCCAATGAAAATATCACAGCCAATCCAGCATTTAATCATACCGCCGTAAGTATTTGTTTCTATGTTAAGAATTTTGATGGTACTGACTTGATTTTTAAAAGAAAATGTTGATATAAATAAGAGAATTAATGCAGGATATAATACCTGCGGTTCTAATAGTGACGAAATCTAAAAAATATATTTATGAAAAAGTATATTCCAGGTGGTATAAGCTATATGAAAAACCTTTATTTTCTAGATGGGTTTACCTGGTCAAAACTCTTTACCTCGAAACTTGAGAGACGACGATTTTAAGCTAGCTCACACCACCACACTCGACATGGATGATTTTGGCGAGTCGAAAAAAAGCAACTCGCAACCATTAATAAGAGCTATCAAAGAGGAACTTCTGAAGTTATCACAAAACGCACAAGGTAAAACTAAAATACAGGCACTGCAACAAGCCAGCGTAGCTCCGAACAGCTAGCGTAAGATGTGATGTTTTTTATGCGAATAAAAATCTTCTGTGTTGGAGTACTTGCATGCCACGAAGAGTCGCGTGACAACCAGTCCATTTATCATTCCTGCGTTTTTTTTTTTACCAGTGAATTTATTTTTTAATTGGTGCTTTTAACACTTTACGGTAAGTGTGTAAATATATATAAATATAATATATATAAATAAATATAATTTATTAATTTGCTACGAAAAATTATTTTAATATTTATGGTTTTAGTTTTATCTACAGAAGCAATTGTCAAACAGAAAAAGCAAGGGTACCATAGCATTCCTTTTTTCAAAGGAACCTAAAAGTGGAGCTTTTTCAGACCCAGGTGAAATTTTTCAAGTTTTCTAGCCATAGTGTGTCAACAATATAAGACTATAATGAATACAGTTCATCCTGTACATGCGGATAGATTCTAATGCTCGATTGGCAGTGTATAACTAAATAGTCAGGAAGGAGACAACAACAAAAATGGAGAAAGTATGTACCATCCAGGGACATTAAAAAAACATTTTTATGCTGTCTGCTACCTGACTACACTGAAATCATGCACATAGTGAAAACTTTTCTTCATATAGGTGCCCTCTATGTAAGGATTTAGCTGTACTACCTTCAATAATTCTGTTTTTAATACAACTTTTTTGCGTTATGTTTTGTACTGTTGTAAATAGAGAATTTCAGATGGACTAATCTTTTTTTGTCGCCGAAACCCCGTCTGAAATGCAAAAATAATCCATTGTGCTTGTATTCAGCAAAAAAAATACCTTAAATTCAAAACAGAATTATAGTGAGTTGCGAAATTAAATTCTCCAAAACTTATCAACTCATTTTGCCTGTTATTCCAGAAAATAAGTTCCACGAAAGTTTCTTTAAATCCTCGCTAAATTGAACTAATGCCAAAATAAAAAACAAAATTTTAATGGTATACAGAAAAAAAAAACATTACGAAACAAAGATAAATAAAAACTAGCAAGTATGTTATTATAATTTATATTTCAAAATTTTATATCACAATCTTATTATTCACACAACATTTTGATGATACTAGTCGCAGCTTTGAGTGAGTTGTAGGAAGATGCATTCTATCAAGTGTTTGAGGTGCGCCAAGGGCCTTGTGTCATTTTCACAACTATTTCCAAATGCAAGAAAGTTTAATTGCAGGTCAATTCACTACTCTAATTTGTTCATTTAAAACGAGTGGGACAAGTTTAGCAAAAACAACCATTATATTCGGTATTATTTTTTTTGGCAGGTGGAAAGTAGAAATCTGCTTTTGAATGACTGTCTTTAAGAGTTAGACAATTAAAAACAGCGTCAATACGGGCGTAAAAATGACAAAAGCGTCACTGCTGTTACTAGCATCAACAAAAACTATACAACTATAATTTATATAAAAAAACTATGCGAAATTTGTGTCAAACATGGGCATGATAACATTTAAGTATAAATACTAAAAAACACCAGAACTAAAGTAAAACTGTCCGTGTGCAAATATGAACATCTGTCAATATATACATCTAACATCTAGTCAAAGATTATTCAACTCAGGGAGACGATATCAATTAAGTGAGAAATCAAAATAGATTATATCTACGTTAAGTTTTCCAAACGTAGAAGCAAATCTTAAATGGGATAAAAAGTTCAAGGGGAGAGGGTTGGATTTTAAAATTTCATATAAAATAGTTTCTTAATCACCGTTTACACGAAAAAAACTAAAACAAAAGAATTTACATAATCAATGTGCTGACATGATCAATTCTACATGGTTAAGACGTTGACATTCTGCAAACCGGAAAAATTAACGACAACGTTTAGGCATTTCGGCGCAAAAAAATATACAATATAACTTTGCAATATAATTTAAATACGTGGTTAAAACATGAGACGCGAACTTTTAAAAGACGCCGTCAATTTAGAAACGTAAACATACAAAAAACCCGTCATTTATTCGTCTTCTTCTGTTTTTTTGTTTTTCTTTCCTAATATTTTCTTTAGTTTCTTCGACATATAGTAAGGTTTCTCAGGTGAACCATCATGACGCTCACAATCTTCCACTGAAAAAACAACACGTGATCACGTCAAAATTACAGTCGACCAATCATATCGCAAATCGCATGAATGGATGGAATAAATATTTTTTTAAACGTCTCTTAACGTAACCTTAATCCCTTCTGGTTCTTTCGCTATTCCGGCAAAGCAAAAATTACTGGAAACGATATGGATTCTATGGCATTTTACATTTGCACTTCCTTAGATCTGCAAACTAGATCATAAAGGTTGGTTTCCTGAGCCACTGTGAGCCTTGATTGGTGTTGTATAAAAGCTAATGATTATTCCGTGAAAAATCCACAGGTATGAAGAAACACTGTTTTACTTACAGAAGCACAAGAACAACGTATTAATGGCCATTTCATAAACACCAAAGAATGCACTCGTTACTACCCATGCTCCAATGGTTATGATCTAAAAATAAAAATATTATTATCAAAGTATTGTTCTGTTATCAACAACGAGAAAATGTTTTATATAAAACTAAAAGCCATAATCTGAAAGCACGTACAATGACCGGTGTAAGATAATAGTTCAAATCATTTCTTTTGTTGAAAAAGAAGAAACTTGCAACACCTACAATGGATAAAAAAAATTGTCATTTTAACAAGTCTAAAAAAACAGGGCGTTAAACAAAGGGCGTAAATAGAAAAGAAGGGCTGGGTTTAAGTGGAACTTTTATGGTAAATAACAACAGCAGCTATATATTAAAACAAAATAAAAAAAAATGTATGAAAAAGATTTTAGAATTTCAAAGTGCTCATTCACAGTGAATTTTAATAGAGCGTAAATGCTTAGCAAAAACCTTGGAAAATTTTTCATATTTTATCATTTGACTATTTCGAGGTTTGAAGGGAACGTTTAATAAAAATATTTTCAACGTTTTTATGAAAAGCCTTTTTTTACTTTAGTAATTCAAAAGACGCAAATAAGAAAACCACACAAAAATAAACAGACGCTTAATTGGAATGGTGCTAAATCGAACAGGGGCGCTAAATCAAAAAGGGGCCCTAAATCGAGAAGGGGCGCTAAATTAAAATTAGGGAGGGGGTGAAGGATCAAGCATTTACGGTATTTACAGGGAAAGTTTATCACTTAAAACATCAACGTTATCAAAAAGTTTGAATCGTATACCCATTCCGCCTGTTACTGTTAGTTTTCCGATGAACAGCAAAAAGTCTGTCACTTTATCCAACACAGCAACCCTGTAACAAAAAAAATAATAAAAAAAATAAGTGAAAACACAACCTTACGTCAGATTACAATAAATAAAAGCTGGCATACGCGTTTTCATAGTTTTCGAGAAAAAAAGCAATACTTATTTATCATATTTCTGACTAGAAAATAAAAAATGAAGAAGTGACTAAATTTTTCTCCGACTATGGATTCTTTCCGTGTCTTTTCTTTAATCCGTTTTTTTTATTCCACACGCCATGAGTTGTTCAATTTCGTATAAATTTATTAGCCAATTCATTACTAAGAATTTTTTATTTCAAATAAAAAATGCACGATTCACAAAATTAAATTACTTTAAGAAATAGATGAAAACAGAAATTACATTAAGAAAGGTAAAATAACACAAATATATTTTTCTTCTTCTGAACGATAAGCAGGATGAATAGGAAACAACACAAACATTTCAAACAAAAACTAATCTCACTAAAACATACCTTAAAATATTTCTCATCAGCAGAAAAAATGCATTCTTCGCTGAAGTACAGAAATTCTTTCCATATACAGCGATCTATAGTTTAACAGAATACAAAAATACTTTTATTTAAAATTTCCAACAATGGTAGTTAGATTAAAGGTAGGCGAGGCAAATCTCACCTCGATGTAGGCGTTCTTGTTTAAAAATTTCAAAAACTTCTCCAAACACCAGAAGAAGCATTTGAGACATCTGAAAATAATAATAAAAAATAAACATTTAGAAGAGCATGCTAATGATTGCTGTTGTTGACACCATCATCCAGTGGAAGTCACACAATCAATAAGAGAAAGTGGAGAAGGAAGGTTACTTACTTCAGAATAAACTTCGCTACAGGTCCTGGTTCATGTCCTGACCCTAAATCGGACAATCACAATTTAATATCGACTATGACAATTTTTAAGTAATAAAAATGATAAAACCACCCTAACCTCGTAGTTTCCATTCCAGATATTCTAAACCAGCTCTAATGATTTGCACAATGGCGATAATAAGAGAACCAAAAGCTAACGAGCCAGTGTGATATCTAACAATAACAAAACAATGAGAGAAAGATTTCAACTAATCATGTGCTCGTTATATCATTTTACTCCCCGTACAGAATCGTACTGATTGTACGCAATATTTTGATGGCGCCTTACAGACATTATTCCAATTTAAAAATGGTTTGATATACGTCCTATAGATATTAGTAAATCTTAAGCTAGCACATACATACCTCAATGTACGCCCAACAGACATCAGTACTGGCAAAGTAGGCACGTCCTACGTAAAAATAAAATATATTTGTCAATACAATCATTATATTGTAGGGCGAACAGAAAAAGGGAAAAAAACCGTACCGTTTTCTTGTCCCACGCCCAATACCACGATGCAAATGCACCTGCTAAAGCACATTGACCAAACGCAACAATAAAATTCATAATCCAAAACCACCCAAAAAGATGAAACACTTGAAGGCGAAGGATATTGCTAAAAGAAAATCATTCACTACGTCACAGGTTCCTTGTCTCGCTGAATTTAAACATTCACTACGCCACAGCAGGTTCCTGGTCTCGCTGAATTTAAACGAGTTGCTGGTTAAAACAAAAAACAGGTTCATTCACATCACGTGACCTTTTTTCTAATAAAGTGAATTCATAAACTGTCTGAGTAATGGCTCCAGACAAGACTGTTCTTATTTTTATCCAGTTAAGCTTATATCAGGATTCTTCAACAAGCATAAAAACAAAATAAATTCTTACTCATTGTTTACATATTTCTTAAAGTTGCAAGAGATGGTATCATTGGAGCCTGGGATCCAGTCATTGATAGCGTCCTACATAGAAGATATTTAGAAGTTTTATGTGGAAAACTGAAAAAGACGGGATAGGAAAGTCCTAACAACACAAATTTTTCATGATTTACACGAGCATGTAAAAAGAATTTCTGAGAATAAAATCCCTTAATCACCGCGCAGGACGATCACTCAACAAATGGAGTGAAAAATTAATAATCGGAGAACAACGAAGTATTCTTAATATTTAGGGAGATTTTGTCATAACTTTTGTTCAATATTAGAAGAATATTAAGGGTAATTTTTATTTGTTTAAAACTAGTTATTTATATAGGTATTTTTTTCTTTTATTCACAACCATTTCCATTTCTTATCAACAAAAAGGTAAAAACACAACAAGGAGAATTCAAAGGCTTGCTAAATCTCCGTACTTCCAAGGATATTATATTTTTAGGAGATTTAAGGAATTTTATAGAGGAGCAGTGTGATGACAAAAACAAACATAGCTACTTACCGTTGCTGTGCACGCAATTTTAGAAAAAGTTCCATTGTTGACCTGCTCAAACTCAGCATCACCTGCTGTGACGAGGAAAGCCAGTACAGCCACGAACCAACAAAACAAAATTAGCTGCATCAGCCATGGAAGTAAGGGGAAAAACAACGTGGAAATCATAGCGGTTAGTGCTCTAGTAGAGAAATAAAACTTTTACAATGCTGTAGCCAATATAGAGTTTTCTAAGCTAGCTTTTTTTGGCAGGTTTTCCTGTGTCGCAGTTATTAGCGAAGATGCCTAATTAAAAAAGACAGTAACAAAACTGAACTTTTAGCGTAGGGCAGAGAGCTTGTACTGATATTTTTGAAAAGCACACCAAGAAAATTTCATCAAAAGATTAACGCTTATTATATAAGTTGCTATCAATTTTCAAAACTTCAGCTTTATTTCCAAGACTCAGCTAGCTATTATCCAAAGGGTGTACTCTCCAATTAGCGGTCGCCTCTAATTAGCAACGATTTCGTTAATTAGAAAGTGGACTGTATAAAAAATTGTAAACAGTGTACCTGCTTCCTTCTTTAATAAGCTGAATGGCAATCTGTATTCTTTTACGCAACGCCAACAACAACAACAAAATAACCAGAAGAATAATAGCGCATATAATTCCTAAAAAAATTAAAAAAAAAAAACTCTATGAAGTTCGAATGTTAACTCGAACCTAGGATAACTCGAACGTTCGCTAACTCGACGCACTTTCACTTTTTACTTGCGAAAAGGAAATCAGAGACTGAAAAAATGTCAGATTTTATTTTATTTTTCTTTAGTTTTTAAACTCCCGACTTTCATCGATAAGATTACACCTTTTCTAAGTAAATTGTTGCCCACCTTTTAAAAAAACCCGCTTTAACTCGAACTATAATTTCATTTTAGACTAAATTCGACTTAACGGGAACTTCGTTTTACTCAAACATTATTCGTGACTGTAATTTTGGTATGTATTTAAGAAAACGTTTTAACAACATAATAAAACCAGTGAAGACCAGTTAGTATTGACAGGTTTAATAAAACAACGCAATCTGATTGGACAACTGTATTTTTAATGCCGTCATTTTCTTTCTCTTCTTTTTGTTTACACAATGTCGGAGAAAGATTATTTCGCTTTTCACATATTGGAAAGGTTTGGTTGCATGTGAACGGAAACCCTATGTGATACTAATTCACATCAGAGCGAACCCCCATACGTGAAGTGTGAACAGGGTTTATTTGTTAACCTACCCAGCACCAGCCATGTCTCTTTCTTGTCGCTGTAGCTGTCAAGATTAGTGACAAAGTCGAATCCAATATCACTCGTGTCTGTAGATGCTAATCTATCATATTCTGTGTAACAATAATACGTACCTACGAAGATAATTGGGAAGGAAATTTACCATGGAAAAAATGTAGCACGTATGAACATAGAAACTTAGTACGAGGAAATTGATAGCCCTGTGTACCAAACTTCAAGGCTATGTGTGAGACAATGTAACTGATAGTACGGAGGAAGAATTCAATCTTTCATCCATTTTGGTACATATTTACACGCATTCTGAAATGCGAGACTATATTTGTTTACTAGTTCTGCTTGTAAAAAATGACACCCTTTCAGAAAAAGAAATAGAAAATAATAAAGTGATTTTAGAAAGTATCAAAGTTTAATGTAGCTGTGAAAAGTATTATATAGCGTTAAAAAAAAAAACAGATAAAGAAGTCGATAATTAAAAGGGGAAAACAATGTTTCCACCAAGAAAATGACCGAAAATATTATTAGGTGCGATACTTTATAACTTTGCATAAGGGCTATTAAAGAACATTTAAGATACTTCAAAACTTCGCGTAAAGCATTCAATAATGGTCAAAACTACTTACAATATCCAATGATGGTCAACACTGCATATGTCGTCAGCCAAACCATTAAACCAGCCACCCATCTAAGAGTTCAGATAAATTTACCATATCATAAGTTTAACAAAACAACACATGTGAATGTTTATTTTTTACAAACGTGAAAGCTAAATGAGAATCGAAGAAGAAAAAGTGTTTAGGTTCCCTTTCATCATCGCTCAAGTGTAAGATGTTGAAAAGAAATTGTTGAGCTTTATATTTCCCCAATTTTAATTTCCGGCGGTAATTTTTATGCCTATCGTATATACACACTAATAATTTTTTTACGAAATTAACAGCTTCCCCCCAATTGATGTCATACCTCATAATTAAGATGTAAATAAAAGCCACGATCATGGTGATACCAAATCCACTAAAAACAAAACAGATTATATACAACAAAAAATAAAAGCAGTAAATATGATCGTGTCAATATGTTGAACTTGTCAGGCCCTATTCTCAAGAATAATGCATTATTAATTAGCCGAGTGGTTACAATGTGCGCTTTTAAATGACAGTGTCGGTGGCTTGGTGTCTCTTAAAAGCATGTTTAGCAAGTGTTGTTACCACACCGACAGGTAAACCCATTCCATGGGAGGGAAGTTGGGTAGGTTACACCGATGTAAGAGCACAGAAATCACACCGATGACAGTGTTTCAAATGTAAATTGCAAAGAAAGTTCATGATGTCACTCAATGATATAAATAAGTTTTTTGTAACCAATTTCGAATCGATCAAGTCATTAGAAAAGGTTTTCCCGAAAATTTCTGCAAAAGAAATACCCTATTGGGCGTCGTAAGATGTTATTTTTACACAGGTGCGTACAATACCGCTTTGCTAGGATTAAAAGTATAAGGCCTAGGTGCATATGACCAATATTGCACGCAATATAAATTCTTTGAAACTGTATTTATTTCACAAGTTTTATTTTTATATTTCAACAACGTATAAAAAAGGCTAAACATACAAATAAAAACACACACAAAAAAGAAAAAGATTAACTATTTTTTACGCCTTTAATTTCTTGTTTAAAATATTTTTTCTCTGCTTTTTTGTATTATGTGAAAAATAACAGGCGCATTTCCTCTTCAGTTCAAACGTGCATCTTACACACTTGCACACAAAACAAATTTGGTTACAAAGTAAATTTTTGTGATCTTTCTTCATTAAAACTTTCAGTTATTACCTATAGTTTGCTTTGCGTCTTAGTCTGTCTTTAACCATAACTCTCAGTGTTTAGTATTTGGGCATTCGCTTTAAAATTTTTATTCTGGTCGCGATGCCTGGATTTTGACAACTTTGGAAGTTAAGGTGCGTCAACGTGCAAGCATTTGTAAACAAACATTTTAACAACCAACCAAAACTTAGAAAACGCTACCATCTTTATGTTATGAAAATTGAGTACTTGACCGCCAACGTTTATTGAAACTTAGAAGGAAAAAGTGAATGAATGAAGGAATTAACGAATGAATAAATAAACAAACAAAAAACAAACAGGGATTTAAAGATGGTAGCTGAAATGCGTTAAAAACGTGTAGGCAAACAAATACACGTCCTCCCACAAATGCTGCAAAAATAGTTTGTATCACACGAGCACTGCGAAAAAAAGGTCTGAGGAGAGCTGTCTGTGTGTTAAAGTTCTCACTCAAGCCAGCTGCAAGCACAAAACAAAACTCAAATTAAGTCAGTTTTGAAGACGTATTAAAAAAAAGGAGTTTATTAAAATTATAAAAGATTTGAAGAACATTTGAAAAAGAAAATAAACACACTAAAATTTGAGTTATAAAGAGTGAAAGCAAGCTGTAACACCTCAATTATTAGAGAAAAAAAAACAGAATAAAAACTTTTATCTTTTTACCACAAAACACTGCAGGGAATTTATATAAAAACACACACAGAGAAAAAAGACACGACAACATTGAGCTGAGAGAATTTCACAACGTGAACCAAAACAGATATGAAACGCTTGGTAATTAACGTAAGCGGAGCCACTTTTGAGACGACAGATAGATGCCTGGGAAGATACCCTCACACTTTGTTGGGTGACCCGCAAGAACGGACCCACTATTTTGTCCCAAGTCAAGGTGTTTATTTTTTCAACAGACACAGACTAGCTTTCGAAGGAATATTAATGTATTATCAACGCTTCGGAAGAGTAGTGTGTCCAGAGAACGTACCAGAAGAGGTATTCCTAGATGAACTGGAGTTTTTTAAAATCGACTGCGCGTTCCTGCAGGATGCACAAGAAGCAAAGAAGTTCGTTTTGTCGCCTTCGAAAAGAGAGAGCCCGCCAAAAAGCAGACAGGGACGTATTTGGAATGTTTTACAAAACCCAGAGAGTTCATGTGGGGCACAAATATTATCCACGATTTCACTCGTTATGACTCTCATCTCTATAATTTTAACATGTTTACATCCAGGTGACAAACACAATAAGACTAGTGTTGTTCATCGCGACATGTTTCCCATCGAAATAGTTTGCTTTTCATGGTTCACACTAGAATATTCCCTAAGACTGTGGGCATGTCCACAGAAAAGACAGTTCGTCAGAAGTTGGATTGACCTAACTGACTTGATAACACTCGTAATTTTCTTCAGCTCTCTAGCGCTAAGTTCAGCACAGGCTTCATCGACCAGTGTGTTGAAAGTATTCCGACTCGCCAACGCGTTCAGAGTGTTTCGGTTGACAAGATTTTCAAACGGACTTCGACTGCTTATTTACACCATATATAAGAGTCGCACAGATTTGCAAATCCTCGTCAGTTTTTTAGCCTTCTTTATTGTGATATCAGGAAGTATTATTTACTTTGCTGAAGCACACGCAAATAACTCGCAATTTCGCGATGGCGGGATATTTGATGGAATGTGGTTTAGCTTAATATCATGCACAACTGTGGGCTATGGAGATATTGTACCAGCAAGTTTACTAGGAAAATTTGCAACCGCAATGACGATAACTTTCGGCGCTATGTTTATCATGTTACCGGTATTAAAGCTCGTAAACTCCTTTAGTGACGCCTTAGAAGCGACACGAAGTTTACTGAGTTGCAGTGAAGAAACACAAGTAAAAAATCCGAAAGAAAACAGCATGGCTTGTAGAAGACAAAAACACCTTTTCAGGCGAACATTTTGTCGCACAAAAATGACGACATGAGCTGAAGATAACGAGTACATCGTCCGACAAAGAAATAATAAAAACTACACTGCCTCTACTTTTTAACCAGCTTAAAAAAAAGTAAATGTCAACTCTTCCGCGACAAGATCTAATACTTACGGTCAACGGTGTTGGCTTATAACACACCATGTTGAGAAAAACTCAGTGTGGAAAGTCAATAACGGTTATTTTCAAATTTTAAAAATTTTGAATTTAAAATTACTCACGCGAGAATCCAATACCAAGATTCCTGAACGTCTGCTACAACCTTAAAACAATGACCACACAAGTGAAGAGACATAAACAAATGTAATACAACTAGTACATGAAAAATCTACATAATTTCAAACTAAAACATTGATGGGAACAAGCTGCATTTTCACATAAGAAGTTCAATAAACGGAAACAGGGGTCGTCTATAAAAAAGGGTGCGCTTCTCTCTCATCTTCTTTAATATATTTATGATCTGCAATTTCTAGCATACCTTTCGGCCTGTGTTTTGAATATTTACCAACACACTCTGAGCACTAAAATAGGTAAAGAAAGATGGTAACTGCTGCTGTGTATAAGATTTTCTATAAAAAGGAAAAGCCGAAATAATAACTGACATACATTGTTCCCCACTTGATATTTTCAACTGTTAAATTCTTCCCATCTGTATTAATGGTATTGCTTTTTAAAAAGTTAGACAGACTACCACCAACCAAAGTCGGAACACATCTGTACGCCACTAAAATAAAGCAACGTTTTATTACCAAACTAAGGGGATGTTTATATGGAGGTGGGCTGGCTCAACAAACCGAGTCTGTTAGGCTGGTCTTTACGTTAATACCTCTCAATTAGGGAATCAAAACATAAACAAACAGAACAGAAAAAAAAAAGTTCATAAGTGAAATTAATTTCGTGAGCCTAAAAACCATCTCGCCTAAGCGGGCAGGCTCAGTAGAATGTGTTTACATAACAAAAAGTTAATTCCGCATTGTCGGGATCTCAGCAAATTTAATCAAGATCTTAGCAACTTTTAACGAGATTTAATATAGTAGGTGACCTCATTAGCCAAACCAGCTTGGTTAACAAGGCCAGCTTCACTCTTTGCACATGGATACTATAACAAAACATCAGATTGAAGTTAAAAAAAACAGATACTCACAATCTGTACTTTGAAGTGTATACTTGGCACAGTTTTTCGCAATCTCATCACTTGACTAAAATATTGGTCAAAATTTATGAATAAAAACCTGATCCACTAAGTTAATAGACATACAACCAACTCTCAAATGGTTTAAAGCACCAAGATACAAAAAGGTGTCGACATGAAGAAATTAAAGCATTCATCTCCTTTGTTTCATTTAACAGACTAACAGAATAGCAAATTTTAAAATTGGACAATTATCTCGCCAAAGTACACTTCCCTTTAAAATAACTTTTAACTATAGCTATCGCTTACGACATAAAACCTTCATCTTGAAAAAAATATAATCAATTTTTATGTTTCTTGAGAAATCAAAGCATGGCAAGGCAAACTATCTTTTTTTTAACCTACGTTTAACATTGTATACCTTTTTCGTGATTTTTTAGCAGAAATTAAATTCCATGAGCAAATTAAAAAAGAAACAAAATAAAAGAGGAAAACGACCTGTAAAGAATGTACAATACAATGACACGGTTAGGATGTCAAACATCATGTTTGAGAATCTAAACATGCTATTGCTATAAAGACAACATGAGAGATTAAACTTGCAGCCATGAAAAATGTTCATAGAGTTAAGAATACTTATGTATGAGTCCTGCAACTTAAAATTAAAAACTTTACCACTGTTAAAAAAGTGTTGTTCACATAGAGAATATTTATTTGCAGGCCAGATAAATAAGCTAATACCATTGTTTTCACTTTCGATTGTGCATCATATTTGCAATACAACTTGTCTCTATCAGCTGTTTTGGAGTATGTATTGTCGGTTGGACAATTCTTCACACAAATCTACAAAATAACAAAGATTATTTGACAATGTAATGTCGTGCACAGTACATGCTATTAGTAAATTCTTTTACGTGTTCTTTAAAATATTTAATGCTGTAACAACAATGTTATTCAGGTGGAACGCAGTGTGCATGCGTATGAAACACTACACGAAACAAATACTGTAGATCTATCTTGGTCTAATTAAGTAGCAGATCAGTTTGAAAACCTTAAGTGCTAATTTCCATTCTGTTTTTGTTACATTATTCATAAAAAGAATTTTTACTTGTTCACTTTTCCCATTAAATCCCGTTAGTTCATGATCTTCTCATTAACAGTAATACATTTCACATATTAAAGAATCTGATAAAGTCAAAAAAAAAAAAAAATCAAGTGTTTAAAAAATATATATAAATATATATTTTATTTTTCCATATTATATTTTTTTCTTACAGGGCATTAAAATAGCCAGCAACACTAGAAATTTACAAATTTAATTGCAAGTGATTCAAGAAAGATTGCTAAATAAAACACATAAAAATCAGTATATATATAGAAGGTTTTTAGACAAACAAGTACTGTATTTTCTTAACAGTTACTAAGTTGATAATAAGAGTTAAATGCCATAAAAATAAAAGGAAAACAAACACACAAAAAAGTTAAGAATAAATGGCATTATTTTGAACATTTTAGTTGGCTAGTAGGATGCCTTAACATTAACAGGACATTAAAAAACTAAAATCTACATTATGAGCTGTGTGAACAAAAATATTTGACTTAAATCGGCTGTCATTTTAGATAGCTGGCTGTAATGTTCACCTAAGTTCATAATACTCACCGAAAATTGTTGCTTAATTATTATTTTTCTAAAAACATAACAGCATACTTTCTCTGGCCTTGCAAAATCTATTATAGAATTTTATTAACATTCTGGAAGGTTAAGTTTTAACTTTTTTCAAGGCCTTGTAAAAAATGTGTGTACAACATACAGGTTGACATGTGTCAGAAAATGTGCTGACGCTAGCAAAAATTTATTGCCGCCATTTTGTTCCCTTTATGACGTACTATAAGTGTGCCAAGTTTGATTGAATTTAAAGAATCCTATGAAAAGTTATTGAGTTATTGAGTCATAGTATGGTCGAAAACCCCCGGACCGAATAGGGTTAAAAACCTTGTAACATAATGAATACAAAACACCTAATAACACATACAAAATACGAGTATGCTATATACTGCAAAACATTCAAAATCGTATGCTGTTTTGATAAACACGCAACAGCATACAGTACGTATTATAGGTATACCTGATGTGTTTTGCAGGCTGTCAAACTGTAAATTTCGCTGATCGATTTGGGAATGCATTCCAAAAGATCGAAATAAAACAAATTCTTTCTATCGCTAAAAGTTTTAGATACATGTTAAAATCAGATATTATAAGGTAAGAAAAGAAGTATGTATAAAAGCTGTATGGGCAGATTTTTACATACAGCTTTAAAAATTCCCTGCCTTTTTCCTGACCAACTAAGATATATCATTTTTCCCGACTATTAGACTTTAATAGATACTAATTTCCTTGACTTTAGCAAATTCAAATTTGATGTATACTTGGCTTACAATTAGAATTCACCATCCGATCTGAATTATGAACAACATATTCCTTCATCATTACAATAAATATAAAACTTAACAAACATGGCAAATTTATCACGTGTCAGTAACATGACACAACACAAAAAATCTTTTACGGTAAAATTCATGTAAAAAAAAGAAGTTTCAACTGATTGGTTAAGAATATGATTTTCCCTGACTTTCCAATGATTGCGTGATAAAAAAGAATAACTTACGCATGCTTTCCTTCACCACAAGTCTCACCTGCAGTAAAAAAGAATATGTGCATTACATCAAAATCCGGAGAGCACATCTTACGTTATGGTTAAACAATAAGCGAATAGTTACAGTGTTTGCCTCGTTTATCCAAAGTGCAAGGACATGTGTGAATGAATAGATTTGTTATTCTATATGTATGTTCTAAGGCAAATTCATATTAAACTGTAACTATTAGAATGCGCGCCAGAATCTTTTGTTGGCCAAAAAATAATTAGCTATCCAAAATGTGAGCTGCTATTGGCGGCTGTAACCAAAATATCTAAAAGGTTCGTGTTTGACACCACTGAGTAGCCTAATTCATCCTCTTTCTTTTTTCTAAAATATGTGGAGCACTTTACAACAACCTACTTTGCATGATTTACAGTGATCCAACTGTGGGGCTGCATTTGGCTAATTTTTAAACCCTATTATCTATGTTTCATGTTCTAAAAGCTAATAAACGTTTTATTTTTTTGCTTTTAAAAATACATTTTTCTAGTAAAATTTTTTCATATTTATCCTATATATAACATATCTTTATTCGAGAATTATGATTAAAAATATTTTAGTGATGTTGTCTTTTTACTTGACAACATACTTGGAAATCCCCTTTTATATTGTTTTGCTTTCACATGCAAGTAAATCAAATTAAATTGTTATATCAACTTTTAATGAAAACAAGATATTTTTATATTTAATAGATAAATTATTGATTCATATTTGCAATAGAGGAAAAGAAGAAGTATAATGAAGAGATACAACTATAAATTAAAAATATTTAAATACAACTTCTATACACTGTGAGGGTACTAGTAATTCCTATAGCAACACTATAAATTTCTCACACTTTTATTTATCCAACATGTATAAAAAATTTCAATTGAAAAATACGTTTTGCCATAGAAATAAAGTGCCCAACTAATTTCGAGCCATTGTAATCTGACAAATTTTATCTCTAAATAATGATTCAACTCGAAAAGGGCTTTTTTCGTAATAAAAAAAAGTATAAGGACACTGTCTGTATTATCATTTACTAAAAATAAGATAATTTTAGATAATTTGAATAAAATAAAGCGCAAATCCATAAGATATAATATTTGCTTGATGACAAAATGATACCCAAAAGATTTTTTTGTTAAATAAAAAAAGGCTAAGCCATTAACCTACTATCACCCTTGTCTTATGAAAGTTATGGAGGTATTTTAATTGGCTCCGAAAATACTACTCTGGCGTGCTCTGGTTATCTATGCAGCAAAAGACTTCTTTTTTGCAGTCAAGGTCCAAAATTATGTCATAAACAATTGAATCCAAAATTTATTGTTGAAGCTTACCATGGGAATCAGTGGGATATAACAATTTTGTAGGATCTCCAGTGCTATATGCTGCAAATAAAAACAGTACATATTGGTACTTTACTGACTTAAACACAGAGTATATACACATTATACATGGGCAAAATAAAAGTTTAATTTTATAAATATTTTGCAAAAAATACTTAAGTGAAGGACAAGAAGTAGGACTAAGTGGGGTGTACAAATGACCCATGTACAGCAGATCGCTCTTCCAATCAAGTGGCGGTGTGATCACAACCAAAAGCATTGTTAAGACATACAAAGCACAATAAGACTGCTGATAGATATCCCATTAGGTAGGCCTGTTTATGAAAAATAAGATGAATTATACACCCCTGAAAAATTTTAACAAGAAATATGCTCCCCTTTGATGAATCACACAACAACTTAATCAGTAAATCCAATATATTGGAGACCTTTATCTCTCATATGTATGTTTTTACTCAAATCTTATCCTGCTATTTAAAAAATGGTAATACAGCAAGATTTTAAGATTACCCTGATGGCATCTTTTAGTTATATTAGAATGAATCTGACTTTCCATTTTATTTCAGTGAGTGATGCACAAAGGATTTCTTTTATTCTGCAAATTAAAAGTGGTAAATATGGTACCATATTTTTTAAGAAATGGATGGGATAGTTTTCTGTAAATTTCTTTGTAGCAATAAAAAAATTATAAAATCAATACACAAGTTGAGCTGGATTGCACTTGCAACTATGATGTCCATGTGGACTTAATTAGTTCAAAAAAATAAGCAAAGCGATAAGAAAATTCTTGTGGGTTGAAATCACATAATAGATATCTTAATAACATACAAACAAAGTGATGCTTTAAAACAAGTATTATTACCTAGAATACCAACTGCTAGCATCCCAATGAAATACAGTAAAAATAGAACACAACATATGATATCAGTGCAACTCCTAAAACAAAGAAATACAAATTCTATAGTATGTCAGAACGTAAAAAGAAATGCCAAGTATGAGATATAAACATACTATTTTTTTGGACTGTGTCTCAAGTCTCTTACTATTTAACATGGTATGTGGTTACATACCATAAGACTTCAAATAAGCACTCAGGCATTCGAAGAAAGATTTAAAAAACTTTTGTATTTTCTTTTATCTACATCATCAATATTGTCATTGTCAAAGATATAACTAAAAAGCTGGTGCAGCATCTTCGGATATATTCAATAGGTTTCACGAAATTTTTAATTCAACATTTGCGGTAAATTTTCATAAAATTCAACAATTCAATGCAAATTTTCAAAATTTGCATCACAATGCAAATTCAATTGCATTGTCTTTCAATGAATGCCTTTGTAAAAAGTTATCTATTGGAGATGTATATTGAAAAAAACTTATTGAAAGAGAGGACTTTAACCATTATGGTATGTTAGCATATACATTGACATATGGTAGCAGACATTTTTGTGAGATTGAGGTATAGAAGGCCTGTGAATGAGATTGACAGCAAATAAAGATTGCAACATATAAGCAGATGGACATAAAAATTACTGAAGAATAAAATGTATTCAGATCCTAAAAAAAAATAAAATAATCAAAATATATCTCCATCCTTTTTTAAAATTTTTTTTAAGCTTAGATATAACTAATGATTAGGTATTGTTTTTCCTATTTTAGTTCTAAATTTCTTTTAATTAACAGAAAAAAATATATAAGACAGATTTCTTTATTAATAAAAATACATACCTATTTTTAATCGGTCCACTAAAATTGGGGTCATACTTCCTTGATTTACCTAAAACGACAAAAATAAAACTTACAGGTGTATTGACTTCAGTGCAATCACTTCTAAAAATGGTAAGGAACTGTACCATATTGTCCAGCAGGCTCCTTATCCTCAACACCATGCTGGTTTAATTCAATTGGTTCAGCCTCATTATTACCACAACAACCCATTGTGCACAATTTTTTTAATTAACACTTTATTTCATTATCCATTTCTAAATATTTCTGTAATGGTAATGTTTAACAATCTATGTCTATACACCGAAAAAATCTATGTATCTTTTGTTCACCTACCTACATTGTTACTGCACTATTGTTACTGTTGTATGATCAAATATGATGATTAAAAATCGCAGCAATAGTAAATTGATACAAAAATTGTACATAATTGATTGCTTGAAAATTGGTGTGTAAACAATCAAAACGTCGCAACATTTAATCTGTAACTATGGTTACCAGTAAACTTTGTATATATTCAGCAAAAATTGTACATTATTCATTGCTTGAAAATCGGTGTTGGAAAATCTGAACTGCAAAAATGTTCATAGTTGGTGCAGAGCCTTGGAAAACAGGCAAAATCAATTAGGCAAAAGGAAATTATATACATCACATTTTGTCGAGACACATTTGTTATAAATCTGTATAAAAAGGTCTATGTTAGGTCATGTCCTTTATTAAATGTTTTGCAAAAAAGCATCTCTTTAAGGTAGAAAAAAGAGTTAACTTGTTGGTGAAGATGATTAAAATGACTGCCAAAAGGTTTATTGCAAATACATGCATGTGGTGAACGAGAAACTGTGACATAATTTCCTTCAACCAACAGTGGTCCTAGATATAGATGAGTTGCGACCTGAGGTAATGTTTAAATTTTGCATCAAGAATAATGGACATATGCACAAGCAATAAATATAAACAACAGACTGAAACAATTAACATATTAGGCAATCAAAGATTTCTTCTCTTAAAGCCATACAACGGAGCTACTTAAGAAAAATAGATGGTACTCATGGTAAAAACTATTAGAAAACCCTTAAATGTTTATTTATGTATTCCAAAAAAGAGTGGCCAATACTAACAGCCTAGTTGACATGATATACCATGTCTATCTGCTCTCTCGTGCTCTACCTTTTAGTACACTTGAAGCAGAAGTCACCTGTGTCATTGACATAGACAAAGTCTTTAAGACTGAAAAATTATCAAAGGTATCAAAGGTATGATAATCTTGTATTCTCAATAATCTATAAATCAGTGTAAATAGCCTTTTTTTACTTGGCTGTCAGGATGCCCTCACATATATGGAACATTATTAAATGTTTACAAGGTTTCATGCAAACTTTGCAACTGATCTTTAGCTCTAGGACCAAATTGGGCTGTCACCTTCATATATAACAGGGACAAATTTAAAGATTGGTCAGGACAGAAGTGCAGTTAGTGAAGCCTGCCCAAGAAAATATTCATGACAGCTGAAGGTACTCTGAAATATGTCAGGATAAAGTCAACTTTAATGCAAACAATGCAAAATTGAAGTTGGTTGGCTAGCTGAGAATTTTGTCAAACACTCTTACTATATTAGTACTCAAAATTAGAAATCAGATGAACACTTTTTTAGATAGACGGCACATCGCCACAGATTTAAATAAAAAATAAATGTGAAAATATGTAGCTGTACTAAAAGCTAAAGCATAACAAACCACTATTAGAAGAAAGATTGCGGCTTCTGAGAAATCGCGGCTTTTAAAGTGACAATGTTACGAAACCGGTAAATATTTACCCATTAAATCAAGCCCAGTAGCGGATCATCGGCTTTCGTAATTAAAAAATCTATGACATCATCCGTTAAAGGTAACATGGCAGCTGATAAACAAACAAGAAAACACGAATTTTTTCACTGATCCGACAAACCGACCATTGATTGTCTGATTATCGCTGTCATGTGCATATATATAATTTGTAGCTATGTACTCTTTTACTTTGCTTTTTGGCCTTAGACTTTAGATTTTTGAAACAGTCTGACATGATGTTTTTCTTCGCACGTGTAACATTACGATTTCGTACCTATGATGGAGGCGTTCAGGTCCTATTCTTTAATGAAACATTAGGAAACTTTTGACATTTTGAATTTTGATATATAGATAGCACATGTGGGTGGGGGGTCGTTAAAGATTACACCGTGGTGCCACGATAGATAACTTCTATTGTAAAACAACAAAGACCATATTAGCTTATTAATTAAATCAAAAACCGACGGCAAAAAAATAAATTAAGACTTGTTGTTTTAATTCGTTGTCATAAAGCTCGTCATATAATAGATTTTAATCGTTCGTGAATCAAAATGCGATCTTAAAAAACATTTCTATCGCCGCTTTTCGTTTATAAACTTTTAAAATGCCACCTTAATAAACATTTCTATCTTCGCTTTTCGTTTTTAAAATGCAATCTAAAAAAACATTTCTATAGCCGCTTTTTGTTTATAAACTATTAAAATGCGTTCTTAAAAAACATTTCTATTACCGCTATTTGTTTTTAAACTTTTAAAATGCAATCTTAAAAACATTGCAATCGCCGCTTTTCGTTTTTAAACTTTTAAAATGCGATCTTAAAAAACATTTCTATAGGCGCTTTTCGTTATAAACTTTTAAAATGCGATCTTAAAAAACATTTCTATGGCCGCCTTTAGTTTACAAACTTTTAAAATGCGATCTAAAAAAACATTTCTATCACTGTTTTTCGTTTATAAACTTTTAAAATGCGATATTAAAAAACATTTCTATGGCCGCTTTTAGTTTATAAACTTTTAAAATGCGATCTAAAAAAACATTTCTATCACTGTTTTTCGTTTATAAACTTTTAAAATGCTCTCTTAAAAAACATTTCTTTCCCCCTTTTCGTTTTTAAACTTTTAAAATGCAATCTAAAAAAGCATTTCTATCGGCGCAGACAAATTTAACTTTTCTAGACAAATGACATTTCGTAACAATGCAATCGCGTTACATGACGAAAAATTATACACCAAGCAAAAACTACGAATATGCTTTTTTAACTTGATAAAACCTGAATCAAACAAATTAACCTTAATGAAAGACTTTTGAAATGAAAAAAAATTAAATTATACTGGCTATAAATATCGTGGAGCTCGGGGAGATAATCGTGGGAAACACGATCCTTCGTGGAGATAATAATATTAGTGTGATGGCCACGATAGAATGTTTGAATGTTTGTTTATAAAGACCACGATTTTATCGTGGTTTGTGTGCACCATGCTCGTTAACAAACCTTTTTACAGTACTGTATCTCTACATGTGAGGTTTTTTTTTCTCAAAAACTGCTCTACCAACATAACACTTCATACACAGGCCTCATACAACCTAACCTTTAACCTCATTTGACAAGACTCTGCTAGTCAACAAAGAAAGTAACTCTATTTTTCAAGCAGAACCTACCCTAAGTAACAGAAGTTCTCAACTATAAAATAGTTATATATATATAAAATGTTTATTGTTTCAAATTCTGTAAACTCAATAGCGCACGAGAAAGTATGGTAAGAAAAAAAAATGCCAATTGACAAAATCTGCTAAAGTGTGACAAACCATTTTTGTTGCTGGTCTAAAGATATAATCTGGTCTAAGCTAAACCAAATTCCAGCATCTTGTTAAAGTCTAGACTTAATATCGTTGGTTTCCTATTCAACTTAAGGCTAAATGAATTGGAAATGGATGAAATCGTGATCAATTATCTAAGCTCTACACAATAATTAATTTCTTACTAATTTTGCATGTCTTTGCTGCAGTCTATTTAAACCCTTATATATCTCCTATCCCTTTGTTGAAAGCACACAATCCTAAATATACATTATTATGATTAGAATTTCAAGCTCTATCCAATCGAAGTAACTATATGTACTGCTGACATTATTAAAATTCCTATACAGTCTTGGTCATGAATATTTGCACCCGTGTGCGGTGGTACGTACGCCTACACTAATACAGGCGTGCGTTCAGTATCGCACGCCTAGCTTATGATTTTGGCGTGCAATTATTACATTCAGGAGAGCAGCAACGCAGGGTTTTTGAAGCATAGTAGTTGGCAAAAAAAATTGTCGACGTTATTTTGTTGTGAAATTTAAATGAATGGTGTTATTATGAAGAACATAAGGTATAGAGAACATTAAAGTTGGCCCCTTTCCTTCATGATGACACTCTTATGCTCGGCTGGTGCATTACACTGAGACTCGAACGAAAGACGGAGGACCATTTGGAACCATGCCACAAGTCAGTCCAACCTTCATCGTCACAGAGAACTGCAAGAAGAGTGCATGTCACCGGCTACTTCTGCAATATTCAACTTAATGATGCCATGATAACTATTAACTTAAGAAGTACACCATCGGGAAGGTAGGTCAATAGGACTTGTACTTCATTTTCATTTGTCATCGTCTTAAGGAGAGCAATACAAGGTTATTGACGAAATTTTTTGCCAACTGAAAAACAAAAATAATATTGTCGATGCAATACAGACGCAAAACATTTGAAATGTATCTCACGTCAGCAATTTTAATGAAGGTGGGTATTTAATAGAAATACATTTTAGAGATACATTTTAACACGGAAGAACAATTATGTATTGGGTAAAGTCTGGGTAAGGGATTATATACTCTAAAATAGCTCAGTTCTGCTTGGCGTGTGTACGAAGTAGAACAAGGCGTGTGATAAAGAGCACGCCCGAATTTAACATGGTGTGTGGGGAGGCGTGCACGTGCGATAGCACGCCATTCATGACCAAGACTGCTATAATAATCTATCTTTGAACGCTGACGGAGCACGGATGAAGCAAGTCTGCAAAACTGCACTTACAGGCGGAATAGACATTTTATCATGGATTTAATTGTAGATAATTTATTCAGGTCCGAATTTAATGGATTTTTTCTTAATACCTGTAAAAACGAAACACACGCGCGGTGTAAATTCTTTTAAGATTGAGAGAGTGCAACAAAAAATAACCTCGGAGCCAGTGTCATATGTGTAACATTCCTTACATGTGTGGTTTACATCGCACGTGTTACTTAATTTACACGTACGAATCATCGCACACCTACTCAAATATTCCTGAAAAAGACTGCAGTATATCATGATGTGCTTCAAGCAGGTATACTACCCATGGTCAAAATTTCCAAATAAGTTCCTTGCTTGCATGCTGAGTAATTCTGTAACGTGGATGAACCTATTTTTGGGTTAAATAAGCCTTTATATAAAAAGTGTAGTATATATGTAGTATCATTTAAAATTAGATGCTTTTAATTGTGTACCTGCTGTTTAAGTTGACCTTAATATTTGTTTTATCAACTTAAGTAAGAAGTATCATAAAATAAGTAAAAAGTTAAAGAAACTAACCTTCCTTCATGTCAAGAATTTCAAATTTTTCCCTGTTGTTGTTTCCCATGTTACTGAATGCTACAATATTATATTTTATTTAAATTTTCATTTCACAGGTGAATCAATTTTTATGTATATTATTGTTTTATAATGTCTTCTCATTTTTTGCATGCAGATGAAACACCAAACATCATCACCTTGGAAACATGTGTGGCTCATTTTTACAATATTAACAAGAGATCCGAAAATTTTAATTTAAATAGCTGTCTTTGTTTATATAAGAATGAATATATTCTGTTGTGGATTTAAGTGTGAGTTATATGTATACATACTGTTAAAATTGTGTCACACAATTTTTTACATGTCCAATACATACAGTTGTTGAGTAAAATATTTATTGCTGTGATGCATATAGATTAGGGGTTAGTTTATTATTTTATATATTTAAAGCTTTAAAATTCTGCAGATGTAAATATGCATGTGTTATTTTTATTTATTTGTTTTGTTTTGTTTTTGCTTCTTCTTCATAAGAAAAGTGTAGATATAGTTTTTAAATATAATGTGTTGTTTTTATTTGCTAATTTTTATATGATATCTCCATAAAAAAATCTGCTTATAAAGAATTAAGACCACTTCATTCTAAACATTTGGTTCCTATTTCTACATTTCTATCAACTTTATGTTTCATTGTGTAGAAGTTATGGCTTTCATCAATCATCAAATATTTATATATATATATATATTTTTCAGAATCACGTTTTTTCGTATATGCTAATTTTGAAGATCCTTGATTTTTTTTTAATATTTAATAATTTAGGAATAAAGAAGATATAACAAAAAAATATAACATTTACAGCTACGCATGTTGGATAGAATGACATGGAAGATGTTTTAGAATAACTTATTGATGGGTTTATTGTGTTGGTCTATGAAGGTTCACCCTACAGAAAAAACAAAAGGTAGGCCTATTGTATTTCTTACTTTTTATGTTTCAAGACATGATACACTGTAATAGTCGTAATAATTATATTAAGATAGACAGTTTCTTGTGGTGACAACAGATTTGAATACTATGTTTAAAAATAGATTTATATTGTGCTTGTTTTTATTTGTTTCTTTATTAAATCAACATTTAATTGCTTTATTGGTAATTGTCAATGTCTGACTTAAAAAGTTTACTTCCCTGTATATGCTATGATTCTTAGACTTTTAGAAATTACTTTTGGTATTCCAAAAAATTGATTTGTTTGTAATAGATAAGTGCATTTGCAAATAGAACTAAACAGACGAAACAAGAAACAAAGTGCGTGTATGTTTTTATGTAAATCCTATGCGCATTGTATACCTATAAATCTTATTTGTAGAAGGAGTCAAAGTTAATTAAAAAACAAATTAGCTATCCGTTTTTAATATTTTAACTAACATATAAAACACCTGCTTCAGACATACTTGTACTTCTTTCCCTTTTTTAATAAAATTCCAAACTTTACATGTAGTTTACCAATGCCCCAGAAAAGACTTTTAACTATTAAAATACTTTCCTGAATATTTTTCTTTATATGTACCAAGTTGTTTCTGTTGCTTTGAAAGCATATAAATATTTCAGAAGTGTGCTAATGACCTACATAGTGGCTTATTTGAACGATGTATTTATGTGTATATGACTTTTCCATGATGCATTCTGTACTGAGCATAGTTTACACCAATCATAAATTCAATCGTAGTAGGTGAGGGAAATGAAGTTTGTGGGTTTATTGTGGTTAACAGTTCTGACAAGTCTAGATGGAATTCTCTATACTGCTAGGTTGTATGTGACAAATGCACAAAATAACTGTGTAATTCCTCAAATATTTTGTTACATGGATATCTCAATGGAAAGTGTATCTGGTCGTGTTACAAAACTTAAAAACATAATCAAGCTCAAATTTACTGATAAAATATAAGCGTAAACTTTATGTTTCTATCTTCATTATGCACTAGTTGCCAAAACTTCCTCCTCGAAAAAAACCTTGAACAAAGTAAAAGAATTGGTTTCGATTTTTTTACTCAGTTTAAAAGAGCGCAACTTCATTGTTTATTCTTCTTCTTAGGAATTAAAGTACATTCGCTAAAGAAATTGAGAATAATTTGAGCATAAAGCAAATAAATTATCATTTAGCCTACCCAAGTCTGTTTAAAATTCTTACATTACAACTTGAACAACCATGTAATGTAAATTATAATTACTTTTTTCCATAGTTACTTCATAAAAATGTCACAAAATAAATTAATAACTTTTACTCCAACCATTCTAACCACCATATTGAATCAACACTTACGAAAGTTCAAATTGTCATAAGCAGTGGCAATAATGTATTGTATTAATAATTGCTTTTCTGATGTCATATAATACTGTGTTATTCTGCTCTTTGCTCTTACAGATTTGTCAATTAAAAGTCATTTCATTCACTACAGGTATTATGACTTTAGTTAAAGGTTTCGCATCCCACAATTTTTTTACAGCAAAATTTTCTCAAGGCAGAATCTGATATAAATTCGATTTAGTTTTATTATTTTTAATACTTTCTACATTGTTAGTCATTTAGTTTCTGTAATTAATTGCAAGCATGCGTCAGCAGTTTTGAAATTATGTGTTTTTTTAGCTGGGTATCGTTAAGTAAGGTTAAAAATAATCACCATAGCAACATTGTTTATTCTTATTTTATTAACAAGGAAAATTTTAATTGTGTTTTTGTTTAAAAAAAAGTATGAACTAAATCTAAATTGTTAGACAACATTTTTCGTCTATGTTAGTTTTATTACAGTTGCATTTTACATTGAGTAAAGACTCTTTAATTTATTTCTACGACCCCAAAATCATGATTTCTTTGTTATTTTATTCGTATAATTCATGTCGTACATGATTTTTTTAACAATGATACACATGTTTTTATAAGAAAAACAAACCAGAAGAACTTCTTTAGGTCTAAAACTTTAGAACATGTTAAGAACATTTAAGGCTTTTGCCACTTCCAAGAAGTACTGAAATGTTTCTTTAAACTTGAAAAATGACAAAATTGAGAGGAAGCTTCAAATTGAAAGTTGAGTGTTAAAGGAAAGTTAAAGCTTGAAGGAAACTTCAAGGAAAAAAATGTAATTTTAATTTTTATTCTTTATGTGGTCCTTACAAACATCCAATCGCTTGTGAAAACATATTAAACAATAGACTAACAATTACTTAGTGGTTTGGAGTTTCTATAATTTATAAATTTCTTTATCAAATGTTTATAAAACAAAAGAAAATCATCTACGAAGGAGAGTTACATCATCTGCTGTTTAAAACATCTTTTTTGCTGATAAAGCATAAATATCAAAATAAGTTTAATTAAAAATCCTGTGTAGAGGAGTGTGGAACGAAAGACATTATGTATGTATATTTTCGTCTATTTCCACAATTTTTTCTTTCGTAATATATAATATTTTGGGCTTTTAATAATAATTATTCCAAGTTTGATTTTTTAATTTTTGTTTGCGCTACAGTTATTTTGAAGTTAATGTTTTTCCAAAATGATTTATAATTTAAGACCTTATTCGTATTTGATTGCAGAAATTACACTCCATTACCGCGGGTTAATTATCAGTTCAAAAGTTCCTTCATTTTAAACCTTACAAATTACTAAATACCTCGATTTGATATATTAGAAAGAAGACCTGTTTTTTTATATTATGGATAGTCAGAAGGAAACCCAGGGCCTCGATATTATTAAACTTTTAAATCAAGTTTCATATCAGTTTTACAGGTTAGTCTAGCCAGCTATTATTACACTGCATTACTTTAAAGTGTATTACCGTTATATAAAGTCTGTTCTGAGTTTCGTTTTGATGATTTTCGTTTTAATTTTAATCTTTGTGGTTAATAAAAAGACTTAGGTATAATTCGGATATGTTTGTTGTTTTTAGGATATAAATTTGATTTTATTTGACTGCATAAGCATCCCCTGAAGAGTAATAGTATTGGACAAGTTTTTTATCCACATATAAATACCAAAATAATTTAAAGATCTTTTCTCACTCTGGTTACCAGGTCAACCATTTTGTAACTTTGCATTGTTCAATGTCTTGACAGAGAGAGGAAGTGGTTAGGTTTTAATTGACTTTGATAAACTTAATTTACCATGCTTGTTTATATTAAAATGTTAATTAATGTGTTGGGTAATGGAGGCTAACATACCTGTATAGGATTAAGAGAACACGTTGGTATGAAGTTACGTTTCTTCCTTTTTTTTTAAAGTTTACGTTTAGGATCAATATATGTATATATTAATGTTTTAGATTTTGAATTTTTTTTACCCAATGAAGAACAAGAAAGTGCAGTAGATGTTATTTCTTCAGCTTGTTCTGAAAACTCTCACGAAACTTTTGGTTGCAAAATAAGCATGTGTTTCCCATCAATGGTATTGAGTTGAAATGGGTTATAATCTTGAACTTCTTTTCTATGATAATCATTCTTCTTTTGTGATATCTATCTACCAACATGTGAAGGAACTATCGATGGTAGCCAGATAAGTTTAGCTTAGTAAAATTATTTGTTAATTTATAGTAGCCAGTGCAAGTGGAAGGAGAAACAACCAAGTGGCTTTTATTAATCAACAATTATTTTGGTTGTATACATTTTTGAATAATTTTTTTTCCTTTATTTATTTTGTTGTTTAATTTTTTTTGTCCCGATGAATGTTTTTTTTTTATCCAAAAATTCTTCATGTATCGATTTATTTTCCTCTTCATGAAAAAATGGTATTTAATCTGTTGTTGTACGATTAACAAATTTCATCGTTTGAAATGACTTTCAATTTATAAAACGCCAGTTGAACTGAGCAACTTTAGGTTTTGTAGCTTGATATCATCCATCAAGTTGCACTTGAATCATTATTTTGTTGACTTTTACGAAATTCTGGAAATGCTATTTAATAGGAAAATTTTGCAGGAAATTTTGTGGGTAAACAAAAAAGGAATTTTATCTCATCAGTTTTGTTTTTCCCCTCTTATTTGTTCGTTATAAGAGATACATTGTATAAGTTGCAATTGTTGACTTTTGTGACGTCATCTCCAACGTCACAACGGTCATCGTCATGTGGGACGTCATGAAAGTCTGGTGATCAAATATTGTTATGGCTCCATGAATGAGACTTGTCGCTCCCGTTTAAAAATATGCATAATAATATTTTTTTAGATAGTTTACTTTCACTATCGAATTAAAAAAAATCAAAGTTAAGGAATATGCATATGAGCTGTCTTTTGTAAACCTGACTTCTGTCTATTAATGATTCTGAGCGCGTGCATGCATATTCAGCATAAAGAAAAAGTTCGCACTTCTATCATCTTTCTGCACACTCAGCTCACACATTTTTATCACACCTACGAAAATCTTTAAAAACAAATATCTCGTTAGTAAATTTTCGCATACATGCCTTTACGTTTGTGGTCTCTTTTTCCGAAAGCTTCCTATTGGCTCATTGAAATTTTTGGTGATGAAAAGCTGAATAAATTATGCACAAAAGGTTCCCGGATTTTTTTGTATAAATTACTGATTAGAGAATTATGACGACAGAAAGAAAAAAATATGCATTTTTTTGAATGATTATATATAATTACAAATAATTTCATAACGACGTTATTAGAAAAAAAAAACGGGAACCCTTTTGAATTTAATTCGTGCTGAATATAATGGTGCGAAAACGACCACGCGTTCGGAAAAAGAAGCCATTTTAAAACGTACGGTGAAAAAAATTGGTGTGTGTTTATTTCATTATATTTTCTTTTTGGGAAATGACCATCTCATGAAAATAACACCATCAAAAAAGTCTTTCATCAAGCATTCAGAAACAAAAAAAAAACATAAAAAAAATATAAAAGTATTGATAAATTATAAGGGTTTTTCTGAGACTACTCAGCAAGTGAGTTTTTTCCTTTGCAGTAACCTTAAGTTTTAAAAGTAAGCTAATACAGTCGACACTCGTTATCGCGGCCTTCCACGGGACTGGTGAAAAAGCTCGAGATAACGAAAGTTCGAGATAGTGGATAGTCGAGAAATGAGCTGCTTCGACCACGAAAAAAGCTCGAGATAAGGAAAGTTTGTCAATATCATGAAAATTTTTAAACCTGGTCAGGGATGGACTGTTAATCAGAAGAATCAATTATTACTATTCTCATGCTGTATGTATTTAATCATTTAAAAAAATTAAAAATGCTTACTTTACTTTTTAGCAGATATTCTGTCCTTATTGAGAAAGGATTCTAAATGCTGTAATAAAAAGCGCATGTCGTTGCCGTCTTTATGTGTCACACCTTTCTTTTCCATCTCCTTTAGAGCTTTGCATTTTTCAACCATCAAGTTTTTACCTTACGCTTTATCCCAGACATGATGTGTAAACGAAGAGAAATTTGTAGACATTCGAAATCTTGATTTGAGAAAGTTTGAGAAATTCGAACATTCCATGTTTTCTTGATCGATTTTTTTGTGTGATAAAATTCGAAAAATTACAGAAAGGGTCGAGATAAATGATAAAATGTACTCAAAGGGACCGTGAAAAAGGTCGAGATAAGGAAAGTTCGAGATAACGGGTAGTCAAGATAACGAGCGCCGACTGTGATTGCTTTTCCTGATACTTCAGACCAAGCTATGTAGATTTTTGCTTCTCTTGAGCGCGCACATTAATACTCAGCCTGATTTTTTTTAAAGATAATAAAAACAAAATAACGTGAGCCCAGATTTATTAAAACAAAACAATTATTTTGGAACAGTCATTTCTTCTCTTATACTACAATACATCCTACGAAGATACGTTTGTTTTTAAAAAATATTTATAGGCATTTAAAACAGACAATATATTTTCCTCTTGTAAAAAAAAAATAATTTGAGGCTGGAAAAGTGTAAAAAATGTAACCAGATGTTGTTGTAAAAACACGTTTTTATTGATTTACAATAAGCTCTACGTTTTTTATAAGATTTTCTGAACTACACTAAGATCTCGCCAAAACAGGACACGTAAACAACCCCTAATACCTATCGATATGAAAATGGCGTGCCTCATATTTTATTTTATTGCATTTTTGTATTTTTTAGTGCACTGCGCATCAGCTAACTCACAAAACAGAAGATCATTTTTACCTAATCTTAACGCTACCATCCTTTAACTGTATTATTTATGATGTTTTTCTCAAATGTTCACGATCACGCGCTGGACACTAATACTGCCCATGCTTACGCCTCATTAAAAATAACGCCAGTAGAAGCGGGCGTTAAAAAGACAATATGCGGATATGCATGTTTTTAGTGATCTATATAACTTGTTGTAGATGTTCTTAATACAACCCCATAATGCATTGCAAACATCTGATTCGTGTGAAGAGGGAATAACCTTGTCGTGCTGACTTGAGCATTTTTTTAGAAGCTATGTAGCTTCAATAATCTTTGGTATGTTTTTAATTGTTTAAACATAAAAGCTGTAATTATATTTCAAAGTGCTTCGTGAATGACAATTGGTTCACCGCAGGACTTTACCTCAATTATAACGCAACTCAAAAAAAAGTTTTAAATATATTCTTCAATGAGCGAGTTTTAAATATTTAATATTTTTGATTGAGTTGAGAACTAACTTGGGATAGAACATTAGAAGGATTTCTTTGTAAACATAATGGCTTAGTTAATAATAAATGTCATTTTGATATTTTGGAAAGATTTGTTTGAAAAGTGTTGTTGTGGGGATTTTTATATGCTGTAGCTTTCTCGATGGTGGTAAATACTGAGCATGATTTGATCGTGAATGCTTATATTTGTAAGCAAAAAGCAGAATCGATTGAATTATACGATTATGCATCTTCAGGTGGGAGAATCATCTGTTTTTGATCATGATACATGTTTTTTTTATAAGAACGTCTAAATTTTAGATGAGGCTAGATGTGATTATATTTCCTACTTTTTTTCAACTAAAAGTTGTTATTTGTGCTCTTCGAAAAAAATAGGGTATAGGGAATACATGGTTAGATTTACAAGTGATGTGAAGTAATCTCATTGTAAAAAACATATAAGTACATATGTATATATATACTAATAAAAAGCAAAAACTATAGATAATTTTTTCTTAGTTATTCGACACTTCGATGTTTGTTCTTATATTCCATAAATAAATACAGGCTGATTACGTTCCTGATTTTTTCTTTTAAAAATAGCCTCGACTTTTTTATAGACTTGTTTCCTGTAGAAAACCTGTATTTGTGTTGGTGAAACCAAGTCTTTCTGTTCTAACTCTATTAAAAGTTTATTTTGATCGTTTTAAACGTTTTTTATTCAAACTATTTTATTTTTGTTAGAAAGTATTCGATGTTGCTGAAATTCCATAAGCTGTCTTTAGACCTTTATTTTTGAAGTGTTGTCAGAAATCATTTTTTTCTTTCTTATGTACAATTTACATTGAGAAAACATAACAGCATGCTTTTTTGACTAAAAAAAAATCCAGTTTTGATTATTTTTTTCACTTTTAAGAGTGCATAAGCATTTCCATCTTATTAGTTGCTTAGATTACATTTCCCGAATTGTCAACAGTTTTTATCTGCGATAGTTTGATGTTCTTTTACTTCAAAGTTGTTTTTCTTTTTGTTCTTATAATTAGGCAATGTTTTGATGTAATGAATTCCTATGAATTATACTTCAATTATTCAATTTCTCATTATCTTGCTGTGAGACTTCTAAAATATTTCAATTTAACCTATATGTCAGTGATTCGATGTAGTGAATAAAGAATATCCTTACTATAAAACGTATAATTTTATTAGCCTTTTTTTCTTCTGAATTGTTATAAGAGCGTTGCTAAGAAACAACTTAAAAATGGCCGACAAAATATCGTTCTTTTAGGAAGGTACCTCAAGAGAACCTAACACTTCGTATCTCTAACAGTTTTTTTCTTATATCCAGAATGAATACTTTTTGTGTATTTTTAGGTGTTGACGATTGTAAAAGCCCTGGGAATCCCTCTTTTGATATAGTCTACGCGAATCAATCAGCCGTCCAAAAACGCACTGAGAATCAACAGAATTTAGTGGATATCCCCATCGTTGTGACGGCCTGGGAAGGAGCAATGGACCAATCAAAAAACAAGGAAGAAAGCAAGAGGTTGATGAGCAAATTATCGAGCGCGTCAGCTGAGGGAAGTGATGTTGAATTAAGTGACTTTCCAAGCGATACAGAACACGATGATGTCAGCAAGAGAAAATTATTAAGTAAGAAAAAAATAGAAAAAGACAATGGAGAGCTGCATAGTTTGTCCAGTTTAGAGGATGAGCAGCCAACGTTTGCGTCGTCAAAATTAGTCATCACTGAACATTCCTGCACAAAAAAAGCGAAAAAAGAAGGGGAAACCGCAGTTTTAACAAACCCGTACTCTCTACACACAAGAAACGAAGTTGGTAATGACGAAGGCGATAGTGAAGACATAAAGATATCCACGGAGGAGGGTAGTACATCGCACACGAGCCGTGAAACTGACCAAGAAACTATATCCACCTTTACAAATGTTAACAACACACCGGAAATCTATAATGGCTTCCATACACCTACACAATCTAAATCGAGGTCAAACTCCAACACAAGCGAGGAGCATGAAGCGATTGAGTTGCTTCCAAAACATGCTGTCCCGCAGAATGTAAGAGAGGAAGGACAAGTTACCAATGGTATGTAAGAATATGTTAAATGTGTATTTTCGGTAAAGTTCGGTAATGAGTTTTGTAAGTAATTTATCCCTTAATAGGGTACGAAATCAACCTTTGTTTCGATTTTAATGACTCACACTAGTGTACACTACAGGCGATTTTCAAAAGCAATTTGCAGTTCTTTTATACGAAAAAAAAGAATTCCCGTGTTTTTTGAATGTAGTCGTCCCATGAAAAAGTTTTTGCTACCGGTATGTCGAACAGAACATCTCTAATATAAAAAATATTTTTGCGTCTTTGCTCAGGAAGAAGCTTTAAGGTAATTCTTAGGTGACATTTATATCCAGTGGTTTAACTAAACTATTTTTTTAGTTGAAACATGACCTGATGATACACTTTTTAATTTTACGTTTCGGCGCGTTTTTTTTCAATAGTGTATTTTTTATTGCCATAGCAATGGAAAACGACGACGACAATAAATCCGACACGTCAGAGTTCCTTGGCTCACTTGGTATAGATGTTGACACGGGAGACTGGTTTAGTGACATCAATGTGCAGCTTGATTTGCAACTTGGTCGAGACGAATGGGAAACAAAACTACCTGAAGTGGAAGGGGGTAGGTGTACTTTCTCAAATTGTTCTTCCTCGAAAAAGCTTTAAAGATCGAGAAAATATTCTTAAGGCATTCAAATCGAAAACATTAATTCCGTATATTCTTCATAAGTATTTTCAATCGCATTTTGCATAAAAACAAAATCGCAAAAACAATTTGCCCAAAAAAATTTCTGTTTAGGTCGTCTGACTCGCGAAAATAGCTTCTGCAAAAACTTCTTACCGAAAACACTTTCCTTAAGTTACCATGTTTTGAGTTTGTTGCGTTTGTGTATGTCACAATTCACTTGTTTTTGTAGAGGCAACATTAGAGGATTGGGAAACAACTATCTTGGATATCGCAGATAGTAAAGCAAGCAAGGAAGACTGGACAACATCGTTTCAAGATATCTCCAATCTCGATCACAAAGAAGATCGAGAAAAATGGAGTTCAGTTATACCTGAAAAATTTGTAAACACAGAGACGCCTCGACATTGGTCGACAAAATTACCAGAGATCGAAAAAATCGACCAATCAGGTAACAGGTGGAGTACTTTTTTTAATAAAATCCGTGAGAATGTCACCAATAAGAACGAATGGAAGACGAAATTCAATACTATTGGTAAAAATACTGTGAATAAGGATGAGTGGACATTTAAATTGCCCAGTGAATTCACATCCCGTGCCAGTAAAAGAGACTGGAGGACAAAAATTAATAAAACAGGTGATGTCACAAGCTCGTTGGACAAATGGAAGTACCGGTCTAATGAAATGCTTGTGACGTCAGATGACCGGGCGACACATTGGAACACGGCGTTTAAAAACATCGGAAAACACGTCGAAGATATAAACGAGTGGAAGACGAGACTTTCAAAAATTTCGCCTTTATTTGAAGAAGGTACGTGGAGTTTTCATTTTGCGGACTGTTCTGACGATATAGGTTCTCCAGAGGATTGGAATGTAAAATTTATAGACATTAAAAAAAACGAAAATGAGGATTTGAACTGGTCCATAAAAATGAACGATGTACCTAATAGTTACAGTGAAGTAGAAGACTGGGAGACATCGTTTAAAGATATCGAAAAAGTCGATGCGCAAAAGAATCCTTGGGATACAAAATTTAATGATATTTTACCGAATGGCAACGAGTCAGCATTATGGACGAATAAATTTTCAACGACAGATATTACTGACATGAACCGTGAAACCTGGGAAAGTAGTTTTAATGATATTTTACCGAACGAAAACACAGAACTAGACTGGGAAGTTAGTGTACATGCTATTGAACCTTTAGTTTCTTGATAAAGGATTTCATAGGTGTAGTTGGAGTTTTAGCTGCCTACTGATGTATTTCCTTTACGGCTCATCACATACCATTTCGGATATATTTGTTGAAGAATTTACCATATGTGTCTCATTAACTCAAATAGTGATAACAGCTCACTACCAAGGATCGGATACTCGAGATTCAGTTCGGCTGACATAAAGTTGGCATCAGAGGTATTATTTTTTCCTATTGCTCGACTTAAAATCGCATTTCTTCAAATTCCAAGCTGCTCTGTAAAAATAATATATATTTCGTGTGATGCTTACTGTAACAAAAATATTTTGTATATTTATATGTACATAGAAGAATGCAAGACAAGAAAAGAACATGTTTTTATTAACCCTCGGGTGACTATGGGAGAGAAAGTGCTGGTTTGGTATGTTGTGTAATGTGATAGCATATGAAAAAGGTGGGACCTGAAATGCAGGGACGCAGGGCAAATTTTTAAATTTAAAATAATACGAAGACGGACTAGAATGCTGCAAACGTAAACATGGCATGTGAGGTACTTTTACAGTATGAAATGTTGGGTTATATCTGAAAAAGATTGTTAAAGATACGATAGTATCAATAAATTTACATCAATGTTAAAACGGCGAAATATTTTACCGAAGAACAAGCAAACTGGAATATTTGAACTCTTTTTGACTCGATTAGCGCATTATTCTTTCTGTAAGCTTTCTCTGAGGATATTGAAATTTAGTTCAACACATTTCTCTGAATTGCCGAGAAAAATTACGTTGGATTTTATGTCTATTCTGTAGTTTGCTATAACTCTTGTCTATGTATTTGATGTTTTTCTGTAAACTTCAATTTTTTTTCTGTTTTCATTTCCTTCTATACTTTTAGTTGCCTGTTAGGCATGATTGGTCTATCTTCTAGTCTTCTAGCCTATTTCTAGTGGTAAGAAAAATCACGTTGCGTCTCCTGGCTAAAAAAACATTTGGCTTTAACCAATTCAGTTTCGCAAAATAAGTATGGTAAAATGCATTTTAAAAAAATCTTGGACTTATTAAAGTCTGGAGGTTTTACACAGAGGGGCTTAATAGAAGGGGGGGGGGGGGGGGGGAGGGCTAAAAAATAATAGAATTTTAAAAACAATATTTATTTTCCAAATCAATGATACATAATGTTAACTTTATCTGTTTCACCAACATCTTTATCTAACATAAGAAGTTTTACATCTTCGATGCAACCTTCCAACTGGTCACAGAAAATTGGAAGATGGTCTTGTAGTGCCTGGAACATACACAGCCCATTGTAAAAAAAAAGAACCATAGATGTTTTGCAATCAAAACTTTAGGATAAAAAATTAAAGCTGCAGCATTGGATATAGTATATTAAATCAACTAAAATATCGAATTTCTTTGACTACTTCTACTTTTTTTTTATTTATTTTTTTTTTTTTTTGGGGGGGGTTGGGGGTAGTGGAGGGGGTAAATAAAGGAAGGAGGCTAAATAACTTTTTGAGTCGCCGAAGAGTGGGGGGTGGGGTTATTAGATGATGATGATGTCTATGCCTGGACCTGGTGAGTTTTCCCGTGTTGAGTCAAATTAAGCCGCAGGCTCCACTCCTGGTGGTGCCCTTCCGTCAATTCCTTTAAATTCAGGCGCCCAAGCTTTGCAACCATACTTCCCCCGGAATCCAAAAACAAATGAACACCTGGTCTCACCTTTCCCATATGTCGAGATATTATTCTAGGCTTGATAATATTTCGTTTAAAAACATTAACCTGCGTCCTGGGTCCTGGATTTCACCCTAGAGAGTTTCAAGATCCTTATTATTAGGTCTGACGAAATAGCTAATGTTCGTCTCGCCGTCCGATATGCAAAAAAGAGACAACTTGTCCTGGGATCGAAGTGGGCATGCCGTATATGTGACGAGAAAGAAAACATTTACAAATGTTAATTTGTTAAAGCGTTAAAAATTTGATAGAAGATGGTAATTTCTAACATTTTGCTATTCGTGATGATGTCACCTCAAAAACTGCTGACGTAAGCAAATTGTAATGCTAATTTATTTCTTTTGTCTAGTGTACGGCTTTTTGTGCTAACTTGAGAAGTGGGACACCTTACAATCCTTTCGAAAAAAGATACACAAATGCTGCGATGTTTCTCACAGGATTACATTCACACAAGCAATTGTTTTTGAGCTACAAATTGATGACTTCGTAATTCCGATTGATTATCGACCGCTTGAGGGCGTCATTTTCAGCGTGCGAGAATTCGCAGTACTGTTTAAATCTCGCGCGCAGCTAATCTTCCATGTTTTCTATTGTTTTCGAAAAACCGTCGCACGCATTGGAAAATTACTACGGTGGTTCAAGTACCACCTGTAGTAACGAAATTATCGTTGTTCCGGCCCTGCGCCTATCCCGGGTATGACCTGAGCAATGCCGTTTTTTCACAAAATAGTTTAAGTACAGGTTTTAAAATATATGCTTGTTTCAATGTGCATTTAATATACTGGAATTCTCTCCTTTTTTATTGCTACTGCTCTTTCTACAGAAAAATTTTAAAGCATATTGCGTGGTAATATTATTTTAGCATCCTTGTGTCCCCAGGGTCCTTTTAGCTCTAAAAAGACAAAATACCCTGGGAACGAGGTATTTCTAGGTTTTTTTCTAACAAAATTAGAGGATAAAGTTATCCCCTAATTTTTTTTCAATCTTTTAAAATCTTGAAATTCTGGGCGTACATTTTCTCAAAGCAATAATCTTTTGTCTTTCATGCCACCTGACTTTTATTTTCTGTTTAGCTATCTACACTTTCTACTTTTTCTAACTTTTAAAACAATAAAAATGTTTCAAATCATTTCCACTTGTTCCACTTTTAGGATGTTGGAATAAAATTGGTCAAAATGTTTGTTTAAGCGAACCCGAGGCATAAAATGATGTTGAACATATATTAAAAAAGAATTGTTAACTAGCTTTTTCAGCTCTGTATTAGCCTTAAGTGTGTTCAACCTAATCTATTCGCAATAATAATATTTTCTTCTTTCGTACTTATTTTTGACATGCTCTCCATGGTAGTGTGTAATCGTTGTAACAATGTTGATCCACTTAAAATTTGTACGGCGTTACTTCAACCTTAATCTTTATGAGATTACATTAAGAGTGGATTGTGACTGTTTAGATTCCGATATTCGTGCTCTTCACGCAATATGTTGCCTTCTGTAAATTCGCATATATTAATTCTTAAAAGTTTCACTTTATGGTAATAAATTGCTTAGCCGTTTCACTTTTCGATGTTTCAGTTACAGGGGTTTCTAGTCGTGAAAGACTAATCAAGCGATGCTGCTTCCTGAATATTTATTGCCTCTTTCAATCTCGTCCCCAGGGCATCTTGTATCTTTTCTAACATCGGAGGACGATACGAACGTCTCGCCGTCCCGAGATAAGAGACAACAGGCGCTGGGAACGAGGTTGGTCTTCTTTTTCAAACACTAGAAGTGATTACCTTCGAGACCGACACTGCAGCAACAATAATTTACCTAACAGATCACCGTAAAAACACGAATACGATTATATCCTATATTAAAATTGTAAGCTTACGGACCCTTAAGTAGGTGGGAATGAATGAACGCTCCTTCATTTTAAAATAGCAAAACGCACGATTTTGTTTAGAAATGTTGAAAAATTTAAATACGCTCAATTAAACTAAGTAAATAAGTATCTTTTGATAAGATTGTATCGTCTAATTAAACTGGTACCGCTTCATTCACATTTACACAGAAATAGAAAATAAATAAATAAATAAAGGTATTTCGTTTCCATTAAAGCCAGTAATTGTCATACAACAGTTTTTGTACAACATTTGTAGAGATATAAAAAATCTCTATAACATTTGTTGTGTAAAATCTCTTGTGTTGCTTTTGTTTCCACAAAAGCCGTACAGTGACGGCTGTGCGACTGTTGCTTAACCAACCTCGTCTCCAGGGTCTTGTGACCTCTGAGCCGTTATTACGGAGTGGCTGCTATTAACTTCATCACCAAGACAAAATGCCATGGAAACAAGTTGTTGCATAACACTTGTTTATGATAATGAAAACCAACCTTAAACTTGTTAAAATACACATTCTTTTCATAAAAAGCCGGTTTATAAGAAATTTGCATGTAGAATCTCAAAAAATTAAGAAACTTTTTTTCATATTTGACTACTTATTTGAGGAACTTTTTTGAAAGGAAAAACTTTTATTAAAATGAAGCTAATATATTGCAGCGACAGATTTGTTTTAAACGCAATTAAAAATTGAATGTTTTCATTTTTCATGTTAAAAAAGAATGACTTAAACACTACAAAATATTTTTCCAAAATGAAGCGAGCCACTTTCTTTAGAACAATCATTGGATATATATCTTTAACTAAAAAAATAAGAAACCGACTAAGAAATTTTTAGAAATAAACAAAATATAAATTTAGACTAAAATTAAAAAAAAAAAAACGTGTTTAATACACGTTTTTTTTATTTTTAACACAGCTTTATGTTGGTTGTCAAGTTTTTTATTTTCAAGAAAGCTTTCTGTGGGTTGTCTAAGTCTTCTTTCTTTGGAGAGGCCCTCAACACGGTTGTAGAAGGTTTGTGCTAAAACATGTATTTGTTTAGATGCTATCGTGATTAACCTTTTTCCAAGAAGAATGGATTCCTTCCAAATGTTTTACAAATAAAGAAAACAGCGTCTTGAGTAGTGATAACTTCCGTGTTTACTACACGACGTATTCACTTCGGGAACTGGAAACGAGGGTGGTTATTATGTGAGAAACCAAACTTTATTGATTAGTTAAAATTTGATACAATTTGGTCGTGTGAGAACGCAAATCTGTTGTTTTTTATTTTAATGAGATATTGCTACACCTTATCCGTTAGGAGGTGGCGTTTTTATAACTCCTCCTGCTCTCCTCCTGCGTTGTTTTAAGTATCTCTAATTACCTCATTATTGCGCTCTAAATTGTCAAATCGGATTTTTCGCACGAAAGTTTGTTTTTTATAATTTTTTCATAATTTTACGTGATAACGCAAAAATTAAGTTTAACGTTTTGCAGAAATAGATAAAAAGCGGCACAAAAAAGTCCTGGGAAAGAAGTTGATCGCACGTATAGTGAACATTCTCTTGCAGCTTTTAAAGAACTGCTTTGCGATTTGTTAAGTAAACACAATGTCCTTCCCAAGTCGTTTGGTTAATGTTCATCGAGCATTCATTGCTACCATCTTGAAAGTATGTGTCTGATGAAATTTAACCACTTAATCACATGCTTTTTATCATTAATAGATATTACATTCCTCTACACGTGGCAAAACCTTGCTAATACGAATTACTATGGAAACAGCGACCAGCATTTAAACTTTTCTAAGTTTTTACATTTGAGCAAGAAAAACAAACCCATTTTTTGCGATATTGCACGTTGACCTTGCTGATAGCCTGCTCAATCGGATAAACCGGACTTTCCGTACTTTTCCAAACATATTTTGATCTCTTCCTTGTCTCATATTTTTGAACATCCGAGGATGTATTTTCGTTATAGCATGTTTTGTATTTTTCGTTGCGCGACGTTGTGTCATTTTCGTTACGGGATGTTTCGTCCTTGCTTTCATCTAACGTGTCGCTTGCATCCAGGTATACACTAAAAGAATCGTTGCCATGGTGACTTAGCAAACATTCTTTGTTGCTAACACTTGTCTGAACACATTCCAGTATGCTTGGTATTGTCTCTTCAATGCTTTCTTCGGATTTCATATTCTCTAAATCAGTGGAATCGACACTAACTTTTCGATTAAAAATCTCGTCGCAGTCCATCGATACGTCACGAGTATTGATGTTATTATACGGCGTCGGATTTAGTTCTTCAGTAATTGTCGGCATGACGTTGCAGTCGGATTGAATAGATGTAAAGATAAAACTTCCTTCTGATGAACTTTTTGAGAAATCTTCCAACATTTTCCATTTACTCAATCCGTACTTCTCGTCGTCATTTGAATAAATATTCACGTTATTATTATCGTCACCTTGAAAATTACCCGACATATTATTATGACCGTTTAATAAAATAACGTCAACTTTATTTTGTGGTTGTTGTTGTGTTTTCATTCTTTCAGTATTAGTTTCGTTTAACGAATTATCTTTCTTAATAGTTGGAAAATCGGGTGAAATTTCATGTATTGTCTCTTCGTGTCCTTTGGTAGTTGCTTTTTCCACATCTACAAACTGTTTTTTAATTTGAATGCATCTGATAACAATTCTGTAATATACGTCTATATTGCTGCATAATATTTGATAGCAGTCTTCTTTGTTTGTTTTCGCTGTTGGCTGCAAGTAAGATTGACTTTGTGAAAAAGAAACTTCGTCATTTCGTGTTTCGAATAAACAGTCAATACTACACGCACCTGTATCTGATATATGTTTTCGCTCAGTGTGATTCAACTCAGTTAAATCTCTGTTTACACGTATGAACTTGGAGTATTCTTTTCTATTCACATAGGAGTTTAAAAGGTTATTAAAAGCTGTTGAATTGGTTGCTAAGCAACTCAAAAAGTGTTGTATTGTTGGAAAATAATGATTTATTTTTCCTGTAATGGTAGTAATGGGATTTGTACTTTCGTGCATATGTATACATGAAGTCATAATGTCTTCTATGTTCTCTCTCAAGGGAAGAACAAATTTGTTCTCAAGTAATATTAACCTACGATGAAACACGATTTTTTCTACAAAATCGTTTATCTCTCTCTGCTCATGCGCAGTAATCTTTTTCATTTCAGCTAACAACTCCTGTTGGCGTCGCTTCATTCGACTTCGTATAAATCTTCGACGCTCATCAAGTTTTTGTTTGTCGCTTTCACAGCTTGCTTTAACATCAATAATATCATCAAAGATTCTCCATTTTCTTCGTGATGAAGAAATAAAAATTTCCATGCCAGACCCCATTTTTATGCAAACTTGTACCCAGCATGCATTTCAATTAATTTGTATGTGACAGTGCAATGCTATCAACTAATTTTTTCAAATTTAGCAAAATATAAACTTTTGATGTAACGAGCAAATCAATCTTACTTTAACAACGACGGGTATCGTGAAAAATTTATAACTTTCTCAAATATAAAACTTGCATCGATTGAACTATGTGACGTATTACCATAGCAACAATTACAAAACAAAATTTGTGGTAGGCATAATAATGTGTTTTTTTCAATACACGTGTGATCTGAAAAACACCAAAAATATGCGCCTTACTTATCTTTTACGTTTTTTCTTCTTCTATTTTGTAGAGAAAATAGATATATTTTGCAAAATGGGCCAAAAGCACCTGCACGGATATTTTACACATACTTTCATCAATTTTAAGTGAAGTGTTTCTTTCTTGTTAAAAGTTTTACTCCTGCCGAAAATATAATTATTTTAGCGAAAAAATATACCCATCTTTTTCATACATACTTTTTCAAGAAAGAGTGTACAGATATTCATAATATAAATTGTAATATAAAAAGCGAAAGTACAAAGCTGGGTAGGACAACTAGGCGTTTAGGTTGTAGATTATAACGCCCATATGGTGATAGGGTGGATAAGTCACAATTTTCTGTCAGATATCTACCCACCCTATCAATGAAACAAAGAAAACCATTATACAGTGAAATTTTCTATCTTGAATGTATCTCGTTTTCTTTTCTGTGACTTGCAAGCTTATTTTCTCTCCTTATCTTGAAATCAAAAACAAATTTTTGTTCCCTTATTTGTTCAAAAGAAGAAATCTACTGTAAACTTGACACAATGACCTCCAACATCCCCCGAAAAAAAATCCATTTTTACCCACCTCGATCTCAGGACTCTTTGTCTCCTTATCAAAAAGGAAAAAAAAATGGAGTTAAGGTTGCTTTTTTACGGCGATATTAGTTTCCACTGAGTTAATCCATTTGGAACTACGAAACTGTGAAATAATATATTTATTATATATTATATTTACATTTAACATCAAAACTTCCTTTTTTTATATTTTTTACAGCAAGCTTTTTTTTCAATAAGTTAATCCATTTTGTACTACGAAACTAAGAAATTATATGTTCTTAATATATTATATTTACATTGATTATAGAAACTCTAAACGGAACGATGTATGGATGTTTGTCTCGAAAGCAAATCTACGTCACTCCAAACTTGTTTTCAATTTTTCTCGTCAGTTTCACTTATAACAGTACCCTGTTCACCACCAAAATAACCATGCGCAAATTTCCGCCACTTTATTCGACGATTTTGAAACCATACTTTTACTTGAACTTCGTTTAAGCCAAGTTCTCTCGCTAAAAATCGACGTTCTTGCCCAACGATGTATTGTTGTTGTTGAAATTCATATTCCAGCCTTTCTAATTGATTTGCCGTAAAAATTGTTCGACGTCGTTTGCTGTATCGGACGTCGTCGTCGTCATTTTGTGAATGGAAGGAGAGATTGCGATGTGAAAAGTCTAGATCAACAAATGTATTTCATTCTTGGGCATTAAGAAAGAGTCCAGGGGACGAAGTTGGAATTTTATAAATTAAGGTGAATCGCACCTAAGGTATAAAATTGCTCGAAAAAAATATCAGCGGGTTTTTTTGATCTTCAAAAGAAAATTGAGTCCTTATTTTTACTCGTTTATGAACAAGCTCTGTTGAATTTTATCCGCGTTTTAATACACACCGAGTTCGTTTCCAGATCTTTTTAAGACCATGAAAACCGTTGAGAGAGACTCGCCTGTGTAATTTCGCTTTATTCGTCCATCAGAACAAAAATAAAACAGTCAACCTCGTCCCCAGGGCGTCTATTTCCTTCTGCATAAAAATGTAAACGAGTACAAAAGAAGCCCTGGGGATGAGGTTGTAAAGCAGTACGTTTAGTCGTTTTTTGCTGTTTTTAGGTCACTTGAGTAAAAAAAATTTTCCCACTATTTTTTAATTATACTATGATATATTTTATCAAATTGTTTATAATATTTTTGTATAAGAAAATATAAAAAGCTTCTTGATATTCTTCTTTATTATCAAGTCCAATTCTATTGTTAATTTATTATTTTTTGATATGAATAAAGAGAGTGTAAAGCTAGGTTGTAATTATTATTGCAGCTGCAAATAAAATGAAAGAAAGAAAAAAAAGTAAAACGTTATTTTTAATTTGATCAATTTTAAGCAGGTGACAATATCCCCCTTTAATATTCCGTGAGAAATATTTGAGCTTATATGCGCTCTCCCGCAGAAGAGTACAAAACTTATAAACGTTTTACCGAGGTTTATTTAAAATAATATAATTTCCCAAACGGAGAAGAGTTTTTCTATTATCAAGATTTGCGCTAATAAGGAATATGGCAAATTTAAGAATATATATATTTTTAATTATGTTTGATTTATAGGGCTGTATGAAATCTAAAATTTACACAATTTTTCTTACCTTCCTCTCTAGCGTGTTTTCTTTCGTTGTATAGATGCTTATCTCGGTGAAAATCATTATCAAAGTAACCAACACGAATTACATCCGACTTTGAATAATCTGTGAGATAACGTCGTCGTTGTTTTGATCGACATGTCGAGCAACTACACGATAAGTATTCACTATAGTTCAAAAGCTCCCTTGAGTAAGATCTCCTTTCATTTTTACCATTTCCGTAGCCTTGGCTTACTTGGTTTAAAAATCGCTCCACATTATTGTTATTTTTGTCAATTTCACATTGTCCCTCGGTCGTTTCACTAGATGTATTTTCGTTACGCATTTCATTGAATGTCTCTTTTTTTAAAATCCTTTTATTCAGCGGATCATACTTCAAGGTAAATTTACTCCGATTATGTCGACTGAGCATTTTATGAGATAAAATTGAGTCAATGGAAAAGGAAGACTGACGATTTCGAATTGATGATAGGGTCTCAGTTGACGTAAGAGTAATGTCTGATGAGAAATTTACATCATTTGATGCGTCCAGCTCTTCTACGTGTTCTTCATTGCAGATGTTATTTCTTGTTGCTTCTAAATCGTCCATGATAGATTGATAGTAAACTTGAACTAATCGAAGTCAAAGGAATCATATTTCTTTTATATCTTATGATCTATTTAAGAAACCTATACAGTGTTAATCCATAGAAAAGTTCTAAAAGATATTTTAATGAGAAGATAAAGAACAAAGGAGAATCAAGAAAATCTATATCATTCAAATATTTAACTTTTTCGAAATCATATTCATTATCCTTCCCTCCCTTTTGTTTTTAGCTTTCCCACCTTACTTTAAAATACATATTTATTATTAATTATTATTTCTTTATATTCATTAATTTCTCATTATAACTATTTTAATGAAACCATCAAAAAGAAAAATGATTTTATGATTAATTTCCGCTATTTGTGTAACTTTGTTTTCAATAAATAGCAATATACTTTCCAGCTGTAGATCGTAGTAGCAAAAACCATTGTGTAAATAACCACGTACAAAAAGTCACCCAATGATTGAGAGAATCAACTTTTACAACAACATCGTCATTTTATTCACAGGCAGGTGAATGTTCTGATAATAACAACGTTTTACGTGAAACTCGTATAATTTTTCCTAGGTTTATACGTTCATTATAAACTTTTGCATAAATCAGGCCAAGCCTTGTTTATAATTCTTAATGATGATTCGTCAAAAATGAGCCTAAATATTCTTAAGTGAAACTTAATACCTGCAAAATTTTGTAAAAAGGGGCAGGAAACATGAAAAACGAAAATTTGTTTTGAACAACTTGAGCAACAATAACTTCTTGTTGAAAAAGAACTTATCAAATTATATATCAAAATACGCATAATTCAGCTATGTCGATATCATTCTCTCCGATATAGTCCTCCGTACCATCATTGAAGATGATATGATATTTAAGGTGCTCATTATAGTAACTGATCTTTCCAGTGTGGCCCCCGTTTTAGTATAGCAACAAAAGCGTTTGATAACATACGTTAAGCCTCAAAGTGATTCTTATGAACAAAATTCTTATAAAAAAGAAACAGTGAAATTTTACAAAAAAAAACATTCTTGCATTTGTTATCAATTTTGTTTTTAAAATATATGTTATTTAATTCTGAAGGAGATAAGTACCTCAAATAAAGCAACCCTTGGGTACGAAATTTTAAGCAGGTGTAACCACGAATTGGGACTACAGAGAAAAAACTCGAGGTTCCCGAATTCTAGTTAATATGGATTTATGGTGTGGTCCTGATACCTTGGTTAACAGGATGAGTGATGAGACAAATAAAGAAAGCATTTTAATCTAGAGAATATTGGTGTGGTTTGGAAACTTTTTTTTATAAAATGCATACCATGAACTCTCCTTGCATGACCAGAGTAATATAACACTTTCTGGGAAAACTTTACCTAATTAAATGTAAAGATAGGATTTAAGAGTAAATTTAAGTGTACATTTTGAATAAAATCGATGCTACCCCACATTTTCAACTTCCGGTTGCACTGTAAACACTTGACATTTAGCTTAGGTTATGTTAGAGCAATAAATATTTCGTAAGAATTTATTTTTAAGAATTTACCAAAAAAGCTGTATCGCAAATGAGATGCCGATTTGCGCAATTCGCGAAGTTTTCTGATATTAAAGGTAGCTAAAAGTATCTGTCGAGATTAAAAATAAGAAGTACATAAATAATCATTCAGACGCAGTATGCTCAATTTGATAAAATGGCATTTGTTTATTATATAAACTTAATGAACTGTGTAATGCACATTTTACTCACTTTCGATTAAAATTATGTGCATCCACTCAACTGTGGAAGCATTTGTCTGTTCAAAAAATTTTTAACCAAAATGTTTGCGGTTTGAAGAAATGTCACACAGCTCAAACGGAACAATAATTTGCCATGTTTACAAGACTTCGAGGACATGAAATATTTATTATTTATTTTCTATGTTTTACTGTTGTATTTGTTGATGTTGTTAAGAAGCTATGATTCAATACATGTAAGTACACGTTGAGTTTTAGGCTGAAAAAGAAATAATCAGTTTTATAGATATAAATGTGTATTTATTATCGTTACGTGTTTTAAGTGTGTTATTTTTCAAATGTGAGATAATTTACCTGCTAAGAAATTATCTCAAGTCGATAACAGCTCTGCTAACCACCCCCACCCCCCTTTCTCCTTTTACTTCCCTCTATGCTTCTTAAGGCCTTCCAAATGTTTTTCTTACTTCCGTATTACGTGTTATTACCTTATAAAGTTTTTTTGCAAGAAACATTCATTTTTTGTTTACCCTTGTGGTTTCTTAAATCTACAGGAGTTTTCTAAACAAAAAATTTTTTTAGCAAGGGTGATTCTCCAATTTTATTTTCTCAGTTTTGTTTTTTATATATTTAATGTGCCCTACATTAGAAAGGTATGATACAAAAGGGCTATTATGCTTTCAGATCATATATATTCTCTTCCATACATCCTCATAGGAAATTCCAGGGTCGACATTTCCTGACTTCGGGAAGGACCCTTTCTCGAATTTAGTATTTATTAAAATTAAACTCAGATACAACCTATTTTTAGATGTTGTAACTTTATTGTACACCTATAGCTATATGATTTATTTCCAACATATAGATTGGATCGTTAGATAGGCGTTTGAAGCACGATAAAAAGCACACAAAAAGACAAAACACACACAAAGCAAAATACCATCACAAAAAACAGAAACTTCGAAACAGTTTGTTTCACCTTCAAAATCGTCTTAAAGATGTCCAATCAAGTAAGAGAACTTTTCCTTTAAATGTAAATTTAACAAATTGGCAAAATGTTCCATATATGGACCAAAACCACATTTATGCAACGATTGCACCAGCTAACACCGATGAAGTAAATCCTATTAAACGAAGTTTTAGAACACAAAATTGGGCAAACAAGGCGAAGAATGGGAATTTTAAATCCACCTCTTCAAATTTTAATGGCAAATCGTCTTGGACTTCCTCTTATTTACCTGGAGGATCTGCTACATCTTCTTATAATGGAGGTTCTATGAAAGGAAACTCTGCTGGCTCAGGCTATAAGGGAAAACAATTTGGTGGTGGAATCTCAACTAAACTTTCCGGCTTTAACGGAGGATCAAGGACAGGAACCTCTACTGGATCAGGTTATAAAGGAAAACAATTTGATGGCAGAGTTTCGGCTTTTGACTACGGTGGAGGCTCTAGTGGAGGCTTAAGTGGAGGTTTTATGAAAGGAATCTCTGTGGGATCAGATTATAAAGGAAAACAGTTTGGTAGTGGACTTTCAGGAGCCAATGTAAGTTCTATGGCAGGAACCTCTGCTCATTCAAATTATAAGAATAAACAACCTAATGGCACGTTTTCAGCTGGTCTTTCTGGTGCAGATGGTGCTATGAATAAAATCTCCAGCAGTTCAGATTATAAGAAGAACGGATCTTCCATCTCTGAAGGACGCTTTGCTGCTGGTAAGGTCAATTCTCTTACGGGATCGTCACTTAGAGGAAAGTACAGTAAAGGAGATGCACTGTTCAGACCTCGTCCGAAATTAAAAACAGCATTTGGAAGCTCAACGTCTCAGGGACAAAGACCTCAAATGTACTTGTCAGGCAGCTCCAAAGAAGCATCAATAGGTCAAAATAATTCATCATTAAATAAAGGAGATGGTGCACAAAACACTAATAGTAAAGTAGAGCAACAACAACAACAACAACAAAAACCTCCACCAAATCAGCAACTGCTGAAACAAAAACAACAACAACAAACACAACAGCAACTGCAACCACAAAACCAACAAAACCCACAACAACAACAACAACAAAAACAACAACAATCACAATGCCAACAACAACAGCAACCACAAAACTCACAACAGCAACCACCAAACCAACAACAACAACCTCAAAACCAAAAACAACAGCCTCAACAAAACCCACAACAGCAACCTCAAAACCAACAACAGCAACCAAACAAACAACAACAAAAACAACAGCAATTGCAACCACAAAACCAACAAAATCCACAACAACATCAAAAACAAAAACAACAGCAGCCACAAAACCAACAACAGCAATCACAAAACCAACAACAGCAACAGCCACAAAAAAACCCACAACTACAACCACAAAATCAGCAACAACAACCACAAAACCAACAACATCAACCACAAAACCAACAACAGCAACCACAAAACCAACAACAACAACAACAACAACAACAACAGCAGAGTCCCAACGATTATGAAGCGCAACCGGAAGTGATATACACACCCAAAGAGAAACCCAAGTGTGGCAATCTATGCAACACTAAAGTTTTTTGTGAAAAAGGATGTGACGAGAATTCCAAATGTATTAAAGACTGTAAACCAGCTGACCAATCAAATGAGGAAAAACAACAAAGTCAATCCGATGGAAACAAATCAAAACAAAATAAACCATCTGATGAAAAGAAACCAAAACAAAATAAACCATCTGGGAAGGAAGGAGGAAAGAATAAAAACGCATGTAAGGGTGAAGACTGCCAAGCCACACCAACAAAGAAACCTCAATGTAAAAGCAGTAGTAACAGTGAGGAGTGTGATATTGAACCTGAAACATTAAAAGCGCAACAAAACAAAATATCAAAGCTACCAAACGATGTCGCAGGTTGGTTTCTTTTGTGGAGATATCCAATGTGCAGCATAAGTTTTAATTTATTCAGCGTATCTTTGTATTCCAGTGTATTTCTCATTTTTTATTTTATTTTAGTTATCACAACAAAAAAGCCACGCCCAAAAACAACAACCACGCCCAAACCAACAAAAATTCCCAACGAGTTGCTCCCTAAGACAACTATGAGTAGCCAAGAAGCTCAGCTTGGGAAAGATCTTGAAATCGAATCTGATACGTTAAAAAATCAACTTGATAATAACTTTGCTGTGCAGCCTACACAACCTACACCAGTCAACCCAATCCAGAATAAACCAACATTGCAAAATCTTAACAAAACAATGCCTGTTAGTAAACCTTTGGCACGACCACCATTAAACACACCACTAGATAATTTACAACCAGGAGAAAATATTCAAACTTCACCTGACAATCCGCTGCCAGATGTTGTTTATACGCCAGGTAATGGAAGACAAGAGGGACCAAATAATCCTAGACCTGGAATTATCTACTCTCCACCGATGACAGAAAACACAAATGAAAACAAAGGGAATCCATCGGATAATAAAAGGCCCAATAGGCCACATGTAAAATTACCGCCAGAAAATCCCTCGCCAGAATGCGACAAGGCGCCATGTGCAGTATTATCGACGTCTGAAGACGATAACAAAAATTGCCAGAAACCACCATGTGCATTCCTACCATCAAAGGAACTAAATAATGGCAATTGCCAGAAACCACCATGTGCATTCCTACCATCAAAAGAACTAAAAAATGGTGATTGTCAGAAACCACCATGTGCATTCCTACCATCAAAAGAACTAAATAATGGCAATTGCCAGAAACCACCATGTGCAATTGTACCATCAAAAGAACTAAATAATGGCGATTGCCAGAAACCACCATGCGCATTCCTACCATCAGAGGAATCAAATAATCAAGAGTGTCAGACACCACCATGTGCAATTCTGTCTTCTAAAAACAAAGACAAACAAATCCCTTCCAAGGAGAGCGTCAAATCGAGCAACAAAACACCGCCAAATAATAACAGTAAAGAAAATCCTGTACCGGACAATTCTGAAGAAAATAGTAAACCTAATAGTAAAGAGGATAACAGAGACGAAAACGAGCCTAACCAAAACACGAATGACGTCAGTAGCAACAATGGCAGCCCGAATAATGGCAATAACAGTGAAAACCCCGGTAATCAGAATGACAAAAATGATCCCAAGGATAGTAATCAGAATGTAGATGAACCTAGCAGTGGAAGCGATAGTAACAAAAATCCACAAAAGCCAAGTGAAAATACTTCAACTTCTAATGACGATTCCAGTAATGGCAACAAACCACTTAACGACCAAAGTTCTGACGGCAAGAATAACCCTAATAATAATTCCAAAAATGAAGACTCTGAGGACTCAAATAACGGGAATAATAGTGAAAATACATCTCCAAATAATAATAATAAAAAGGTATCTGAATCCAATAATCCCAACGGTCAATCTACCAATGATAATAGCGATTCATCAAACAATAGAAACTCTAAAAAACCTGACCAATCCTCGCGAAACAATGATGGAACACCAAATGAGAGTTGGGATTCAAATAAAAATGACGGAGACTCTAATAAAAATAAGGGAGATTCAAATGAAACCAATGCAAATCCAAATAAAAATGACGATTCAAATAATAATAAGGGAGATACTAACAAAGATGATGGAGATTCAAATAAAAATAAAGGAGATTCTAACAAAGATGATGGAGATTCTAATAATAATAATAAGGGAGAATCGAATGAAGGTTTAAATACAAACGATGGAGGTTCAAATAAAAACGAGAAAGGTCCAAATAAAAATGATGGAAATTTAAATAAATTTGACGGAGCCTCTGATGAAAATACCGGAGATTCAAATAAAAATAATGGCGGTTCAGATAAAAATGATGGCGGTTCAAATAAAGCTAATGCAAGTCCAAACAAAAATGAAGATTCTAATAATAATAAGGAAGAATTAAATGGAGACGGTAAAGGTACAAATAAAAATGATGGATATTCAAATGAACTTGACAGAGACTCTAATAAAAGTAACGGAGATTCAAATAAAAATAATGGCGGTTCAGATAAAAATAATGGCGGTTCAGCTAAAACCAATGCAAGTCCAAACAAAAATGACGATTTTAATAATAATAAGGGAGAATCCAATGGAGACGATAAAGGTGCAAACAAAAATGATGGAAATTCAAATAAACTTGACGGAGACTCCAACAAAAATAATGGAGATTCAAATAAAAATAATGGAAAATCTAATGGAGGCTCAAATAAGATCAAAGGTTCAAATGACAATAACGGAAGTTCAAATGAAAACGATGGTGGTTTAAATAAAAACGATGAGAATTCAAATAAAAATGGTGGAGATTCTAATAAAAATAATGGAAGTTCTAATAAAAACGATGGAGGTTTAAATAAAAACGATGCAGGTTCAAATAAAAATGATGGAGATTCTAATAAAAATAATGTAAATTCTAATAAAGATAGTGGAAATTTTAATAAAAATAATGGAGGTTCAAATAAAAATGATGGAGATGATAATAAAAATAATGGAGGTTCAAATAAAAATGATGGAGATTATAATAAAAATAATGGAGGTTCAAATAAAAATGATGGAGATGATGATAAAAATAATGGAGGTTCAAAAAGTGATGGAGATAAAAGTACTAAAGAATCTAATAAAAATAAAGATGCTGGTAAGTCTGATCACAATTCCAAGAACAAGAAAGATGAAAATCAGAAAGCGACGAATGAAAAGAATAAAAATGAACAAACTCACAATGTGAAACCTCCAACCAATCCAAAACCTACAAATAAACCTGGAGTATTAACAAAACCTACTCAACCATCAAATCAAAAATTAACGACAGAAAAACCATGTAAATATGGACAATGCACAAACTCGGGTATTTATTTATTTATTCATTTATTTATTTATTATTTTTGTTTTCTTTTGCAAATCCTTTAAACTTTATGTCCCGTTTTCTGCCAGTTCCGAAATCGTGTTTTTATTTATGCTTGCATTTATGCTTCATTTCCCTTACTGCGTTTATTTTAAGATAACGCTTTTTTATAGTATACACTGTATAAAAATATTAAAGATAAAGTTAGACAAAAGAGTTAAGAATATCCCTAAGAATATTCTCATCTTGAAACTTTTCTTGCATCCTAAATGGAGTATATTCAAAAAAAATAGCAAGTTTGCGTGCTCACTTGTTCGCGTGCTTACTTGCTCGCGTGTTTATTTGTTCGTGATTCAATTGAATGTCTTTTCTCAGGTTTTATTTTTAGTATTTTCTCACAAAATCTGTCTGTCAGTTGAATAAGGCGGCTTAAACAACAGCACCTTAGATAAGATAAGATAGATTCCGATGTTAAAATAAGGATACAAATAAAATGCTAAAAGTTGAAAATACATTCACTGGACGAAAATTGCCCCGTTTATATTTAAACGTAAAATCTGAAATCAAACAAGACATAAAGTTTAAAAAAAAATCCGCCATTTTTAGTTTCAAAGAGGAGGTTCTTTACAACCCTTGTATCATTCTATACTGATATTCAAATTAAATTTATGGTCCATAGTTCTGTTTCGAGACTGTGGTCCTCTAGCTTTCATGGAATTTTATGTTGAGACGAAAAAACAGATTCTTGTCCCCAGAGCTATTTGAGATTAAAACCTCGAAAGTGAAATACTTTTAGGGTTTAATCTCAAATAGCTCTGGGGGTGAGAATAGAAAAAATATTATTCTTGTCAAACACCCGCGTGTTCGTTTTATGTAATGTCAATACACTACATATTTTTTAGCGGGAAAATTAAAAATTTAAAAATGAACAAAAGCTTTTGCCGGACGAAAGGGAACTTAACACTTTTGATGACTTTATTTCATACGTTTTGTCTAATGAATCATTGTATGTGATACATTTCACGCACTTTTGTATCCAGAGCTCTTTTGAATAAACTTTCCCACCCAATGTAAAGTTGAGTTCCACGTTAACTTCTCTATTCAGATAACAATTCTTTACAATAATATTGAAACTTTTGTCCTGTAGGTTATTGCGACAACAGACGCACTGGTACTTATCCAAACTCGCAAGATTGTACAAAATATTGGATATGTGCAGGAGGAAGGACATACCCGGCCACTTGCCCAACCGGGCTTGTGTATAATTACAAAATCTATTCATGTGACGACAGAAATTCTTTACCGTTAATTGTGAACGATTATTTTTGGACGACGTGTGACGTTAAACGAGATAATATATATCACGTGGGTAAATTAAGGAACAGAAAGCAAAAAAGACAAATGTTGTTATCGAGTTTGTTGCTTGGAAAACAATAATTTTGATACGGCAAATTTTTAGTAAAATAAGAATTGAGTTTGGTAAATCTATAGTAGACGCACCACTACTCGAGCAACTAATATACCTCAAAAAATTTTATCTGTTTTTATCCCTGGACTTTTGACGACAAACCCCTATAAAATATGTTAGCACGTTATCGCTCTCCGAAAATAACTTATAATCGCAAAGGACCAGTTAAATAGAGTTTTTAAAGAGAATTTTTTTTGGATATTTGATTAACTGGGTGTCCCTTTTCATAATGAATTTGATATAGTTACTTTAAATCAAAGAGGTAAATTGAGTAACACAAAGTCTATTTTAAATTTTTGACAAGTATGACGCACTTCAGATTATCCTCTTTTATAATGCATCTAATTTTCTCCACATCTAGTAAATAATACATTAAATAAATGCATCCGTTTATAAACAGCAGACCTTAATATTTCAACCAAATACTCAATGCATCTGTTAAAATAAAAAATAGAGTGATAGCCTAGCCGAGTCGAAGAAAACTTTCCCGCTTTTTTGAATGCAAAAACGACATTCCTCAGTTCTGACACACTCCATCTTTTATGTCAAACACAGCCGAATGAGTTTTAATATATCTTTTTAATAAGTTATATACTTACTTAAATACTTTTAATGTATATTTAAAATTTAACAAAAAGTTTGTACATAAAACACATTGTAATCTGGGAGAATACCCAACCTCGTCTCGTCTCCAGGACTTGTTAAACTTTTTATATATGAACAACTTGCTGGAGTGTTCAGAGTTGACTGCGACCTGTTTACTGCTTTTTGTGCTATTTTTGTTTTGTTAAACATGATTGGCAGATATCATCTCCATTGTTCAATATTAGACATTCTTTAAAGCGAAATATATTTATCTGCTGTCGTGGTCCTTCATCCAACATAAACTAAAACTTTCTTGAGATCAATTTCTAGTGACATAAATAAAAGAAAACAGAGAAGAGTCAGCGATTCCCGAACAAAACTTATATGATTCTAATATAGAGGTTTGCAATGTTATGTTTCTTATTGATAGTTTATGTGATATATATATATATATATATTATGGTAATTAGGAATACTCCATGCATAGACTGTGATACTGTATGCTAGACAGATATTTACCTGTATTTCAAATTTTGGTGTTGAGTGTTATAACCATTTTTGATAATTTGCATGTGGTATTCCTAAAATTCAATTTTCTGCATTCAGGGAGCTTAAGTGATTAAACTCTCTCGGTGAACTATAAAAAAACTACTGTAAAAATGATATGATGTTGGATTTATCGTTGAAATATGATTTGCATCACTTTTTGAAGCTATTTCTGCAACAGAAAGTATTGGTTTTGTGAGTGTACTAAAAGGGGAATTTATACAATATTTATGGAATGATCTAAGATTAGTGCGAAATAAGTACAAAATAACTATGTTTTCCGAGCTCGGGCGAACTTTTTTGTGTTAAATTAAATGTGTGGTATGGAACCAGGTACCATTTTTTGTCCTCTTTTTATTAATAGAAGAAGAAGAAAAAGAAGAAGAAAAAGAAGAAGAAGAAAAAAGAAGAAAATCTATCTTTATTATGGTTTTCCTTCCTCTTACTTGAACAATTTGTTCCTCAGAACAATATTCTTCATAAATATTAAGCGCGCAATTTTCAATTTGCGTCTTAGAAAGATTTTGGATCACTCTAATCAAATATCGTACCAACCTCGTCTCCAGGGCATCTTGTATCTTTTGTGACCCTGGGATGCCGATACGAACGCCGTCCGGGGTCAGAAAAATACAAGATGCCCTGGGGATGAGGTTCATATCGTACACCTTCTTCGTCTGGAACTCGAGCAGCCATATCATAAAACAGTTTGCCCTATTCATAACACTTTCATTTAATCTCAACGTTCGAAGTATAGCACAGTAATGTTGTAATGTCAACAAACGAATGTTGAATTTTGCTGCTAAAAAATTTTCACTTCGTGCACTCTAAAATAGACTGGGTTCGAGAAAATTCCACGCGCGCTACACTATCAGCGAGCCTTAACCTTAACCGAAAGGTTTGGGTAATCTTTTGAAAGTCCGACGTGATGGGTACTGATCATTGCAATTATTGATCATGAACGAGGAATTCCTAGTGAGCTACTACCGACTGAATTGCAAATAAATCTAAACCAACTTTTTTCCCAGGCTTTACTTTTCGCACCGTGCTGAGTAGACTCAAACGTAACTGGTTTTAATATCAGCCCTGGCGTATTAAAAGACAAAAAAGTCAACAAGGGTGATTTACTATCAACATATATATGAACACTTTACAAATTTAAAAATTGATGATCCTATGAAAAAACAACCCTGTTTCGATGGCATCTTTAACCCTGGACATAAAATTTTGCAGCTCATCTTTTAAGTGATCAACTTCACTAAGCGGTTTAGTTTTGCAACAGCATCTGGTCTGCAAATTATTATGTAAAATTTAAATGTTGCGGAGCTACGCGTTGTAAAATCAGGGTAATAGTATAATTTCTTTTTAACAAATTGGAGCTAAATTCGTTATTTTAATAGTAATATGGTAAGCGACAAAGAAGAGCGCATAACTATCTGGTCTGTAGAATAAAACTGCCACCTCAAAAACTACACAAATTAGGGTACCTCATTTTTCAATTAACCGTTAAAATTAATTCGAAAGTTTTGTTTGTGTGCCAGAAAAATAAAAATCGTTATGCAGGTGTTTGTTAACTTTTTGGAGTTTGGTTTGATTTTGGAAATGTTTGCTTATGGTTCAAGTCACGTCGACACGTCGCAATTTTCAAGGAATATATTACCAAAAATATATAATTTACGCCGGTAAATTTTTCCCCAAATATTTTTTTTCGAATGTAACGAGAACTTAAATTATCTCCGTATATTTAATCATAGAGATATTATTAAAAGAGAAAGATACACAACGCGATAATTCTCTATTCAAATTCCTATTGTTAAGACAAACAATGCGAAGAAGGCGCGTCACTAGGTTCTAGCTCATTTTGTGCGTTACTCGCAAAACGACTAATTACCGATTCTTTCAGTATAGAATCCCGACAATTCTACTTCTAAAAGACTAAGAAAATAATTAAGTTTTCCACTGAATTCCGCCAAAGTTAATTGAATAAAAAGCTCTCAGGAGTTTACCCTCGCCTTCGAAATAATTTACCTGTACAATTTTCAATCTTTCATATCAGACAATGAAAATATGCACTGAGAATTAATTACCAAAAATTTCACACACTTCATTTCAATCACACGTTTTACGAACTTAGTATGGAGGTAGAAAACCTTGATCAGCAATACGGCGTTAGAAAACTAGATCAGAATTACCAGGAACGTTGTATGGGAGTGTCGGATCACGATGTATTTAACCCAAATATGTCTGTGTATACAATCAAAGCTACTGATTTTTAAAAAAAATCCACAAGTCATACCAGATAAAAATATTGATTAATAGTGAAGTTACTTATCGATATACAATAGACATATTGAATTTTATTATGTTTTGGATAAAAGTATTGTCTTAAAAGATCATCGGTGATAGCTAAATCGAGCTATACAAAGATTTTTAAGATAGCTATACACAAAATACCAACACATGAACAGTTTTAAATTGACATGGAATTGGATTGATATTTTATTGAAACAGGATGAACGATGCAACACCTGGAAAGTTGGAAAATTTAAAATTTGCTTTAGTCTTATATAAGTATACCTTGATTATTTTGTTCTTATAAAAATGTTATTACTATGTACTGTAGCTAAGCTTGATATACATTTTTATGTTTGGCTTTACCTTGAGGTGCTGTTGACATGTTTAGCTTGAAATTGTTCTTATATTTCTATATTTTGAGCATTTTTAATTTATTTTGTTGTACGTATATTGCAAGTATTTACAATGTAACATCACGTTTATAAGTATATACACGTTTCGAATAATAGTAACAATTGATTCGGTGAAAACTTTTCCTTGAAAGATGTTCCCCATGTTTTTGAGTGTGTGTTTGTGTTTTTTAAGAGTCTTATCAGTAAAACTTTAGCTTATTTTTTAGCCCTTTTCAGCCTAATTGTTTTTGAGTTATAAGTATATTTGGCACAGGAAAAATAGGGGATTTTAATGTCAGTCAGGGAAAATAAAAATTGACTGGACAATCTTTCTACAAAATCTATTTGTTTATATGTTATGTTATAGCTTAGTAAGATTTGTTGGACCACAACAACAGGTCAATTAAAAGCTATCTAGCTCTGCCTGGCTAAGAGAGATCTTAATGATATATTTACCAAGGTCTTTGAGCTTATTTTGTATTGCTAATAAATCCTTTTCTATCTATGGCTCAAAATAAAATACTTTTTATCATTGACATTTGTTTATCTTTTTTTTCAGGGCCTCGCTTAAATATTTTTTCACGACGATTTTCTTTGGCGTAATTTTCCGAGAAAATTTGCAAAATCGTTTTAACGAGTCTAAATTATGCTAACACGTGCAGTTAATTATTATCGAAACATTTTCTTTGATATGATTGGATCAAAGAAAACAATCCAGCTTCGGGAAATATAAATGTCCATGAATGCACCACCTGCTTCAGGGACGTGCTAACTACAATAGCTTGAATAGCCGTTGTGTATCTTTCTCTTTTAATAATATCTCTATGATTTAACTAATGATCGTGTATAGAGTCAAATTAACGTCACGAACGAGGTATGGTCCACAGAAGGGTCCGCACACATTGACGCAAGGAAACTTTGGCTCCTCCTTTCGGGTCCTGTGTCCTCCTATAGGGTCCTTAGTCCGGGATTTCCCGTGTACCCATAAAAGGGAAGGTAAGAACAATGAAGTATAAACATACGCTTACAGTTTAGCTATTTGCAGATCATTTGTTAATTGTTATAGCACATGCGCAAGAACGTAAACGAACAGTCGCATAAATATAGTGCTTGGATTGCACTCAATTTTTTTAAAAGATGATAGTAGCAGTAGTAGTATATATTCGCCGACAACAATATATACAAAAAATGTAGCCATATAAGTGTTAACAATATGGCAGGGGCAAGCAGAAGACATATTTTGTCATCAAGCCCCTGAAGGCTTTTCGTTGCATTCAATATTTTGTTAAGAAAAAGTATCGAAATAAAACTTTTTTTAACTATTTAACTATTTTTTTAACGATTTCCAATAATCTTTTCTGTTATGTTTTATTGACAAAAAATAGTATAGAATAAAATGTTAGAAATTTTTTTTAAAAAAAAAACATGCACGTAAAACTTAATTTTTAAGAACAATAGTTTCGTGTGCGATTTATTGTATTCTTTTGCGTAGTTAACAAATCTTTAAGGGGGATTTTCACAAAGCGAATTGAACGGCAAATTGTATCTGAGCATTTGCCATGTAAGGATTATGATGCTGTTTATGTCAGTGAAACAAAAACGAATGTTTAAATAACGTGTGCAAGAACACAAAAGAGCCGTACGCAACGCAAATACAGACAAAAAATGAGATTGCGGACCATAGCTGGAAGATAATATTATTGACTCGGCCAATAAATCATGGACTGAGAGTCCGGTTGGACAGCAAGAAAAGTGAAAGAAACGATAGACAGAAATACTCATATCAAAAGTATTTCCTATTAAGTTTCAGAAATATGGTTTCCTGCACGTCGGAAAGCGAATATTTAAAAAAAGTGCAAAAAGGTTCAAGACAAACGGAACCGGAAGCGAATTGAACTTTTATAGAAAGCAAAGGTTTTACACAATCTTTTGCTTCTGCGTGGCGTTTGGTCTTAAGGTTGTGAAGTTTTCTTCGCACTCACAAGGTTCGTGGTTCGGTCCACAGTGCGGACATGTTTAGCAAGTGTCTTCACCACAGCTACGGTTCAACCTATGCCATATGAGGGAAATTGGGTACGCAATGCCGGTGTATACCTAATGTATATATTCAGAACACAAGACCCACGTTGATAACAGTGTTTCCAACATTGAAGTGGCTATATACTGTATAAACATTTGGAATAATAATAATCTAGGTCCGTAAAAGGGTAATTACTTTAATTGCTGTGATCTGATTGGTTGATTTCGATCCTCTTATTATCTCTTCAAATAATAAATTAACTTACTTAGAAATAAACCAACTTCGTTACCGGGGTTTCAATTCCAGAGCCTTTATTACGGTGTAGCATTGCGATAAATTTGTCGTAAAACATGAAGAAACTGTAAAAAGAGTTTAGTTTAATCGTGTTTTCCAACTTTTTTGTATGACGTAGCTTGTATTTATATGTGGTTTCTCGCAGTCGGTAAAAAGTCGGTAAAAAAAGACAGATTTTGGTGCATTGACTAGTATTTTTTGCTGACCAAAATTTTTTATTCACTTTTTTTGTTGTTGACTAAGATATTCTGCCGAATTTGCTTTTCCCTTTTTAAGCATTTTTATGATTTTAGCTATTTAAAAAAATTAAATACGTCAATTATTTCTGGTGATAACAATGAGAGTTTCAAGAATTATATGCCAAAGATTCAAAGATAGCTCGATTCGAGCTCGGGACTTATTTCGCGACGTTGCACACAAGGAATTGCAGACTCCTTTAATAAAACTCCGTCACGAACAAAGAATACCCGGTTCTACAACCAAACATTTTCCTGAACATATTTCAACAAAACCAAATCGAAGGTTTAAAGCCATCCAGCTAGTTTCCAACGAAGAAAAAACAAAAAATATTGCGAAATGTTTAAGAAGTTATTTAGACGAGTTGATAGTCGACTTTCCTGGAATTTTGATCAAGGGATTACCGATAACTTCAATTGTTGATTTTAATTTTTTTGCTAAAGAACTAGCGTTCAAATGTCTGGACGTTTCATCCGGAAGAGGGTACCGGTCACATCTTGTCGATAATATTTACGTGGCAAGTGACGAACCAAAAGAGATTATAATAGAACCTCATAACGAAATGGCTTATTCTGCAGTATCGCCAGGAAAGGTATAAGCGAAATATTTCCATATTTTGTATTCATTTATTCATTTATTATTTATTTATTTATTTATTACGTAAAATTTGAATATCACGATTAGCAAATATGGGCTGAAATAAAAAAAATTTGCTCAGCGCTGAGAAGAAAAAATGAGTTGCCGACCTCATTCTCAGAACATGTTGTCTCTGTTGAAACACAAAAAAGCCCAGGGACTAGGTTGATACAATGCTTTGTACTATCACCATCTTAGTAAACGTGTTGGAAGTTACGCAGTTACAAAGTTAAAAAGAGTGAAACAATCGACATACAAAATGTATTTTTATATACTCTTACCTCAAATATAAATACTGTAGGCCTAGAAACCCAGGTTTGTGGGCACTTCTTTCATCCAACATTTAAACGTTTGATAGTTTGATTGTCATTCATTCTTTAAAAACAAAATGGCGGCTGACAAGAGGTTTGTAGTCCTCTTTGTTTCTCTTGTAACCTTGGAGGTCCAAGTTGTAAGTAGCCTCTTTTCCTTTCTTTGGGTTTTATGTTGGATTGGTTTGGTGGTTATGTCCAACATCTACAAACTCTGCGAATTTCAAACGTTGAAACGTTCGAAACGTCGTGCGAGAACATTTGAATTTGTCAATGGAATATTTACAATTCGAAATTGTCAATAAAAAACATTATCATTTGCAAATACGGGCAGAGCAGGGCAAAACACAGTTGCCCATTTCACCAGGTGACCAGTTGGGGACGAGAATGGGCAATTTGTCAGTACCATAAAATTTTGATCAATCAGCAAAAAAAAACAAAAAAAAAACACGCCAACCGTGATGCTGAGATAAAAATATTAAAATTTTGACAAACATTTTTTAACACAAAATGGCTCTTAAATAAAAAAAACCGCACTGTTTTTAAGAAAAATATTTTTATATTTGGAAGAAGGAGTGCATCTTATTTTTTTAGATCATGTTTTGTTGTGTAAAACCAGCAGACGAAGGTGGAGCAAATCCTTTGGTGTTTAATCATGACATCATGAGAGATTTAGATGAAAGTGTCACAGAGAAAATAATCAACAAAAAAGTCAGGTATTATGCAAACCTACGACTTGCAAATGATGGAGAAGCAACAACAAAGAAAACTATGGATTTTACCTGGCAAGGAACTCTTCGAGTTAACACAGAACAGGTAATATTAAAAAAAGAATCTATGGGTTCGCCCATTGTACACATGGCGCTTCTCAGATTACCGTTCTTCGCGCGTGTTGAAACCTCTAAATAGCGGACATCATCAGGACCTTAAAATAGCGTCCGCTATAGAGAGGTATCCGCTACATAGAGGTTCTTCCCAAAATTAGCTCAAATTTCTTCAAAAACCATCCCGGGGCTGTTAGGGCGTATTGAAATCGACCGTAAGGTGTATCAAGTGACTGGTTTTGGGAGAGAACACAGTGAAGACAATATATTAAAGTTTTGCTACCTCTCTTCCAAAACTAAAACAAGCTCAAGAATTGACAAAAAACATTGAGATATTGCTTTGTCTGTGCGAAGACAATTGAATATCTTCCACTTTGTCAATCTTTACAAAAATTTGTTTCGTATGAACCATTCTTAAACCTGTCCGTTGTAGAAAGGTCAGTTCCAGGGGGTAATGTCAATCGGGACCTTAAAATTAGAGAACAATATAATGCATAAAGTCAATTCTTTCTGTTTACATATATACATTCTGTTCATGACTTTCTGTTTAAATATACGTGTTGTATTTCATATCTTTAGATCCAACATTTTGATTACAAACTTTAGTACAATATTTATGTGTTCCTTTAAATGGTTGTCATACCTATTTAGAAATGATGTCCGTTATATAGAAGTGTCCGTTATAAAGTGTCCGCAACATGGAGGTTTTGAAATGTTTCAGTTGGTTTTATGTGAACCATAAAATAATATGGCATCTCTCACACGAAATAAAAACAAAAAAAGAGAGTATAAGTAAGTTTAACAGGAGCAGAGTCTTTCGAGGTCTTTTTTTACCACTTAGCATATCAACCTCGTCCCAAGTACTTTTTTACATCCGGACTCGATGTAAAAACACAAAGAACCCCTAGGGACGATGTTATATGCATATGAAACAGTAAGGTTTTTGTATAAAAAAGACCACCCTCGTCCCCAATGTTTTTTGTCTTTTTGATATGAGATCTTTCATATCAAAAAGGCAAAAAGCCCTGGGGACGAGAGTTTAAAAAGACATTTCAAATAAACGAAAAAATCATAACTTTATAATTTAGGAAGCCGAACAAGTAATGGCATCGCAACATTTAAATTGGGAATGGCGATCAAATGGAGATCTTGCTATCTGCACAACCCTTGATGCATTGAGAGCACATCCAGTGAGTGGAGAGCTGATTTGGTTTAACCAAGTGACGACCAACCACGCTTCATATTATCAAGCCTACCCAAAGGTAATATAATCACTCATCAATCAACGGCTCAGGGCCCACAAGACCCTGGAGACGAGGTTGTGTTCTCACTTCTTATGCGTTTTACAAAAAGAAGCGTGCGGTAATGGAAACTGAAAACTTTCAATGCATTTTAAAATTCGCAGTGAAAAAAACACTATAAAATAAAAACATATGCTTTTGTTGTGAAACCCTAAAATCCCAGATGACATTCTTCTAAAACATATTTTTATAGAAAAAAATTCTGTAGTCTTTTTGTTCTGCAAAAACAACATAGGAACCCCACCTTGTAGGAAAGAGAAAAGAGACCGAGGGACGAGGTTGCATAGAAACCCACTGAAATATTTCGTTAAATATTTTCTATTAGTACTCATCACCCGAGCATCTTGATCCATGGAAGGTACCTTACCACTGCACTTACGGTGATGGTGAAGAATTTGAAGAGTACGTTCTTGATCACATTAGAACAACTATATGGAACAATGCGATGAGCCTGAAGTTAGAAGCCGGCGATATATTACTAATGGATAATTTTTTGTGCCAGCACTCCAGAACGAGGTTCAATGGAGACCGAATTTATGCAGTACAACTTATAGAATAAGATATTCTATCTTATTTTGTGGAGATGTTTAAGCAGTGCTTTTTTTCACAGCTATTTTTTTCGTTCTGAAATTTAGGTAAAGAAGACTTATTCGAAAATGATAATACTTTTCACAGTATTTAGACTCATACAAAACCGTTTTGAAAAACAGTTAGCCTAAAAAAAATTTTTTTTTAAAAAACATTTTTTTTCGCAATTCTCTAAGATGACTTGAATTTAAGCGCTAACAGCGCCTTATATGATTTAGCAACATTGTTGAAAAAACGGCATGTGATTTACCGCACATACTAACATGAAGTCGTACAGCTTTGGTTATAGAGATAAGTGTGCCTAATGTGTTTTTTTAACATTCTCAGATTCATCATTTCAGGGTTAATGAAGTACTTTCATTGTTCATGTTGTGCTATTATCTACTCCTTCATTGGATACTTTTATTTTACTTAATTTTTACCATTCTTTATTACATTATTGATGTTACTTATTTTTTAACACACTTTTAAACATAAGATTTTTTTTGTCATATAAAAATTATTTCAATTTTTTATTTTTATATTTCAAATATTTTCTTAATATTTCACTTCGCATTTTATTTACTTTTTACACGAAGAGCTGTATAGTTTTAATGGATGAATAAATTCGTTAATAATAATAATAACAATAATAATAATTAATAGTAGTAATCATTGACGTAGTTAAACAGACCCTCTTTATATAATAAGTCTCTGAATGTATGTATTTTTTCATCTTGCTTTTACCGTACATGAGACGAAAAGGGTTTTAGGATTTCAATTCCTTTCAGTAAAAATGCTACGAGAGAGTAAAACAAAGAAGGATAAAATAAATCAGAATCCAGATTGTACATAGCAAAGAAATAAAAGACGAAAAAGATTTGGTTATTGTTAATTTTTTCTATGAATGAAAGCTTGTGTCCATCCAAGAGATTGTAAAACTACTGGAACTTTTTCAGTTATTTTCTTTGAACCTTCTTTAGCAACAGATATTTCTTGCATAATGTCTACTTTGCTTTCAATGTTGGGTCGTTTAAACAACTTATCAGGAGTGTTCGCGGCTGTCTGTGACGGCATCGATTTGGAACGATTCGTACTAATTTTACCAAGTTGGTTATCACACTGCAGTTTCATATTTCTAATCTTCTCTACTTTTAACTGTTGAACAAGGTTGGCAAATGCAACTGAAATTTGAACATAATAGAACTTATAACTCATGTGAGAAGGTCATTAATTATGTGCTAGAGTTTTGTAGTTTTTAGGCTAACTGTGTAATTGTGTAACCAGCCTACCTTTGTATTTACGTTCCATTTCATCATTTTCTTTTTCCACCATTCCTAACAAATCATCGGCTTGTTCTAACTTCCATTTATCTTGTTGCTGTTGTTTTTCAAAATTGCTTAGTTGCAGCTTTAAAGTAGCTATGTATTCTTTGCTAATCTCAACTTTATCTTCCAACTCTTCATTCTAAAAAAGATTTGCATTATTTTTTATTTAGAGTGATAATCAGCCCTGATCTCAATGCTCTCCATCGTTTCCTGGACGCTGGAAACAAGGTTGACTGGATCCTGGAAATAAGACTGGACCGATCTTGTAATTTCAGTGAATAATCTCAAGTAAAAGTATTCGTCTCCATGTAATTTTACATACCTCTAAGGCTAGTTCATATACATCATTTTCTTTTGATGAAAGTTCATTTCTTAAATTTGTATTCTACATGGAAGAAATATAAACATTATTAGAAATGGAACTGAGTACATAGAGAAGACGAGGTGGTTATTTTAAAAAAAACTTTTTCCTGAGAAAAGACGAAAAATTCCATACCTCTACTGTTAGATCTTCAATTTCTTGTTCTTTTTCTTCTAATATTTTATTAAATTCATATTGTAATTCTTTATTTGTATTCTTCTGTCTTTCAAGAGCTTCTTTCAAAGATTTCACTTTCTTTAAATACTCTTCTTCTTTAGCTTTTAACTTATTTTCATGTTCTTCCTCGATCTTCTTCGACTTTGTTTGTTCACTTCCTAATAATTCTTCCAACATGGCGACTTTTCCATCTTCCACAGCATTCTCATAAACTGCATCTTTCTCTTCGCTTGCTATCTTTACCTTTTGCTGCGAAATTCCAATTTGTTCATCCATCACTTTACTTAACTTATAAAACTCGTCCATCATATCTTTTAACTTATAATTTCCAGACTTCTTCCTGTTTTGAAATGCCATCTTCTTGTCCAAAGTATCAACTTCAGCACCAACCTCCACAAATTCATCAAGCAAAGATTTCTCTTGCACAAAAGAAAGTTGATCAACGCTCTGATCAAGTAACTTTGATATAACGTCATCTTCTTCCCAATATCCATCCATCTTTCAAAACTCACTAACCTCGATTTAAATTTGAAAATATTTTTCTCACAATAGATGACTACACTCTTTGCGTTCTTGACGAAAGAGGGCGTTTTAATTTGACGTCAGATTATATATACAGCCAATCCTATATCTGACGTAAATTGACGGCAGAATTGACCAATCCGGCCAACTTAATATGCACGCGATGGTTGCTATAGTGATTGTTATTTTTTGCCTCTCCGCCATCATTATTTATTATTATTGTTACTTTATTTCAATTCGGTTAAGAGAAGTATGAAAAATACAATTATATTAAAATAAATACTAAAATATAAAAATCCAGCCACAGTATTAACTGGGTCTATTTACACCGAATGCATAAACGAGCTTAATGATCTCCAAAAATAGTTACAAAACCTAAAGGTTCTTTACATAATTTTTGCATAACCTGCAAGGACACTCTGTAGGCTTCCATTTCTTAATCTGCCTTTTGAAGTCTAGCAAGTTTCAGCTTTTTTATCGTTGACGGAATCATGTTCCATATTAAAGGTCCTAAATATCTAACAGAATTTTTTACCATAATTTTCAGCTCTTACTGCAGGTATAGTAAAATCAGATCAAAGAGTATTGTCTGTTCTAATCGAAATCATATCTGCTAACGGACTTTCATTCAAACCCTGGTTGATTTTATAGATTTCTATTGCCAAAGAATGTATATTACGGTGATGTATAGAAATTGAGTCGTCTTTTTCAAGAAGCTTATTAAATGTAGAATCACAATCGTTATAAACAAGCCTGAATGCCCTTTCATGTAGTTGATTAATTTTTTTATTAACTGTTCTACTGTGAAACATCCATATTAATGGACAGTAATTAAATTGAGATTCAAAAAAGATCCTTAGGAGCATTCTTTTTTTCTTAAAAGATAGGTATTGAACTATTCTTGTCAATGCGCTCAGTTTTCTCCCTGCTTTTAAGCTAATTAGTAGGACATGGTTATCAAATTTTAGTTGGGAATCGATGTTTATGCCTAAAAGTTTTACACTTTTTTCTTCCCATATCATTTGATTTCCTAATTTTACCCACGTATGTTCATTTTTATTTCCAGATACCAGTAAATGGCACTTACCTGTATTAAGTTTCATGTAATTGTATTGAGACATAGGGTGTTATGTCATCTGCAAAGTTGCAGACATCGCATTCTTTTAAAATAAAAAAGAGGTCATTTAGATAAATATTGAATAGTATTGGTCCAAGTACTGATCCTTGGGGAACTCATTGTAATAATTCAGTCCAAGAGATTAAGGTAACATTTATCTTGGTTCTTTGTATAATCGATTAGTTTATAAATTATTTTCAGAGCATTCTTATCAAAGCCATATGCGTTTAATTTTGCAATTAAAAGTTCATGGTTTATAGTGTCGAAGGCCGTTGATAAATCTATTAATATAGCTGCAGCTAAACCATTTTTATCTAAGGACTCTTTCCGTTTTATATCAAAGAAATAATGCTCTCTGTGTGTTACAGCCTTTTCTGTAGCCACATAAAAATGGCGAAAGAATTTTGTCCATGTACGAAAGTAATTGAGTTTAAATTTGGAGAAGGCAAAGTTAACTTTGATTTTAGAAGTCACAATAGCGGATGTCTAGAGACTTAAACAGTAACACTGTTCTGACTAGTGATGCAACATTTATCCTGGACCTCCGAATAAGCTATTTTTGCTAAGCACTTTAAAATTTAATTTTACATCATCAGTTTAATTTTTTTGGATTAACTAATCTCGGTTCCAGCTTGGACTACATTAGTAGGGGTCAGAATGCAAGAGATGCTTAATTTAACTTGAGGCTGCGAAGCATAAACATCACAATAAAAGTTATTTAAAGTGTCAGACAAAACAAAAACTTAAGGACTAAGTAGGAGTTAAAGAGCTGTGTTGAAATTCAAGGAAAAGAAACTTGTCACATTCTCGGCCTTTAAATGTTTTTGACCATGTAGAATAACATACGGCAGCCGAAGTATAGGATCAGCTTAATATTAAATACCAGCTTTAAATGTCATCAATTTTTCCGAAATTGGAGAACATAATGGGCCCAAAAAAATTTCGGCATTAAAGTAATGCAGCAAAATTTTTTTGTTCGGCATCATCAAATGCACAATTTATGAGTTTTTGAGCGTTTGAAATTAAGTCATATAGCGCGCACGAAAAAAATAATAGGCTGTCTGTGTTTACAGCAGTTCTTTATCCGCTGTTTGATTGTTGATGGAAACAAACTTCGTCTTATTTTTGCGTAGGATGTAAAAACAGTTCAAATGGAAATCATAGAATTGTTAATTTATTGTGTTATAAAAAAGTTTATATTCGACACATGCAGGGCATATATTAAATATTTCGATTTTAAGTAGGGCGCGTGATCGAGAGCGGCGTTTAACAGAGGGTTGGAGTGAGGGGGGAGTAATAAACTTTTGTATTTATTCTTCTCTCTTGCCAATGGAATATATGTATTTTACTACATAATATCTACATCATCTACATATTTGCACTTGCAAGGGGGGAGTTTATTAGAGAGTGTACTTATTAAAAAAACCAACCTCGTTCCCAGGGCTTTTTAGGTTTTTTGTATTTGGACGTTCAAATATAAATAACCTAAAAAGCCCTGAGAATGAGGTTAAAAAAAAAACAAGTCGGAAAGTTTAATCGACACGATGTGTTAAGGGGGCGCTCATTGAAAACATTGGAGTAGTTGAACAATTTGAAGTTGTGGAGCTTTTTTATTAGCGCATGCGCACTTTAAAAAATATGTAAATTTTGTCCAAGTGCGCAAGCGCTAATAAAAAAGCTCGCGAGCATTTTACGATACAGTGGAAAATACAGTCAAAAGCCCTTTCAGGGTCAAAAAAGTTTGGGCCAATAAGTCATACAAAGAATTATCAGAGAACAACAAATCATAAAGAAGGAAGCTAGCTAGCTAGCTCATTTTGTTTTTGTGAAATGATTATGTCTATAGTATGTTCATATTTTTTTGCAAATTCTTGTGGTTTGATTAATTCAATTATGTTTCTAAAAGGTAATTGCTGGAGAAAAAAACTAATCCATCTTCATCTGAGTAACCAGCAAATAAACAGATAAGCGGGAATGAATAGATAACATTACACAAAAAAAGAATTGAAGATCAACATGTACATGTCAATAAACTTCACCGCAAGATAGTACAAAACAACATGGCTTTTATAATACTGACACATCCTGAAGATATGACGTGATTTATGCTTGTAGAGTTTATCATACAGTATGTAAATAAGAGATACAGACATTGATTAGGGCGCACCAACAATTAAATGGGCGGGTATCACTGCAGACAATGATTTCAAAGCTATTTTGGGTGTTTTTTGTATTTCTTTATAGCTTATATATTAAGGGTATATTTTCGTATCATATTCGTGAAAAAGCTAACTAAAGAAATTTATTTTGTGGTTGTTAGAAGGTTAGTAGTGACAAGAATTTTTTATTTTTTTCTAGTCGCTACATTTATTTGTGTATTGAATCTTGAAGCTCCAAGGTTGAATTTATGTATTCTAGGATACTCGCATTAAATTCGAGACCATGGATAATTAAGATTTGTTTTAATTGGAACTAAATTTTTCAATCCCTTGAGCTTCCTGTCTAAATCGAGGATCAAATTTACACTGGCAAACATTTTATTTCATTAAATCTATTTATGAAACTTTTTTTCTGCTAAACACAGCAAATGTCAACCCACCCAACATGATTTCTCTTTATGCAAAGACTTGCACAGCGTTCCTGTTTTGAATGATTTCAAACAATTTCCCAAATGACATGGTAAAATTAAAATACGATTAAAATTTAACTGTTTTTCTCACATAAAAAATCAAAACATAGATCGCATGTTGTTTGTGGTACGAATTTTCAGAGTATTTCAGAGAACAACTTTCTTGCTTGGAAAACTTTAAGACTGGATTATTTTTCGTGCTGTGTGGCTGTTTGTAAATGAAACAACTGTATAATCGAACTTCGTGCATTTTGTCTAGATATCGAGAAAAAACATTGAAGTAATAATGGCGCTCCATTCACAACACAGGTAAGCGAAAACATTTTAAACGTCTTTGGTGCTTAGCTAGATGTGTTTGTTTACCAATCTAGATTTGCGGTAGCACCAAACAGCTCACGAGCCTAATTTACTAACGTTCCTATTATCAGCCTAAAGAAGTGGTGCACCAATTGAGCTAAGTGTTAAGCGTCTGTTGCTCATTTATTACATCTTGCCAAAAACTCGTCATTTTTAACCAACGAAACATCTCGGACTGTATAAAAGTATTCATCGCTCCAAAATATTTGACGGTTAGCTATTAATTTTGTTGGAAAATTTTGTAACCTAGGAAAAAAAAGCGTCATTTTTAACCTTAAAATTAGTATTGTAAAAATCTCATCACATATCTCATAACATCTTTACATGGCAGCTGTCGCTACTTTTTGACGCCAGCCCTGAAAAAAACCCAAGGGTTGGCCCGTCGTGCATATTCCGGTCCTACAAATTATCCCCGCACATTTTCTCGGTACCATATTTCGTGTATCCTTAGCATTGAGTAGTTATACAGCTACCATTTTCAAAAAATACGGATAATAATAGAAGAGAGATTGATTGCTACTAATACTAAAAAAGGATTTTTGAGACAAAAACCTAAAGATTTGCTACTTTACTTGATCTCTCGAAAACACAAACACAAAAGCTATTTTAAAATACTTAAATACTTTTTTCTCCTTATATAAATCGGTTTATTACGCGCAAATATGACGTCACAATGTTACATGTCAACGTTAATATATTTTTTGATTTTTAAATCATCCGTATTTTTATATGAGTAACGACCGAACTCATCAGCCGTTCTTTTTACGGCTTTTTCAACTTATGTCGGCTACTAATACCGCTGCCGGGAGAGCCTTTCATCTTTCAAACAAAACTACCTCAGCATAAATACTCTTTTTATGTTCTGATAACAGTTCGTTCAAGAATATACAACACAGAACAGTA